>NC_091077.1:10625000-11250000 GCF_032405125.1 Capricornis sumatraensis
ATTATGAATTGCCTTAATTCCACCACATCAATGTCCACATAAGAAACTTATCCTTATTCCATAGAGATATCTCCCACCATCATGAGATCTGACTCAGCTACCTATGCCCCAGGTCCTACCTTAACATACACACTAACAATTTTTAAATAGCAATAAATTTTATCAAAGCAGAGTTACACAGAACAAGTGCTTCCCTGGTGGCTCAGCTGGTATAGAATCCGGGTTGGGAAGACCAACCGGTAATGTGGGAGACCTGGGTTCAATCCCTGGGTTGGGAAGATGCCCTGGAGAAGGGAACAGCTACCCACTCCAGGATTCTGGCCTGGAGAATTCCATGGACTGTGTAGTTCATGGGGTTGCAAAGAGTCGGACACGACTAAATTTCACTTTCACTTTCACACAGAACAAACTCTATTCATTTAAAAGTCGTTAAAAATTAAGAATGAATTCTGCCTAGTTCCATTTCTATAACCCTTGAGAAGAAATATAATACCTTTACTTCTTTGTTACATGAATGCATGTGTGTGCTCAGTCGTGTCTGACTCTGTGACCCCAAAGACTATAGTCCACCAGGTTTTTCCATTGAAGGGATTCTCTGTCATACCTTCCTCCTGGGGATCTTCCTGACATAGCGATCCAACTTGAATCTCCTGAGTTGTAGGCAGATTCTTTACCCCTGGGTGGTCAGGGAAGTCTCCAATGTAATCCCCTTTGTTTCTTTACTTCTGTATGTGATGTGGAATAATATACATGACTTCTGAGGGATGTTGTGAGAAAAAAATGAAATCTGTATAAACAACTGTATCGTTAAAAAATTCAAGGATAAGATACATGTGGGTACATTATTTGTATGTTTTTCTTCCAAATAAACACATTCACACACACATGTATATATGCTTGGAGATTCATTTATAATCTCATTTATCATGTTGAAAAAATATTTTATAAAAAGTTGGAGGGTAAAAAATGAAAATAATGAATAGTTGAATTAACATGAAATTCAATAAATGTAGAAATTTGAGCAAAAATTAAAAGTAAAAATTGTGACTCTACTGTTTATATGCATTAATTTTCTTAACTAAGGCTTCAAAATCAAAATGTTTATACTTATGGAACAGAGAATTTGATGCACCAACTAAATGGGGCAAATATCTTCAAATTGACTCTAATTGTCTTCTATTAAACTGGGGCTTTGATAAAAAATATCTTTATCCAGAGGAAACTAAATGACTGACTCAGTTCAGTTCAGTCAGGTTCGACTCTTTGCAACCCCATGAATCACAGCACGCCAGGCCTCCCTGTCCATCACCATCTCCTGGAGTTCACTCAGATTCACATCCATCGAGTTGGTGATGCCATCCAACCATCCCATCCTCTGTCGTCCCCTTTTCCTCCTGCCCCCAATCCCTGCCAGCATCAGAGTCTTTTCCAATGAGTCAACTCTTCTCATCAGGTGGCCAAAAACTGGAGTTTCAGCCTTAGTATCATTTCTTCCAAAGAACACCCAGGGCTAATCTCCTTTAGAATAGACAGGTTGTATCTCCTTGCAGTCCAAGGGACTCTCAAGAGTCTTCTCCAACACCACAGTTCAAAAGCCTCAATTCTACAGCCCTCAGCTTTCTTCACAGTCCAACTTTCACATTCATACATGACCACTGGAAAAACCATAGCCCTGACTAGATGGACCTTTGTTGGCAAAGTAATGTCTCTGCTTTTGAATATGCTATCTAGGTTGGTCATAACTTTCCTTCCAAGGAGTGAGCGTCTTTTAATTTCATGGCTACAATCACCATCTGCAGTGATTTTGGAGCCCAAAGAAATAAAGTCTGACACTGTTTCCACTGTTTCCCCATCTACTTCCCATGAAGTGATGGGACTGGATGCCATGATCTTCATTTCCTGAATGGTGAGTTTTAAGCCATATTTTTCACTCTCCTCTTTCACTTTCATTCAGAGGCTTTTAGTTCCTCTTCCCTTTCTGCCATAAGGATGGTGTCATCTGCATATCTAAGGATATTGAGATTTCTCCCAGCAATCTTGATTCCAGCTTGTGTTTCTTCCAGTCCAGCGTTTCTCATGATGTACTCTGCAGAGAAGTTAAATAAGCAGGGTGACAAGATACTGCTTTAATGTACTCCTTTTCCTATTTGGAACCAGTCAGTTGTTGCATGTCCAGTTCTAACTGTTGCTTCCTGACTTGCATACAGGTTTCTCAAGCGGTAGGTCAGGTGGTCTGGTATTCCAATGTTTCAGCATTTTCCACACTTTATTGTGATCCACAAAGGCAAAGGCTTTGGCAAAGTCAGTAAAGCAGAATAGATTTTTTCTGGAACTCTCTTGCTTTTTCAATGATCCAGCGGATATTGGAAATTTGATCTTTGTTTCTTTAGTTTCTTTTGGTAGATATACTCCTAAGTATTTTATTCTTTTTGTTGCAATGGTGAATGGGATTGTTTCCTTAATTTCTTTTTCTGTTTTCTTATTGTTAGTGTACAGGAATGCAAGGGATTTCTGTGTGTTAATTTTGTATCCTGCAACATTACTATATTCATTGATTAGCTCTAGTAATTTTCTGGTGGAGTCTTTAGGATTTTATATGTAGAGAATCAAGGCGGTTCTAAGATGGTGTAGGAATAGGACTAGGAGAACACTTTCTCCCCAAAATATTCTTTAAAAGAACATTTAAACGTTGAGTAAATTCCACAAAACAACTTCTGAAGGCTTTCAGAGGACATCAGGCACCCAAAAGAGCAGCCCATTGTCTTCGAAGAGAGATGTTTTATCAACGGTGCTGTATAGATGGAGAAGTCTTGAGGCTATTGTAAAAATAAGACTAAAAATCAGAAGCAGGAGGCTTAAGTCCAAATCTTGAGAACAACAGAGAACTCCTGACTCCAGGGAACATTAATCAACAGGAGCTCATGAAACGCCTCCATACCTACACTGAAACCAAGCACCACCCAAGGGCCAAAAAGTTCCAGAGCAAGACATACCTGTAAATTCTCCAGCAACACAGGAACAGAGCCCTGAGCTTCAATATACAGGCTGCCCAAAGTCACTCCAAACCCATTGACATCTCTCATAACTCATTACTGGACACTTCATTGCACTCCAGAGAAAAGAAATCCAGCTCCACCCACAAGAACACCAAAACAAGCTTCCCTAGCCAGGAAACCTTGACAAGTCATGCGTACAACCCCACCCACAGTGAGGAAACTCCACAATAAAGAGAAATCCACAAACTGCCAGAATACAGAAAGGCCACCCCAAACAGAGCAATATAAACAGGATGAAGAGACAAAGGAATAGTCAGTAGGTAAAGTGAAATGAAGTGGCTCAGTCGTGTCCAACTATTTGCGACCCCATGGACTATAGCCTACCAGGCTCCTCTGTCCCTGGGATTCTCAAGGCAGGAATACTGGAGTGGGTTGCCATATCCTTTTCCAAGAGATCTTCCCAACCCAAGGATCGAATCTGGGTCTCCCATATTGCAGGCAGATGCTTTACCATCTGAGCCATCAGGGAAGTCCAAGGAATAGGATAAATGCCAACCAAACCAAACAA
Organism: Capricornis sumatraensis; assembly: GCF_032405125.1. NCBI lineage: Eukaryota > Metazoa > Chordata > Mammalia > Artiodactyla > Bovidae > Capricornis > Capricornis sumatraensis. The sequence continues at coordinate 10,628,565 of NC_091077.1, forward strand.
AGAGGAAGAGATAGGGAATCTACCTGAGAAAGAATTCCGAATAATGATAGTGAAAATGATCCATAATCTTGAAATCAAAGTGGAATCACAGATAAATAGCCTGGAGACAAGGATTGAAAAGATGCAAGAAAGGTTTAACAAGAGCCTATAAGAAATAAAAGAGTCAGTATATAATTAATAATGCAACAAATGAGATAAAAAACACTCTGGAGGGGAAAATAAATGGATCTTCTCTAGACAGGAAACACAGAAAGGGTGTATACATTCGAACCCCAAACAATAAAGTAAATGGCAACGGGTCATACTTATCAATAATTCCTTTAAACGTAAATGAATTGAATGCCCTACCCTAAAGGCAAAGACTGGCTGAATGGATACAAAAACAAGACCCCTATATATGCTGTCTACAAGAGACCCACCTCAAAACAGGGGACACATACAGACTGAAAGTGAAGGGCTGGAAAAAGATATTCCATGCAAATAGAGACCAAAAGAAAGCAGGAGTAGCAATACTCATATTATATAAAATAGACTTTAAAACAAAGGCTGTGAAAAGAGACAAAGAAGGACACTACATAATGATCAAAGGATCAATCCAAGAAGAAGATATAACAATTATAAATATATATGTACCCAACATAGGAGCACCACTATACGTAAGACAAATTATGAAAGGGGATTTTCTATGTAGAGGATCATGTCATCTGCAAACAGTGAGTTTTACTTCTTCTTTTCCAGCCTGAATTACTTTTGTTGCTTTTTCTACTGATTGCCATGGCCAAAACTTCCAAAACTATGTTGAATAGTAGTGGTGAGAGTGGGCACTCTTGTCTTGTTCCTGACTTTAGGGGAAATGCTTTCAATTGTTCACCATTGAGGATAATGTTTGCTGAGTGTTTGTCATATATAGCTTTTATTATGTTGAGGTATGTTCCTTCTATTCCTGCTTTCTGGAGGGTTTTTATCATAAATGGATGTTGGGTTTTGTCAAAGGCTTTCTCTGCATTTATTGAGATAATCATATAGTATTTATCTTTCAATTTGATAATGTGATATATTACATTGATTGATTTGTGGATATGAAAAGAATCCTTGCATCCCTGGGATAAAGCCCAGTTGGTCATGATGTATGATCTTTTTAACAAGCTGTTGGATTCTGTTTGATAGAATTTTGTTAAGGATTATTGCATCTATGTTCATCAGTGATATTGGCCAGTAATTGTGTGTGTGTGTGTGTGTGTGTGTGTGTGTGTGTGTGTGTGTGTGGCATCTTTGTCTGGTTTTGGTATTAGGGTGATGGTGGCCTCATAGAATGAGTTTGGAAGTTTACCATCCTCTGCAATTTTCTGGAAGAGTTTGAGTAGGATAGGTGTTAGCTCTTCTCGAAATTTTTGGTGGAATTCAGCTGTGAAGCCAGCTGGTCCCAAGCTTTTGTTTGCTGGAAGATTTCTGACTACAGTTTCAATTTCTGTGCTTGTGATTGTTCTGTTAAGATTTTCTATTTCTTCCTGGTTCAGTTTTGGAAAGTTGTACTTTTCTAAGAATTTGTCCATTTCTTCCAAATTGTCCATTTTACTGTCATACAGTTGCTGATAGTAGTCTCTTATGATCCTTTGTATTTCTGTGTTGTCTGTTGTGATTTCTCCACGTTCATTCATTTCCAATTTTGTTGATTTGATTTTTTCCCCTTTGTTTCTTGATGAGTCTGGCTCATCTTGATGAGTTTGTCAATTTTATTTATTTTCTCAAAGAACTAGCTTTTAGCTTTGTTGATTTTTGCTATGGTTTCCTTTATTTCTTTTTCATTTATTTCTGCCCTAATTTGAAGATTCCTTTCCTTTTATTAACCCTTGGGTTCTTTATTTCTTCCTTTTCTAGTTGCTTTAGGTGTAGAGTTAGGTTATGTATTTGACTTTCTTCTTGTTTCTTGAGGTAAGCCTGTATTGCTATAAACCTTCCCCTTAGCATAGTTTTTACAGTGTCCCATAGGTTTTGGGTTGTTGTGTTTTCATTTTCATTCGTTTTTATGTGTATTTTGATTTCTTTTTTGATTTCTTCTGTAATTTGTTGGTTATTCAGCAGCGTGCTGTTCAGCCTCCATATGTCGGAATTTTTAATAGCTTGTCTCCTGTAATTGACATCTAATCTTACTGCATTGTGGCCAGAAAAGATGCTTGGATGATTTCAATTTCTTTGAATTTACCAAGGCTAGATTTATGGCCCAGGATGTCATCTATCCTAGAGAAGGTTCCATGTGCACTTGAGAAAAAGGTGAAATTCTTTGTTATGGGGTGAAATGTCCTATAGACATCAATTAGGTCTAACTGGCCTATTATATCTTTTAAAGTTTGAGTTTTCTTGTTAATTTTCTGTTTAGTTGATCTATCCATATGTTGGCATGGGGTGTTAAAATCTCCCACTATTATTGTGTTATTGATAATTTCCCCTTTCATACTTGTTAGCATTTGCCTTACATATTGTGGTGCTCCTATGTTGGGTGCATATATATATACGTATATCTTCTTCTTGGATTGATCCTTTGATTATTATTTAGTGTCCTTCTTTGTCTCTTTTCACAGTCTTTAGTTTAAAGTTTATTTTACCTGATATGAGTACTGCTACTCCTGCTTTCTTTTGGTCTCTATTTGCATGGAATATCTTTTTCCAGCCCTTCACTTTCAGTCTGTATGTGTCCCCTGTTTTGAGCTGGGTCTCTGGTAAACAGCATATATAGGGGTCTTGTTTTTGTATCCATTCAGCCAGTCTTTGTCTTTTGGTTGGGGCATTCAACCCATTTACATTTAAGGTAATTATTGATAAGTATGGTCCTATTGCCATTTAATTTATTGTTTTGGGTTCGAGTTTATACACCCTTTCTGTGTTTCCTGCCTAGAGAAGATCCTTTAGCATTTGTTGGAGAGCTGGTTTGGTGATGTTGAAGTCTCTGAGCTTTTGCTTGTCTGTAAAGCTTTTGATTTCTCCTTCATATTCAAATGAGATCCTTGCTTGAGCTATGTTCCTATGTTAGTGGAGAATTTGTGTGGTATGTTTTGCTCTGGAACTTGTGGGCTCTTGGGTTATGCTTGGCTTCAGTGTAAGTATGGAGGCATTTGATGAGCTCTTATTGATTAATATTCTCTGGAGTCAGGAATACTCTGGTATTCTCAGGTTTTGGACTTAAGCCTCCTGCTTCTGGGTTTTCAGTCTTAGTCTTATAGTAGCCTCAAGACTTCTCCAACTATACAGCACCAATGATCACACATCTAGGTTAATGATGAAAATTTTCTCCACAGTGAGTGACAACTGGAGAGTTACACAGAGTTTCATGGAGAAGAGAAGAGGGAAGAGGGAGATAGTGGTGACCAAGTGAGAAGAGGGGAATCAAATGGAGAGAGAGCAAGTTAGCCAGTAATCACTCCCCTAAGTGCTCTCCACATCTGGATCCCTCAGAGATGTTCATGGAGTTACACAGAGAAGAGAAAAGGGAGGCAGGAGACAGAGGTAGCCCAGAGGATAAAAGGGGGAATCAAAAGGAGAGACACAGATCCAGCCAGTAATCAGTTCCCTAAGTATTCTCCACATCCCAAAACACACAAAGAGATTCACAGAGTTGGTTAGAGAAGAGAAGGACTAGGAAGGAGATAGAGGTGACCTGGTGGAGAAAAAGAAGAGTCAAAGGGGGAGAGAGCAATCAAGCCAATAATCTCACTCCCAAGTAAAAATGGGTAATGAAGATTGAGTTCTTAAAGGTACACAAGTGATAAATACCAATAAGCAAAGATTAAAAATCTAGAGTAGATGTTAGATTCTCAAAAATACAATATTAAAAAAAATTCAAAAAAATTATAAAATATATATATGAAGCTTTCTTTAAAAATAGGGTCCTTTTTTGCAAGGTAATAGAAGGTTATAATGGAGAAGGCACTGGCACCCAACTCTAGTACTCTTGCCTGGAAAATCCCATGGATAGAGGAGCCTGGTAGCCTGCAGTTCATGGGGTCGCTAAGAGTCGGACACGACTAAGCGACTTCACTTTCACTTTTCACTTTCATGCTTTGGAGAAGGAAATGGCAACCCACTCCAGTGTTCTTGCCTGGAGAATCCCAGGGACAGGGGAGCCTGGTGGGCTGCCGTCTATGGGGTCTCACAGAGTTAGACACGACTGAAGTGACTTAGCAGCAGCAGCAGTAGCAGTAGGTTATAAAAATGAAAATCAAAGGAGTAATATAGGACTGAAAAAAATTAAAATGATAATAGTAAAAATATATCTAGGAATTTCTCTGGAGCTGTTGCAGACCTTGTGGGGTCAGTTCATTTTCAGATAGTTCCTTGATCCAGCTTATACTTCTCAAGATCTATAGGCCCCTTCCAATGTAGTCGGTGCTAACTACAGGGTTTTAATCTGTTGCACCTGTCACCTCCAAAGCAGTTCCCTCTGTTTATTTAGCTTCTTCTGTTTGATGGTCTCTTCAGTGTCTAATTTCTGCCCTGACACAAAGGGGCGATGGTGATCACTTTTTTAGGCTCACTTGTTCAGTCATGCTGTGGGGAGGGAGGAACACTGCAAGCAAATATCACTGGCGTGTGTGGGGAGTGCTCGCAGTGTTTCAGCCACACTGGGTTTGCCCCTGCTCACAGCATGTGTGCTTTCATGGTCTACACTTCTCAGGCTCTAGGTTACTCTGCCAGGAACTGTCTGATGCAGGCCCTGGGTTGTGTGCACTTCCCAAGTCTAAGCTGCTCAGGCTCAGTTTCTCGGGTACTCCACAAAAGCACAGACTCAGGTGGGCCTGTGTTTTGTGCCCTTCATAGGTTCGAGTAGCTCAGGTGACCAGGTGCTTGGTGAGTGTGGTCACCACCAGGTGCATCTTATCACCTCCCCTGTCTCAGCTGCTCAGTTTTCTGGGTGCACAACAGGTGCACCTTCTCAGGTGTGCCGTGTGTCTCTTCTGGGGAAGTGATATCTGGCTGTGACCCTCCCAGCAGATGTCAACTGTCCAGAATCCCAAGAAGTCTTAGTTAGCAGTGAAGCCTACTTGCAGTTTGGCTGAGGATGCCTCTCTGGGGCTGTGATTGCCCTCTTCTGGCTCTGGCTGCCCCCGCCTGCCTGTCTCCGGCAGGGGATGGGCCGGTCCACAGCTGGCTAGCTCTGCTCAGTCCTTTGTTCTGTGACCAGGGCTGGCAGTGTCTTAGGTTAGGCCTTTTCATGGGATAGTTCTTTCTCTCTCTCTTCTCTCTCTCTCTTTCTTCTCTCTCTCTATCTCTCTCTCTCTCTCTGGCTATCCCACAGTCCTGGTTGCCATCTCAAGTTAGTTCCCTCAGATTGTCCTTGGGGCATTCAGGCCCAGTCTTTACCCTAAAGAATGCAGCCCATGCCTCCCTGTCCAGCCCTCACTTGCTAGTGGCAGATGAGAGTGTCTGGATTGCTTCTCCGCTGAGTGTTGCCCTTAGGCATGTAATCTGTGGGTTTTAATTATTTATTTATTTATTTTTCCTCCCAGTTATGTTGCCCTCTGAGATTCCAAGATTCGTCACAGACCTGCCAGTGAGAGTGTTTCCTGTTTTTCCTCTCTCTTTTTTTAAATTTTTATTTTTACTTTATTTTACTTTGCAATACTGTATTGATTTTTCCATACATTGACATGAATCCACCACAGGTATACATGAGTTCCCAATCCTGAACCCCCCTCCCACCTCCCACCCCATATCATCTCTGGATCATCCCCGTGCACCAGCCCCAAACATCCTGTATCTTGGGAAGGGCACAAAACTGAGGGCTACCTGGTTTCTCTCTTTTTAAAGACACTTTTCCCGGGACAGATCTCCATCCCTACCTCTTTTGTCTCTCTTTTTATATATTATATTTTGTCCTACCTCCTTTCGAAGACAATGGGCTGCCTTTCTGGGTGCCTGATGTCCTCTGCCAGCATTCAGAAGTTTTTTTGTGGGATTTGCTCAGAGTTCAAATGTTCTTTTGATGAATTTGTGGGGGAGAAATTGGTCTCCCCATCCTATGCCTCCACCATCTTAGGACCCTCAAGACATTACTCGTAATAAATTCTTCTTAATTCTGTGATACTCGATCAAAGAAAGGGAATTTTAAAATATTTTTGATCCAAAGATAGGAAAATGGTGGGTAGGAAAAAATAAAAACTGTCTATATATAAGACTGAGAATAAAGCTTAACAAGAGACTTCCTAAAATTCTATAAAGATACTGAATTCAAACAAGGAAAAAAAAATGGAAATCCTAAAAAAAAAGTGCAAGGGGCAAATTTTATTTCACAATGATCAAAGAACAACTTCTGGTTTTGATACTTTGAGTCATGCAATCCAGAGCATGATTGGTCTGATTAGTATAATTGGTCTTTTACACTTGGCATCAAATACAATCTCTTTAGACCCTCTTTTATATCTTGGTTTCTCAGACTGTAGATGAAAGGGTTCAGCATGGGTGTGACCACAGTGTACATCACCGAGGCGACTGTACTTGAATGTGAGGTGTGGGTGGCAGCAGAGCTAAGGAACACTCCTATGGCTGTAAAATAAAACAGGAAGACAATTGAGAGGTGGGACACACAGGTGGAAAATGCTTTATACTTCCCCTGAGCTGATGTGATTTTACATATGCAGGAAACTATTTTAGAATATGAGTAAAGGATACCAGCAAAAGGACCAACACCCATCAGGACAGCTGCAAAATACATCACTATATTATTAAGAAAGTTGTCAGAACTGGCAAGTTTTACCATCTGACTGAGTTCACAGAAAAAGTGGGGGATTTGCACAACTGGACAGAAGGACAATCGCAACACCATCAAGCTGTGTAGCAAGGAATACAAGGCAATCAGCACCCAGGATATCAGAACCAGCAATACACAGAGCTGGGGGCTCATGATGACCATGTAGTGCAGGGGGTGGCAGATGGCCACATACCGATCATAGGCCATCACACTCAGGAGAACGTCATCTAATCCTGCAAAGAGAATGTAAAAATACATCTGGGTGATGCAACCTTCATAGGTGATACCTTTGCTCTTGTTCTGGATGTTCCACAGCATCTTTGGGATGGTGGTGGAGGTGAAGCAGATGTCTACAAAGGACAGATTGGAGAGGAGGAAATACATAGGGCTGTGGAGACGGGAGTCTGAGCTGACGGCCAGGATGATGAGCAGGTTTCCAAGTACAGTGATTAGGTACATGGAGAGGAAGAGCCCAAATATGAGAGGCTGCAGTTCTTGTTCTTCTGAAAGTCCCAGAAGAAGAAATTCTGAAATTCGTGTATTATTCCCTGGTTCCATGGGGTGGAGGTGACTACCAGGAAAAAGGAAAACAACATGACTAGTTTGCATACAAACTGGCATAATTCACATAGCTGAAATACTGCAATTTCTATTTAGCCCTCAAGTAATTGATCTTAATACCATTATAGAAAAGTTCTCTTCCAAAGTATAGTCCATTTCATCTCTGACAAAGTTTTTCGACCCATTCTCATCACATTGGCAAAGAGCTCATATATTCTAGAGTTCTAATGAGGTATTTCTTCATTTATTTGAGAAATACATATTGAATGCTGACCCAGTAGAAAGTGTGGACTTCCCTGGTGGCTCAGAGGTTAAAGTATCTGCCTGCAGTGCGAGAGACCCGTGTTCGATCCCTGGGTCGGGAAGATCCCCTGGAGAAGGAAATGGCAATCCACTCCAGTATTCTTGCCTGGAAAATCCCATGGACGGAGAAGCCTAGCAGGTTACAATCCACGGGGTCACAAAGAGTCGGAAACGACTGAGCGACTTCACCTTCACCTTCACCTTCAGTAGAAAGTGCTGAAAAATAAACCTCTCCCAACCCAAGGATGGTGAATGAGGATATTTCAATAAAACATGATAGAATACGTCAGAATGTGCTATGAAGAAAACAAATCCAGGTATAAAGGAGAGAGTGGTAGGAGGTGTTATTTTGTCCTGAGTTTTCAGGGAAGAGCTTCAAACTAGGTGATGTTTGAAGATTCCTGAAGAGAGAGAGAAGAAGCCTTTGTGATGTCAGAAGAAGTGTGTGCCTGGCAGAGGGAGCTGCCACTGCTAAGAACCTGACAAAGATGCTTGTTCCACATGTTCAAGTGCAAACAAGGAAGCCAGTGGGGCAAAGGAATAAGTAGGAGTGGGAGTGATTAGAGATGTTGTCAAGGATGCTGAGGAACAAGGTGGCCTTCCTGCTACAGCTGAACCTTCAGCACATAGAGAATTCCTCCTTCCATGTGGTTCCTTGCACTTTATGAATTTAGTTTAAAATCATCCTGTGAATTATGTCAGTTTCCCTACCTAATTCCATCTATTGACCAACTTCTGACCTCTGTATTATAAGTCATCTTAACATATGAGTACAGATGCCTCTGCTTTAATGCCAAAGAATGCTCAATCTACCCCACAATTGCACTCATCTACATGCTAGTAAAGTAATGCTCAAAATTTTCCAAGCCAGACTTCAGCAATACGTGAACCGTGAACTTCCTGATGTTCAAGCTGGATTTAGAAAAGGCAGAGGAACCAGAGATCAAATTGCCAACATCTGCTGGATCATGGAAAAAGCAAGAGAGTTCCAGAAAAACATCTATTTCTGCTTTATTGACTATGCCAAAGCCTTTGACTGTGTGGATCACAATACACTGTGGAAAATTCTGAAAGAGATGGGAATATCAGACTACCTGACCTGACTCCTGAGAAACCTATATGCAGGTTAAGAAGTAACAGTTAGAATTGGACATGGAACAACAGACTGGTTCCAAATAGGAAAAGGAGTACATCAAGGCTAAATATTGTCACCCTGCTTATTTAACTTCTATGCAGAGTACATCATGAGAAATGGTGGACTGGAAGAAGCACAAGCTGGAATCAAGATTGCCAGGAGAAATTTCATTAACCTCAGATATGCAGATGACACCACCCTTATGGCAGAAGGTGAAGAGGAACTAAAAAGCCTCTTGATGAAAGTGAAAGAGGAGAGTGAAAAAGTTGGCTTAAAGCTCAACATTCAGAAAATGAAGATCATGGCATCTGGTCCCATCACTTCATGGGAAATAAATGGGGAAACAGTGGAATCAGTGTCAGACTTTATTTTTTGGGGCTCCGAAATCACTGCAGATGGTGATTGCAGTCATGAAATTAAAAGATGCTTACTCCTTGGAAGAAAAATTATGACCAACCTAGATAGCATATTCAAAAGCAGAGACATTACTTTGCCGACTAAGGTCCGTCTAGTCAAGGCTATGGTTTTTCCAGTAGTCGTGTATGGATGTGAGAGTTGGACTGTGAGAAGGCTGAGTGCTGAAAAATTGATGTTTTTGAACTGTGGTGTCTTAGAAGACCCTTGAGAGTCCCTTGGACTGCAAAGAGATCCAACCAGTCCATTCTGAAGGAGATCAGCCCTGGGTGTTCTTTGGAAGGAATGATGCTAAGGCTAAGATTCCAGTACTTTGGCCACCTCATGCAAAGAGTTGATTCATTGGAAAAGACTCTGATGTTGGGAGGGATTGGGGGAAGTAGAAGGGAATGACAGAGGATGAGATGGCTGGATGGCATCACTGACTCGATGGAGGTGAGTCCGAGTGAACTCTGGGAGTTGGTGATGGACAGGGAGACCTGGTGTGCTGCGATTCATGCGGTCGCAAAGAGTCAGATAGGACTGAGCGACTGAAGTGAACTGAACTGAACAGATGCCTCTGCTTTAAGATCTGGTCTCTCTTCACAAGGCACAGGCGCGCGCGCGCACGCACACACACACACACACACACACACACACACACACACACACGATGTTTCTGGTTTGTATTACTATCATGAACTGGTCACCCAGATCCACCATCGTTAGGTCGTGAATGGCTAGCACATCGAGCTTGTCAGATCAAATTATTATTCTTCAAAAGAAGGTATAACTTTTACCCAGAAGTTCCAGGATTTTTTTTTTTTTAATTTATGGTGTTTTTTATTGAAGCATAATAGCTTTACAGAATTTTGTTGTTTTCTATCACATCTCAAAATGAATAAGCCATAGGTATACATATATCCCATCCCTTCTGAACCTCCCTCCTATCTCCCTATGCATCCCACCCCCAAATTCCAGTTTATAAACGTGCTATAGAACAATAAACTGTTGGTAAGGCCAATTTCTTCTCGGTATTTAGAGAAGAATGAAAAGTGTGAGAGAGAAAGAAAAAAGTGAAATGAAATGGACATAGGCAAATTAAGAGGGAAAATATGCAATAAACTCAAATGGCCTCTGAGACAATCCACCAACGAAAAGTTTCCTTGCTTCACCAATATTCCAATTCCAGTGGCATCTCCTTGATGTCCAAGAAATAATAATAAAGAAAAATATATTTTTCCAAGGACATAAACAGGGATATATTCACGATGTGATATATATTACAGTTTAAATATCTCAAGAGAATAAGAAATGGAACATAAACTACCAATTCAAAATCAGAAATAAATGAAATATAACAAAAGTTGGATATATTTTATACGAAGAAGCAGAATACTGCTTTTTCTTGAGGAGTTTTCCTATTTGTTTACTTCAGTTCATAAATAAGATTATTAGACTTATTGTCTACTTTTACTGAAAGTCTTTTATTCCTCCCATTCCTTCTCATGGGGCTCCCTTGGTGGCTCTTAAGTAAAATATCCGCCTGCAATCCAGGAAGCCAAGGTTCAATCCCTTCGTCAAGATTCCCTGGAGAAGGCAATGGCACCCCACTCCAGTACTCTTGCCTGGAAAGCCTCATGGATGGAGGAGCCTGGTAGGCTGCAGTCCATGGGGTCGCTAAGAGTCGGATACGACTGAGGGACTTCACTTTCACTTTTCACTTTCATGCATTGGAGAAGGAAATGGCAACCCATTCCAGTGTTCTTACCTGGAGAATCCCAGGGATGGGGGAGCCTAGTGGGCTGCCATCTCTGGGATCACACAGAGTCGGACACGACTGAGCGACTTCACTTTCCAGTATTCTGGCCTGGGAAATTTCATGGACAGAGGAGCTGGGTGGGCAACAGTTCATGGAGTCGCAAAAGGATCAGATATAACTTAGCAACTAAACCACCACCACCATTCCTTCTAACTGAACTTCCTCTATTACCATTTGTCAACATTGATGAATGAAGGGTTCACTTTATTTTCAGACCTAAATAGATACACTAATATTAGGAAAGCCAGAAAATAACAGCAGTGACCTCTGGCCTCTGGACTATGCTAGATTGGTCCTTAGTGACATCAGGTACATGCTCCTGGATTCCATCCTCTTTGACCTTCTCCTGAAATGTGTAAAATGTGGAGCTCTCACCTGCCTGCAGATTGAGAGAAAAGGCTTTCCCTGTAGAGATCCAAGTTCCTTTCTAAATGATTAATGATGCAGACCGAATTTTTTTACCTAAGCAAGACAACAGGAAGGGATAAAAATCAAGCATTGCCTCCCAGACAGATTCAGGAATCTAAATTAAGGCCTAGGTACTCACCAACAAAAGTGGCACAGGCTGAGGGGCTGTAGCAGAGGAGATATTTCCAGCTTCTTGTGTCAGCTCACAGGGCTTCTCTGGTAGCTCAGTGATAAAGAATCCACCTGCAATGCAGGAGTCGCAGGAGATGGGGGCTTGATCCCTGGGACATGAAAATCCCCTGGGGGACTGCATGGCAACCCACTCCAGTGTTCTTGCCTGGAGAATCCCATGGACAGTGTTGCCTAGAGGGCTACAGCTCGTGGGGTCTCAAAGAGTTGGACAGGACTGAAGGGACTTAGCAAGCATGCACACATGTCAGCTAATTGGGTATATTTTCCTTTTGTTACTGCAGCCTCCAATACATGATTTCCCTTGGGGACACCGGGCTGGACACAATGCAGTTATTTTTCTGTTGATTCTCTGTTGCTATGTGATTGCATTATAAGTGGGTGATTCAGTTTTTATCATTCCTTTCCCTTTAATTCTCCTGCTTTCAAAGCACTAAGGCTCCAGAACCCCATCACATCCCTGAGATCTAATTCTTTTTTAAACTATAACACTGAGGATTTGTCTTGATGAGGTCCCTACAGTCTCCAAAGCTTTGATTTGTGGTAGAGTTAAAAAACAAACAAACAAACAAACAAACAAAAAAACCTGCTAAAATTTTTAAAACTACTATTTCCCTCTTCAGAATTGGGGATAACCTTGCTCGTTCAGTATAAAAGTGTGGGTATTATACTCCCTGGATTCATACTAGTTTTTCCAAGCCAATTACAAGTTTCTCAGTTATATCAGAAGTCAACAGCTGCCCTTTAGTCTCTCATTATAAAAAGTTTATAACTATAAGAAAAATATTTATATGTTGATATGATAAATGAAAATCACTCAGTCGTGTCGGACTCTTTGCCCCACATGGGCTATACAGTCCATGAAATTCTGCAGGCAAGAATCCTGGAGTGGGTAGCCATTCCCTTCTCCAGGGCATCTTCCCACCCCAGGGATCAAACACAGCTCTCCCGCATTGCAGGCAGATTATTTACTGGCTGAGCCACAAGGGAAGCCCAGGAATACTGGAGTGGGTAGCCTATCCCTTATCCAACGGATCTTCCTGACACAGGAATTGAACCAGGGTCTCCTGTGTTGCAGGCAGATTCTTTACTAACTGAGTTATCAGAGAAGCCTGATATGATATTAATACGACCATAAACCAGGTTTCCCAGGTAGCTCAGTGTAAAGACTATGCCTGCTAGTGCAGGAGATGTGAGAGACGCAGGTTTGGTCCCTGGGTCAGGAAGATTCCCTGGAGGAGGAAATAGCAACACACTCCAGTATTCCTCCCTGAAGTATCCCACGGATGGAAGAGCATGGCAGGCCACAGTTCATGGGGTCACAAGCAGTTGGACACAACTGAGTGACTAACAATGACCATCAAATTCTCTTAGCATCTTAGAGTGATTGTCAAATGTAATTTTTTAAATAGTGCGTTTTTTGAGGTAGCACTTTTATGGACTCCATTCTCTGTTGTCAGATTGGAACTCAGAAGGATTTAATGTTCTACATAAAAGTACAAACCAAGTAAGGGCTGGAGTCTGGATTGAGGTCTCTTAGTTCTGGAACTCTGTCCCAGTGATTCTCAACCAGACATGATTTTGACACTGGAGATACTTGGTTATATCTGAAGGGATGCTACTAATCTCCTATAAACCACAGAACAGCACCCAATACAAATAATTCTCCTGCCCAAGGCAGCATAAGAATGTGACAAATCCTATTCCAGACAAGAATATCTATAAATTTGCTGTTCATACAAATCACCAAGGTCTGTGGTTCAAATGCTGATTCAGATTCCTCAGGCCTCTAGTGGTCCAGGGACTGTGTTTCTGATCATTTGAGCCAGAATATCAGATTCCAGTTTAAATTCTTTACACCCTGAAAAGAAGGGAACTTCTTTAACACTAGCACTGATGGTACTTTGATATTGGCCACTGCAAATAATCTTTTCAGAGCCCTGTGTATGTCTTCATATCTTAGACTATAGATGAAGGGGCTCAGCATGGGTGTGATCACAGTGTACATCACTGAGGTGATTGCACTTGACTCTGAGCAGAAGGGCATGAGTAGCCACAGGGCTGAGGTATACTCAAAGCCCATCCTGTGAAACAAGGATACAAGTGAGAGGTGAGATGCACAGGTGGAAAGCACTTGGTACTTCCCCCAAGCTGATGGTATTCCAGATAGAGAGGAAACTCTTAGAGTAAAGGATCCCAGGGAAGACATTTGCTGTTCAGTCACTCAGTTGTATCTGACTCTTTGTGACCCCATGGACTGCAGCACGCCAGGCTTCCCTGTCCCTCACCATATCCTGGAGCTTGCTCAGATTCATGTCCATTGAGTTGCTGGTGCCATCCAACCATCTCATCCTCTGTTGTCCCTTTCTCCTCCTGCCTTCAATCTTTCCCAGCATCAGGGTCTTTTTTAACAAGTCAGCTCTTCACATCAGGTGGTCAAAATATTGGAGCTCGAACTTCAACATCAGTACTTCCTGTGAATATTCAGGATTGGTTTCCTTTAAGATTGACTCGTTTGATCTTGCAGTCCAAGGGACTCTCAAGCATCTTCTCCAACACCACAGTTCAGAAGTATCAATTCTTTGATGCACAGACTTCTTGATGTTCCAACTCTCACATCCATACATGACTACTGGAAAAACCATAGCTTTGACTAGATGGACTTTCTTCAGCAAAGTCCCTGCTTTTTAATACACTATCGAGGTTTGTCAAAGCTTTTCTTCCAAAAAGCAAGTGTCTTTTAATTTCATGACTGCAGTCACCATCTGCAATTATTTTGGAGCCTAAGAAAATAAAGTCTCTCACTGTTTCTGTTCTTTCCCCATCTCTTTCCCTTAAAGTGATGGGATCAGATGCCATGATCTTAGTTTTTTGAATGTTGAGTTTTAAGAATGCTTTTTTTAAAATATAAATTTATTTCTTTTATAATATAAATTTATTTATTTTAATTGGAGGTTAATTAGTTTACAATATTGTATTGGTTTTGCCATTTGACTCTCCTCTTTCACTTTCATCAAGAGGCTCTTTAGTTCCTCTTCACTTTCTCCCATAAGGGTGGTGTCATCTACATATCTGAGGTGATTGCTATTTCTCCTGGCAATCTTGATTCCATCTTGTACTTCATGCAACCCAGCATTTTTCATGATGTACTCTGCATATATAAGTTAGATAAGAAGAATGACAATATACAGCCTTGGCCTACTCCTTTCCAAATTTGGAACCAGTCCATTACCAACCTGGAATATAACAGTTTCAAATTACATCATCATGTCATTAAGAAAGGTGTCACAATTGACTAGTTGGACTTCTTATTTGCTTTTACAGGAAAAGTACAGAATTCCAAGAAGGTACAGAAGGACAGTTACAACACTGTTAATCTTTGTAACAAAGATTGTAGGGCACTCATGTACCAAACACCAGAACCAGCAATCCACAAAGTGTGTGTGTATGGGGTGGGGGGCGGTGTTCATGGTGACAGGATAGTGAAGAGTTTGACAGATGGCCATGAAGTGGTCATAAGTCTTTGTGGTCAGTACAGTGCTGCCCAAATCTACAAAGAGTAGGTAAAATTATATTCATAGGTTATGGCTTTGCCTGCTTTGGGATGGTGGTGAATGTGAAACATATCTTAAAGGAACAGATTGGAAAAGAAGAATTACATGGGTGTGTGGAGTCGGAGATGGTGGCTAGGATAATAAACAGGTTTCTAAGCACAGTGATCTGGTACATGGAGAGAAAATGTGAAAATATAAGGTGCTGCAGTTCTGTTTTCTCTGATAATTGCAGAAGAAGAAATTTTGAAATTCGTGTATCATTTCCTGGTCTCATGTGGCCCTCATCAACTTGTTGATTTTTTTTCTCTTTGATAATAGCCATTCTTACTGTGGAAGGTGTACCTCACTGTGATTTTGGCTTCTGTTTCTTTGAAGATTGATGACGTTAAGCCTATTTTCATGTGTCTGTTGGCCATTTGTATATCTTCCTTGGGAGAAAATTTCTAGTGAGGGTCCTCTACTCGTTTTTAATATGGTTGTTTATTTTTTTTAATTGAGTTGACTTAGTCTGATATATATTTTGAGTTTTCTGTTTCTGCCTATCAACTTGATTTTTTGAGTACTTTTGCCTTCTCATTTGAAGTAGAAGAGAACACTTCAACTTTGCTTATATGACAGTTCTGGGTGCTGAACCCCTCAGGTTTTCTTTATCTGGGAGCGCCTTTATTTCTTCTTCATATCTGAAGGACACCTTTGCTGGATGGGGGATTCTTGGCTAGCAGTTTTTATATCACTATAGTTTCAGAATAATATTCCATTCTCTCTTGGACTGTGGAGTCTGTGCTAAGAAATTTGTTGATAACCCAATGCAGGTATCTTTGCAGGGTGCTCACTTTTTTTCTGGATACTTTTAATGTTCTTTCTCTTTAATAACTTTTATTGAAATGTAATTGATTTACAATGTCATATTAGTTCCAGGTATACAGCAAAATTATATATATATTAGATTCTTTTTCCAGTATAGAATATTATAAGATATTGAGTTTATTTCCCTGTTTTTAATTCCCTAGGTCCTTGTTGATTGCTTAGTATATAAAAACAGCATGCTTTCACTGACATTTGAAAAAATGTTCCTTCATTTATTTGCTGTATTTCTGACTGCACTGAGTCTTCCTCGCTTTGTGGGGGCTTTCTCTGGTTGCTGAGGTGGGGGACGCTACTCTTCACTTCAGTGACCTCTCTTGCTGCAGAGCACAGGGTCTACAGTATAGGCTCAGTAGTTGTGGTGCCCTGGCTTAGTGACTCTGTGGCGTGTGGAATCTTTCCAGACCAGGCATCACCCCCAGTGCCTGTTCCCACCTTGGCAGGCAGATTCTTGCTTACTGCACCACCGGGGAAGTCTTTTCATTAATTGACTTTTGATAGTTTTAATACGTGTGTGTTGGAAAAGGTCTTTTGCATTGAAACATTTATGTGTCCTATTATACCTCTGTAGATGTGTGCATTCGGTTCCTTCCCCAGACTAGGAAAATTCTCAGCTATTATTTCCATACATAATCTCTCTGTTCCTTTCTCCCTCTCTTCTACTTTTGAGACACCCAGTATCCTTCTTACCTATTCTAGTAGAGTCAGAAGTTTCTCAGAGAATATCTTCATTAAAAAAAAAAAAAAAGAAATCTTAGTTCTGTCCTCACATCTACCTGAATCATTCTACCTTTGAACTCACGCTCTCTCTACTCCATATGGTCTCCACTTCCAGTGCTTTGCAATTCATCCTTCGTCTCATTTACTGAGTTCTTCAGCACCAGAATTTCTGTTCGAGAGCTTTCATTATTTTAGAAACTGTTCCTTATGTTCATTATTTTTATTCCTCAGCTAACTGAAGTGTCTTTGGGAGTTTTCTTCTAGCTTGTTGAGCTTCTTCATGACACTATCTTGAATTCTCCACTTGCTTGATCAAAATCTTACATGACTGTTAAATTAGTTCATGGATAACTGTTGTTTTCTTTTTGTGATTTCATGTTACTGTGGTTGTTCATGGTGCTCAATGGGTTGTTCCTCTGTCCATGCATTTGAAGGAGCAAACAGTGTTCTTAAGTAGGTAAAGCCTTGTATACTTTGATTCTAACAATTCAACAGATTGCTAACAGAGGTCCTGCTGCATTTTTCGAATAACTGACTTTGTGGCACAAGTTTTTGGTTTCTTTCTCATGAGCTGCTCCTGCCATATTTGAGGAACTACATTTTTTGCATTTCATGGCTTCTTCCAGAGGAATTGCCATTATCCTTGCCATCAATATTTGTGCCTCCAGCATCACTGGTGACCTGGTGTTGTCAGCGTCCCTGATGAGGCTGGCATCTTTGCTGGGGAGAGGTCCTAGAGTGGTAGGTGCTCTAGCCACATGCACGGTGACCTTGTGTGAAGGCCCCCCACTGATGCCTGGTTCTCTGGGGCTGCAGGTGCTGCTGCATCCAGGAGGCTGGGGTTATGCGCACCACCTCCAGTGGGACTCCCAGGTGCTCTGGGGCTGCAGCCTCAGCTGCCTCGGCCATGGGCTGGGATCAGAATCACCGTCTCTGCTGTTCCCTTGGCTCCACCTCCTCCAAGTGAAAAATCTGCTCCCCTTCAGATGTACAGCTGTGTGTATCTCTGGTGTCCTGATGTGTTGGATAGAAAAAATAAAAACAACCAACTTTATTTATGCATGATGTTATCTACAAGTTGTAGATTGAGGGGAGAAAAAAAGAGAGTGTCTTCTGCCACCATAATACTGACGTCACCACTGATAGACTTTTCCCCACAAGCTATAAGATTAAAACTGGGGCTTCCCAGGTGCTGCTGCTGCTGCTTCTAAGTCGATTCAGTTGTGTCTGACTCCGTGAGACACCATAGATGGCAGCCCACCAGGCTCCCATGTCCCTGGGATTCTCCAGGCAAGAACACTGGAGTGGGTTGCCATTTCCTTCTCCAATGCATGAAAGTGAAAAGTGAAAGTGAAGTTGCTCAGTCGTGTCTGACTCTTAGTGACCCCATGGACGGCAGCCTACAAGGCTCCTCGTTCATGGGATTTTCCAGGGAGAGTACTGGATTGGGGAGCCATTGTGTTCTGCTTTCCCAAGTGGCTCAGGTGGCTTTGCGGTTAAGAATCCACCTGCCAATGCAGGAGATGCAGGTGGTAAAGGTTTGATCCCAGGGTCAAGAAAATCCCCAGAAGGGAAAATGGCAACCCACTCCAGTATTCTTGCCTGGAGAATCCCATGGATAGAGGAGCCTGGTGAGCTACACTCCATGGGGTCACAAAGATCAGACACCACTGAGGACACATGCATAAGCATATGATTAAAATACACAAATAAATGGAGTAGACTATCATATATTAGTGAACAAAGAATTGCTACATGGCTCCATACAACCTCATGGATGAGCTTTAGAATTCCAACATATAGAATTACTGAGAAACATAAACTCATGAGAAATCCAGCAGAGATCAGAACAACTCCTAAATATTAAATCTCACTTGATAATAAAGACATCACATTAGAGAAGTTACTGTTAGGATGACTGCTTATGCAGCAACAAGTAAATGAATAAAATAAAAAATGGTATAGGACTGAGATCAACTCCAATAATGTCAATCTATGCATTTACACTGATCTTTAAAGATAGCATTCACTACTCTGTTTTTTAATTGCATTACAGATAATGATATTAAAATGTTTATTCCATTGCAGTTTCCTTCCAGGTAAGCAGGATATTGGCAAACATGTTTGCACAAATTGTGACCTGAACCACATGAGTCATCTTTGATCATGAGGTATATACACCAGTGTTCTTGCCTGGAGAATCCCAGGGACGGGGAGCCCGGTAGGCTGCCATCTATGGGGTTGCACAGAGTCAGACATGACTGAAGCAACTTAGCAGCAGCATACATATAGAAAAATTTGACCTTTGAGTAATGCAGAGTTTGGAAGCAATGGCACTTGGTGCAATTGAAAATCTGCCTGTAACATTGCAATCAACCCTCCTTATCTGTAGCTCCACACCCTCTGATTTATAATTATAAAATTATATAAATTGTCCTGGTTTCACTCGTACACTTTTTCATACGAGTAATATATCACATGAAATGTTTATTTCCCTGAAAGCAAGGCAGAAATTACTAGGGATGACATTTGTCATTTAAGAAAGTATTATTCCTCATGTCACTCCACAAAAAATAGGAATGTCCAAATATCTCATATCTAAAGTTTGGAAAATTTTGAAGTAGAAAAAAATCACAACTTAAATTAAAAAACACCTAAATGATAGTATGAAAAGAAATTTTAATAAAGTGAGTAACTGAGACTGTATAGAAAAGTTGAATTTTTATAAAAATGGGTATCCAAGGAAATAAGTAGAAGGAGGAAATTTTATTCCACACTGAGGAAAGTGTCACAATTTCTGATTCTCAGGCTTGAGCAATGCAGTCAAGGGCACTTCATCTGCCCCAGGACAATTGGCCTTTTTATAGCTATTATTCCGTAGACTCTCTTCACAGCCCTCTTTATGTCTTTGTTCCTCAGACTGTAGATGAAGGGGTTCAGCATGGGTGTGACCACAGTGTACATTACGGAAGCTGTTGCACTTGAGCGTGAGCTGTGTGTAGCAGCAGAGCTAAGGTACACTCCCAGGCTCGTACAATAAAATAAGCAGACAACTGAGAGATGAGATGCACAAGTGGAAAATGCTTTAAGCTTTCCCTGAGTTGATGAGATTCTTCGTATGGCAGAGACTATCTTAGAGTAAGAGTAAAGGATACCAGCAAACGGCCCACCAGCTAGTAGCACTGATGCCACATACATCACCATGTCGTTAAGAAAGGTGTTAGAACAGGCAAGTTGGACCATCTGACTGAGTTCACAAAAAAAGTGGGGAATTTCCACCTCTGTACAGAAGGTCAGCTGCAAAGCCAGTAAACTTTGTAACAAGGAATGCATAGCACTCATCATCCAGGACGCCAAAACCAGCAGTCCACAGAGCCAAGGGTTCATGATGACTGTGTAGTGCAGGGGGTGGCAAATGGCCACAAAGCGGTCATAGGCCATCACTGTCAGGAGGAAGTCATCTATTCCAGCAAAGAATATATAAAAATATACCTGAACGATGCAGCCTTCGTAGGTTATGAGTTTGCTCTGGTTCTCGATATTCTGGAGCATCTTTGGGATGGTGGTGGAGGTGAAGCAGATGTCTACAAAGGACAAGTTGGAGAGGAAGAAGTACATGGGGATGTGAAGGTGGGAGTCAGAGATGGTGGCCAGGATGATGAGCAGGTTTCCAAACAAAATGATCAGGTACATGGAGAGGAAAAGTCCAAAGATGAGGGGCTGCAATTCTGGATCTTCTGAGAATCCCAGAAGAAAAAATTCAGAAAATTGTGTATTGTTACCTGGTTCCATGTGGTGGAGGTGACTACCAGGAAAAATGAAAATAACATGAATAATTTTCACACAAATTGGCATAACTCATGTACTGCAATTTCTATTTTTCTCTCAATAAATTAATTTCAATATCTTGTGTTTAGAAAAGTTCTATTTCATCTCTACCTGGGCATTTTTGGCCATTCTCAGCATATTCCGAAAGGAATCACACATTCTACAGTTGTAATGAGAAATGTAACTTCCCTGGTGGTTCAGAGGGTAAAGCATCTGCCTACAATGCGGGAGACTCAGGTTCAACCCCTGGGTCAGGGAGATCTCCTGGAGAAGGGAATGGCAGCCAACTCCAGTATTCTTGCTGCCCCCCAGGCCACCCCACCAAAATAATAATGAGAACTGTGGCTGTGTGGGCGCAGGAGGGCCGAGAGGAGCTACTCCACGTTCAAGGTCAGGAGGGGTGGCAGTGAGGAGATATCCCTCGTCCAAGGTGTGGAGCAGCATCTGCGCTTTGCTGGAGCCGCTGTGAAGAGATAGCCCACGTCCAAGTTAAGAGAAACCCAAGTAAGAAGGTAGGTGTTGTGAGAGGGCATCAGGGGGCAGACACACTGAAACCATAATCACAGAAAACTAGTCAATCTAATCACATGGACCACAGCCTTGTCTAACTCAATGAAACTAAGTCATTCCATGTGGGGCCACCCAAGATGGGTGGGTCATGGTGGAGAGGTCTGACAGAATGTGGTCCACTGGAGAAGGGAATGGCAAACCACTTCAATATTCTTGCCTCGAGAACCCCGTGAACAGTATTAAAAGGCAAAATGATAGGATACGGAAAGAGGAACTCCCTAGGTCGGTAGGTGCCCAATATGTTACTGGAGATCAGTGGAGAAATAACTCCAGAAAGAATGAAGGGATGGAGCCAAAGCAAAAACAATATCCAGCTGTGGATGTGACTGGTGATGGAAGCAAGGTCCGATGCTGTAAAGGGCAATATTGCATAGGAACCTGGAATGTCAGGTCCATGAATCAAGGCAAATTGGAAGTGGTCAAACAGGAGATGGCAAGAGTGAACGCCGACATTCTAGGAATCAGCAAACTAAGATGGACTGGAATGGATGAATTTAACTCAGATGACCATTATATCTACTGCGGGCAGGAATCCCTCCGAAGAAATGGAGTAGCCATTATGGTCAACAAAAGAGTCCGAAATGCAGGACTTGGATGCAATCTCAAAAACGACAGAATGATCTCTGTTTCTTTCCAAGGCAAACCATTCACTATCACAGTAATCCAAGAATATGCCCCAACCAGTAATGCTGAAGAAGCTGAAGTTGAATGGTTCTATGAAGACCTACAAGACCTTTTAGAACTAATACCCCCAAAATATGTCCTTTTCATTATAGGGGGCTGGAATGCAAGTGTAGGAAGTCAAGAAACACCAGGAGTAACAGGCAAATTTGGCCTTGGAGTACAGAATGAAGCAGGGCAAAAGATAATAGAGTCTTGCGAACAGAATGCACTGGTCATAGCAAACATCCTCTTCCAACAACACAAGAGAAGACTACACATGGACATCACCAGATAGTCAATACCGAAATCAGATTGATTATATTCTTTGCAGCCAAAGATGGAGAAGATCTATACAGTCAACAAAAACAAGACCAGGAGCTGACTGTGGCTCAGATCATGAACTCCTTATTGCCAAATTCAGACTTAAATTGAAGAAAGTAGGGAAAACCACTAGACCATACAGGTATGACCTAAATCAAATCCCTTATGATTATACAGTGGAAGTGAGAAATAGATTGAAGGGACTAGACCTGATAGACAGAGTGCCTGATGAACTATGGATAGAGATTCATGACATTGTACAGGAGACAGAGATCAAGACCATCCCCTTGGAAAAGAAATGCAAAAAATAAAATGGCTATCTGGGGAGGCCTTACAAATAGCTGTGAAAAGCAGAGAGGCAAAAAGCAAAGGAGAAAAGGAAAGATATAAACATCTGAATGCATATTTTCAAAGAATAGCAAGGAGAGATAAGAAAGCCTTCCTCAGCGATCAATGCAAAGAAAGAGGAAAACAACAGAATGGGAAAGACTAGCGATCACTTCAAGAAAAGTAGAGATACCAAGGGAACATTTCATGCAAAGATGGGCTCGATAAAGGACAGAAATGGTCTGGACCTAACAGAAGCAGAAGATATTAAGAAGAGGTGGCAGGAATACATGGAAGAACTGTACAAAAAAGATTTTACGACTAAGATAAATACGATGGTATGATCACTCACTTAGAGCCAGACGTCCTGGAATGTGAAGTCAAGTGGGCCTTAGAAAGCATCACTACAAACAAAGCCAGTGGAGGTGATGGGACTCCAGTTGAGCTATTTCAAATCCTGAAAGATGGTGCTGTGAAAGTACTGCACTCAATATGCCAGCAAATTTGGAAAACTCAGCAGTGGCCACAGGACTAGAAAAGGTTAGTTTTCATTCCAATCCCAAAGAAAGGCAATGCCAAAGAATGCTTAAATTACTGCACAATTGCACTCATTTCACATGCTAGTGAAGTAATGCTCAAAATTCTCCAAGCCAGGGTTAGCAATATGTGAACCATGAACTTACAGATGTTCAAGCTGGTTTTAGAAAAGTCAGAGGAACCAGAGTTCAAATTGTCAACATCTGCTCAGTTCAGTTCATTTCAGTTGCTCAGTCGTTTCCGACTCTTTGTGACTCCATGAACTGTAGCATGCCAGGCCTCCCTCTCCAACACCAACTCCCAGAGTTCACTCACAGTCACGTCAATAGAGTGATGATGCCATCCAACCATCTCAATCTGCTGGATCATCGAAAATGCTAGAGTTCCAGAAAAATATCTATTTCTGCTTTATTGACTATGGCAAAGCCTTTGACTGTGTGGATCACAATAAATTGTGGAAAATTCTGAAAGAGATGGGAATACCAGACCACCTGACCTGCCTCTTGAGAAACCTATATGCAGGTCAGGAAGCATCAGTTAGAACTGGACATGGAACAACAGACTGGTTCCAAATAAAAAAAGGAGTATGTCAAGGCTGTATATTGTCACCCTGCTTATTTAACTTCTATGCAGAGTACATCATGAGAAACTCTGGACTGGAAGAATCACAAGCTGGAATCAAGATTACTGGGAGAAATATCAATAACCTCAGATATGCAGATGACACCACCCTCATGGCAGAAAGTGAAGAGGAACTAAAAATCCTCTTGATGAAAGTGAAAGAGGAGAGTGAAAAAGTTGGCTTAAAACTCGACATTCAGAAAATGAAGATCATGGCATCTGGTCCCATCACTTCATGGTAAATAGATGGGGAAACAGTGGAAACAGTGTCAGACTTTATTTTTTTAGGCTCCAATATCACTGCAGATGATGATTGCGGCCATGAAATTAAAAGATGCTTACTCCTTGGAAGAAAAGTTATGATCAACCTAGATAGCATATTGAAAATCAGAGACATTAATTTGCCAACAAAGGTCCATCTAGTCAAGGCTATGGTTTTTCCAGTGGCCATGTATGGATGTGAGAGTTGGACTGTGAAGAAAGCTGAACACCGAAGAATTGATGCTTTTGAACTGTGGTGTTGGAGAAGACTCTTGAGAGTCCCTTGGACTGAAAGGAGATCCAACCAGTCCATTCTGAAGGAGATCAGTCCTGGGTGTTCTTTGGAAGGAATGATGCTAAGGCTAAAACTCCAGTACTTTGGCCACCTCATGCGAAGAGTTGAGTCATTGGAAAAGACCCTAATACTGGGAGGGATAGGGGGCAGGAGGAGAAGGGGACGACAGAGGGTGAGATGGCTGGATGGCATCACCGACTCAATGGATGTGAGTTTGAGTGAACTCTGGGAGTTTGTGATGGACATGGAGGCCTGGCATGCTGCAGTTCATAGGTCGCAAAGAGTCGGACACGACCGAACAGAAATATTTTCATACATTTGAAGAATATATATTGAGTGTCAACCATGTTCACAACACATATTGTTTAGTCGTTAAGCTGGATCTGGCACTTTTGAGACCCCTGGACTCTGTGTAGCCTGCCAGTCTCCGCTGTCCATGGGATTTCCCAGGCAACAATACTGGAATGTGTTGCCATTTCCTTCTCCAGGTGATTGATCTTCTCAACCCAGGGATTGAATCTGCTTCTCCTGCATTGCCAGATAGGTTCTCTACCACTGAGCCACCTGGCAAGTCCCTCCAAACAAATACAGGTAACATATATATGGTACTGAAAAACAGAAGTTTTCACAATCCAGTGATGTTGAAAGATGATGTGCAAATATAATATAATATGTCAAGTCATAAGAGTTGCTATGAAGAAAACAAAACTAGATATAAAAGAGAGTAGTAGGAGGTACGGAGAAGGCAATGGCACCCCACTTCAGTACTCTTGCCTGGAAAATCCCATGGATGGAGGAGCCTGGAAGGCTGCAGTCCATGGGCTCACTGAGGGTCGGACATGACTGAGGGACTTCACCTTCACTTTTCACTTTCATACATTAGAGAAGGAAATGGCAACCCACTCTAGTGTTCTTGCCTGGAGAATCCAGGGATGGGAGAGCCTGGTGGGCTGCCATCTATGGGGTTGCACAGAGTCGGACACGACCAAAATGACTTAGCAGCAGCAGCAATAAGAGGTATTTTCATGTATTGAGTGTTCAGGTAAGGTCAGCAATCAAGATGATAATTGGACAGATAACTCAAGAAAGGGAGAGAAGGATCTAGTATGATATCAAGAGAAATATGTGCCTGGTGAGGGGCCACTACAAAGGACCTAAGGAAAATGCTTGTTCGTTGCACTTTATGAATTTAGTTGCAAAAGCATCCTGTGAATTAAAACGTCTCCCATCCTTAGTACCTTCTGCTGACTGAGGTCTGGGCTCTGTGATAAGGCAAAGTAAATAAACCAACAAAAAATGAATATCCAAAGGAAAACAACAAAAGCTAAACATATCTTATAGAAAGCAATAGAAGACGTTTTCCTCAAATCTTTTCCATTTCTTTGACCAATTTTTTACTGTTCTATAGGGAATGAGGCAAGCTCTTTCCCAGTTTCCTTATGGGGCATCATGTGTTTGTTATTCTTGGAGTTTAAGCACTATCATATATTTAAAATAAATTTGATGAGCATACCCCAATGCTATTCTGGTCTTTGTTCAACATGCAAAAGGCTTTTCAAACTATGCTTTGTAAATTATGCAGACACTATGTCAATCCATCCTTTGGTCCTGAATAAATTTTTTCATAGGATTCATGCCTGAAGATGATATATTATAATAGATGTTCATTGTACTATTACTTCACCATGACAATGCAAAATCCTAATCATCAGAGACTTCAACTGCTATGGTCATTATTGTACTTTCAGAAAGATATGTGAATATATGTGCACTTATATAGAAACAGGGGCTTTCCATGTGGCGCTAGTGGTAAAGAACCTGCCTGCCAATTCAGGAGGCAAAAGAGAGACAGGTTCAATTCCTGGGTCAGGAAGGTCCCCTGGAGGAGGGAATGCAAGCCACTCCAGTATTCTTGCCTGGAGAATCCCAAGGACAGAGGAGCCTGGGGCTACAGTGCATATGGTCGCAAAGATATACAATGGAAGCTGCTTAGCATGCACACAGGCAAACAGAAACGCGTTTAAATGTATGTGAAGTTACAAAATAAAGAGAATTGCAGGAAAATTAATTGAATAAATTAGTTCCAAAGCAATTGTATTTTTAAAAAATTGAATAGAGTTTCACATACTAATTCAAACAATATTTAAAAAGTAATGATTAACTGATATCCGATTAGGAAATGTGTAAACATGAACATAATATACATAATATATAATATAACAGATTTTGTTAAATACATATAAGATTGTACCTCAATTTGGGAAGATTAGATTGTAGAATAAATCAGAAGGATTATCTATCCAGTATAAAAACCAGTCCTTTTCGGTGAATACCTAGAAAACTACACACTAAAATCCACAAATGTGCTGAACTGCCTTAAAACAAGAAATCCAGCATAAGATGACGTATTTAACTAAGTAAAATGAAAAAGGATTTTTATGGCAAAACAGTCCCCAAAAGGTCAACTGAGAAACAACAATTCTTAAAAATCTTTTCAAAAGCTGGTAATGGTAGAATAAGAGTTTTATATTGTGTGGGCCTATAATAATAAAATCGACACATCAAAATCACAATTCAAGGTATTAATTTTTTATCAATCTCAATAACAGTTAAGGAAAGAACACTTTTCCACAACCATCCATCTGGGGAAATATTTGCAGAGTTGTCACACAGTTTACAGTGGTACTTTGAAACAGGGAGCAAAGGTGCACTATCTGTATTTGCAGACAGAAATTTAAGATGTTACACTGTTGGGAAAGCCATCCGAACAATGGCACAGATATTAAAAGTACAGACGTTCTCTACCTGGAGCCTTCTCAATCTCAACACTGCTGACATTCTCAGACAGGTTGTTCTCTGTGGTGGGGTCTGTCCTGTGTCTTGCAGGATGCCTAGAGCATCCCTGACCTCCACCTACTGTTCCAAGAGTAACAGACAGATATTTCTACAAGCATTGTTCAGTGTTCCCAGGGAAACAGAGTTCCTCTAGAAACACAGTTTAAATTTAACAATCTCAAATATTTTTGTAGGAATGATATAATAACAACCTGAAGAGGAAGATTAGGAAAGACAGTCTGCAGTGTGAGTAGCACAGCCCCTTATGAAATACTAAACAGCTATTGAAATAATGAACACGTATTGCATTGAATATTAGTTGATTGGAAGAAAATACCTGGGGCATTATTGACCAGTAAAGGAAAAGGTAGGAAAAAAAAAAAAAAGTGCACTGAATCAAGAGTTTCTGTGATGTGCGTAGGATTCTATTCATACATTTGTAGAAAATTGCATGAATAGGTGTTTGTATTAATATAGAAAGAAAACTTTAAAAGAAACCAAGCATATGTGGGACAATGTTACTGAGAATAAAGCTAGGTTGAGTGGTAGTGGTTTTAAAATAACTGAATGTAACAAGATTGAATGAATATCTATAAGTTTCATAAAGACCTGAACAGTAATAATTTAATGATACCAACATTGGCCACTAATTAAATGTTAAATTACCAAAGAATTGGAAGTAAAATAAGAGAAGATATTTTAAATGCAAACAGGAAGCAGTATTCAAGTTTATTTTTTTTCTTTAATAAAGATAGATGGATTCAAATATGTTCATGAAAGACAAAGGTGACATTTAATCAAATGGTTCAAAAAATGATTTCTACATGATGTCCAAAGGTAATACAACTTTTATAAATACATTTAACCTCAAAAGATTAAAAGGAAGAATAAGGAAGAAGAGAGCAAAAGTTAGAAATATGTTCAATAGGTGTGTGTGTGTGTGTGTGTGTGTGTGTGTGTGTGTGTTAAGTTGCTACAGTCATGTCCAACTCTTTGCAACCCTGTGGACCACAGCCCATCAGGCTCCTCTGTCCATGGGAGTCTCCAGGCATGAATACTCGAGTGGGTTGCCATGCCCTCCTCCAGGGGATTTTCCAGACCCAGGGATCCAGCTATTTCTCTTATGTCTCCTGCATTGGCAGGTGTGTTCTTTACCACTAGCATCATCTGAGAACCTCATAATAAGTGATTAATTAGCACTAAAAGATATGCAGGAAAACAATCACTGTCATGTTTTTAAAGCAAGTATCGTCAAGTGAAGAATATTACAGTGATGGCTCAATTCTTTCCATAAAAAAATGTAAAAAGCAATGGAGAGAACACCATATGACCGACTGACCACATAAATTTTATAAATTACCAAACCTTCTCACAAATATATCTATATATACATAAAATAACGAAATGGCAAGCATTTTGTGGAAAGAAAATAAAGCTTCCAACTCATTTTGAATAATATGAGCAAAGACAGGAATAAAAACACTCCCATTGCAGCATACAAAGGGTTCTCACAGACAGTTTTTGATCAACAGAGTAAATGTGTAACACAGAGATAAATATACATGTGTGTGTGTGTGTGTGTGTGCTCAGTCATTTCCAACTCTTTCTATTAGAATGCATATAAAAACTTTTCAGCAAAGGTCTTTCCCGATTGCCCAGTGAGTAAAGAATCTGCCTGCAATGCAGGAGACACAGGAAATGTGGATTTGATCCCTGTATGGGAAAATCCCCTGGAGGAGGAAATGGGAACCCACTCCAGTATTCTTGCTTGGAGAATCCCATGGACAGAGGAGATGGTAGGCTAGAGTCCATGGGGTTACAGAGTCAGACACGACTGAGTGACTGAACATTACAACAAAGAGAAGGTACTATCTGTCAAGAATTTTTAAACATTTATTTATTTTTTATTTTATTTTATTTTACTTTACAATACTGTATTGGTTTTGCCATACATCAACATGAATCTGCCACTGGTGTACACGTTCCCAATCCTGAACCCCCCTCCCACCTCCCTCTCCATACCATCTCTCTGGGTCATCCCAGTGCACCAGCCCCAAGCATCCTGTATCCTGCATCGAACCTAGACTGGCAATTCATTTTTTATATGATATTATACATGTTTTGATGTCATTCTCCCTAATCATCCCACCCTCGCCCTCTCCCACAGAGACAGTAAATTTATTTATTTTTAATCGAAGGTGAAACTTTACAATATTCTATTGGTTTCTGCCATACGTCAACATGAATCAGCCATCACATACATGTTTGCAGGGATATATTTTCATGAAGCCCTTGATTCAGATCTTACTCATTAATATGGAAACAGTCAAATATGACCCATCTTTAAAAAAAAAAAAACCAACTTCACTGTACATCTGTCCACATCTAACAATTCATTTCTCTACTCTTGTTACTTAGCATGTCATAAGGTTTATGTTCAAATTTTACTGGAAACACTTTATGCCTCCCATTCTCTCTTCTACTTGGACTTCCATTTTTATCATTTAATTGGCAACACTGAGCCTTACCTTACTGAGGTCAATCTTTGCTTCTCTTTTGCGTTCTTGCTCAGTTGCTCAGTTGTGTCCAACTCTTTGCGAGCCTGTGGACTGTAGCCCACCAGACTCCTCTGTCCATGGGATTCTCCAGGCAAGAATCCTGAAGTGGGTTGCCATGCCCTCCTCCAGGGGATCTTCCTAACCCAGGGATCAAATCCATCTATCTTATGTCTCTTGCATTGCCAAGCAGGCTCTTTACCACTAGCACCATCTGCGAAGCCCTTGCTCCTATTTTAGTCCTAAGTAAATGCATTTATTTATGAATTAGGGTTTCCTGAGTGTTGCTAGTGATAAAGAATCCACTCCCAGTGCAGAAGATGCAAGGGTTTAATCTCTGGTTTGGGAAGATCCCCTGAAGGAGGAAATGACAACCCACTCCAGTATTCTTGCCTGAAAAATTCCATGGAAAGAGGAGCCTAGCAGGCTACAGTCCATGGGGTTGCAAAGAGTCAAACATGACTGAGTGAATGAGCCTGCACACACAATAATCTGGGTAGCAAACTACCACACTAATCTCTGGTATCTGAGTTAGGCTGGACTCAATCACAGGTGACCTCAGATAAATGTTCAAGGTTTGCATTGTATTTCTCTCCCACAGTGTCTACTGGGCTCTCAGACTCACCTAGATGGGAACTGAAAGAAAGGTCTTTGTGTGGAAGTTCAAATGCCTCCTGAGGGTTGATAATAGAAACTGAAGCTCTGTGCCCACAAGACAGCTGGAGGGAGTAAAGGACTGGTTTCCCAGCCAGACTCAGGTTTTCAAAGGAAACATGTCCTGTAGTATCTAAGATTTCTCAGGCTGAGGGGACCACAGCAGAGAGATTTTATAGCTCACCTGGCTTCTCAGTAGGCACCTTTCTGCTGTAACACCCATACTCTGTACCTGATTTCCCTGGGGGACAGGGGTCTGGACAGAAAAGAAAATTTTCCAGTTCATTCTTTGTTCCTAAGAGACCAGTTTACAAAGCAGGTGAATTCTGTTTTTATTACTTCTTCTCATTAATTGTCCTGTGTCCAGAGGTCTAAACCATCCCAGCATCTTATCCCAATCTGAGCTAAAGTTTCCTCAAAGTCTAAGGTTAAGAATTCTTACTTAATTTAGTCCCTCAGATCTTTTAAGTTTTCACTAGTGGTGAACACATAATTCTTGATAGTTCTAAAAAGTATTTTATGAGTGTGACAACTTTGTCCTTTCATATAAAACCTTAGGCACTACACTCCTTGTCTCCCTGACATTATTGCCAACTCAGTTAGGATTTTTATGCTTATATCAGAAGTTAAGAGCTGTCCTTTAGTACTTCATTATGTTTTTAATTATGACACAAATATAGATATTTTTAAACACCATAATCTAACAGCACATTATATGGACTGTCTGCTTTAATTTTTATGGAAGTTCATGCTGTGATATAGTCTTCTTGATATTATGACTTCATTCTGCATTATAGAACTGAGAAACAGAGGGGTTTAATGTTCTGCTCCAAGGTATGACCATGAAAAGGATGGAGTCTGGACTGGGTGTCTTGATTGTCAGAATGATTTTAGCTCATAAATTCTATGGCAGTGATTTGCAATCAGAGATGACTTTGCAGCAGGTGATATTTTTCAGAGTCTAAAGGGATCCTACACATGTCATGCATAAGACAGTATCCAATACTTATAACTGTACTGCCTCAAATACCATCAGTGAAAATATATAAAATTTATTCTAGTCCAGCATTTTTCAAAATTGAATGTTCTTTAAAATTACCAAGAACTATAGTTGAAATGAAAACTATGATTCAGCAGGTCTGATTCAAGGTCCCAGCGACTCTGCATTTCTAACAAGATCCTTCATGTTCTTAATTCTGCATATCCTTGTCTAGGTGGCAAGAAAATTTTTCTGTTTTTAAATTCTGCAAATGTAGATATTTTTATACATGTAGTGGCTCAGACAGTAAAGAATCTGCCTTCAATGTGTGAGACCTGGGTTTGATCCCTCAGTTGGGAAGATCCCCTGGAAGAGGGCATGGCAACCCACTCCAGTATACACTTGCCTGGAGAATAACCATGGACAGAGGAGCCTGAAAGACTACAGTCCATGGGGTCACAAAGAGTCAGACATGACTGAGCAACTAAGCACAACACCGCACAAACACCATAACCAAACTTAGCACATTATAGGGACTGTCCACTTTAATTTTTCTACAAGTTCATTCTGTGATGTAGTCTTATGTACTTCCTTTTCCATTACAGACATGAGACACAGGGGGGTTTAATGTTCTGCTCTAAAGTATAAACCAAGAAAGTCTTGACTGGGAGTCTTGATTATCAGAACACTTTTAGCTCAGAAGTTCTGTGGCAGTGATTCTCAATCAGAGATGACTTTGCAGCTGGTCATATTTTTCAGTGTCTAAAGGGGTCCTACACATGTAATGCATAGGACAGTATCCAATACAAATAATTATACTGCCTCAAATACAATCAATGAAAAGGAATAAAACTTATTCTTGTCTAGCACTTTCCTAAATTGACTATTCTTAAAAAGTACCAAGGACTATAATTCAAATGCAGATTATGATTCAGCAGGTCTGATTCAATGTACCAGGGACTCTGCATTTCTGACAATGTCCTACATGTTCTTGACGCTGCAGGTCCTTCTCTGGGTAGCAAGAAAATGATTCTGTTAGATTCAGATATAAACAGTTTTAGGTCTTCATCAAGAATCTTCCATGTATGTAATTGTGAACATCTCACTCACTTTGTAAGCAGTGGTAAATTCTGTTTGATATTTTTAGTGGGAGAAGTCAAGGGTGGGATGGTTTCAGGGAATAACACTGAAATATGTACATTACCATATGTAAAACAGATGACTGGTCTGTTTTACAGATCTTGCACTGGTGAAGCATGGCAACCAAAGCCAGGGCTCTGAGACAGCCCAGAGGGATAGAGCAGGGAGGGAGGTGGGAAGGGGGTTCAGGATGGGGAGGACACATGTATACCTATGGCCAATTCATGTTGATATATGGCCAAAAAGAAAAAAAATCAACAATACCATATGGTAATTATCCTCCAGTTAAAGTAATCTTTTTTAAAAGAACTTTTGAGTGACATCAAATGATATATATTTGAGAAAGACACTTTAGTAGGCAGAATAAGATACTCAAAAGATAACCACACTCCATTCTCAATACCTTTTGAATATCCTATCAAGGTAGCAGGGAAGACACTCGAGTGGGTAGCCTATCCCTTCTCCAGGGGATCTTCCCAACCCAAGAATTAACCAGGATCTCCTGCATTGCAGGCAGATTCTTTACCAGCTGAGATACCAGAGAAGCCTGAGATTATATTAACAAATGGAATAAAGTGGATAATCATTGATCTTGATATCAAATTAGCATGGATATTCAGCTTGGAATAATGTAATCACAGTGATCCTCTAAATGTGGAAGAGAAAGGAAGAAGAATTAGAGTCAGATAGATTTTTTATTATTTTTAATATAAATTTATTTATTATAATTGAGGTTAATTACTTTACAATATTGTATTGGTTTTGCATTACATCAACATGAATCCGCCATAGGTATACACATAGATATTTTTAAATGCTCTGCACCTGGGTTTGAAGATGGAGGAAAGACCATGAACCAAAGAATGCTGGTGGCCACTAAAAGTAAAACAGCAAAGGAAACGCATTGTCCTCTGGAGTGTTCAGGAGGATCCCAGTCCTGCAGACATCATAATTTTAGCTCAGTGAGACTTCAGACTTTTGAAGAGTTTTAAGATACAGATATGTTTTAAGCCATTAGCATGGTAATTTGTTATAGAACTTTATTTATTTATTTATTTTAGTGTTTTTTTTTTCAATTTTAATTTTAATTTTTCAAAAATCTTTAATTATTACATGTGTTCCCAAACATGAACCCCCTCCCACCTCCCTCCCCATAACATCTCAGTGGGTCATCCCCATGCACCTACCCCAAGCATGCTGTATCCTGCGTCAGACATAGACTGGCGATTCAATTCTTACATGATAGTATACATGATAGAATTCCATTCTCCCAAATCATCCCACCCTCTCCCTCTCCCTCTGAGTCCAAAAGTCCATTATACACAGCTGTGTCTTTTTTCCTGTCTTGCATACAGGGTCGTCATTGCCATCTTTCTAAATTCCATATATATGTGTTAGTATACTGTATTGGTGTTTTTCTTTCTGGCTTACTTCACTCTGTATAATCGGCTCCAGTTTCATCCATCTCATCAGAACTGATTCAAATGAATTCTGTTTAATGGCTGAGTAATACTCCATTGTGTATATGTACCACAGCTTTCTTATCCATTCATCTGCTGATGGACATCTAGGTTGTTTCCATGTCCTGGCTATTATAAACAGTGCTGTGATGAACATTGGGGCACATGTGTCTCTTTCAATTCTGGTTTCCTTGGTGTGTATGCCCAGCAGTGGGATTGCTGGGTCATAAGGTAGTTCTATTTGCAATTTTTAAAGGAATCTCCACACTGTTCTCCATAGTGGCTGTACTAGTTTGCATTCCCACCAACAGTGTAAGAGGGTTCCCTTTTCTCCACACCCTCTCCAGCATTTATTGCTTGCAGATTTTTGGATCGCAGCCATTCTGACTGGTGTGAAGTGGTACCTCATTGTGGTTTTGATTTGCATTTCTCTGATATTAGTAATGTTGAGCATCTTTTCATGTGTTTGTTAGCCATCTGTATGTCTTCTTTGGAGAAATGTCTATTTAGTTCTTTGGCCCATTTTTTGATTGGGTCATTTATTTTTCTGGAATTGAGCTGCATAAGTTGCTTGTATATTTTTGAGATTAGTTGTTGTCAGTTGCTTCATTTGCTATTATTTTCTCCCATTCAGAAGGCTGTCTTTTCACCTTGCTTATAGTTTCCTTTGTTGTGCAGAAGCTTTTAATTTTAATTAGATCCCATTTGTCTAGCAATCAGCATCCAACAACACATTAAAAAGATCATACACCATGACCAAGTGGGCTTTATCCCAGGGATGCAAGGATTCTTCAATATCTGCAAATCAATCAATGTAATTCACCACATTAACAAATTGAAAAATAAAAACCATATGATTATCTCAATAGATGCAGAGAAGGCCTTTGACAAAATTCAACATCCTTTTATGATAAAAACTCTCCAGAAAGCAGGAATAGAAGGAACATACCTCAACATAATAAAAGCTATATATGACAAACCCACAGCAAACATTATCCTCAATGGTGAAAAATTGAAAGCATTTCCCCTAAAGTCAGGAACAAGACAAGGGTGTCCACTTTCACCGCTACTATTCAACATAGTTCTGGAAGTTTTGGCCACAGCAATCAGAGCAGAAAAAGAAATAAAAGGAATCCAAATTGGAAAAGAAGAAGTAAAACTCTCACTGTTTGCAGACGACATGATCCTCTACATGGAAAACCCTAAAGACTCCACCAGAAAATTACTAGAGCTCATCAATGAATATAGTAAAGTTGCAGGATATAAAATCAACACACAGAAATCCCTTGCATTCCTATACACTAATAATGAGAAAGTAGAAAAAGAAATTAAGGAAACAATTGCATTCACCATTGCAACGAAAAGAATAAAATACTTAGGAATATATCTACCCAAAGAAACTAAAGACCTATATATAGAAAACTATAAAACACTGATGAAAGAAATCAAAGAGGACAATAATAGATGGAGAAATAGACCATGTTCATGGATCAGAAGAATCAATAGAGTGAAAATGAGTATAGTACCCAAAGCAATTTACAAATTCAATGCAATCCCTATAAAGCTACCAGCCATATTTTTCACAGAACTAGAACAAATAATTTCAAGATTTGTATGGAAATACAAAAAACCTCGAATTGCCAAAGCAATCTTGAGAAAGAAGAATGGAACTGGAGGAATCAACTTGCCTGACTTCAGGCTCTACTACAAAGCCACAGTCATCAAAACAGTATGGTACTGGCACAAAGACAGACATATAGATCAATGGAACAAAATAGAAAGCCCAGAGATAAATCCACACACATATGGACACCTTATCTTTGACAAAGGAGGCAAGAATATACAATGGAGTAAAGACAATCTCTTTAACAAGTGGTGCTGGGAGAACTGGTCAACCACTTGTAACAGAATGAAACTAGATCACTTTCTAACACCACACACAATAATAAACTCAAAATGGATTAAAGATCTAAATGTAAGACCAGAAACTATAAAACTCCTAGAGGAGAACATAGGCAAAACACTGTCAGACATAAATCACAGCAGGATCCTCTATGATCCACCTCCCAGAATTCTGTTATAGAACTTTAAAACAGGTATTTGTTTTAAGCCACTAGTGTGGTAATTTGTTACAAGAGCATACATGAATGCTAAGTCACTTCAGTGGTGTCTGACTCTTTGTGACCCCAAGTACTGTAGCCCTCCAGGTTCCTCTGTCCATGATGATTCTCGAGGCAAGAATACTGGAGTAAGTTGCCATGCCCTCCTCCAAGGAGTCTTCCCAAACCAGGGATGGAACCTGTGTCTCTTGTGGGGGCAATAGGAATCTAATACAGATATATGTCCAATCAGATATTGTTCTTGGAGCTGAGTTTAAACCTTTCGATTCAATCGGTGAGCTTCCCTTATCTACAGGTATTTTGTGGTGAAATCCTACCTTAAACAGAAGGAGACGATTGAGTCCTTTTTGAGGTATTCTGACTTATTAGCTGCTAGAGAGAATTTCTCATTGTCCAAAAGTAAATATGGTTCTAACTGTGAGGTCTTTGAGGATTTAAGATGAGAAATGTAAATCATTATTAATATTACAGGCACACATTCTGCTTAAAAGCTTTCTGTCAAAATTTCTAAATTCTCTCTATTTTCTGTTATTTCAAGCATCTGTTCTTTTCACTTCCATCCCTCTAACTTCCTCTCAAGTTTATTTTCAACTTGGGATGGGATTACAAGTGAGACTGTAGGCATGTGCATACAAGTGTGAGTGTATTTATTTCAGAGAAAGGTGTATACAGATGCAGGCACATATATACATATGCATCTAACCTTGAATTTAGGTTGGAAAAGCCAATGACTTTTCTAACAGAAATGACTTTTCTAAAAGAAAGGACTCAGGAAAGTGTTTCTATACATTTCATTCATTCTCCACAGCATCCATGTGAAGTTTGGATTCGTCATTTCAACTTTTCTTCTGAAGTAAGTAAACCTGAGATTCGGGTCAATTACATTATTAACAGTAACTTCTCAAATAAATCAAAACTTGTTGTGCATTTTTGAACTATTAAAAAAATGAACCAGGTAGTATGTACAGCCAATTTTTGAAATTCAGCAAATAGGATACTTTAAAAACTGTCAGTTTATTGTATATAATTACTCTCCAAGGCATGAGAATTTAAAACTTCTGGTTTTGCATGGTTCAGGGTTAAGGAAAATCCATCTGCTTGAGTCACACATAAAACTGGGAGACATCTCTTTAAACAAGGAAGAAAGCAATGTGTTATATATGGATATAGGAATAGTGAAATTTAAAAAAAAGAAATTAACGTTTGATACCATTTCATACTGAAATATCATTTCAGTTTTTTTCTTGTAAACTAAAGACTAACCTATGTATACAAAAAGAAGAAATTGGCATAAAATGGCTCAAAACAGAAGAGCACTATAACTGCACACAACATCATGGAGATTTTAACACACAGAAATAGAGCCAGACGACTGACAGTAGACACATGAAGAAGAGGCTATCAGAACTCAAATCAAATCCCCATAGTGTATTCCTATTGGACAGTAAAGACATTAAGTTAAACCATTTGCTTTTAGGACAATTTGTTATGCAGCAACAAACTGATAAAATAATCCAAGTGAATAGAACTGAGTGAAATTATAATAATGTATGGCTTCTCATTTTAGGCATTTGTTCTGAAATTTGAATACCATTAATAACTACTTGCGAAGAGCTGACTCATTGGAAAAGACTCTGACGCTGGGAGGGATTAGGGGCAAGAAGAGAAGGGGACGACAGAGGATGAGATGGCTGGATGGCATCACCGACTCGATAGACATGAGGTTAAGTGAACTCTGGGAGTTGGTGATGGACAGGGAGGCCTGGCATGCTGCGATTCATGGGGTCGCAAAGAGTTGGACATGACTGAGCAACTGAACTGAACTGAACTGAATAATTACTCAGTTCTTCAAGTCTATTTCATATAACTGAACTAAAAAGTGATTCCATTGAGGTTGTTTTTTTATATAAATTTATTTATGTTAATTGGAGGCTAATTACTTTACAATATTGCAGTCGTTTTGCCATACATTGACATGAGTCCAACACTGATGTACATGTGTTGCAGGTAACCATACCAGGTTAAAAAGATATGTCTCTTTGTTCAAAAATCTGTGACTGTGAATCACAGGATCGGAAGGAATTTAAGCTCCCTAGTGAGCTGGACTTTGAAAATAAACATATATATACACGATATTTATATTGCTTATTCAACATCTTTCAGTGGTTATGATAAAATTTAGCATTGGGAAGATATTTCACTTAAAAAATGGAAGGAATCATATTTGTAGCTAACAAGGTAAATTTTCAAGTAGAAGAAGAAAGATAATTCAATATAAAATATAATTACACTAAACAATCCTTCATGCCAATGATAAACCCCTTTATATATGGACATTGATCTTACATACACAAGAAAAAATAATTTGCAGAGTTAAAATCTGGTATAAACATGTGCTTCATTTTAGCTAGGGTCATCTTAGAGTCTAGACACTACTACATCAAACTTTTTATTGAAATTGGTGTTTCATCTAGACTACCATTGGAGACATGCATTGATGATCAGTTTTTCCAGTGACCCTGATAATGATGGCTCAGCAGGTAAAGAATCGCTCTGCAATGCAGGAGATGCAGAAAATGCGTGTTGGATCCCTAGGTCGAGAAGATCCCTCGGAGTAGAAAATGGTAACCCCCTCAAGTATTGTTGCCTGAAAAATCCCACAGACAGAGGAGTCTGGTGGGCTACAGTCCATGGGATGGCAAAGAGTCAGACTCTACTGAGCAACTGAGCATGCACCGGTAACCAATATGCACACTGAGCTGAATAAAGAAGGAGATCCTATAGGGAATAAAATGGAATGCCTTGCTATGAAACACACTATATGTTAAAGTCTACATTTGGGGGAAGATAAATTATGGTAGTGATGTACAAAAGGAATAATGAGCAAAAAGTGTTAAGCTGAGATTTCAAAATCTTTACCTGAAAACATCTGACTATCTGAAGGCCTGTTTTCTGGGGTTTTCCCAGAGCACAGAGTGCCTTATTTTCTGTCTCCACCCTGAACTCCTTTCAAGGGGATGTTAAAGGTCAGCATCTTGTAGTGGTCATGATTTGATCTTTGTAGAGGCAGCTGGCAAGGGTCAACTTCCAGTCAGCAGAGCCCCTTCACAGGCACATATTTAACCATGTTTTGGGGGCATGTCATGGCTATTATGTCCCGCAGTGCTGGGAAGGCTCATTCTCAAGTCTACTGAAGATCCCATCGACAGGCCACTCAGTGTGCTATTACTAGACCAGGCCTTGCAAGCAGCAAAGTCTCTGGACCATACCTGTCTTATTAGCCTCTTGGTCCAGGAAAATATTTTCTCTTGATGCTTCTTCCCATATCTAGAGTTACAGTATTATAATTATTGATCTCATATGGAACTGCATATCAGCATTTCGTCATAGGCTTAGTCACATATTTGGTAACATAAGAAATTATCTTCTGAAGCAAGATAGATAGAAAATAATATAGCTAGCAGTTATTAGTAAGGTCACAAGCAAGAACTAAAGTCAAGAACTTTCCCATAGCCCTGGCTCTTTGATTTTCAGCTGTTGTTTATCGAGTTTTAATCTCCTGATTTAGGAGCAGACTAAAACTATTGCCATGTTTTAAAGACATCAAGATAGCAAATGTCTTACCGTGAGGAGTTACTTTTTGTAGAAGCAGAATGAGCTGTGTCTACATGTAACATAATCTTAAATAATGTTTATTTACTTTACTAAAGTAACAAAAAGATTGAAAAAACATATATAAATCCCTCAAAGGCAAAGAAATTCATAATTGGTTATCAAAACTGCATTCTAAGAAAACTTTGTTCTCTAAACAGATAGACCAAATTCCAGTCTAGTACCAACTTACTATTAATAACAAAATTTGTTTATCTCCTTAACCTTAGAAAGTCTTTCCCATAAATCTTGAAAACCTAGCAGTATTCTTCTAAAGGCATGAGAATAAAACCATAGAAGGCATGCTTAAAAACTGATTTTATTGCAACTGACAAACCTGGTCACAATACTTCAATATGATAACTAGAATTATAATTGACCACATTTTATCAGGCATATCATATCTATATGCATTTCACATAATTTTAGTATATCTATATTAGTAACGTCAACCATACAGTATAACCTGAAAAGACATCACCCTTTCAACAGTACTTCTCATGTAATTTAACATGTCCAGTGAACCCAGGTAGCTTAATAGCTCTTTGAGATGTCTCAAGGGCCCTCTGAAGCATCCCAAAGTTAGCTAGAAGTCAAGTTATTTAGGAAGTTTTGTCAATAAATATCAAAAGGGTTTATAACAGTCAGGTAGGATTATATGTCACTTTGAAATAATATTTATTTAGCCAAAGGTAATAAAAGATTTCAAAGGTAAATATAGAACAGATCAATTAAGAGGTAAAGAAACTTAAATCTATTATTAAAAGCAGTTCAATATCTGAAGAAAGTATATCCTCTTAACAGAGAAAAAGGCCAAATTCAAGTTTTGCACCAGCTTACTTTAAACTCATCTAGGTAAACTTCATTTAATTTATTTTAAACTTAGTCAGTCCTAACAATGCACAAAACACACACCAGTGATATTTGTTTGCAGTGTTCCTCCCTCTGCACAGCACAGTTGAATAAGTGAGCCTAAATAAATGGCCAACTTCACGCCCTTGTGTCAGGGTGGAAATTAGACACTGAAGAGACTTGCAAACAGAGGAAGCCAAAATAAACAAAGAAGAGGGAACTGCTTTGGAAGTGACAGATGCAACAGATTAAAACTCTGTAGTTAGCACTGAATACATTGGAAGGGGCCTATAGATCTTGAGAAGAAGTATAAGCTGGAACAAGGAACTATCTGAAACTGAACTGACCCCACACTGCCCTCAACAGCTCCAGAGAAATTCCTAGATTTATTTTGCTATTATCATTTAAAAAAATATTTTTGAGAATTTATCCGTTATTTTATTACCATAGCACACAAGTATATGTAGAGCCATTTACCTTATGTACACAGACATTCTATAGAGCAATCACTGTAGTGAATATTTTATATTTTGTAAGATTTATTTAGTATCCTGCTTCATAGGTTCTAAAAGTATATTTTAATGCATCATTTTTTATTCTACTCATTGACTAGGTTGGCTAAAATCTGACTTGGTTACTCATTCTCCAACTGTTAATTCTCTTTTTCAATTACATGCATTTTTACTTTTAAATATAGTAGTAGTTCCTCAATATGAAATTCTAAGGTAATTTTATGTAAGTAAATTTTCTAAATACCTGAGGCATATGCACTTTAGTATCCACATTTTTTTGCATTTTATCTATACTAAAATAGTTTTAAAATGTTCTATGCCCTTTGATGCATTCTCCTTTTATAAATTAATTAAATAATTTTTTAATAGTATCGTATTGGTTTTGCCATACATTAGCATGAATCTGTCATGGGTGTACACGTGCTCCCCATCCTGACCCCCCCTCCAACCTCCCTCCCAATACCATCCCTCTGGGTCATCCCAGTGCACCAGCCCCAGGCATCCTGTATCATGCATTGAACTTGGACAAGCGATTCATTTCATATATGATATTATACATGTTTAAATGCCATTCTCCCAAATCATCCCACCCTCTCCCTCTCCCACAGTCCAAAAGACTGTTCTATATATCTGTGTCTCTTTTGCTGTCTCGCATACAGGGTTATCGTCACCATCTTTCTAAATTCCATATATATGTGTTAGTATACTGTATTGGTGTTTTTCTTTCTGGCTTACTTCACTCTGTATAATAGGCTCTACTTTCATCCAACTCATTAGAACTGATTCAAATGTATTCTTTTTAACAGCTGAGTAATACTCCATTGTGTATATGTACCACAGCTTTCTTATCCATTCATCTGCTGATGGACATCTAGGTGGCTTCCATGTCCTGGCTATTATAAATAGTACTGTGATGAACATTGGGGTACATGTGTCTCTTTCAATTCTGGTTTCCGTGGTTTGTATACACAGAGTAGGATTTCTGGGTCATAAGGCAGTTCTATTTCCAGTTTCTTAAGGAATCTCCACACTGTTCTCCATAGTGGCTGTACTAGTTTGTATTCCCAACCAGCAGTGTCTGCACACCGTCTTCAGCATTTATTGCCTGTAGACTTTTGGATCGCAGCCATTCTGACTGGCGTGAAATGGTACCTCATTGTGGGTTTAATTTGCATTTTTCTGATAATGAGTGATGTTGACCATCTTTTCATGTGTTTGTTAGCCATGTTTATGTCTTCTTTGGAGAAGTGTCTTTTTAGTTCTTTGGCCCATTTTTTGATTGGGTCGTTTGTTTTTCTGGAGTTGAGCTGCAGGAGTTCCTTGTATATTTTTGAGTTTAGTTCTTTGTCAGTTGCTTCATTTGCTATTATTTTCTCCCATTCTGAAGGCTGTATTTTCACCTTGCTTATACTTTCCTTTGTTGCACGGAAGCTTTTAATTAGGTCCCATTTGTTTATTTTTGCTTTTATTTCCGGTATTCTGGGAGGTGGGTCATAGA
This sequence comes from Capricornis sumatraensis, assembly GCF_032405125.1. Taxonomy (NCBI): domain Eukaryota; kingdom Metazoa; phylum Chordata; class Mammalia; order Artiodactyla; family Bovidae; genus Capricornis; species Capricornis sumatraensis. The sequence continues at coordinate 10,670,935 of NC_091077.1, forward strand.
GGATCCTGCTGTGATGTATGTCAGAGAGTTTTTTGCCTATGTTCTCCTCTAGGAGTTCTATAGTTTCTGGTCTTACATTTAGATCTTTAATCCATTTTGAGTTTATTTTCGTGTGCAGTGTTAGAAAGTGATCTAGTTTCATTCTTTTACAAGTGGTTGACCAGTTTTCCCAGCATCTTTTGTTAAAGAGATTGTCTTCTCTTCATTGTATATTCTTGCCTCCTTTGTCAAGATAAAGTGTCCATAGGTGTGTGGATTTATCTCTGGGATTTCTATTTTGTTCCATTGATCTATATTTCTGTCTTTGTGCCAGTACCATACTGTCTTGATGACTGTGGCTTTGTAGTAGAGCTTGAAGTCAGGCAGGTTGATTCCTCCAGTTCCATTCTTCTTTCTCAAGATTGCTTTGGCTATTCTAGGTTTTTATATTTCCATACAAATTGTGAAATTATTTGTTCTAGCTCTGTGAAAAAATACCGCTGGTAGCTTGATAGGGATTGCATTGAATCTATAAATTGCTTTGGGTAGTATCCTCATTTTAACTATATTGATTCTTCCAATCCATGAACATGGTATATTTCTCCATCTATTAGTGTCCTCTGATTTCTTTCACCAGTGTTTTATAGTTTTCTATATATAGGTCTTTAGTTTCTTTAGGTGGATCTATTCCTAAGTATTTTATTATTTTCATTGCAAAGGTAAATGGAATTGTTTCCTTAATTTCTCTTCTATTTTCTTATTAGTGTATAGGAATGCAAGGGATTTCTGTGTGTTAGTTTTATATCCTGTAACTTTACTATATTCATTGATTAGCTCTAGTAGTTTTCTGGTGGAGTCTTTAGGGTTTTCTATATAGAGGAGCAGGGCATTTGCAAGCAGTGAGAGTTTTACATCTTCTTTTCCAGTTTGGATTCCTTTTATTTCTTTTTCTGGTCTGATGCTGTGGCCAAACTTCCAAAACTATGTTGAATAGTAATGGTGAAAGTGGGAACCCTTGTCTTGCTCCTGACTTTAGGGGAAATGCTTTCAATTTTTCTCCATTGAGGATAATGTTTGCAGTGGGTTTGTCATATATAGCTTTTATTATGTTGAGGTATGTTCCTTCTATTCCTGCTTTCTGGAGAGTTTTTAAACCTACTATTGCCTTCTTAAAAACAGACCCTATTTTTAAACCAAATTTCATATAGATATTTTTATAATTTTTTTGATTTTTTTTTATATTGTGTTTTGGAGAGTCTATCCTCTACTCTAGATTTTTAATCTCTGCTTTTTGGTATTTGTTATAAATTTTGTACCTTTAAGAATCCAATCTTCAGTACCCATTTTTACTTAGGAATGTGATTATTTGCTTCATTGTGCTCTCCCCTTTTGACTTTCCTTTTTCTCTACCAGGTCACCTCTATCTCCTCCCTACCCCTTCTCTTCTCTACTTAATTCTGTCAATGTCTTTGGGTGTCCAGGGCTGTGGAGAACACTTAGGGAACTGATTATGGGTAGATTGGTCTCTCCCCTTTTGATTCCCCCTCTTCTCCTCCTGGTTACTTCTATCTCCCTCCTCCCTCTTCTCTTCTCAATGTAACTCTGTGAAACTCTCTGGGTTTCCCTTACTGTGGAGACTCTTTTCACCATTAACCTAGATGTTTTGTCATTGGTGCTGTATGGATGGAGAAGTCTTGAGGCTACTGTAAGAATAAGACTGAAAACCAGGGTCAGAAGGCTTGAATGCAAAACTTGAGAACCAGAAAACTCCTGACTTCTGGGGACATTAATTGACAAGAGCTCATCCAAAAGCCTCCATACCTACACTGAAACCAAGCTCCATGTAGGCGCTAACAAGTTTCAGAGCAAGACATACCAAGCTAATTATCCAACAATGCAGGAACATAAAATACAGGCGGGAAAAAGTCACACCAAATCCATAGACACCTCAAAACTCACTACTGGACACTTCACTGAACTCCAGAGTGAAGACATACAGTTCCACTCACCAGAACACTGACACAAGCTTCCTTAACCAGAAAACCTTGACAAGCCAAGTGTCCAACAACACACACAGTGAGGAACCTCCACAATAAAGAGGAACCACAAACTTCCAGCATACAGAAAGGCCACCCCAAACACAGCAACCTAAGACAATATGAAAAGGCAGAGAAATATTCAGCACATAAAGGAACATGATAAATGCCCACCAAACCAAACAAAAGAGGAGAAGATAGGGAGTCTACCAGAAAAAGAATTCAGAATAATGATAATAGAAATGATCCAAAATCTTGAAAACAAAATGGAGTTACAGATAAATAATCTAGAGACAAGGACTGAGAAGATGCAAGAAAAGTTTAACAAGGACTGAGAAGAAATAAAAAAGAGTCAGTCAATAATGAATAATGGAATAACTGAGATCAAGAGCACTCTGGAGGGAACCAACAGTAGAATAACTGAGGCAGAAGAAAGGATAAGTGAGGTGGAACATAGAATGGTGGAAATAAATAAAGCAGAGAGGAAAAAAGAAAACACGAATTAAAAGAAATGAGGACAGCCTCAGAGACCTCTGGGGCAATGTTATATTCCCCAACATTCGAATCATAGGAGTCCCAGAAGAAGAAGACAAAAAGAAAGGCTATGAGAAAATACTCAAGGAGATAATCATTGAAAACTTCCCTAAAATGGGGAAGGAAATAGCCACCCAAGTCCAAGAAAGCCAGAGTCCCGAACAGGAAAAACCCAAGGCAAAACACACCAAGACACACATAATCAAATTAACAAAGATCAAACACAAAGAACAAATATTAAAAGCAGCAAGGGAAAAATAACAAATAACACACAAGAGGATTCCCATGAGGATAACAGCTGATCTTTCAATAGAAACTCTTCAGGCGAGAAGGGAATGGCAGGGCATACTTAAGATGATGAAAGAAAAAAACCTACAACCCAGATTACTGTACCCAGCAAGGATCTCATTCAAATATGAAGGAGAAATCAAAACGTTTACAGACAAAGCAAAAGCTCAGATAATTCAGCAATAGCCAACCAGTCCTTCAACAAACGCTAAAAGATCTTCTCTAGACAGGAAACACAGAAAATGTGTATAAACTAGAACCCAAAGCAACAAAGTAAATGGCAATGGGATCATATTTATCAATAATTACCTTAAATGTAAATGGGTTGAATGCCCCAACCAAAAGACAAATACTGGCTGAATGGATATACAAACAAGACTCCTATATATGCTGTCTACAAGAGACTCACATCTAAACAAGGGACACATACAGACCGAAAGTGAAGAGCTGGATAAAGATATTTCACACAAATGGAGACCAAAAGAAGGAAGGAGTAGCAATACTCATATCAGATAATATAGACTTTGAAATAGAGGCTGTGAAAAGAGACAAAAAGGACACTATACAATGATCAAGGGATCAATCCAGGAAGAAGATATAATAATAATAATAACAATAATAATAATAATATATACGCACCCAACCTAGGGGCACCTCAATATGTAAGGCAAATGCTAACAGTATGAAAAGGGAAATTAATAGTAACCCAATAATACTGGGAGATGTTAATACCCAACTCACACCTATGGATAGATCAAATAAACAGAAAGCTAGTAAGGAAACACAAACTTTAAAGGATACTGTGGACCAGTTAGACTTAATTATATCTATAGGACATTTTACCTCAAAACAATGAATTTCACCTTTTTCTCAGGTCCACACAGAACTTGCACATCCTGGACCATAAATCTAGCCTTGGTAAATTTAAAAAAACACAATGAAATAATTTCAAGCATCTTTTCTGATCACAGTGTAGTAACATTAGATGTCAACTATGGGGGGGGGCAGGGGGGGATCTATTAAAATATTAAATGTTAAAAATACAAACACATGGAGGCTAAATAACATGTTTCTGAATAACCAACCAAAATCAGAAGAAATCAAAAAATGCATATAAATGAATGAAAATTAAAACACAACAACCCAAAACCTATGGGATTCAGTAAAAGCAGTGCTAAGGGGAAGGTTCATAGCAATATAAGCTTACCTCAAGAAACAAGTGGAAAATCAAATAAATAAATCAACTCTATACCTAAAGCAACTTGAAAAAGAAGAAATGAAAAACTCCAGGATTAGTAGAAGGAAATAAATCATAAAAATTAGGGCAGAAATAAATGAAAAAGTAATAAATGAGACCATAGAAAAAAGTCAACAAAGCTAAAAGCTGGTTCTTTGAGAAGATAAAGAAAATAGACAAATCATTAGCCAGACTCATCAAGAAAACAAGGGAAAATAATCAAACCAACAAAATTAGAAATGAAAATGGAGAAATCACAAGAGACAACACAAAAATACAAAGGATCATAAGAGACTACTATCAGCAACTATATGCCAATAAAATGGACAATTTGGAAGAAATGGACAAACTCCTAGAAAAGTATAAGTTTCCAGAACTGAACCAAGAAGAAATAGAAAATCTTAACAGACTGAGCACAAGTAAGGAAATTGAAACTGTAATCAGAAATCTTCCAACAAACAAAAGCCCTGGACCAGATAGCTACACAGCTGAATTCTACCAAAAATCAGAGAAGAGCAAACACCTAACCTACCCAAACTCTTCCAGAAAAGTGCAGAAGGTAAACTTCCAAACTCATTCTATGAAGCCACCATCACCCTAATACCAAAACCAGACAAAGATGCCACAAAAACCAATACAATATTGTAATGTAAAAAAAAAAAATCAAAACTACATGATTTTTTAGATTTTGGGTACATATGTGAACAATTGTGTACAAACTGAAGTGTCTGTATAGTGATCCTCAAAACAACCAATAAAATCTCAATTATATATATATATATATATATAAAGAATACTACAGGCCAATATCACTGATGAAATAGATGCAAAAATCTTTAACAAAATCCTAGCAAGCAGAATCCAACAACACATTAAAAATATAATACATGATCAAGTGGGCTTTATCACAGGGATACAAGGATTCTTTAATATCCATGAATCAATCAATGTAATGCACCACATTAACAAATTGAAAGATAAAAATCATATGATTATCTCAATAGATGCAAAGAAAGCCTTTGACAAAATTCAACATCCATTTATGATAAAAACTCTCCAGAAAGCAGGAATAGAAGGAACATACCTCAAAAGGCTGCCCATTCTCAACACTACTATTCAACATAGATTTGGAAGTTTTTGCCACAGCAATCAGAGCAGAAAAAGAAATAAAACGAATCCAAATTGGAAAAGAAGAAGCAAAACTCTCACTGCTTGCAGATGCCATGATCCTCTATATAGAAAACCTAAAGACTCCACCAGAAAATTACTAGAGCTAATCAATGAATACAGTAAAGTTGCAGGATATAAAACTAACACACAGAAATCCCTTGTATTCCTATACACTAACAATGAGAAAACAGAAAGAGAAATCAAGGAAACAATTCCATTCACCATTGCAACGCAAAGAATAAAATACTTAGGAATAAATCTACCTAAACAAACAAAAGAACTACATATAGAAAACTATAAAACACTGATGAAAGTAATCAAAGAGGACACAAACAGATGAAGAAATATACCATGTTCATGGATTGGAAGAATCAATATAGTGAAAATGAGTATACTACCCAAAGAAATCTATAGATTCAATGCAAGCTACCAAGAGTAGCTTGATACCTATCAAGCTACAAACAGTATTTTTCACAGAACTAGAACAAATAATTTCACAATTTGTCTGGAAATGCAAAAAACCTAGAATAGCCAAAGCAATCGTGAGAAAGAAGAATAGAATTGGAGGAATCAACCTGACTGACTTAATGCTCTACTACAAAGCTACAGTCATCAAGACAGTATGGTAATGGCACAAAACAGAAATATAGATCAATGGAACAAAATAGAAATCCCAGAGATAAATCCACACACCTATGGACACCTCAACTTTGACAAAGGAGGCAAGAATATTCAATGGATTAAAGACAATCTCTTTAACAAGTGATGCTGGGAAAAAGGGTCAACCACTCGTAAAAGAATTAAACTAGAACAATTTCTAATTCCATATACAAAAATGAACTCAAAATGGATTAAGACCAAAACTATAGAACTCCTAGAGGAGAACATAGGCAAAACACTCTCCGACATACATCACAGCAGGATCCCCTGTGACTCACCTCCCAGAGTAATGGAAATAAAAGCAAAAATAAACAAATGGTACCTAGTTAAACTTAAAAATTTTTGCACAACGAAAGAGACTATAAGACAGCCTTCAGAATGGGAAAAATAATAACAAACAAAGCAACTGGCAAAGAATCAATCTCAAAAATATACAAGCAACTCCTGCAGCTCAATTCCAGAAAAATACACGGCCCAATCAAAAATGGGCCAAAGAACTAAATAGACATTTCTCCAAAGAAGACATACAGATGGCTAACAAACACATGAAAAGATGCTCAACATCACTCATTATCGGAGAAATGCAAATCAAAACCACAATAAGGTACCATCTCACACCAGTCACAATGGCAGCTATCCAAAGTTCACAAACAGTAGATGCTGGAGAGGGGGTGGAGAAAAGGGAACCCTGTTACACTGTTGGTGGGAATGCAAACTAGTGCAGCCACTATGGAGAACAGTGTGGAGATTCCTTAAAAAACTGGAAATAGAACTGCCTTATGACCCAGAAATCCCACTGCGGGGCATACACACCAAGGAAACCAGAATTGAAAGAAACACTTGTACCCCAAAGTTCATCGCAATACTGTTTATAATAGCCAGGACATTGAAGCAACCTAGATGTCCATTGGCAGATGAATGGATAAGAAAGCTGTGGTACATATACACAATAGAATATTACTCAGCCATTAAAAAGAATACATTTGAATCAGTTCTAATGAGGTGTTTGAAACTGGAGCCTATTATACAGAGGGAAGTAAGTCAGAAAGAACACCATCAATACAGTATACTAACACATATGTATTGAACTTAGAAAGATGGTAACCATGACCCTATATGTGAGATAGCAAAAGAGACACAGATATATAAAACAGTCTTTTGGACTCTGTGGGAGAAAGCGAGGGTGGGATGATTTGAGAGAACTGCACTGAAACGTGTATATTATCATATGTGAAACAGATTGCAAGTCCAGGCTCGATGCATGAGACTGGGTGCTCAGGGCTGGTGCACTGGGATTCCCCTGAGCAATGGGATGGGGAAGAAGGTGGGAGGGGGTTCAGGATGGGGAACACATGTACACCCATGGCTGATTCATGTCAATGTATGTCAAAAACCACTACAATTTTGTAAAGTAATTAGCCTCCAATTAAATTAAAAAGAAAAAAAATAATTTTAAAAAAGAAATTCTGAAATTTCTGTGTCATTCTGTGGGTTCATGTGGTAGAGGTGAATGTAAGGAAGGAGAAAACAATATGACTAATTTTCACACAGACAGGCTTTCCTCATATCATTGAAGCAATTCAATTCATATTTTGTCATCAAAAATTAATATTTTATTTATGGTTCTGATCTGTATCAGAGAATTCACTGTGCCTTCTGTAATAAGCAAACCTGTCCCACTTTTAACTTTTCCCCCATGATGTCATATATTCAGTTTTAATGAGAAATTTCTGCACTTGAAAATTGAATTGCAACAATGTTCCCTATAGAATCTATGCAGGGATTGTAAGGTGCTGAAAATTAAAGCTCCTAAAATCCAGATTGGAGAAAGAACATAAGCAAGTTAAAAACTTGTATATCATATTTAAGAGTCTTCCCTGGGTTCCCTGCCATCAGTGCAGAAGGCCCATGTTCAGTCCCTGGGTTGGGGAGATTTCCTGGAGAAGGACCCACTCCAGTATTCTTGCTTGGAGAATCCCATGGACAGAGGAGCCTGGTGGGCTACAGTCCATGGGGTCACAAAGAGTCAGACACAACCGAGCAACTACGCACACACACACACATGTTTGATGATTACAGGAATTATAAAGAAAAAGGAAGGAGGTGGAAGGAAGAGAGAGAAGGATTTGTGTGTGTGTGTGCTAAGTTTTATGCATGTTCAGGCCAGGTCTGCCAAAAATGTGGTTCTTGAATAGAGAGCCAGTGACAGCGTTTGTGGGAAAGTGTGTGTTTGTCAAGGGAACAGCCAGTGCACAGGCTTGTACAACACAAAAGTGCTTGTTTAAGATGTTCAAGTTCATAAATGGGAAGCTGGTCTGGTGAGGGAAATCAGAAAGATGGAGAGGCAGGAGAGATGGTGTCAGAAGATGCTGAGGAAAAAGGAAGCTTCTCTGAAGCTGGTGAAACCTCCAGTGACAAGGAGTCCCTCGTCCACATATGTATCTCCAGCACTTTACGAAATTCAATATAAAAAAAACCCACAACCATATGAAAAAAAATTGAAAGAAAATCCAAAATCAACTTCTAGTAGAAAAAATACACAATAGTTATACTTTGATTGAAATTAATTAATTAATTAAATTTGTGAAAAGACACTTTCTCCTTGGAAGGAAAGCTATGACAAACCTAGACAACATATTAAAAAACGGAGACATCATTTTGTGGTAAAGGTCCGCCCAGTCAAAACTATGGCTTTTCCAGTAGTCATGAACGAACATGAGAGTTATTCCCTAACGAAGATTGAATGCTGGAAAATTGATGTTTTCAAATTATGGTGCCAGAGAAGACTCTTGAGAGTCCCTTGGAATGTAAGGAGATCAAACCATTAATCCCTAAAGGAAATCAACTCTGAATATTCATTGAAAGGACTGATGCTGAAGCTGAAGCTCCAATACTTTGGCCACCTTTGGAGAAGAGGTGACTCACTGGCAAAGACCCTGATGCTGGGAGAAGGAGAAGGGGGTGGCAGAGGATGAGATGATTGGATAGCATCACCAACTCAATGGGCCTGAATCTGAGCAAATTCTGGGAGGCAGTGATAGACAGTGAAACCTGGATGCTGCAGTCCATGGGAGTCACAAAGACTCATATACTGCTTAGCCACTGAACCACATATTTTAATTATATAAGCATGGGTCCCTGATTCAATTTTAGATTACCAAAGACTTGGAAATAAAAGGATACAGCAGAGGGTCTTTAAAATGTGGGGAAGAAGCAGTATCTAAGCTACAATTTCCTCAACAATTTCATATATAGAAATATATGGTTTCAAATATGCATATGGAAAAGAGAGGTGATCTTTATTCAAGTGTAAAGAGGAATGCCCTCCAAATGGTAGGTGCACATGATGTAGCTTTTAGAAATATGGTGCAAATTTAAGAAATCAAAATGCAACGTCTAATCACAAAGAACGAAAGCAAGTAATAAGGAGTGTGAAAAGCAGTTTGAAATATGCATAAAGTGTGATTTATTAGCATCAAGTCTTCCCTGATAGCTCAGATGGTAAAGAATATGCCTGCAATGCCAGAGTCTAGGGCTCTATCCCTGGGCCGGAAAGATCCCCTGGAGAAGGGAATGGCAACCTACTTCAGTATTTTTGCCTGGAGAATCCCATGGACAGAGGGCAGTCCATGCGGTCACAGAGTTGGACATTGTTGAGCGACTGACACAACAGCAAGAAAATGCAGAAGAGCACTCATTTTCATTTTTGGTGAAAGCAATGAAGAATGTGTAAGTGACTGCTCTACTCTTTCAATTAAAAAACATTAAAAAGCAAAGCAAAGAACAAAATACGACTGACTTATAGATTTTACCACACCAAATTTATAAACTCTCAGACATTCTGCACAAAACTTGTATAAATGCATAAAATAACTAAATGGCAGAGAGCATTGATGAAAAAATATCTAGTCTTTGAAAGAATACAATAAAAAGCAAGAACCCTGCTAAATTCATGATGCGAAAGCAAAGGAATGGAACAGACAGTTTTCGAGTACCTGACTTAATAAAATATAAGTATATTCAGCCTCACTGGTAATGAAATACTTGTAAAATAAGCTCAATAGCATATCCATATTTTACATAATAAATAGTTTTATTTGAATATTAGGAGGGAGGAGATACTGTGAAATGTTGGTCTCATGAACTGCTTTTGTAAGGAAAGGTTTGCCATTATTCCTTGATCTGGATCCCTCTTATCATAGTCACATAGGAACCATCTTTAAAAAAATAAATTAATTAATTAAAATGTCCTTACACATCTATACAACCCTCCACAGCTAATACTCTGTTTGGCTACTTCAGGTAATAGCAAAGATCCTTGCACTTTGGTTCTACTTTTACTGGAAGCATTTTACACCTCCAATTTACTCTCCTAATTGAGTCATTATGTCCACCATTAAATGGCCAACACTGACTCTTGCACTTCTCAGCCGCTCAGCCATATTTGACTTTTTCTGACCCCATAGACTGTAGACCACCAGGCTCCTCTTTCCATGGGATTCTCCAGGCAAGAGTACTGGAGTGTGTTTTCATTTCCTTCTTCAGGGGATCTTTCTGATCCAGGGATACAACCCTCGCGTCTCCTGCATTGAAGGTGGGTTCTTTACCACTCTGCCACAGGGAATTAAATATTTACATTTATTTTTCCATTATAAATTAAAACATTAATTAATTAATCAAGTAAACCAACAACCCCAGCGATCTCGGCTCTGGGTTAGTCTGGACAGACTCTCAGGTGAACTCAGTAATCATTCTTGCCTGCCATTCCATCTAACATTTTTCTGTATATTTACTGAACTCTTGGACTCACCTGGGGGGAGTCTTTGAGAGGAAAGTTGCAACATAGATGTCCCAGCTCCTCTTGAATGGTTGATGATGGAGACAGAGGCTTTGTTTCCAGACAAGACAATGGGATGGAGTTAAGCATTTGTCCCCTAGTCAGAGTTATGAGTCCACAAGAAACATCTATGCCCTGTCCATTCCAAGGTTGCCCAGGCTGAGGGATGCATTAGAGGAGATATTTACAGTTCTCCATACCTGCTCATTAGGTACATTTCCTCCCTGTTAGTACCATCTCTAACAATTAATATCCCTGTGGGACACTGGTCTGGGCAGATGGGAAAACTTTCTTTTCATTTTCTGTTTCTAGGAGACAGTGTTACAAGTCAGAAGGATTTAGTATTTATTACTTCTCTCCATGATCTTTCCTATCTTCTTGAGGGAGTAAAACATAAGGTCCTATCCCAACCCTGAGTCCACATTTTCTCCAGAGTCTAAGATTGAGTATTTTGCCTTGACTAGGTTCCTAATCAAAGCATTTAGTCTTGATGGGTCACAGCCCCTGCTATCTCTGGAAAATTACTATTCTCATCTTCAGGCAGTGGGATAAATTTGTTCCTTTAAGGTAAAACATTGGGCAGTACTCTGCTTGAATTCATTACAGTTTTGCCAAAAAAAGTTAGGAATTTTTCACTTAAAGCAAAAATTAAGAGGTTTCCGTTCTCCTTTAGAAAATGTTTTTAATTATAATTATAATTTAAATTTTAGAAACTCCCTCTCTATGTGGTAAGTGTAAAGTGTTAGTCATTAAGTTGTGTCCAATTCTTGCAACCATATGTACTGTAACCCATCAGGCTCCCCTGTCCGTGGGATTCTCCAGGCAAGAATATTCGAGTGGGTTGCCATGTCCACCTCCAGGGGATCTTTCCAACCCAGCGATCGAACCTGAGTGTCTTATTCCTCCTTCATTGGCAGGTGCGTTCTTTACAACTAGTACCACCCAGATGCAGGTTCAAATGCAGCTTCTGATCAGCAGGTCTTGCCTGGTGAGCAAGAGGCTTCTGGATGGTGTTGATGGTGCAGGTACTGGATCAAGGCTGTGGTTATATTTCAGAGTTTTCCACACAAGTTTACATTTTCTCTACTTTACATCATCTTTGTATGAAATTTTGAAGAGAAGCATGTACATTCATTCCAAAGGCTATGAAGATGTGTGTCCAACTTGTGTCCCTTTTATTGATCACAGCCTTGCCATGGTGAAGGAGCTAGTGTAACTCAATGAAGCTATGTGCCATGCCATGCAGGGCCACCCAAGACAGATGGCTTATAGTAAAGTGTCCTGACAAAATGTGGTCAACTGGAAGAGGGAATGGTAACCCACTCCAGTATTCTTGCAGCAAGAAACCTATGAACATTCAGTTCAGTTCAGTTCAGTTCAGTATCTCAGTCATGTCCAACTCTTTGCGACCCCATGAATTGCAGCACACCAGGCCTCCCTGTCCATCACCAATACCTGGGGTTCACTCAAACTCACATCCATCCAGTCACTGATGCCATCCAGCAGTCTCATTCTCTGTCATCCCCTTCTTCTCCTGCCCCCAATCCCTCCCAGCATCAGAGTCTTTTCCAATGAGTCAACTCTTCACATGAGGTGGCCAAAGTACTGGAGTTTCAGCTTTAGCATCATTCCTTTCAAAGAACACCCAGGGATGATCTCCTTTAGAATGGACTGGTTGTATCTCCTTGCAGTCCAAGGGACTCTCAAGAGTCTTCTCCAACACCACAGTTAAACAGCATCAATTCTTTGGCATTCAGCTTTCTTCACAGTCCAACTTTCACATCCATACATGACCATTGGAAAAACCATAGCATTGACTAGACAGAACTATGTTGACAAAGTAATGTCTCTGCTTTTGAATATGCTATCTAGGTTGCTCATAACTTTTCTTCCAAGGAGTAAGCGTCTTTTAATTTCATGGCTGCAATCACCATCTTCAGTGATTTTGGAGCCCCCCAAAAATAAATTATGACACTCTTTCCAATGTTTCCCCAACTATTTCCCATGAACTGATGGGACCAGAAGCCATGATCTTTGTTTTCTGAATGTTGAGCTTTAAGCCAACTTTTTCAGTCTCCTCTTTCACTTTCATCAAGAGGCTTTTTAGCTCCTCTTCACTTTCTGCCATAAGGGTGGTGTCATCTGCATATCTGAGGTGATTGATATTTCTCCTGGCAATCTTGATTCCAGCTTGTGTTTCTTCCAGTCCAGCATTTCTCATGATGTACTCTGCATATAAGTGAAATAAGCAGGGTGACAATATACAGCCTTGACGTACTCCTTTCCCTATTGGAAATCAGCCTGCTGTTCCATGTCCAGTCCTAACTGTTGCTTCCTGACTTGCAAACACGTTTCTCAAGAGGCAGGTCAGGTGGTCTGGTATACCCATCTGTTCAGAACTTTCCATAGTCAATAAAGAAGAAATAGATGTTTTTCTGGAACTCTCTTGCTTTTTCCATGATCCAGTGGATATTGGCAATTTGATCTTTGATTCTTCTGCCTTTTCTAAAACCAGCTTGAACATCAGGGAGTTCATGGTTCACGTATTGGTGAAGCCCGGCTTGGAGAATTTTGAGCATTACTTTACTAGCTTGTGAGATCAGTGCAATTGTGTGGTGGTTTGAGCATTCCTTGGCATTGCCTTTCTTTGGGATTGGAATGAAAACTGACCTTTTCCAGTCCTGTGGCCACTGTTGAGTTTTCCACATTTGCTGGCATATTGAGCGCAGCACTTTCACAGCATCATCTTTCAGGATTTGCAATAGCTCAACTGGAATCCCATCACCTCCACTAGCTTTGTTCATAGTGATGCTTTCTAAGGCCCACTTGACTTCACATTCCAGGATGTCTGGCTCTAGGTGAGTGATCACACCATCGTGATTATCTGGGTCCTGAAGATCTTTTTCGTACAGTTCTCCACATATTCTTACCACCTCTTCTTAATATCTTCTGCTTCTGTTAGGTCCATACCATTTATGTCCTTTATCAAGCCCATCTTTGCATGAAATATTCCCTTTGTATCTCTAATTTTCTTGAAGAGATCTCTAGTCTTTCCCTTTCTATTGTTTTCATCTATCTCCTTACATTGATTGCTGAGGAAGGCTTTCTTATCTGCAAAAAGGGCCCTTGAAACACACCAAATAATGTTCTTCTGGAAAAGCTGGTGTAGTAAGCAGAATAAAGACCTCCAAAAGATGTCCAAGTTCATATCCCTATAGCCTTTGAATATGTTATTTTACATAATAGGGACGTTTAATGTGATTAGTTGAATAAAGTTTCCAATAAGCTCATTTGAGAATAACCATGGTTATTCCGGGAAGGTCCCATGGATGGAGGAGCCTGGTAGGCTGCAGTCCACAGGATTGCTAGGAGTCGGACATGACTTCACTTTCACTGTCATGTGTTGGAGAAGGAAATGGCAACCCACTCCAGTATTCTTGCATGGAGAATCTCAGGGACAGGAGAGCCGGGTGGGCTGCCATCTCTGGGGTCACACAGAGTCGGACACGACTGAAGCGACTTAGCAGCAGCAGCAGCAGCATTAAATTAATCAATGATCCTGAAACATGGATAAGAGAAGCAGAAGAATTGAATTCACAGAGGTAATTGGAAATCTTAAGCTGCTGATTTTGGTGATGTAGCCATTAGCCAAGGAAGGCAGGTGTTCTTTAGAAACTGGAATAGGACAGGTAAAATCTGTTGCAGGAAGGGGCACCCCTTCCAGGGCCTGAGAGTGGGCCCTTATCTAACACTAAGAAATGAATTGTCTGAAGAGACATCTGTGCTGACAAAGCAAAAGAGTTTATTCCTTTGATATGCACCTCAGTTATCTGGGATTCTCTGGTGGCTCAAATGGTAAAGAATCTTCCTGCAATGTAGGCGAAGTGGGTTCAGTCCCTGGGTGGGGAAGATCCTCTAGAGAAGGGGATGGCAACCCATCTCTTGCCTGGAGAATTCCAGGAAGAGAGGAGCCTGGTGGGCTACAGTCCATGGGCTAGCAAAGAGTCAGACACGACTGAGTGACTTTCACTTTCATTCTGTGTTTTTCACACCCTGAGCTTTCTTGGGGCTCACCATAGGGAGTGGCAGCAGTCTGATGGCTGCAATATAGCAGATATTCTTTCCTTCCTGAGTTCCCTCAGGGCTCACTAGCTCACCTTTGTGGTGGCTGAAATTGCTGATGATTGACATCTGTTGTTTACTGATATGGCAGGTAATATCCATTCTTCAGTTCCTCCTCTTAGTCTGGAATTCAACTAATATCTGAAAGATATTTCATGACCAATTTTTGTCCTTAACTTGGGGTATCTAGTTTTCTTCAATTTACAAAAAAAAAAAAAAAAAACACTTTTGACATTCAGACTACATGCCCCTTCTTGCAAAACTTCTGCATAACCTGGCTCTTCCCTGCAAACTCCTTGGAGCAGTTTGCTCAGGGTTACTTGAGATGCTGTTTTCAGTCAACAACATAATGATCTGATATTTTTATGTATTCCAAAATAGTTACCAAAATAAATTTAGTTAACATCATCAGAAAAAAATTAACTCTTTTTTCTTATGGTGGAACACTGGAGAATTACTCTCTTAGCAACTTTCAAAGATACAATAGAGAATCATTAACTGTTGTCACCATGCTCTCTTAGCTCCTCAAAACATCTTCATTTTATAAGTGGGACTTTGTACCTTTTGATCGGCATCTCTCCAAAAGCCTCAGCTCCTAGCAACTACTATTCTACTCTCTATTTGCCTAATTTTGGCTTTTCAGAAGGATTTTGCCTATACATGACACATGGAGTCAGAAATGGCAAGCCACTCCAGTATTCTTATCTGGAATATTCCATGGACAGAGGAGCCCGGCAGACTACAGTCTGTGGGATCACAAAGAATCAGACACAACTGAGACTGAGTATGCATGCACACATGATACAATAACATATTTGTATCAAGTAACATAATATGATAATGGAAATTCCCCAGATTGTTCAAATCCTACCTTGAGAATAAACTTGAAAAAATCGTACAACGGAAAAACTCTGGAAAATGAGAGAGATCACAAATTAATAAAGTGATGACATGTTATACAGAGGAGTTAAAAGAAATGGAAATTCGAGGAAATAAATAAAAGGAGCATGTCCTACTTCTTCAATCTAATGAAAGAATCTGAAAAAAGATATGAAATTTTGGTTCTGGGTTTTTAACCCTTCGATCAGGTGCCTTCAATCAGGATTCATGATGACTGTGTAGTAGACATGGTGGCTGAGCCACAAAGCGGTCATAGCCCATCACAGTCAGGAGGAAGTCATCCAACCCTGCAAACAGTATGTAAAAGTACATCTGGGTGACGCAGCCTTCATAGGTGATAACTTTGCTCTGTGTCTGGATGTTCCACAGCATCTTTGGGATGGTGGTGGAGGTGAAGCAGATGTCTACAAAGGACAGGTTGGAGAGGAAGAAGAACATGAGGGTGTGGAGGTGGGAGTCTGAGCTGACAGCCAGGATGATGAGCAGGTTTCCAAACACAGTGATCAGGTACACGCAGAGGAAAAGCCCAAATATGAGGGGCTGCTGCTCTTGTTCCTCTGAGAATCCCAGAAGAAATTCTGAAACTCCTGTGATGTCCTTGGTGCCACATGGTAGAAATGACTACAAGTAAAGGGAAAAAAAAAAAAAACATGACTAATTTTCATACAGATGGACATTACTCACATTGTTGAAATGCTACCTTATATATTTTTATATTAGGAAATTAATGTCAATATATTGCTCATGCAATGAATACAGTGTTTTGGTAATCAAAATCTCCTAAAATCCAGTCATGGAGAATTAATATAGCTAATAAAAATATATATAGCATGTCATCTGGTGACATATACTATGAATAAAATAAAAGCAAATATAAAGGAAAAAGTAAAGAAAGGATGCTATTTTTATGGTTGTTCAGGTAAAACAGTAAATAAGGTGACATGTGAACAGAGACCTCCTGTAAGAGAGAACAGGAGCCGTGAACTTATCAGGAGAGGTGTGTGACTGGCAGGGAGAACAGCCAGTGCAAAGGCCCTGGGGAAGGTGCTTGTTTAAGATGTTCTAGATGAAAAAAAGGAAGCCAGTGTGGTGAGGGAAGTGAGTAGGAGGGACAGTGAGGAGAGATGGTGTCAGAGGATGTTGAGGAACAAGATGGTCTCCTTGCTGCTGCTGAAACTTCACAAGGAGTCTCTCCTCCATATAACATTTCTGTACCACATTATGAAATTGTTGCAAAGGTGGCCTGCGGCTTGTGGGATTATATATTGGCTGTGCTGGATCTTCGTCGCAGTGTGCAGGCTTCTCTAGTTGCAGCACATGGGTTCTCTAGTTGTGGTGAATGGGCTTAGTTGCCCTGCGGCTTGTGGGATCTTAATTCCCAGACCAGGGGTTGAACATGCATTCCCTGCATCGGGAGGTGGATTCTTAACTACTGAATCACCAAGAAAGTCCTAGCCTGTATGTTTAAGTGAATCTCTTCTCTAGTACCTTCTGATGACTGAGTTCTGGCCTCTGTGTATGAGAATATCTTTGGGATATGTGAGCTCAGTACCCCTGCTCTGAAGACTTCTCACCCTCTGCAAGGCAAGAAAGCAAAACACAGGCAGTAAGACTCTGGCTTCCTAAGTTGTATTATTTTCAATAATTTTTCAACCACACTAAAACAATCACAAATGATTTAGAGTTTGATACAACTCAAGTTGATCAGATCAGATTATGTACAAATGGCATTCAGAAATTCCACTTTGTAATTTTGCCAGGTATTAATTAAACTTGGCATTTGATTTTGGTATGACCACTTTATAACATGTATTAAAGATATATATTTTTTTTCAGTGAACAGCTATAGTATATATTTGTATCATTTCTTTAAACCTGAATGTATATACATATATATATATATATATATATATATATATACACACACACACACACACACACATATATGTGTGTGTGTGTGTGTGTGTATGTGTGTGTGTTTGCCTGCAAAGAGATCAAACCAGTCAATGTAAAAGGAAATCAACTGTGAATATTCATTGGAAGGACTGATACTGAAGCTGATGCTCCACAATTTGGCCACCTGATGTGAAGAATTGACCCATTGGAAAGACCCTGATGCTGGGAAGGACTGAAGGCAAAAGTCGTAAAGAATCCACCTGCAAATACAGGAAACATGGGCTCAATCCTTGGTTCAGGAAGATTCCTTGGAGGAGAAAATGGCAACTCACTCAAGTATTCTTGCTTGGGAAATCCCATGGACAGAGCAGCCTGGTGGGCTACAGTCCAAGGAGTCGCAAAGAGTTGGATATGCTTTAACAATGGAACAACATCTCAAGACTAAAACATCTCCAGTTCTTTGAAAGATTGCACTCAAAAGTAGGAATCCTGTTCTGAGCCTATTATAGAAAAGCAAAGGGCTCACATCCATAATTTTAGACAGAGAAAATTAATGGCTGACAAATCCACACACATATTCAGCCCCAGATGTAATGAAACAATTGCAACGTAAGCTCATTAGCACTTCCCTGGCAGCTCATTAGTAAAGAAGTTGCCTGCCAGTGGAGCAGACACTTGTTCAATTCCTGGGGCTGGAATATCCCCTGGAGAAGGAATTGGCAACCCACTCTAGTATTGTTTTTCAGGAACTCCTATGGACAGAGGAGCCTGGTGAGCTACAGTCCACGGGGTCACAAAAAGCCAAACAAAGTTTAGTGACTAAACAACAAAGCTCCTTAGCACTCCCCTCTTTACATGTGACTTCCCCCCCCCCCCCACAGAAGATACTGTGAAGTATATATCTCTGGCAAACTGTTGCAAGGAGGTATCCACAAACATTCTTTGGTGTTCTTATTTATTTATTTATTTTTGGTGGTGAGGTCTTTGTTGCTATGTGGGTTTTATCTAGTTGCAGTGAGCAGGGGCTGCTCTTTGTTGCGGTGCATGGGCTTCTCATTGCAGTGGGCTCTGTTATTGCAGAATATGGTCTCTATGGTGTGAGGATCTCAGTAGTTGTAGTTCCTGGGCTCTAGAGAATAGGCTCAGTAGTTGTGGTGCATGAGCTTGGTTTCTCTGAGGCATGTGAGATCTTCCCAGACCAGGTATCGAACCTGTCTCTTGCACAGAAAGGCAGATTCTTTTACCACTGAGCTCCCAGGGAAGCTCAGTATGTATCTTTTTAATCAATATTGAAGCATAGTCAAATACTCTGTGGTGAATTCATGTTGATCTATGGCAAAACCAATACAATATTGTAAAGTAATTAGCCTCCAATTAAAATAAATAAATTTATATTTAAAACATAAAGAAATAAAAAGGAATTTGTAGATTTACTAAAAAAAAAAATTAGAAATGCCCTAACTATATTTTATATCCCTACATCCCTAATATACTAATTCTCTACTCAGATTAGTTAGTTAGATACTTAGACTTGTTCTACTTTTATTGGAAGCTCTTTATGCATCGTTTGTGTTCAGTTGCTCAGTTGTGTCCAACTCTTTGAGACCCCATAGAGTGTGACCTGCCAGTCTCCTCTGTTAATGGGATTTCCCAGGCAAGAATACTGGAGTGGGTCACTATGCCATCCTGCAGGGGGTATTCCCGACACACAGGAACTCGCATCTCCTGTGGCTCCTGCATTGGTGGTTAAATTCTTTACCATTGCACCACCTGGGAAGCCCCTTATGCCTCTCATCTCTCTTCTAGTTGGGCTTCATTTTTATCATTTACTTGGTATCACTGAACATTGCTTTACTGAGTTCAATGTTCAGTTCTCTTTTCAGCATTATCAAAATACACTAATATATTTTAATCATGCAAGGAAATAACCACAGTGGTCTCTGGGCTCTGACCTAGGCTGGGTTGGCTCTCTGGTGGACTCAGGTAATCACTCTTGGATTCATTGACTCTGTCCTTCTTCTGCAGTGTCTTCTGAACTCTTCAACTCAACTACATGGAAATCCTGAGAGGAAGATCTCCATGTGGAAGTCTGATTCTCTTCCTGGATGATTGATGATGGAGACTGAAGCTGTCCCCACACAAGGTAGCATGAAGAGGTCAAGCACTGGTCCTTTACTCAGATTTGGGACTTCAAAAGCAACAACCATGCCTTGTCCAGGCCCAGGTTGTACAAGCTCAGGGATGCAGCAGAGGTGGTTATTTACAGTTCTCTCTGTCTGCTCATAGGTACATGACTCTCTTGTTACAGTGACCTGTAAGCACCTGAATTCCCTGTTCGACTTCATCTGACACAAAGTACTTTTTTTTTCCCTCCCTCCTAATTCTCTGTTTCCAGGATACCAGTTATAAGTCAGGTAATTGAGTTATGAATCCTTCTCCATCATCTCTCTTGCTTTCCAGAAGTCTAAACTCCTAGCACCTCATCTTATTTCTTAATTTAAAATTTTCCCAACTAGTTAGATTGAGGCAACTGTCTTGAATAGATCCCTTGGGTCAATAAAGCATTGACTTGTGATGGCTACACAGCTCATGGAACGCTGTGAAACCTGTTATTCTCCACTTATAAGAGGGACAACGAATCGCCAGTCTAGGTTCGATGCATGATACAGGATGCTCAGGGCTGGTGCACTGGGATGACCCAGAGGGATGGTATGGGGAGGGAGGTGGGAGGGGGTTCAGGATGGGGAACACGTGTACACTCGTGGTGGATTCTTGCTGATGTATGGCAAAACCAATACAATATTGTTAAGTAAAAAAAAAAAAAAAGGACGTCATTCTATTAATGGGTATAATTGATCAGTGCACTCTTTGGCTTCCTGATGTTCCCTAAAACTGTTAGGTATGTCATACTTGGGGTCTTTCCTTAGTGGCTCAGTTGGTGAAGAATTTGCATGCAATGCAAGAGACCACCTGCAAAGCAGGAGACATGGGTTCAGTCTCTGGATCAGCAAGATGCCTGGGAAAAGGAACTGGCTACCCAATCCAACATTCTTGCCTGGGAAATCCCATGGACAGAGGAGCCTGGTGGGTTACAGTCCATGGGGTCACAAGATTCAGACACGACTAAGTAACTAAACCACCACCACCACGTCATACTTATATCTGAAGCTGAGAGCTATCATTTTTCTCCTCATTGCAAAAGGTTTATGTTATGAGATATATTTAATTATTATTAATGTACCATAACCTATGTTTGCACATGATCAGGATGATCTGATTTAGTTTTTAGAGAAGTTCCTTCTATGAGGTAATATTATTGTAACTTCATCATTCATTTCAGGAATGGGGCTCAGAGGAATTTACTGTTCTGCTGAAATTGATGAACTGATTTTGGGATGGAGTCTTGATTGGAGTTCTCTCAGAATGCTTCCAGCTTTCATAATTTAGATTGTCATTTCCAACCAGGGATGGTTTTGCTCTTGGTTACTTGGCAATTGAAGGTGAAATGCGGCAAAACACCCACAGTAAACAAGATATCATTCAACACAGCTATCCTGCACTAAATGTTAACAGTTAGAACTAGAGTATGTGTGTGTACTCAGTCACTTGAGTCCTGTCCAACTCTTTGCAACCACGTGAATTGTAGCCTGCCTTGCTTCTCTGTTGATGAGATTCTCCAGGCAAGAATACTGGAATGGGTTGCCATAGAACTGGAGAAAAACTCTTTGTACCAGCACTTCTCTCACCTCCTAGTACATACAAGTCAGCAGGAATTCTAATTCAAGTGCAAATTCTGATTGAACAGATCCTCAGTGGGCCCTTAGACTCTATTTCTAACAAGCTACTGGGCTGTATGATGATGCAGGTCTGAGTATGTGGGTCTCACTTTCAGTAATAAAGCAACAGTTCTGTGTTAAATTCAGGTATAGGAGCTTGAAAGTGAAAGTCACTCAGTCGTGTCTGACTCTTTGCGACCCCATGGACTATACAGTCCATGGAATTCTCCAGGCAAGAATACTGAAGTGGGTAGCCTTTCTGTTCTCCAGGGGATCTTCCCAATCCTGTGATGGAACCCAGGTCTTCCACATTGCAGGTGGATACTTTACCAGCTGAGCCACAAGGAAAGCCGGAAAATACTGGAGTGGGTAGCCTATCCCTTCTCCACGGGATCTTTCTGTTCTAGGAATTGAACCAGGGTCTCTTGCATTGCTTTAACTTATGTTAAATTCAGGTATAGGTACTTGAATTTTTATGGGACTGAGTGGCTGATATATGTTAGTTGCTTGGTAGTGTCTGACTCTTTGCCACCCCATGGATTGCAGCCCGCCATGGTCCTCTCTCCATGGAATTCTCCATGGCAAGAATACTGGAGTAAGTTGCCATTCCCTTCTCCAGGAGATAATCCAGAAACAGGGACTGAACCTGGGTCTCCATACTGCAGGCAGATTCTTTGCAGTCTGAGCCCTCAGGAAATTCATATATATATATATATATCTGAAAAAGATGTTGTAGTAGGCAGAATATTGGCCTCAAAACAATGTCCACATCCTAATCCCCCAAACTTTTTTAATATGTCAGCTTACATAAAGGGGAATATAACTAATAGGGAAAATAAATTTGCTATTCATTGACCTTAAAATGAGATTAGCTTGGATTACCCAGGTTGGTATAAGATATCCTTTTGGTCTTCTAGATGCAAAGGTCAGGGGAAGAACTGATGTCAGAGAAAGATTTGAAGATACTCTACCACTGGCTTTGAAGATGAGGAAGGACCATGAATCCAGGAATCCAGGTGCCCCTAGAAAGTTATCTAGGAAGGCAATGTATTCTTCCCTGAAGCATCCAGACAGACCCCAGTTCTCACAGAAGTCTTTTGTTCAGTCCCATGAGTTAAATCTTGAATTGCGATCCTTAGAACTTTAATTTTTAAGGCACAATTTATTAATTTGTAATAGCAGCAGTAAGAATGCAATATATACATTTATCCAACTAAATATGGTTTGAAGGTACTGAATTTAAACTTCTCTGGTCAGTCATTTCTCTTACCTTTGACATGGGATATCTCTTCACAACTGCTCCAGCAAAGCACAGCTGCTGCTCCTTACCTTGGAAGAAGGGTATGTCCTCACCACCTCCCCTCCTGACCTTGAACATGGAGTAGCTCCTCTAGGCCCACCTGTGCCTGCGCAGGCACCACTCCTTGGACATGGGGTAGCTCCTCTTGGTTGCTCCTGCACTGTCACAGCCTGGCATTCTCGGCCACCGCCCCTGACCTCAGATGCAGGGTAGCTCCTCTTGGCCTAGCTTGTGTGCCATCGCAGCCATCCAAGGTAAGAGAAATCCAAGTAAGACGCTGGGTGTTGCAAGAGGGCATCAGGGGGCAGACACACTGAAACCATAATCACAGAAAACTAGTCAATCTAATCACACTAGGACCACAGCCTTGTCTAACTCAATGAAACTAAGCCATGCTATATGGGGCCAACCAAGATGGGCGGGTCATGGTGGAGAAGTCTGACAGAATGTGGTCCACTGGAGATGGGAATGGCAAGCCACTTCGGTATTCTTGCCTTGAGAACCCCATGAACAGTGTGAAAAGGCAAAATGATAGGATACTGAAAGAGGAACTCCCCAGGTGAGTAGGTGCCCAATATGCTACTGGAGATCAGTGGAGAGATAACTCCAGAAAGAATGAAGAGATGGAGCCAAAGCAAAAACGATATCCAACTGTGAATGTGACTGGTGACAGAAGCAAGGGCCGATGCTGTAAAGAGCAATATCGCATAGGAACCTGGAATGTCAGGTCCATGAATCAAGGCAAATTGGTAGTGGTCAAACAGGAGATGGCAAGAGTGAACATCGACATTCTAGGAATCAGCAAACTAAAATGGACTGGAATGGGTGAATTTACCTCAGATAACAATTACAGGAATCCCTTAGTAGAAATGGAGTAGCCATCATGGTCAACAAAAGAGTCTGAAATGCAGGACTTGGATGCAATCTCAAAAACGACAAAATGATCTGTTTGTTTCACTATCACAGCAATCCAAGTCTATGCCCTAACCAGTAGTGCTGAGGAAGCTGAACAGGTCTCTGAAGACCTACAAGACCTTTTAGAACTAACACCCAAAAAAGATGTCCTTTTCATTCTAGGAGACTGGAATGCAAAAGTAGGAAGTCAAAAACACCTGGAGTAACAGGCAAATTGGCCTTGGAATACGGAATGAAGCAGGACAAAGGCTAATAGAGTTTTGCCAAGAGAATGGACTGTTTGCAAAGCAAACATTCTTTTCCAACAACACAGGAGAAGACTCTACACATGGACATCACCAGATGGTCAACACTGAAATCAGACTGATTATATTTTTTGCAGCCAAAGATGGAAAAGCTCTATACAGTCAGCAAAAACAAGAATAGGAGCTGACTGTGGCTCATATCATGAACTCCTTATTGGCAAATTCAGACTTAAAATGAAGAAAGCAGGGAAAACCACTAGACGATTCAGGTATGACCTAAATCAAATCCCTTATGATTATACAGTGGAAGTGAGAAATAGATTTAAGGGACTAGATCTGATAGATGGAGTGCCTAATGAACTATGGACTGAGGTTCATGACATTGTACAGGAGACAGGGATCAAGACCACACCCAAGGAAAAGAAATGCAAAAAAGCAAAATGGCTGTCTGGGGAGGCCTTACAAATAGCTGTGAAAAGAAGAGAAGTGAAAAGCAAAGGAGAAAAGGATAGATAGAAGCATCTGAATGCAGGATTTCCAAGAATAGCAAGAAGAGATAAGAAAGCCTTCCTCAGTGATCAATGCAAAGAAATACAAAAGAACAGAACGGGAAAGACTAGAGATCCCTTCAAGAAAATTAGAGATACCAAGGGAACATCTCATGCAAAGATGGGCTCGATAAAGGACAGAAATGGTATGGACCTAACAAAAGCAGAAGATATTAAGAAGAAGTGGCAAGAATACATGGAAGAACTGTACAAAAAAAGATCTTCACAACGAAGATAATCACGATGGTATGATCACTCACCTAGAGCCAGACATCCTGGAATGTGAAGTCAAGTGGGCCTTAGAAAGCATCACTATGAACAAAGAGTGGAGGTGATGGGATTCCAGTTGAGCTATTTTAAATCCTGAAAGATGATGCTGTGAAAGTGCTACACTCAATATGCCAGCAAATTTGGAAAACTCAGCAGTGGCCACAGGACTGGAAAAGGTCAGTTTTCATTCCAATCCCAAAGAAAGGCACTGCCAAATAATGCTTAAACTACCGCACAATTGCACTCATCTCACATGCTAGTAAAGTAATGCTCAAAATTCTCCAAGCCAGGCTTCAGCAATACGTGAACCGTGAACTTTCAGATGTTCAAACTGGTTTTAGAAAAGGCAGAGGAACCAAAGATCAAATTTCCAGTATCCGCTGGATCATTGAAAAAGCAAGAGAGTTCCAGAAAAAAATCTATTCTGCTTTACTGACTTTGCCAAAGCCTTTGCCTTTGTGGATCACAATAAAGTGTGGAAAATGCTGAAACATTGGAATACCAGACCACCTGACCTACCGCTTGAGAAACCTGTATGCAAGTCAGGAAGCAACAGTTAGAACTGGACATGCAACAACTGACTGGTTCCAAATAGGAAAAGGAGTACATTAAAGCAGTATCTTGTCACCCTGCTTATTTCACTTATATGCAGAGTACATCATGAGAAACGATGGACTGGAAGAAACACAAGTTGGAATCAAGATTGCTGGGAGAAATATCAATATCCTTAGATATGCAGATGACACCATCCTTATGGCAGAAAGTGAAGAGGAGCTAAAAAGCCTCTTGATGAAAATGAAAGAGGAGAGTGAAAAAGTTGGCTTAAAGCTCAACATTCAGAAAACAAAGATCATGGCTTCTGGTCCCATCACTTCATGGGAAATAGATGGGGAAACAGTGGAAACAGTGTCAGACTATTTTTGGGGGGCTCCAAATCACTGCAGATTGTGATTGCAGCCATGAAATTAAAAAATGCTTACTCCTTGGAAGGAAAGTTATGACCAACCTAGATAGCATATTCAAAAGCAGAGACATTACTTTGCCAACAAAGTTCTGTCTAGTCAAGGCTATGGTTTTTCCGATGGTCATGTATGGATGTGAGATTTGGACCGTGAAGAAAGCTGAGCACTGAAGAATTGACACTTTTGAACTTTGATGTTGGAGATGACTCTTTAGAGTCCCTTGGAGTGCAAGGAGATCCAACCAGTCCATTCTAAAAGAGATCAGCCCTGGGTGTTCTTTGAAAGGAATGATGCTAAGGCTGAAACTCCAGTACTTTGGCCACCTCATCCAAAGAGTTGAGTCATTGGAAAAGACGCTGATGCTGGGAGGGATTGGGGGCAGGAGAAGAAGGGGATGACAGAGAATGAGACTGCTGGATGGCATCAGTGACTGGATGGACGTGAGTTTGAGTGAACCCTGGTATTTGGTGATGGACAGGGAGGCCTGGTGTGCTGCAATTCATGGGGTCGCAAAGAGTCGGCCATGACTGAGCGACTGTACTGAAATGAACTGAACTGAATGTTCATAGGTTTCTTGCTGCAAGAATACTGGAGTGGGTTACCATTCCCTCTTCCAGTTGACCACATTTTGTCAGGACACTTTACTATAACCCGTCTGTCTTGGGTGGACCTACATGGCATGGCACATAGCTTCATTGAGTTACACAAGCTCCTTCACCATGGCAAGGCTGTGATCAATAAAAGGGAGACAAATGGACAGAGATCTTCATAGCCTTTGGAATGAATGTACATGCTTCTCTTCAAAATTTCATACAAAGATGATGTAAAGTAGAGAAAATGTAAACTTGTGTGGTAAACTCTGAAATATAACCACAGCCTTGATCCAGTACCTGCACCATCAACACCATCCAGAAGCCTCTTGCTCACCAGGCAAGACCTGCTGCTCAGAAGCTTCATTTGAACCTTCATCTGGGTGGCACTAGTTGTAAAGACCGCACCTGCCAATGAAGGAAGGATAAGACACTCAGGTTAAATCGCTGGGTTGGAAAGATCCCCTGGAGGTGGACATGGCAACCCACTCGAATATTCTTGCCTGGAGAATCCCACGGACAGGTGAGCCTGATGGGTTACAGTACATATGGTTGCAAGAATTGGACACAACTTAATGACTAACACTTTACACTTACCACATAGAGAGGGAGTTTCTAAAATTTAAATTATAATTATAATTAAAAACATTTTCTAAAGGAGAACTGAAACCTCTTAATTTTTGCTTTAAGTGAAAAATTCCTATTTTTTTTGGCAAAACTGTAATGAATTCAAGCAGAGTACTGCCCAATGTTTTACCTTAAAAGGAACAAATTTATCTCACTGCCTGAAGATGAGAATAGTAATTTTCTAGAGATATCAGGGGCTGTGACCCATCAAGACTAAATGCTTTGATTAGGGACCTAGTCAAGGCAAAATACTCAGTCTTAGACTCTGGAGAAAATGTGGACTCTGGGTTGGGATAGGACCTTATGTTTTACTCCCCCAAGAAGATAGGAAAGATCATGGAGAGAAGTAATAAATACTAAATCCTTCTGACTTGTAACACTGTCTCCTAGAAACAGAAAATGAAAAGAAAGTTTTCCTATCTGCCCAGACCAGTGTCCCACAGGGATATTAATTGTTAGAGATGGTACTAACATGGAGGAAATGTACCTAATGAGCAGGTATGGAGAACTGTAAATATCTCCTCTAATGCATCCCTCAGCCTGGGCAACCTTGGAATGGACAGGGCATAGCTGTTTCTTGTGGACTCATAACTCTGACTAGGGGACAAATGCTTAACTCCATCCCATTGTCTTGTCTGGAAACAAAGCCTCTGTCTCCATCATCAACCATCCAAGAGGAGCTGGGACATCTATGTTGCAACTTTCCTCTCAAAGACTCCCCCCAGGTGAGTCCAAGAGTTCAGTAAATACTGCAGAAGAATGTTAGATGGAATGGCAGGCAAGAATGATTACTGAGTTCACCTGAGAGTCTGTCCAGACTAACCCAGAGCCGAGATCGCTGGGGTTGTTGGTTTACTTGATTAATTAATTAATGTTTTAATTTATAATGGAAAAAGAAATGTAAATATTTAATTCCCTGTGGCAGAGTGGTAAAGAACCCAGCTTCAATGCAGGAGACGCGAGGGTTGTATTCCTGGATCAGAAAGATCCCCTGAACAAGGAAATGAAAACCCACTTCAGTACTCTTGCCTGGAGAATCCCATGGAAAGAGGAGCCTGGTGGTCTACAGTCTATGGGGTCAGAAAAAGTCAAACATGGCTGAGCGACTGAGAAGTGCAAGAGTCAGTGTTGGCCATTTAATGGTGGACATAATGACTCAATTAGGAGAGTAAATTGGAGGTGTAAAATGCTTCCAGTAAAAGTAGAACCAAAGTGCAAGGATCTTTGCTATTACCTGAAGTAGCCAAACAGAGTATTAGCTGTGGAGGGTTGTATAGATGTGTAAGGACATTTTAATTAATTAATTTATTTTTTTAAAGATGGTTCCTATGTGACTATGATAAGAGGGATCCAGATCAAGGAATATTGGCAAATATTTCCTTATAAAAGCAGTACATGAGACCAACATTTCACAGTATCTCCTCCCTTCTAATATTCAAATAAAGCTATTTATTATGTAAAATATGGATATGCTATTGAGCTTATTTTACAACTATTTCATTACCAGTGAGGCTTAATATATTTATATTTTAGTAAGTCAGGTACTCGAAAACTGTCTGTTCCATTCCTTTGCTTTCGCATCATGAATTTAGCAGGGTTCTTGCTTTTTATTGTATTCTTTCAAAGGCTAGATATTTTTTCATCATTTGCTCTCTGCCGTTTAGTTATTTTATGCATTTATACAAGTCTTGTGTAGAATGTCTGGGAGTTTATAAATTTGGTGTGGTAAAATCTATAAGTCAGTCGTATTTTGTTCTTTTCATTGCTTTTTAATGTTTTTTAATTGAAAGAGTAGAGCAGTCACTTACACATTCTTCATTGCTTTCACCAAAAATGAAAATGAGTGCTCTTCTGCATTTTGTTGTTGTGTCAGTCACTCAGCAATGTCCAACTCTGTGACCCCATGGACTGCCCTCTGTCCATGGGATTCTCCAGGCAAAAATACTGGAGTAGGTTGCCATTCCCTTCTCCAGGGGATTTTTCCGGCCCAGGGATAGAGCCCTAGACTCTGGCATTGCAGGCATATTCTTTACCATCTGAGCTATCAGGGAAGACTTGATGCTAATAAATCACACTTTATGCATATTTCAAACTGCTTTTCACATTCCTTATTACTTGCTTTTGTTCTTTGTGATTAGACATTGCATTTTGATTTGTTAAGTTTGCACCATATTTCTAAAAGTTACATCATGTGCACCTACCATTTGGAGGGCATTCCTCTTTACACTTGAATAAAGATCACCTCTGTTTTCCATATGCATATTTGAAATCATATATTTCTATATATGAAATTGTTGAGGAAATTGTAGCTTAGATACTGCTTCTTCCCCACATTTTAAAAGACCCTCTGCTGTATCCTTTTATTTCCAAGTCTTTGGTAATCTAAAATTGAATCAGGGACCCATGCTTATATAATTAAAATATGTGGTTCAGTGGCTAAGCCATATTTGAGTCTTTGTGACCCCCATGGACTGCATTCACTGTCTATCACTGCCTCCCAGAATTTGCTCAGATTCAGGCCCATTGAGTTGGTGATGCTATCCAATCATCTCATCCTCTGCCACCCCCTTCTCCTTCTCCCAGCTTCAGGGTCTTTTCCAGTTAGTCACCTCTTCTCAAAAGGTAGCCAAAGTATTGGAGCTTCAGCTTCAGCATCAGTCCTTTCAATGAATATTCAGAGTTGATTTCCTTTAGGGATTAATGGTTTGATCTCCTTACATTCCAAGGGACTCTCAAGAGTCTTCTCTGGCACCATAATTTGAAAACATCAATTTTCCAGCACTCAATCTTCTTTAGGGAATAACTCTCAGGTTCGTTCATGAATACTGGAAAAGCCATAGTTTTGACTGGGCAGACCTTTACCACAAAATGATGTCTCCGTTTTTTAATATGTTGTCTAGGTTTGTCATAGCTTTCCTTCCAAGGAGAAAGTGTCTTTTCACAAATTTAATTAATTAATTAATTTCAATCAAAGTATAACTATTGTGTATTTTTTCTACTAGAAGTTGATTTTGGATTTTCTTTCAATTTTCTTTCATATGGTTGTGGGGTTTTTTATATTGAATTTCATAAAGTGCTGGAGATACATATGTGGACGAGGGACTCCCTGTCACTGGAGGTTTCACCAGCTTCAGAGAAGCTTCCTTGTTCCTCAGCATCTTCTGACACCATCTCTCCTCCCTCTCCATCTTTCTGATTTCCCTCACCAGACCAGCTTCCCTTTTATGAACCTGAACATCTTAAACAAGCACTTTTGTGCTGTACAAGCCTGTGCACTGGCTGTTCCCTTGACGAACATACACTTTCCCACAAACGCTGTCACTGGCTCTCTATTCAAGAACCACATTTTTGGCAGACCTGGCCTGAACACGCATAAAATTTAGCACACACACACATATCCTTCTCTCTCTTCCTTCCACCTCCTTCCTTTTTCTTTATAAGTCCTGTAATCATCAAACATGTGTGTGTGCGTGCTTTGTTGCTCAACTGTGTCTGATTCTTTGCGACCCCATGGACTGTAGCCCACCAGTCTCCTCTGTCCATGGGATTCTCAAAGCAAGAATACTGGAGTGGGTTGCCATTTCCTTCTCCAGGACATCTTCCCAACCCAGGGACTGAGCATGGGCCTCCTGCACTGATGGCAGATTCTTTATCATCTGAGCCACCAGGGAAGACCCTTAAATATGATATACAAGTTTTAACTTTCTTATGTTCTTTCTCCAGTCTGGATTTTATGAGCTTTAATTTTCAGCACCTTACAATCCCTGCATAGATTCTATAGGGAACATTGTTGCAATTCAATTTTCAAGTGCAGAAATTTCTCATTAAAACCAAATACATGACATCATGGTGGAAAAGTTAAAAGTGAAACAGGTTTGCTTTTTAGAGAAGGCACAGTGAATTCTCTGATGCAGATCAGAACCATAATAAAATATTAATTTTTGATGACAAAATATGAATTAAATTGCTTCAATGATATGAGGAAAGCCTGTCTGTGTGAAAATTAGTCATATTATTTTCCCCTTCCTTACAGTCACCTCTACCACATGAACCCACAGAATGATACAGAAATTTCAGAATTTCTTTTTTTAAATTATTTTTTTTCTTTTTAATTTAATTGGAGGCTAATTACTTTACAAAATTGTAGTGGTTTTTGACATACATTGACATGAATCAGCCATGGGTGTACATGTGTTCCCCATCCTGAACCCCCTCCCACCTTCTTCCCCATCCCATTGCTCAGGGGAATCCCAGTGCACCAGCCCTGAGCACCTAGTCTCATGCATCGAACCCGGACTTGCAATCTGTTTCACATATAATATACATGTTTCAGTGCAGTTCTCTCAAATCATCCCACCCTCGCCTTCTCCCACAGAGTCCAAAAGACTGTTCTATATATCTGTGTCTCTTTTGCTATCTCACATATAGGGTCATGGTTACCATCTTTCTAAATTCAATATATATGTGTTAGTATACTGTATTTGTGTTGTTCTTTCTGACTTACTACACTCTGTAAAATAGGCTCCAGTTTCAAACACCTCATTAGAACTGATTCAAATGTATTCTTTTTAATGGCTGAGTAATATTCTATTGTGTATATGTACCACAGCTTTCTTATCCATTCATCTGCCGATGGATATCTAGGTTGCTTCGATATCCTGGCTATTATAAACAGTACTTCGATGAACATTGGGGTACAAGTGATTCTTTCAATTCTGGTTTCCTTGGTGTGTATGCCCCGCAGTGGGATTTCTGGGTCATAAGGCAGTTCTATTTCCAGTTTTTTAAGGAATCTCCATACTGTTCTCCATAGTGGATGTACTAGTTTGCATTCCCACCAACAGTGTAACAGGGTTCCCTTTTCTCCACACCCTCTCCAGCATTTACTCTTTGTGAACTTTGCTAGCTGCCATTGTGAGATGGTACCTTATTGTGGTTTTGATTTGCATTTCTCTGATAATGAGCGATGTTGAACATCTTTTCATGTGTTTGTTATCCATCTGTATGTCTTCTTTGGAGAAATGTGTGTTTAATTCTTTGGCCCATTTCTGATTGGGTCGTGTATTAATCTGGAATTGAGCTGCAGGAGTTGTTTGTATATTTTTGAGATTGATTCTTTGCCAGTTGCTTTGTTTGTTATTATTTTTCCCATTCTGAAGGCTGTCTTATAGTCTCTTTCGTTGTGCAAAAACTTTTAAGTTTAACTAGGTACCATTTGTTTATTTTTGCTTTTATTTCCATTACTCTGGGAGGTGAGTCACAGGGGATCCTGCTGTGATGTTTGTCGGAGAATGTTTTGCCTATGTTCTCCTCTAGGAGTTCTATAGTTTCTGGTCTTACATTTAGATCTTTAATCCATTTTGAGTTTATTTTTGTGTATGGTGTTAGAAAGTGTTCTAGTTTCATTCTTTTATGAGTGGTTTACCAGTTTTCCAGTATCACTTGTTAAAGAGATTGTCTTTAACCCATTGTATATTCTTGCCTCCTTTGTCAAAGATAAGGTGTCCATAGGTGTGTGGATTTATCTCTGGGCTTTCTATTTTGTTCCATTGATCTATATTTCTATCTTTGTGCCAGTACCATACTGTCTTGATGACTGTAGCTTTGCAGTAGAGCATGAAGTCAGGCAGGTTGATTCCTCCAATTCCATTCTTCTTTCTGAAGATTGCTTTGGCTGTTCTAGGTTTTCTGTATTTCCAGACAAATTGTGAAATTATTTGTTCTAGTTCTGTGAAAAATACTGTTGGTAGCTTGATAGGTACCAAGCTACTGTTTGTAGCTTGCATTGAATCTATAAATTACTTTGAGTAGCATACTCATTTTCACTATACTGATTCTTCCAATCCATGAACATGGTATATTTCTTCATCTGTTTGTGTCCTCT
Source organism: Capricornis sumatraensis (assembly GCF_032405125.1). Lineage (NCBI taxonomy): Eukaryota > Metazoa > Chordata > Mammalia > Artiodactyla > Bovidae > Capricornis > Capricornis sumatraensis. The sequence goes on from NC_091077.1 coordinate 10,703,711, forward strand.
TTGATTACTTTCATTAGTGTTTTATAGTTTTCTATATGTAGTTCTTTTGTTTGTTTAGGTAGATTTATTCCTAAGTATTTTATTCTTTGCGTTGCAATGGTGAATGGAATTGTTTCCTTGATTTCTCTTTCTGTTTTCTCATTGTTAGTGTATAGGAATACAAGGGATTTTTCTGTGTTAGTTTTATATCCTGAAACTTTACTATATTCATTGATTATCTCTAGTAATTTTCTGGTGGAGTCTTTTGGGTTTTCTATATAGAGGATCATGGCATCTGTAAGCAGTGAGAGTTTTACTTCTTCTTTTCCAATCTGGATTCCTTTTATTTCTTTTTCTGCTCTGATTGCTGTGGCCAAAACTTCCAAATCTATGTTGATTAGTAGTGTTGAGAGTGGGCACCCTTGTCTTGTTCCTGACTTTAGGGGAAATGCTTTCAATTTTTCACCATTGAGGATAATGTTTGCTAAGTGTTTGTCATATATAGCTTTTATTATGTTGAGGTGTGTTCCTTCTATTCCTGCTTTCTAGATGGTTTTTTATCATAAATGGATGTTGAATTTTGTCAAAGGCTTTCTCTGCATCTATTGAGATAATCATATGGTTTTTATCTTTCAATTTGTTAATGTGGTGCATTACATTGATTGATTCACGGATATTAAAAAATCCTTGCATCCCTGTGATAAAGCCCACTTGATCATGTATCATATTTTTAATGTGTTGTTGGATTCTGTTTGCTAGGATTTTGTTAAAGATTTTTTGTATCTATGTTCATCAGTGATATTGGCCTGTAGTTTTCTTTTTATATATATAATTGAGATTTTATTGGTTGTTTTGAGGATCACTATACAGACACTTCAGCTTGTATACAATTCTTCACATATGTACCAAAAATCTAAAAAATCATGTAGTTTTGATTCTTTCTTTCTTTCTTTTTTTTTTTTAACGTTTCAATATTGTATTGGTTCTTGTGGCATCTTTGTCTGGTTTTGGTATTAGGGTGATGGTGGCTTCATAGAATGAGTTTGGAAGTTTATCTTCTGCACTTTTCTGGAAGAGTTTGAGTAGGATAGGTGTTAGCTCTTCTCTGATTTTTGGTAGAATTCAGCTGTGAATCTATCTGGTCCAGGGCTTTTGTTTGTTGGAAGATTTCTGATTACAGTTTCAATTTCCTTACTTGTGCTCAGTCTGTTAAGATTTTCTATTTCTTCTTGGTTCAGTTTTGGAAAGTTATACTTTTCTAGGAATTTTTCCATTTCTTCCAAATTGTCCATTTTATTGGCATATATTTGCTGATAGTAGTCTCTTATGATCCTTTGTATTTTTGTGTTGTCTCTTGTGATTTTTCCATTTTCATTTCTAATTTTGTTGATTTGATTATTTTCCCTTGTTTTCTTGATGAGTCTGGCTAATTTTCTTTATCTTCTCAAAGAACCAGCTTTTAGCTTTGTTGATTTTTTTTTAATGGTCTCCTTTGTTTCTTTTTCATTTATTTCTGCCCTAAGTTTTATGATTTATTTCTTTCTACTATCACTGGAGTTCTTAATTTCTTCTTTTTCAAGTTGCTTTAGGTGTAGAGTTGATTTATTTATTTGATTTTCCTCTTGTTTCTTGAGGTAAGCTTGTATTGCTATGAACCTTCCCCTTAGCACTGTTTTTACTGAATCCCATAGGTTTTGGGTTGTTGTGTTTTCATTTTCATTCGTTTCTATGCATTTTTTGATTTCTTCTGGTTTTGGTCGGTTATTCAGAAACGTGTTATTTAGCCTCCGTGTGATTGTATTTTTAACATTTAATATTTTAATAGATCTTCCCCCCCCCCCGCCCCTGTAGTTGACATCTAATGTTACTACACTGTGATCAGAAAAGATGCTTGAAATTATTTCATTGTGTTTTTTTTAAATTTACCAAGGCTAGATTTATGGTCCAGGATGTGCAAGTTCTGTGTGGACCTGAGAAAAAGGTGAAATTCATTGTATTGAGGTAAAATGTCCTATAGATATAATTAAGTCTAACTGGTCCATAGTATCCTTTAAAGTTTGTGTTTCCTTACTAGCTTTCTGTTTATTTGATCTATGCATAGGTGTGAGTGGGGTATTAACATCTCCCAGTATTATTGGGTTACTACTAATTTCCCGTTTCATGCTGCTAGCATTAGCCTTACATATTGAGGTGCATCTATGTTGGGTGCATATATATTATTATCATTATATCTTCTTCCTGGATTGATCCCTTGATCATTATGTAGTGTCCTTCTTTGTCTCTTTTCACAGCCTCTATTTCAAAGTCTATATTATCTGATATGAGTATTGCTACTTCTGCCTTCTTTTGGTCTCCATTTGTGTGAAATATCTTTATCCAGCTCTTCACTTTCGGTCTGTATGTGTCCCTTGTTTTGATGTGAGCCTCTTGTAGACAGCATATATAGGAGTCTTGTTTTTATATCCATTCAGCCAGTATTTGTCTCTTGGTTGGGGCATTCAACCCATTTACATTTAAGGTAATTATTGATAAATATGATCCCATTGCCATTTACTTTGTTGCTTTGGGTTCCAGATTATACACATTTTCTGTGTTTCCTGTCTAGAGAAGATCCTTTGGCATTTGTTGAAGAACTGGTTGGCAGTTGCTGAATTCTCTGAGCTTTTGCTTTGTCTGTAAAGCTTTTGATTTCTCTTTCATATTTGAATGAGATCCTTGCTGGATACAGTAATCTGGGTTGTAGGTTTTTTTCTTTCATCACTTTAAGTATGCCCTGCCATTCCCTTCTCGCCTGAAGAGTTTCTATTGAAAGACCAGCTGTAATCCTCATGGGAATCCCCTTGTGTGTTATTTGTTGTTTTTCCCTTGCTGCTTTTAATATTTGTTCTTTGTGTTAGATCTTTGTTAATTTGATTAATATATGTCTTGGGGGTGTTTTGCCTTGGGATTTTCCTGTTTGGGACTCTCTGGGTTTCTTGGACTTGGGTGGTGTTTCCTTCCCCATTTTAGGGAAGTTTTCAACTATCATCTCCTTGAGTATTTTCTCATGGCCTTTCTTTTTGTCTTCTTCTTCTGGGACTCCTATGATTCGAAGGTTGGAGCATATAACATTGTCTCAGAGGTCTCTAAGGTTGTCCTTACTTCTTTTAATTCTTTATTTTTTCTTTTTTCCTCTCTGCTTTATTTATTTCCACCATTCTATGTTCCACCTCACTTATCCTCTCTTCTGCCTCAGTTATCCTACTGTTGGTTCCCTCCAGAGTGCTTTTGATCTCACTTATTCCATTATTCATTATTGATTGACTCTTTTATTTCTTCTCAGTCCTTGTTAAACTTTTCTTGCATCTTCTCAGTCCTTGTCTGTAGATTATTTATCTGTAACTCCATTTTATTTTCAAGATTTTGGATCATTTCTACTATCATTATTCTGAATTCCTTTTCTGGTAGACTCCCTATCTCCTTCTCTTTTGTTTGGTTTGGTGGGCATTTATCACGTTCCTTTATCTGCTGAATATTTTTCTGGCTTTTCATATTGTTTTAGATTGTTGTGTTTGGGGTGGCCTTTCTGTATGCTGGAAGTTTGTGGTTCCTCTTTATTGTGGATGTTCCTCCCTGTGGGTGGGGTGGGACACATGGCTTGTCAAGGTTTTCTGGTTAGGGAAGCTTGTGTCAGTGTTCTGGTGAGTGTATGTCTTCACTCTGGAGTTCAATGAAGCGTCCAGTAGTGAGTTTTGAGGTGTCTATGGGTTTGGTGTGACTTTTTCCAGCCTGTATTTTATGTCCCTGCATTGTTGGATAATTAGCTTGGTATATCTTGCTCTGAAACTTGTTAGCGCCTACATGGAGCTTGGTTTCAGTGTAGGTATGGAGGCTTTTGGATGAGCTCTTGTCAATTAATGTCCCCTGAAGTCAGGAGTTTTCTGGTTCTCAAGTTTTGCATTTAAGAATTCTGTCTCAAAAAAAAAAAAAAAAAAAGCATTCTGTCCCTGGTTTTCAGTCTTATTCTTACAGAAGCTTCAAGACTTCTCCATCCATACAGCACCAATGATAAAACATCTAGGTTAATGGTGAAAAGAGTCTCCACAGTAAGGGACACCCAGAGAGTTTCACAGAGTTACACTGAGAAGAGAAGAGGAAGGAGGGAGATAGAGGTAACCAGGAGAAGAGGGGGAATCAAAAGGGGAGAGACCAATCTACCCATAATCAGTTCCCTAAGTGTTCTCCACAGCCCTGGACACCCAAAGAAATTCACAGAATTAAGTAGAGAAGAGAAGGGTGAGGGAGGAGAGAGAGGTGACCTGGCAGAGCAAAAGGAAAGTCAAAAAGGGAGAGCACAATGAAGCAAGTAATCACACTCTTAAGTAAAAATGGGTACTGAAGATTGGATTCTGAAAGATACAAAATTTATAACAAACACCAAAAAGCAGAGATTAAAAATCTAGAGTAGAGGATCGACTCTCCAAAACACAATATATATAAAAAAAAAAAACACAAAAATTATAAAAATAGCTATATGAACTTTGATTTAAAATTAGGGTCTTTTTTTAACAAGGTAATAGTAGGTTTAAAAAATCTCCAGAAAGCAGGAATAGAAGGAACATACCTCAACATAATAAAAACTATATATGACAAACACTCAGCAAACATTATCCTCAATGGTGAAAAATTGAAAGCATTTCCCCTAGAGTCAGGAGCAAGACAAGGGTGCCCACTTTCACCATTACTATTCAACATAGTTTTGGAAGTTTTGGCCACAGCAATCAGAGCAGAAAAAGAAATAAAAGGAATTCAAATTGGAAAAGAAGAAGTAAAACTCTCACTGCTTGCAGATGCCATGATCCTCTACATAGAAAACCCTACAGACTCCACCAAAATATTACTAGAGCTAATTAATGAACACAGTAAAGTTTCAGGATATAAAATCAGCACACAGAAATCCCTTGCATTCCTATACACTAATAATAAGAAAATAGAAAGAGAAATTAAGGAAACAATTCCATTCACCTTTGCAATGAAAATAATAAAATACTTAGGAATAGATCCACCTAAAGAAACTAAAGACCTATATATAGAAAACTATAAAACGCTGGTGAAGGAAATCAAAGAGGACACAAACAGATGAAGAAATATTCCATGTTCATGGATTGGAAGAATCAATATAGTGAAAATGAGTATACTACGCAAAGCAATTTATAGATTCAATGCAATCCCTATCAAGCTACCAGTGGTATTTTTCACAGAGCTAGAACAAATAATTTCACAATTTGTATGGAAATACAAAAAACCTCGAACAGCCAAAACAATCTTGAGAAAGAAGAATGGAACTGGAGGAATCAACCTGCCTGACTTCAAGCTCTACTACAAAGCCACAGTCATCAAGACAGTATGGTACTGGCACAAAGACAGAAATGTAGATCAATGGAACAAAATAGAAATCCCAGAGATAAATCCACACACCTATGGACACCTTACCTTTGACAATGGAGATAAGAATATACAATGGAGAAAATCCAATCTCTTTAACAAGTGATACTGGGAAAACTGGTCAACTACTCGTAAAAGAATGAAACTAGAACACTTTCTAACACCATACACAAAAATAAACTCAAAATTGATTAAAGATCTAAACATAACTCCAGAAACTATAGAACTCCCAGAGGAAACATAGGCAAAACACTCTCTGACATACATCACAGCATGATCCTCTATGACCCACCTCCCAGAATACTGGAAATAAAAGCAAAAATAAACAAATGGGACCTAATTAAACTTAAAAGCTTCTTCACAACAAAGGAAACTCTAAGCAAGGTGAAAAGACAGCGTTCAGAATGGGAGAAAATAATAGAAAATGAAGCAACTGACAAAGAACTAATCTCAAAAATATACAAGGAACTCCTGCAGCTCAACTCCAGAAAAATAAATGACCCAATCAAAAAATGGGCCAAAGAACTAAATAGACATTTCTCCAAAGAAGACATATAGATGGCTAAGAAACACATGAAAAGATGCTCAACATCACTCATTATCAGAGAAATGCAAATGAAAACCACAACGAGGTACCATTTCACACCAGTCAGAATGATAGAGATCCAAAAGTCTACAAGCAATAAATGCTGAAGAGGGTGTGGAGAAAAGGTATACCCTCTTACACTGTTGGTGGGAATACAAACTAGTACAGCCACTATGGAGGATAGCGTGGAGATTCCTTAAAAAACTGGAACTAGAACGGCCTTATGACCCAGCAATCCCACTGCTGGGCATACACACCACAGAAACCAGACTTGAAAGAGACACATGTACCCCAATGTTCATCACAGTACTCTTTATAATAACCAGGACATGGAAGCAACCTAGATGTCCATCAGCAGATGAATGAATAAGAAAGCTGTGGTACATATACACAATGGAGTATTACTCAGCTGTTAAAAAGAATACATTTGAATCAGTTCTAATGAGGTGGATGAAACTGGAGCCTAATATACAGAGTGAAGTAAGCCAGAAAGAAAAACACCAATACAGTATACTAACACATATATATGGAATTTCGAAAGATGGTAATGATAACCCTGTGTGTGAGACAGCAAAAGAGACACAGATGTATAGAACAATCTTTTGGACTCTGGGAGAGGGAGAGGGTGGGATGATTTGGGAGAATGGCATTGAAACATGTGTAATATCATGTATGAAATGAATCGGTTGTCCAAGTTCAATGCATGATACAGGGTGCTGGGGCTGGTGCACTGGAATGACCCAGAGGGGATCATATTGGGAGGGAGGTGGGAGGGGGGTTCAAGATGGGGAACATGTGTACACCCATGGCAGATTCATGTTAATGTATGGCAAAACCAGTACAATATTGTTAAAGAAAATTAATTAATTTTAAAAAGGAGAATGCATGAAAGGGCATAGAACATTTTAAAACTATTTTAGTATAGATAAAATGCAAAAAAAAATGTGGGTACTAAAGTACATATGCCTCAGGTATTTAGAAAATTTACTTACAAAAATTACCTTAAAATTTCATATTGAGGAACTACTACTATATTTAAAAGTAAAAATGCATGTTATAGAAAAAGAGAATTAACAGTTGGAGAATGAGTAACCAAGTCAGATTTTAGCCAACCTAGTCAATGAGTAGAATAAAAAATGATGCATTAAAATATACTTTTAGAACCTATGAAGCAGGATACTAAATAAATCTTACAAAATATAAAATATTCACTACAGTGATTGCTCTATAGAATGTCTGTGTACATAAGGTAAATGGCTCTACATATACTTGTGTGCTATGGTAATAAAATAATGAATAAATTCTCAAAAAATTTTTAAATGATAACAGTAAAATAAATCTAGGAATTTCTCTGGAGCTGTTGAGGGCAGTGTGGGGTCAGTTCAGTTTCAGATAGTTCCTTGTTCCAGCTTATACTTCTTCTCAAGATCTATAGGCCCCTTCCAATGTATTCAGTGCTAACTACAGAGTTTTAATCTGTTGCATCTGTCACTTCCAAAGCAGTTCCCTCTTCTTTGTTTATTTTGGCTTTCTCTGCAAGTCTCTTCAGTGTCTAATTTCCACCCTGACACAAGGGCGTGAAGTTGGCCATTTATTTAGGCTCACTTGTTCAATTGTGCTGTGCAGAGGGAGGAAACTGCAAACAAATATCACTGGTGTGTGTGGGGAGTGCTCACAGTATCTGGGCTACACTGGGTTTGCCCCCACTCACAGTGTGTGTGCTTTCCCAATCTACACTGCTCGGGCTCCAGGTTCTTCAGGGGAACTGTCTAAAGTTAGCCCTGGGTTGCGTGCACTTCCCAGTTCTTAGCTGCTCAGGTTCAAGTTCCCAGGTAGTCTACAAAGGCATAGATTTTGTTGGGGCTGCGTTTTGTGCCCTTCCCAGGTCTGAGCAGCTCAAGTGATCAGATGCTTAGCTAAGGCACTCTCCCCAGGTGGGCGGAGTGTCTTATCATCTCCCTGGTCCCAGCCGCTCAGTTTCCCAGGTGCACCAAGAGAGCACTTCTCAGGTGTGCCATGTGTCTCTTTGGGGGAGCTGATCTCTGACTGTGACCCTCCTGGTGGATGTCAACCGCCCAGGATCCCAGGAAGACTTGGTTAGCAACTGGGAGCCTGCTCACAGTTTGGTGGAGGATGCTGTCTCTGGGGCCAAGATTGCCCCTCACCTTCCGGCTCTGGCTCTCTCCCGCCTGCCTCTTTGCCACCAGCAGGGGGAGGGGTTGGTCCACAGCTCGCTAGCTCTCCTCTGCTATTCACTCAGTGCTTTGTTCTTTGAGCGGGCCAAGTTGTGCCTTAGAGCTTTTCCTGGGAAAAGCTCTCTCTCTCTCTCTTTTTTTTTTTACTTTTTACCTCTCAGGCTATCCCACAGTTTAGGCTGCTATATCAAGTTAGCTCCCTCAACTTGTCCTCAAGGCATTCAGGCCCAGTCCTTACCCTAAGCATGCACCCCACGCCTCCCTGTTCAGACCCCTGCTTACTGCTGGTGGAAGTGAGCGTCTGGGCTACTTCTCCTCTGGGAATTGCAGTTAGGTGCGTAATCTGTGTGTGTGTGTGTGTGTGTGTTTTTTTTTTTTTTTTTTTTGCTCCTCATGGTTATGTTGCCCTCTGAGATTCCAAAACTCCCCACAGACCCACTGGTGAGAGGGTTTCCTGGTGTTTGGAAACTTCTCCTTCATGACTCCCTCTCCGGTATGGGTCTCCATCCCTAACTCTTTTGTCTCTCTGTTTATCTTTTATATTTTGTCCTACCTCCTTTTGAGGAGAATTGGTTCCCTTTCTGGATGCCTGCTGTCCTCCACCAATGTTCAGAAGTTGCTATGTGGAATTTGTTCAGCTTTCAAATGAACTTTTGATGAATTTGTGGGGGAGAAAGTGATCTCCCTGTCCTATTCCTTTGCCATCTTAGTACCGCCCCTCCCCCCATTTTTAAAAAAGATATAAAAGTAAAATTGCACTTTATAAAGGGAAAAGAAAGTAGGTATGACTTACAAGTATCTGTTACAGAAAGCAATTAAAAACCTTGTGGGAAGTGGACCCTGAAAAACAGTTTTATGCATTGTTAGGACTGACTAAGTTTAAAATAAATTAAATGAAGTTTACCTAGATGAGTTTAAAGTAAGCTGGTGCAAAACTTGAATTTGGCCTTTTTCTCTGTTAAGAGGATATACTTTCTTCAGATATTGAACTGCTTTTAATAATAGATTTAAGTTTCTTTACCTCTTAATTGATCTGTTCTATATTTACCTTTCAAGTCTTTTGTTACCTTTGGCTAAATAAATATTATGTCAAAGTGACATATAATCCTACCTGACTGTTATAAACCCTTTTGATATTTATCGACAAAACTTCCTAAATAACTTGACTTCTAGCTAACTTTGGGATGCTTCAGAGGGCCTCTGAGACATCTCAAAGAGCTATTAAGCTACCTGGGTTCACTGGACATGTTAAATTACATGAGAAGTACTGTTGAAAGGGTGATAAGTCTTTTCAGGTTATACTGTATGGTTGACGTTACTAATATAGATATACTAAAATTATGTGAAATGCATATAGATAGGATATGCCTGATAAAATATGGTCAATTATAATTCTAGTTATCATATTGAAGTATTGTGACCAGGTTTCTTTGTCAGTTGCAATAGAATCAGTTTTCAAGCATGCCTTCTATGTTTTTATTCTCATGCCTTTAGAAGAATACTGCTAGTTTTTCAAGATTTCTGGAAAAGGCTTTCTAAGGTTAAGGAGATAAACAAATTTTTTTTTTAATAGTAAGCTGGTATTAGACTGGAATTTGGTCTTCTATCTGTTTAGAGAACAAAGTTTTCTTAGAATGCAGCTTTTGATAACCAATTATGAATTTTTTTGCCTTTGAGTGATTTATATTTGTTTTTTTCAATCTTTTTGTTACTTTAGTAAAGTAAATAAACATTATTTAAAATTACGGTACATGTAGACAGAGCTCATTCTGCTTCTACAAAAAATAACTCCTCATGGTCAGACATTTGCTATCTTGATGTCCTTAAAACATGGCAATAGTTTTAGTCTGCTCCTAAATCAGGAGATTAAAACTCGATAAACAACAGCTGAAAATCAGAGAGCCAGGGCTATGGGAAAGTCCTTGACTTAAGTTCTTGCTTGTGACCTTACTAATAACTGCTAGCTATATTATTTCTATGTATTTTGCTTCAGAAGATAATTTCTTATGTTACCAAATATGTGACTAAGCCTATGATGAAATGCTGATATGCAGTTCCATATGAGATCAATAATTGTAGTAATGTAACTCTAGATATGGGAAGAAGCATCAAGAAAAAATATTTTCCTGGACCAAGAGGCTAATAAGACAGGTATGGTCCAGAGACTTTGCTGCTTGCAAGGCCTGGTCTAGTAATAGCACACTGAGTGGCCTGTCGATGGGATCTTCAGTAGACCTGAGAATGAGCCTTCCCAGCACTGCGGGACATAATGGCCATGATATGCCACCAAAACATGGTCAAATATGTGCCTGTGAAGGGGATCTGCTGACTGGAAGTTGGCCCTTGCCAGCTGCCTCTACAAAGATTAAATCATGACCACTACAAGATGCTGACCTTTAACATCCCCTTGAAAGGAGTTCAGGGTGGAGACAGAAAATAAGGCACTCTGTGCTCTGGGAAAACCCCAGAAAACAGGCCTTCAGATAGTCAGATGTTTTCAGGTAAAGATTTTGAAATCTCAGCTTAACACTTTTTGTTCATTATTCCTTTTGTACATCACTACCATAATTTATCTTCCCCCAAATGTAGACTTTAACATATAGTGTGTTTCATAGCAAGGCATTCCATTTTATTCCCTATAGGATCTCCTTCTTTATTCAGCTCAGTGTGCATATTGGTTACCGGTGCATGCTCAGTTGCTCAGTAGAGTCTGACTCTTTGCCATCCCATGGACTGTAGCCCACCAGACTCCTCTGTCTGTGGGATTTTTCAGGCAACAATACTTGAGGGGGTTACCATTTTCTACTCCGAGGGATCTTCTCGACCTAGGGATCCAACACGCATTTTCTGCATCTCCTGCATTGCAGAGCGATTCTTTACCTGCTGAGCCATCATTATCAGGGTCACTGGAAAAACTGATCATCAATGCATGTCTCCAATGGTAGTCTAGACGAAACACCAATTTCAATAAAAAGTTTGATGTAGTAGTGTCTAGACTCTAAGATGACCCTAGCTAAAATGAAGCACATGTTTATACCAGATTTTAACTCTGCAAATTATTTTTTCTTGTGTATGTAAGATCAATGTCCATATATAAAGGGGTTTATCATTGGCATGAAGGATTGTTTAGTGTAATTATATTTTATATTGAATTATCTTTCTTCTTCTACTTGAAAATTTACCTTGTTAGCTACAAATATGATTCCTTCCATTTTTTAAGTGAAATATCTTCCCAATGCTAAATTTTATCATAACCACTGAAAGATGTTGAATAAGCAATATAAATATCGTGTATATATATGTTTATTTTCAAAGTCCAGCTCACTAGGGAGCTTAAATTCCTTCCGATCCTGTGATTCACAGTCACAGATTTTTGAACAAAGAGACATATCTTTTTAACCTGGTATGGTTACCTGCAACACATGTACATCAGTGTTGGACTCATGTCAATGTATGGCAAAACGACTGCAATATTGTAAAGTAATTAGCCTCCAATTAACATAAATAAATTTATATAAAAAAACAACCTCAATGGAATCACTTTTTAGTTCAGTTATATGAAATAGACTTGAAGAACTGAGTAATTATTCAGTTCAGTTCAGTTCAGTTGCTCAGTCATGTCCAACTCTTTGCGACCCCATGAATCGCAGCATGCCAGGCCTCCCTGTCCATCACCAACTCCCAGAGTTCACTTAACCTCATGTCTATCGAGTCGGTGATGCCATCCAGCCATCTCATCCTCTGTCGTCCCCTTCTCTTCTTGCCCCTAATCCCTCCCAGCGTCAGAGTCTTTTCCAATGAGTCAGCTCTTCGCAAGTAGTTATTAATGGTATTCAAATTTCAGAACAAATGCCTAAAATGAGAAGCCATACATTATTATAATTTCACTCAGTTCTATTCACTTGGATTATTTTATCAGTTTGTTGCTGCATAACAAATTGTCCTAAAAGCAAATGGTTTAACTTAATGTCTTTACTGTCCAATAGGAATACACTATGGGGATTTGATTTGAGTTCTGATAGCCTCTTCTTCATGTGTCTACTGTCAGTCGTCTGGCTCTATTTCTGTGTGTTAAAATCTCCATGATGTTGTGTGCAGTTATAGTGCTCTTCTGTTTTGAGCCATTTTATGCCAATTTCTTCTTTTTGTATACATAGGTTAGTCTTTAGTTTACAAGAAAAAAACTGAAATGATATTTCAGTATGAAATGGTATCAAACGTTAATTTCTTTTTTTTAAATTTCACTATTCCTATATCCATATATAACACATTGCTTTCTTCCTTGTTTAAAGAGATGTCTCCCAGTTTTATGTGTGACTCAAGCAGATGGATTTTCCTTAACCCTGAACCATGCAAAACCAGAAGTTTTAAATTCTCGTGCCTTGGAGAGTAATTATATACAATAAACTGACAGTTTTTAAAGTATCCTATTTGCTGAATTTCAAAAATTGGCTGTACATACTACCTGGTTCATTTTTTTAATAGTTCAAAAATGCACAACAAGTTTTGATTTATTTGAGAAGTTACTGTTAATAATGTAATTGACCCGAATCTCAGGTTTACTTACTTCAGAAGAAAAGTTGAGATGACGAATCCAAACTTCACATGGATGCTGTGGAGAATGAATGAAATGTATAGAAACACTTTCCTGAGTCCTTTCTTTTAGAAAAGTCATTTCTGTTAGAAAAGTCATTGGCTTTTCCAACCTAAATTCAAGGTTAGATGCATATGTATGTATATATGTGCCTGCATCTGTATACACCTTTCTCTGAAATAAATACACTCACACTTGTATGCACATGCCTACAGTCTCACTTGTAATCCCATCCCAAGTTGAAAATAAACTTGAGAGGAAGTTAGAGGGATGGAAGTGAAAAGAACAGATGCTTGAAATAACAGAAAATAGAGAGAATTTAGAAATTTTGACAGAAAGCTTTTAAGCAGAATGTGTGCCTGTAATATTAATAATGATTTACATTTCTCATCTTAAATCCTCAAAGACCTCACAGTTAGAACCATATTTACTTTTGGGCAATGAGAAATTCTCTCTAGCAGCTAATAAGTCAGAATACCTCAAAAAGGACTCAATCGTCTCCTTCTGTTTAAGGTAGGATTTCACCACAAAATACCTGTAGATAAGGGAAGCTCACCGATTGAATCGAAAGGTTTAAACTCAGCTCCAAGAACAATATCTGATTGGACATATATCTGTATTAGATTCCTATTGCCCCCACAAGAGACACAGGTTCCATCCCTGGTTTGGGAAGACTCCTTGGAGGAGGGCATGGCAACTTACTCCAGTATTCTTGCCTCGAGAATCATCATGGACAGAGGAACCTGGAGGGCTACAGTACTTGGGGTCACAAAGAGTCAGACACCACTGAAGTGACTTAGCATGCATGTATGCTCTTGTAACAAATTACCACACTAGTGGCTTAAAACAAATACCTGTCTTAAAGTTCTATAACAAATTACCATGCTAATGGCTTAAAACATATCTGTATCTTAAAACTCTTCAAAAGTCTGAAGTCTCACTGAACTAAAATTATGATGTCTGCAGGACTGGGATCCTCCTGAACACTCCAGAAGACAATGCGTTTCCTTTGTTGTTTTACTTTTAGTGGCCACCAGTATTCTTTGGTTCATGGTCTTTCCTCCATCTTCAAACCCAGGTGCAGAGCATTTAAAAATATCTATGTGTATACCTATGGCGGATTCATGTTGATGTAATGCAAAACCAATACAATATTGTAAAGTAATTAACCTCAATTATAATAAATAAATTTATATTAAAAATAATAAAAAATCTATCTGACTCTAATTCTTCTTCCTTTCTCTTCCACATTTAGAGGATCACTGTGATTACATTATTCCAAGCTGAATATCCATGCTAATTTGATATCAAGATCAATGATTATCCACTTTATTCCATTTGCTAATATAATCTCAGGCTTCTCTGGTATCTCAGCTGGTAAAGAATCTGCCTGCAATGCAGGAGATCCTGGTTAATTCTTGGGTTGGGAAGATCCCGTGAAGAATGGATAGGCTACCCACTCGAGTGTCTTCCTTGCTACCTAGATAGGATATTCAAAAGGTCTTGAGAATGGGGTGTGGTTATCTTTTGAGTATCTTATTCTGCCTACTAAAGTGTCTTTCTCAGATATATATCATTTTATGTCACTCAAAAGTTCTTTTTCAAAAGATTACTTTAACTGGAGGATAATTACCATATGGTATTGTTGATTTTTTTTTCCCTATATCAACATGAATCCGCCATAGGTATACATGTGTCCTCCCCATCCTGAACCCCCTTCCCACCTCCCTCCCTGCTCTATCCCTCTGGGCTGTCTCAGAGCCCTGGCTTTGGTTGCCATGCTTCATGAATTGATCTTGCACTGGTCAGTGCAAGATCTGTAAAACAGACCAGTCATCTGTTTTACATATGGTAATGTACATATTTCAGTGTTATTCCCTGAAACCATCCCACCCTTGACTTCTCCCACTAAAAATATCAAACAGAATTTACCACTGCTTACAAAGTGAGTGAGATGTTCACAATTACATACATGGAAGATTCTTGATGAAGACCTAAAACTGTTTATATCTGAATCTAACAGAATCATTTTCTTGCTACCCAGAGAAGGACCTGCAGCGTCAAGAACATGTAGGACATTGTCAGAAATGCAGAGTCCCTGGTACATTGAATCAGACCTGCTGAATCATAATCTGCATTTGAATTATAGTCCTTGGTACTTTTTAAGAATAGTCAATTTAGGAAAGTGCTAGACAAGAATAAGTTTTATTCCTTTTCATTGATTGTATTTGAGGCAGTATAATTATTTGTATTGGATACTGTCCTATGCATTACATGTGTAGGACCCCTTTAGACACTGAAAAATATGACCAGCTGCAAAGTCATCTCTGATTGAGAATCACTGCCACAGAACTTCTGAGCTAAAAGTGTTCTGATAATCAAGACTCCCAGTCAAGACTTTCTTGGTTTATACTTTAGAGCAGAACATTAAACCCCCCTGTGTCTCATGTCTGTAATGGAAAAGGAAGTACATAAGACTACATCACAGAATGAACTTGTAGAAAAATTAAAGTGGACAGTCCCTATAATGTGCTAAGTTTGGTTATGGTGTTTGTGCGGTGTTGTGCTTAGTTGCTCAGTCATGTCTGACTCTTTGTGACCCCATGGACTGTAGTCTTTCAGGCTCCTCTGTCCATGGTTATTCTCCAGGCAAGTGTATACTGGAGTGGGTTGCCATGCCCTCTTCCAGGGGATCTTCCCAACTGAGGGATCAAACCCAGGTCTCACACATTGAAGGCAGATTCTTTACTGTCTGAGCCACTACATGTATAAAAATATCTACATTTGCAGAATTTAAAAACAGAAAAATTTTCTTGCCACCTAGACAAGGATATGCAGAATTAAGAACATGAAGGATCTTGTTAGAAATGCAGAGTCGCTGGGACCTTGAATCAGACCTGCTGAATCATAGTTTTCATTTCAACTATAGTTCTTGGTAATTTTTAAGAACAGTCAATTTTTAAAAATGCTGGACTAGAATAAATTTTATATATTTTCACTGATGGTATTTGAGGCAGTATAGTTATAAGTATTGGATACTGTCCTATGCATGACATGTGTAGGATCCCTTTAGACTCTGAAAAATATCACCTGCTGCAAAGTCATCTCTGATTGCAAATCACTGCCATAGAATTTATGAGCTAAAAGCATTCTGACAATCAAGACACCCAATCCAGACTCCATCCCTTTCATGGTCATACCTTGGAGCAGAACATTAAACCCCTCTGTTTCTCATTTCTATAATGCAGAATGAAGTCATAATATACAAGAAGAATATATCACAGCATGAACTTCCATAAAAATTAAAGCAGACAGTCCATATAATGTGCTGTTAGATTATGGTGTATAAAATATCTATATTTGTGTCATAATTAAAAACATAATGAAGTACTAAAGGACAGCTCTTAACTTCTGATATAAGCATAAAAATCCTAACTGAGTTGACAATAATGTCAGGGAGACAAGGAGTGTAGTGCCTAAGGTTTTATATGAAAGGACAAAGTTGTCACACTCATAAAATATTTTTTGGAACTATTAAGAATTATGTGTTCACCACTAGTGAAAACTTAAAAGATCTGAGGGACTAAATTAAGTAAGAATTCTTAACCTTAGACTTTGAGGGAACTCTAGCTCAGATTGGGATAAGATGCTGGGATGGTTTAGACCGCTGGACACAGGACAATTAATGAGAAGAAGTAATAAAAACAGAATTCACCTGCCTTGTAAACTGGTCTCTTAGGAATAAAGAATGAACTGGAAAATTTTCCTTTCTGTCCAGACCCCTGTCCCCCAGGGAAATCAGGTACAGAGTATGGGTGTTACAACAGAAAGGTGCCTACTGAGAAGCCAGGTGAGCTATAAAATCTCTCTGCTGTGGTCCCCTCAGCCTGAGAAATCTTAGATACTACAGGACATGTTTCCTTTGAAAACCTGAGTCTGGCTGGGAAACCAGTCCTTTACTCCCTCCAGCTGTCTTGTGGGCACAGAGCTTCAGTCTCTATTATCAACCCTCCAGGAGACATTTGAACTTCCACACAAAGACCTTTCTTTCAGTTCCCATCTAGGTGAGTCTGAGAGCCCAATAGACACTGTGGGAGAGAAATACAATGCAAACCTTGAACATTTATCTGAGGTCACCAGTGATTGAGTCCAGCCTAACTCAGATACCAGAGATTAGTGTGGTAGTTTGCTACCCAGATTATTGTGTGTGCAGGCTCATTCACTCAGTCATGTTTGACTCTTTGCAACCCCGTGGACTGTAGCCTGCTAGGCTCCTCTTTCCATGGAATTTTTCAGGCAAGAATACTGGAGTGGGTTGTCATTTCCTCCTTCAGGGGATCTTCCCAAACCAGAGATTAAACCCTTGCATCTTCTGCACTGGGAGTGGATTCTTTATCACTAGCAACACTCAGGAAACCCTAATTCATAAATAAATGCATTTACTTAGGACTAAAATAGGAGCAAGGGCTTCGCAGATGGTGCTAGTGGTAAAGAACCTGCTTGGCAATGCAAGAGACATAAGATAGATGGATTTGATCCCTGGGTTAGGAAGATCCCCTGGAGGAGGGCATGGCAACCCACTTCAGGATTCTTGCCTGGAGAATCCCATGGACAGAGGAGTCTGGTGGGCTACAGTCCACAGGCTCGCAAAGAGTTGGACACAACTGAGCAACTGAGCAGGAACGCAAAAGAGAAGCAAAGATTGACCTCAGTAAGGTAAGGCTCAGTGTTGCCAATTAAATGATAAAAATGGGAGTCCAAGTAGAAGAGAGAATGGGAGGCATAAAGTGTTTCCAATAAAATTTGAACATAAGCCTAATGACAATACAAAGTAATAAGACTGGAGAAATAAATTGTTAGATGTGGACAGATATACAGTGAAGTTGTTTTTTTTTTTTTTTTAAGATGGGTCATATTTGACTGTTTCCATATTAATGAGTAAGATCTGAATCAAGGGCTTCATGAAAATATATCCCTGCAAACATGTATGTGATGGCTGATTCATGTTGACGTATGGCAGAAACCAATAGAATATTGTAAAGTGTCATCCTTCAATTAAAAATAAATAAATTTACTGTCTCTGTGGGAGAGGGCGAGGGTGGGATGATTAGGGAGAATGACATCGAAACATGTATAATATCATATAAAAAATGAATTGCCAGTCTAGGTTCGATGCAGGATACAGGATGCTTGGGGCTGGTGCTCTGGGATGACCCAGAGAGATGGTATGGAGAGGGAGGTGGGAGGGGGGGTTCAGAATTGGGAACGTGTACACCAGTGGCAGATTCATGTTGATGTATGGCAAAACCAATACAGTATTGTAAAGTAAAATAAAATAAAATAAAAAATAAATAAATGTTTAAAAATTCTTGACAGATAGTACCTTCTCTTTGTTGTAATGTTCAGTCACTCAGTCGTGTCTGACTCTGTAACCCCATGGACTCTAGCCTACCATCTCCTCTGTCCATGGGATTCTCCAGACAAGAATACTGGAGTGGGTTCCCATTTCCTCCTCCAGGGGATTTTCCCATACAGGGATCAAATCCACATTTCCTGTGTCTCCTGCATTGCAGGCAGATTCTTTACTCACTGGGCAATCGGGAAAGACCTTTGCTGAAAAGTTTTTATATGCATTCTAATAGAAAGAGTTGGAAATGACTGAGCACACACAAACACACACACACACACATGTATATTTATCTCTGTGTTACACATTTACTCTGTTGATCAAAAACTGTCTGTGAGAACCCTTTGTATGCTGCAATGGGAGTGTTTTTATTCCTGTCTTTGCTTATATTTTTCAAAATGAATTGGAAGCTTTATTTTCTTTCCACAAAATGCTTGCCATTTTGTTATTTTATGTATATATAGATATATTTGTGAGAAGGTTTGGTAATTTATAAAATTTATGTGGTCAGTCGGTCATATGGTGTTCTCTCCATTGCTTTTTACATTTTTTTATGGAAAGAATTGAGCCGTCACTGTAATATTCTTCACTTGACGATACTTGCTTTAAAAACATGACAGTGATTGTTTTCCTGCATATCTTTTAGTGCTAATTAATCACTTATTATGAGGTTCCCAGATGATGCTAGTGGTAAAGAACACACCTGCCAATGCAGGAGATGTAAGAGAAATAGCTGGATCCCTGGGTCTGGAAGATCCCCTGGAGGAGGGCATGGCAACCCACTCGAGTATTCATGCCTGGAGACTCCCATGGACAGAGGAGCCTGATGGGCTGCGGTCCACAGGGTTGCAAAGAGTTGGACATGACTGTAGCAACTTAACACACACACACACAACCACCTATTAAACATATTTCTAACTTTTACTCTCTTCTTCCTTATTCTTCCTTTTAATCTTTTGAGGTTAAATGTATTTATAAAAGTTGTATTACCTTTGGACATCATGTAGAAATCATTTTTTGAACCATTTGATTAAATGTCACCTTTGTCTTTCATGAACATATTTGAATCCATCTATCTTTATTTAAGAAAAAAAATAAACTTGAATACTGCTTCCTGTTTGCATTTAAAATATCTTCTCTTATTTTACTTCCAATTCTTTGGTAATTTAACATTTAATTAGTGGCCAATGTTGGTATCATTAAATTATTACTGTTCAGGTCTTTATGAAACTTATAGATATTCATTCAATCTTGTTACATTCAGTTATTTTAAAACCACTACCACTCAACCTAGCTTTATTCTCAGTAACATTGTCCCACATATGCTTGGTTTCTTTTAAAGTTTTCTTTCTATATTAATACAAACACCTATTCATGCAATTTTCTACAAATGTATGAATAGAATCCTACGCACATCACAGAAACTCTTGATTCAGTGCACTTTTTTTTTCCTACCTTTTCCTTTACTGGTCAATAATGCCCCAGGGATTTTCTTCCAATCAACTAATATTCAATGCAATACATGTTTATTATTTCAATAGCTGTTTAGTATTTCATAAGGGGCTGTGCTACTCACACTGCAGACTGTCTTTCCTAATCTTCCTCTTCAGGTTGTTATTATATCATTCCTACAAAAATATTTGAGATTGTTAAATTTAAACTGTGTTTCTAGAGGAACTCTGTTTCCCTGGGAACACTGAACAATGCTTGTAGAAATATCTGTCTGTTACTCTTGGAACAGTGGGTGGAGGTCAGGGATGCTCTAGGCATCCTGCAAGACACAGGACAGACCCCACCACAGAGAACAACCTGTCTGAGAATGTCAGCAGTGTTGAGATTGAGAAGGCTCCAGGTAGAGAACGTCTGTACTTTTAATATCTGTGCCATTGTTCGGATGGCTTTCCCAACAGTGTAACATCTTAAATTTCTGTCTGCAAATACAGATAGTGCACGTTTGCTCTCTGTTTCAAAGTACCACTGTAAACTGTGTGACAACTCTGCAAGTATTTCCCCAGATGGATGGTTGTGGAAAAGTGTTCTTTCCTTAACTGTTATTGAGATTGATAAAAAATTAATACCTTGAATTGTGATTTTGATGTGTCGATTTTATTATTATAGGCCCACATAATATAAAACTCTTATTCTACCATTACCAGCTTTTGAAAAGATTTTTAAGAATTGTTGTTTCTCAGTTGACCTTTTGGGGACTGTTTTGCCATAAAAATCCTTTTTCGTTTTACTTAGTTAAATACGTCATCTTATGCTGGATTACTTGTTTTAAGGCAGTTCAGCACATTTGTGGATTTTAGTGTGTAGTTTTCTAGGTATTCACCGAAAAGGACTGGTTTTTATACTGGATAGATAATCCTTCTGATTTATTCTACAATCTAATCTTCCCAAATTGAAGTACAATCTTATATGTATTTAACAAAATCTGTTATATTGTATATTATGTATATTATGTTCATGTTTACACATTTCCTAATCGGATATCAGTTAATCATTGCTTTTTAAATATTGTTTGAATTAGTATGTGAAACTCTATTCAATTTTTTAAAAATACAATTGCTTTGGAACTAATTTATTCAATTAATTTTCCTGCAATTCTCTTTATTTTGTAACTTCACATACATTTAAACGCGTTTCTGTTTGCCTGTGTGCGTGCTAAGCAGCTTCCATTGTATATCTTTGCGACCATATGCACTGTAGTCCCAGGCTCCTCTGTCCTTGGGATTCTCCAGGCAAGAATACTGGAGTGGCTTGCATTCCCTCCTCCAGGGGACCTTCCTGACCCAGGAATTGAACCTGTCTCTCTTTTGCCTCCTGAATTGGCAGGCAGGTTCTTTACCACTAGCGCCACCTGGAAAGCCCCTGTTTCTATATAAGTGCACATATATTCACATATCTTTCTGAAAGTACAATAATGACCATAGCAGTTGAAGTCTCTGATGATCAGGATTTTGCATTGTCATGGTGAAGTAATAGTACAATGAACATCTATTATAATATATCATCTTCAGGCATGAATCCTATGAAAAAATTTATTCAGGACCAAAGGATGGATTGACATAGTGTCTGCATAATTTACAAAGCATAGTTTGAAAAGCCTTTTGCATGTTGAACAAAGACCAGAATAGCATTGGGGTATGCTCATCAAATTTATTTTAAATATATGATAGTGCTTAAACTCCAAGAATAACAAACACATGATGCCCCATAAGGAAACTGGGAAAGAGCTTGCCTCATTCCCTATAGAACAGTAAAAAATTGGTCAAAGAAATGGAAAAGATTTGAGGAAAACGTCTTCTATTGCTTTATATAAAATATGTTTAGCTTTTGTTGTTTTCCTTTGGATATTCATTTTTTGTTGGTTTATTTACTTTGCCCATTTTTCTTTTGGGGTAGTCAAATATTTCAGGGTTCTTTCATTATAAAAGTATAACTGTTTCAGTCAAGGAAAACATGTATTTTTCTTCTTGAAAATTATTTTTCCTGGGCATCAAGTATAGATAACTGGAATTGGAATGTGAAACAAAGGAAGCTTTAATTCATCACATAGTCTCTGGGACTATTCAGTTCAGTTCATTTCAGTTGCTCAGTCATGTGTGACTCTTTGTGACCCCATGAACTGCAGTATGCCATTCTTCCCTGTCCATCACCAACTCCCAGAGTTCACTCAGACTCACGTCCATCGAGTCAGTGATGCCATCCAGCCATCTCATCTGTCGTCCCTTTATCCTCCTGCCCCAATCCCTCCCAGCATCAGAGTCTTTTCCAATGAGTCAACACTTCACATGAGGTGGCCAAAATAATGGACCATTAGAGCTTATTAAATCTTTTACCCTCGAATGTCTATTTCATTTCCCTCTCTTCTCTGTCTCCCCTGCCTCTCTTTCACACACACACATACTTTTTATATTTCTTTAAATATAAGGCTGAAAGTGATCATAAAAATGAACCCCAATTTTATTGGTCTCTGGGCAGGCTATGAACTGGAATTTCTGGGTACCATTTATACATTCTGTAGGAGAAAGATGATCTGATGTGATCAACTTGAGTTATAATGGTATATGGTGTGAGCAGGGTGGTTCTGGGTGAGAAATGCGTAGTAGGAACATAGCCCAGGAGGACGTGGTGTGACCATGTGTGTGTGTGTCCATGAGTGTGTGCTTGTGCCTTGAGAGCAGTCCTTAAAGCAGAGGCACTTGGACACATCTATTAAAGTGCCTTATCACAGAGCCCAGACCTCAGTCAGCAGAAGGTACTAAGGATGGGAGATGTTTTAATTCACAGGATGCTTTTGCAACTAAATTCATGAAGTGCAAGGAACAAGCATTTTCCTTAGGTCCTTTGTAGTGGCCCCTCACCAGGCACATATTTCTCTTGATATCATACTAGATCCTTCTCTCCCTTTCTTGAGTTATCTGTTCAATTATCACCTTGATTGCTGACCTTACCTGAACACTCAATACATGAAAATACCTCTTACTGCTGCTGCTG
The DNA here is from genome assembly GCF_032405125.1 of Capricornis sumatraensis. Lineage (NCBI taxonomy): Eukaryota > Metazoa > Chordata > Mammalia > Artiodactyla > Bovidae > Capricornis > Capricornis sumatraensis. The sequence goes on from NC_091077.1 coordinate 10,726,396, forward strand.
CTAAGTCACTTCGGTCATGTCTGACTCTGTGCAACCCCATAGACAGCAGCCCACCAGGCTCCCCCATCCCTGGAATTCTCCAGGCAAGAACACTAGAGTGGGTTGCCATTTCCTTCTCTAATGTATGAAAGTGAAAAGTGAAAGTGAAGTCCCTCAGTCATGTCCGACCCTCAGTGAGCCCATGGACTGCAGCCTTCCAGGCTCCTCCATCCATGGGATTTTCCAGGCAAGAGTACTGAAGTGGGGTGCCATTGCCTTCTCCGTACCTCCTACTACTCTCTTTTATATCTAGTTTTGTTTTCTTCATAGCAACTCTTATGACTTGACATATTATATTATATTTGCACATCATCTTTCAACATCACTGGATTGTGAAAACTTCTGTTTTTCAGCACCATATATATGTTACCTGTATTTGTTTGGAGGGACTTTCCAGGTGGCTCAGTGGTAGAGAACCTATCTGGCAATGCAGGAGAGGCAGATTCAGTTCCTGGGTTGAGAAGATCAATCACCTGGAGAAGGAAATGGCAACACATTCCACTATTGTTGCCTGGGAAATCCCATGGACAGCGGAGACTGGCAGGCTACACAGAGTCTAGGGTCTCAAAAGTGCCAGATCCAGCTTAACGACTAAACAGTATGTGTTTTGAACATGGTTGACACTCAATATATATTCTTCAAATGTATGAAAATATTTCTGTTCAGTCGTTCGGTCATGTCCTACTCTTTGCGACCTATGAATTGCAGCATGCCAGGCCTCCATGTCCATCACAAATACCCAGAGCTCATACAAACTCACATCCATTGAGTCGGTGATGCCATCCAGCCATCTCACCCTCTGTCGTCCCCTTCTCCTCCTGCCCCCTATCCCTCCCAGCATCAGAGTGTTTTCCAATGACTCAACTCTTTGCATGAGGTGGCCAAAGTACTGGAGTTTTAGCCTTAGCATCATTCCTTCCAAAGAACACCCAGGGCTGATCTCCTTCAGAATGGACTGGTTGGATCTCCTTTCAGTCCAAGGGACTCTCAACAGTCTTCTCCAACACCACAGTTCAAAAGCATCCATTCTTCGGTGTTCAGCTTTCTTCACAGTCCAACTCTCACATCCATACATGGCCACTGGAAAAACCATAGCCTTGACTAGATGGACCTTTGTTGGCAAATTAATGTCTCTGCTTTTCAATATGCTATCTAGGTTGATCAAAACTTTTCTTCCAAGGAGTAAGCATCTTTTAATTTCATGGCCACAATAATCATCTGCAGTGATATTGGAGCCTAAAAAAATAAAGTCTGACACTGTTTCCACTGTTTCCCCATCTATTTCCCATGAAGTGATGGGACCAGATCCCATGATCTTCATTTTCTGAATGTCGAGTTTTAAGCCAACTTTTTCACTCTCCTCTTTCACTTTCATCAAGAGGCTTTTTAGTTCCTCTTCACTTTCTGCCATGAGGGTGGTGTCATCTGCATATCTGAGGTTATTGATATTTCTCACAGCAATCTTGATTCCAGCTTGGGTTTCTTCCAGTCCAGAGTTTCTCATTATGTACTCTGCATAGAAGTTAAATAAGCAGGGTTACAATATACAGCCTTGATATACTCCTTTTTTATTTGAAACTAGTCTGTTGTTCCATGTCCAGTTCTAACTGATGCTTCCTGACCTGCATATAGGTTTCTCAAGAGGCAGGTCGGGTGGTCTGGTATTCCCATCTCTTTCAGAATTTTCCACAATTTATTGTGATCCACACAGTCAAAGGCTTTGCCATAGTTGCCATAGTCAATAAAGCAGAAATAGATATTTTTCTGGAACTCTAGCATTTTCGATGATCCAGCAGATTGAGATGGTTGGATGGCATCATCACTCTATTGAGCTGACTGTGAGTGAACTCTGGGAGTTGGTGTTGGAGAGGGAGGCCTGGCATGCTACAATTCATGGAGTCACAAAGAGTCAGAAACGACTGAGCAACTGAAATGAACTGAACTGAGCAGATGTTGACAATTTGATCTCTGGTTCCTCTGCCTTTTCTAAAACCAGCTTGAACATCTCTAAGTTCATGGTTCACATATTGCTAAGCCTGGTTTGGAGAACTTTGAGCATTACTTCACTAGCATTTGAAATGAGTCCAATTGTGCGGTAGTTTAAGCATTCTTTGGCATTGCCTTTCTTTGGGATTGGAATGAAAACTAACCTTTTCTAGTCCTGTGGCCACTGCTGAGTTTTCCAAATTTGCTGGCATATTGAGTGCAGTACTTTCACAGCGCCATCTTTCAGGGTTTGAAATAGCTCAACTGGAGTTCCATGACCTCCACTAGCTTTGTTTGTAGTGATGCTTTCTAAGGCCCACTTGACTTCACATTCCAGGACGTCTGGCTCTAGGTGAGTGATCATACCATCGTGATTATCTTGGTCGTGAAAATCTTTTTTGTACAGTTCTTCCATGTATTCCTGCCACCTCTTCTTAATATCTTCTGCTTCTGTTAGGTCCATACCATTTCTGTCCTTTATTGAGCCCATCTTTGCATGAAATGTTCCCTTGGTATCTCTACTTTTCTTGAAGAGATCTCTAGTCTTTCCCATTCTGTTGTTTTCCTCTATTTCTTTGCATTGATCGCTGAGGAAGGCTTTCTTATCTCTCCTTGCTATTCTTTGAAAATCTGCATTCAGATGTTTATATCTTTCCTTTTCTCCTTTGCTTTTTGCCTCTATGCTTTTCACAGCTATTTGTAAGGCCTCCCCAGATAGCCATTTTATTTTTTGCATTTCTTTTCCAAGGGGATGGTCTTGATCTCTGTCTCCTGTACAGTGTCACGAATCTCTATCCATAGTTCATCAGGCACTCTGTCTATCAGGTTTAGTCCCTTAAATCTATTTCTCACTTCCACTGTATAATCATAAGGGAATTGATTTAGGTCATACCTGTATGGTCTAGTGGTTTTCCATACTTTATTCAATTTAAGTCTGAATTTGGCAATAAGGAGTTCATGATCTGAGCCACAGTCAGCTCCTGGTCTTGTTTTTGCTGACTGTATAGATCTTCTCCATCTTTGGCTGCAAAGAATATAATCAATCTGATTTCGGTATTGACTATCTGGTGATGTCCATGTGTAGTCTTCTCTTGTGTTGTTGGAAGAGGATGTTTGCTATGACCAGTGCATTCTGTTGGCAAGACTCTATTAGCCTTTGCCCTGCTTCATTCTGTACTCCAAGGCCAAATTTGCCTGTTACTCCTGGTGTTTCTTGACTTCCTACACTTGCATTCCAGCCCCATATAATGAAAGGGACATATTTTGGGGGTATTAGTTCTAAAAGGTCTTGTAGGTCTTCATAGAGCCATTCAACTTTAGCTTCTTCAGCATTACTGGTTGGGGCATAGACTTGGATTACTGTGATAGTGAATGGTTTGCCTTGGAAAGAAACAGAGATCATTCTGTCGTTTTTGAGATTGCATCCAAGTCCTGCATTTCAGACTCTTTTGTTGACTGTAATGGCTACTCCATTTCTTCGGAGGGATTCCTGCCCGCAGTAGTAGATATAATGGTCATCTGAGTTAAATTCACCCATTCCAGTCCATCTTAGTTTGCAGATTCCTAGAATGTCGGCGTTCACTCTTGCCATCTCCTGTTTGACCACTTCCAATTTGCCTTGATTCATGGACCTGACATTCCAGGTTCCTATGCAATATTGCCCTTTACAGCATCGGACCTTGCTTCCATCACCAGTCACATCCACAGCTGGATATTGGTTTTGCTTTGGCTCCATCCCTTCATTCTTTCTGGAGTTATTTCTCCACTGATCTCCAGTAGCATATTGGGCACCTACCGACCTGGGGAGTTCCTCTTTCAGTATCCTATCATTTTGCCTTTTAATACTGTTCACGGGGTTCTCAAGGCAAGAATATTGAAGTCGTTTGCCATTCCCTTCTCCAGTGGACCACATTCTGTCAGACCTCTCCACCATGACCCACCCATCTTGGGTGGCCCCACATGGCATGGCTTAGTTTCATTGAGTTAGATAAGGCTGTGGTCCATGTGATTAGATTGACTAGTTTTCTGTGACTATGGTTTCAGTGTGTCTGCACCCTGATGCCCTCTCACAACACCCACCTTCTTACTTGGGTTTCTCTTAACTTGGACGTGGGCTATCTCTTCACAACGGCTCCAGCAAAGTGCAGATGCTGCTCCACACCTTGGATGCGGTGTATCTCCTCACTGCCACCCCTCCTGACCTTGAACATGGAGTAGCTCCACTCGGCCCTCCTGCTCCCACACAGCCACAGTTATCATTATTATTTTGGTGGGGTGGCCTGGGGTCAGCAAGAATACTGGAGTGGGTTGCCATTCCCTTCTCCAGGGGATCTCCCTGACCCAGGGGTTGAACCCGAGTCTCCCTCATTGTAGGCAGACGCTTTACTCTCTGAACCACCAGGGAAGTTAAATTTCTCATTACAATTGTAGAATGTGTGATTCCTTTGGGAATATGCTGAGAATGGCCAAAAATGCCCAGGTAGAGATGAAATAGAACTTTTCTAAACACAAGATATTAAAATTAATTTATTGAGAGCAAAATAGAAATTGCACTATGCGAGTTATGCCAATTTGTGTGTAAATTATTCATGTTATTTTCATTTTTCCTGGTAGTCACCTCCACCACATGGAACCAGGTAACAATACACAATTTTCTGAATTTTTTCTTCTGGGATTCTCAGAAGATCCAGAATTGCAGCCCCTCATCTTTGGACTTTTCCTCTCCATGTACCTGATCGTTTTGTTTGGAAATCTGCTCATCATCCTGGCCACCATCTCTGACTCCCACCTTCACATCCCCATGTACTTCTTCCTCTCCAACTTGTCCTTTGTAGACATCTGCTTAACCTCCACCACCATCCCAAAGATGCTCCAGAATATTGAGAACCAGAGCAAACTCATAACCTACGAAGGCTGCATTGTCCAGGTGTATTTTTACATATTCTTTGCTGGAATAGATGACTTCCTCCTGACAGTGATGGCCTATGACCGCTTTGTGGCCATCTGCAACCCCCTGCACTATACAGTTATCATGAACCCTCGGCTCTGTGGACTGCTGGTTTTGGCGTCCTGGATGATGAGTGCTATGTATTCCTTGTTACAAAGTTTGATGGTTTTGCAGCTGACCTTCTGTACAAAGGTGGAAATTCCCCACTTTTTTTGTGAACTCAGTCAGATGGTCCAACTTGCCTGTTCTAACACCTTTCTTAATGACATGGTGATGTATGTGGCATCAGTGCTACTAGCTGGTGGGCCGTTTGCTGGTATCCTTTACTCTTACTCTAAGATAGTCTCTGCCATACGAAGAATCTCATCAACTCAGGGAAAGCTTAAAGCATTTTCCACTTGTGCATCTCATCTCTCAGTTGTCTTCTTATTTTATTGTACGAGCCTGGGAGTGTACCTTAGTTCTGCTGCTACACACAGCTCACGCTCAAGTGCAACAGCCTCCGTAATGTACACTGTGGTCACACCGATGCTGAACCCATTCATCTACAGTCTGAGGAACAAAGACATAAAGAGGGCTGTGAAGAGAGTCTATGGAATAATAGCTATAAAAAGACCAATTGTCCTGGGGCAGATGAAGTGCCCTTGACTGCATTGCTCAAGCCTGAGAATCAGAAATTGTGACACTTTCCTCAGTGTGGAATAAAATTTCCTCCTTCTACTTATTTCCTTGGATATCCATTTTTATAAAAATTCAACTTTTCTATACAGTCTCAGTTACTCACTTTATTAAAATTTCTTTTTATATTATCATTTAGGTGTTTTTTTATTTAAGTTGTGATTTTTTTCTACTTCAAAATTTTCCAAACTTTAGATATGAGATATTTGGACATTCCTATTTTTTGTGGAGTGACATGAGGAATAATACTTTCTTAAATGACAAATGTCATCCCGAGTAATTTCTGCCTTGCTTTCAGGGAAATAAACATTTCATGTGATATATTACTCATATGAAAAAGTGTACAAGTGAAACCCAGGACAATTTATATAATTTTATAATTATAAATCAGAGGGTGTGGAGCTACAGATAAGGAGGGTTGATTGCAATGTTACAGGCAGATTTTCAATTGCACCAAGTGCCATTGCTTCCAAACTCTGCATTACTCAAAGGTCAAATTTTTCTATATGTATGCTGCTGCTAAGTTGCTTCAGTCATGTCTGACTCTGTGCGACCCCATAGATGGCAGCCTACCGGGCTCCCCATCCCTTGGATTCTCCAGGCAAGAACACTGGTGTATATACCTCATGATCAAAGATGACTCACTAGAGAGCTTGACCACCTATCCAGTCATGTGGTTCAGGTCACAATTTGTGCAAACATGTTTGTCAATATCCTGCTTACCTGGAAGGAAACTGCAATGGAATAAACATTTTAATATCATTATCTGTAATACAATTAAAAAACAGAATAGTGAATGCTATCTTTAAAGATCAGAGTAAATGCATAGATTGACATTATTGGAGTTGATCTCAGTCCTATACCATTTTTTATTTTCTTAATTTACTTGTTGCTGCATAACCAGTCATCCTAACAGTAACTTCTCTAATGTGATGTCTTTATTATCAAGTGAGATTTAATATTTAGGAGGTGTTCTGATCTCTGCTGGATTTCTCATGAGTCTATGTTTCTCAGTAATTCTATATGTTGGAACTCTAAAGCTCATCCATGAGGTTGTATGGAGCCATGTAGCAATTCTTTGTTCACTAATATATGATAGTCTACTCCATTTATTTGTGTATTTTAATCATATGCTTATGCATGTGTCCTCAGTGGTGTCTGATCTTTGTGACCCCATGGAGTGTAGCTCACCAGGCTCCTCTATCCATGGGATTCTCCAGGCAAGAATACTGGAGTGGGTTGCCATTTTCCCTTCTGGGGATTTTCTTGACCCTGGGATCAAACTTTCATCACCTGCATCTCCTGCATTGGCAGGTGGATTCTTAACCACAAAGCCACCTGAGCCACTTGGGAAAGCAGAACGCAATGGCTCCCCAATCCAGTACTTTGGCCTGGAAAATCCCATGAATGAGGAGCCTTGTAGGCTGCCGTCCATGGGGACACTAAGAGTCAGACACGACTGAGCAACTTCACTTTCACTTTTCACTTTCATGCATTGGAGAAGGAAATGGCAACCCACTCCAGTGTTCTTGCCTGGAGAATCCCAGGGACATGGGAGCCTGGTGGGCTGCTGTCGATGGTGTTGCACAGAGTCGGACACAACTGAATCGACTTAGAAGCAGCAGCAGCAGCACCTGGGAAGCCCCAGTTTTAATCTTATAGCTTGTGGGGAAAAGTCTATCATTGGTGACGTCAGTATTATGGTGGCAGAAGACACTCTCTTTTTTTCTCCCCTCAATCTACAACTTGTAGATAACATCATGCATAAATAAAGTTGGTTGTTTTTATTTTTTCTATCCAACACATCAGGACACCAGAGATACACACAGCTGTACATCTGAAGGGGAGCAGATTTTTCACATGGAGGAGGTGGAGCCTGGGGAACAGCAGAGGCGATGATGCTGATGCCAGCCCATGGCCGAGGCAGCTGAGGCTGCAGCCCCAGAGCACCTGGGAGTCCCACTGTAGGTGGTGCGCGTAACCCCGGCCTCCTAGATGCAGCAGCACCTGCAGCCCCAGGGAACCAGGCATCAGTGGGGGGCCCTCACACAAGGTCACCGTGCATGTGGCAAGAGCACCTACCACTCTAGGACCTCTCCCCAGCAAAGATGCCAGCCTCATCAGGGACGCTGACAACACCAGGTCACCAGTGATGCTGGAGGCACAAACATTGATGGCAAGGACAATGGCAATGCCTCTGGAAGAGGCCATGAAATGCAAAAAATGTAGTTCCTCAAATATGGCAGGAGCAGCTCATGAGAAAGAAACCAAAAACTTGTGCCACAAAGTCAGTTAATTGAAAAATGCAGAAGGACCTCTGTTAGCAATCTGTTGAATTGTTAGAATCAAAGTATACAAGGCTTTACCTACTTAAGAACACTGTTTGCTCCTTCAAATGCATGGACAGAGGAGCAACCCATTGAGCACCATGAACAACCACAGTAACATGAAATCACAAAAAGAAAACAACAGTTATCCATGAACTAATTTAACGGTCATGTAAGATTGTGATCAAGCAAGTGGAGAATTCAAGATAGTGTCATGAAGAAGCTCAACAAGCTAGAAGAAAACTCCCAAAGACACTTCAGTTAGCTGAGGAATAAAAGTAATGAACATAAGGAACAGTTTCTAAAATAATGAAAGCTCTTGAACAGAAATTCTGGTGCTGAAGAACTCAGTAAATGAGACGAAGGATGAATTGCAAAGCACTGGAAGTGGAGACCATATGGAGTAGAGAGAGCGTGAGTTCAAAGGTAGAATGATTCAGGTAGAAGTGAGGACAGAACTCAGATTTCTTTTTTTTTTTTTAATGAAGATATTCTCTGAGAAACTTCTGACTCTACTAGAATAGGTAAGAAGGATACTGGGTGTCTCAAAAGCAGAAGAGACGGAGAAAGGAACAGAGAAATTATGTATGGAAATAATAGCTGAGAATTTTCCTAGTCTGGGGAAGGAACCGAATGCACACATCTACAGAGGTATAATAGGACACATAAATGTTTCAATGCAAAAGACCTTCTCCAACACACACGTATTAAAACTATCAAAAGTCAATTAATGAAAAGACTTCCCCAGTGGTGCAGTAAGCAAGAATCTGCCTGCCAAGGTGGGAACAGGCACTGGGGGTGATGCCTGGTCTGGAAAGATTCCACACGCCATAGAGTCACTAAGCCAGGGCACCACAACTACTGAGCCTATACTGTAGACCCTGTGCTCTGCAGCAAGAGAGGTCACTGAAGTGAAGAGTAGCGCCCCCCACCTCAGCAACCAGAGAAAGCCCCCACAAAGCGAGGAAGACTCGGTGCAGTCAGAAATACAGCAAATAAATGAAGGAACACTTTTTCAAATGTCAGTGAAAGCATGCTGTTTTTATATACTAAGCAATCAACAAGGACCTAGGGAATTAAATACAGGGAAATAAACTCAATATCTTATAATATTCTATACTGGAAAAAGAATCTAATATATATATAATTTTGCTGTATACCTGGAACTAATATGACATTGTAAATCAATTACATTTCAATAAAAGTTATTAAAGGGAAAGAACATTAAAAGTATCCAGAAAAAAAGTGAGAACCCTGAAAAGATACCTGCTTTGGGTTATCAACAAATTTCTTAGCACAGACTCCACAGTCCAAGAGAGAATGGAATATTATTCTGAAACTATAGTGATAAAAAAACTGCTAGCCAAGAATCCTCCATCCAGCAAAGGTATCCTTCAGATATGAAGAAGAAATAAAGGTGCTCCCAGATAAAGAAAACCTGAGGGGTTCAGCACCCAGAACTGTCATATAAGCAAAGTTGAAGTGTTCTCTTCTACTTCAAATGAGAAGGCAAAAGTACTCAAAAAATCAAGTTGATAGGCAGAAACAGAAAACTCAAAATATATATCAGACTAAGTAAACTCAATTAAAAAAAATAAACAACCATATTAAAAACGAGTAGAGGACCCTCACTAGAAATTTTCTCCCAAGGAAGATATACAAATGGCCAACAGACACATGAAAATAGGCTTAACGTCATCAATCTTCAAAGAAACAGAAGCCAAAATCACAGTGAGGTACACCTTCCACAGTAAGAATAGCTATTATCAAAGAGAAAAAAATCAACAAGTTGATGAGGGCCACATGAGACCAGGAAATGATACACGAATTTCAAAATTTCTTCTTCTGCAATTATCAGAGAAAACAGAACTGCAGCACCTTATATTTTCACATTTTCTCTCCATGTACCAGATCACTGTGCTTAGAAACCTGTTTATTATCCTAGCCACCATCTCTGACTCCACACACCCATGTAATTCTTTTCCAATCTGTTCCTTTAAGATATGTTTCACATTCACCACCATCCCAAAGCAGGCAAAGCCATAACCTATGAATATAATTTTACCTACTCTTTGTAGATTTGGGCAGCACTGTACTGACCACAAAGACTTATGACCACTTCATGGCCATCTGTCAAACTCTGCACTATCCTGTCACCATGAACACCGCCCCCCACCCCATACACACACACTTTGTTGATTGCTGGTTCTGGTGTTTGGTACATGAGTGCCCTACAATCTTTGTTACAAAGATTAACAGTGTTGTAACTGTCCTTCTGTACCTTCTTGGAATTCTGTACTTTTCCTGTAAAAGCAAATAAGAAGTCCAACTAGTCAATTGTGACACCTTTCTTAATGACATGATGATGTAATTTGAAACTGTTATATTCCAGGTTGGTAATGGACTGGTTCCAAATTTGGAAAGGAGTAGGCCAAGGCTGTATATTGTCATTCTTCTTATTTAACTTATATATGCAGAGTACATCATGAAAAATGCTGGGTTGCATGAAGTACAAGATGGAATCAAGATTGCCAGGAGAAATAGCAATCACCTCAGATATGTAGATGACACCACCCTTATGGGAGAAAGTGAAGAGGAACTAAAGAGCCTCTTGATGAAAGTGAAAGAGGAGAGTCAAATGGCAAAACCAATACAATATTGTAAACTAATTAACCTCCAATTAAAATAAATAAATTTATATTATAAAAGAAATAAATTTATATTTTAAAAAAAGCATTCTTAAAACTCAACATTCAAAAAACTAAGATCATGGCATCTGATCCCATCACTTTAAGGGAAAGAGATGGGGAAAGAACAGAAACAGTGAGAGACTTTATTTTCTTAGGCTCTAAAATAATTGCAGATGGTGACTGCAGTCATGAAATTAAAAGACACTTGCTTTTTGGAAGAAAAGCTTTGACAAACCTCGATAGTGTATTAAAAAGCAGGGACTTTGCTGAAGAAAGTCCATCTAGTCAAAGCTATGGTTTTTCCAGTAGTCATGTATGGATGTGAGAGTTGGAACATCAAGAAGTCTGTGCATCAAAGAATTGATACTTCTGAACTGTGGTGTTGGAGAAGATGCTTGAGAGTCCCTTGGACTGCAAGATCAAACGAGTCAATCTTAAAGGAAACCAATCCTGAATATTCACAGGAAGTACTGATGTTGAAGTTCGAGCTCCAATATTTTGACCACCTGATGTGAAGAGCTGACTTGTTATAAAAGACCCTGATGCTGGGAAAGATTGAAGGCAGGAGGAGAAAGGGACAACAGAGGATGAGATGGTTGGATGGCACCAGCAACTCAATGGACATGAATTTGAGCAAGCTCCAGGATATGGTGAGGGACAGGGAAGCCTGGCGTGCTGCAGTCCATGGGGTCACAAAAAGTCAGATACAACTGAGTGACTGAACAGCAAATGTCTTCCCTGGGATCCTTTACTCTAAGAGTTTCCTCTCTATCTGGAATACCATCAGCTTGGGGGAAGTACCAAGTGCTTTCCACTTGTGCATCTCACCTCTCACTTGTATCCTTGTTTCATTGGATGGGCTTTGAGTATACCTCAGCCCTGTGGCTACTCATGCCCTTCTGCTCAGAGTCAAGTGCAATCACCTCGGTGATGTACACTGTGATCACACCCATGCTGAGCCCCTTCATCTATAGTCTAAGATATGAAGACATACACAGGGCTCTGAAAAGATTATTTGCAGTGGCCAGTATCAAAGTACCATCAGTGCTAGTGTTAAAGAAGTTCCCTTCTTTTCAGGGTGTAAAGAATTTAAACTGGAATATGATATTCTGGCTCAAATGATCAGAAACACAGTCCCTGGACCACTAGAGACCTGAGGAATCTGAATCAGCATTTGAACCACAGACCTTGGTGATTTGTATGAACAGTGAAAATATAGATATTCTTGTCTGGAATAGGATTTGTCACATTCTTACGCTGCCTTGGGCAGGAGAATTATTTGTATTGGGTGCTGTTCTGTGGTTTATAGGAGATTAGTAGCATCCCTTCAGATATTGCCAAGTGTCTCCAGTGTCAAAATCATGTCTGGTTGAGAATCACTGGGACAGAGTTCCAGAACTAAGAGACCTCAATCCAGACTCCAGCCCTTACTTGGTTTGTACTTTTATGTAGAACATTAAATCCTTCTGAGTTCCAATCTGACAACAGAGAATGGAGTCCATAAAAGTGCTACCTCAAAAAACGCACTATTTAAAAAATTACATTTGACAATCACTCTAAGATGCTAAGAGAATTTGATGGTCATTGTTAGTCACTCAGTTGTGTCCAACTGCTTGTGACCCCGTGAACTGTGGCCTGCCATGCTCTTCCATCCGTGGGATACTTCAGGGAGGAATACTGGAGTGTGTTGCTATTTCCTCCTCCAGGGAATCTTCCTGACCCAGGGACCAAACCTGCGTCTCTCACATCTTCTGCTTTGGCAGGCATAGTCTTTACCACTGAGCTACCTGGGAAACCTGGTTTATGGTCGTATTAATATCATATCAGGCTTCTCTGATAACTCAGTTAGTAAAGAATCTGCCTGCAACACAGGAGACCCTGGTTCAATTCCTGTGTCAGGAAGATCCGTTGAATAAGGGATAGGCTACCCACTCCAGTATTCCTGGGCTTCCCTTGTGGCTCAGCCAGTAAATAATCTGCCTGCAATGCGGGAGAGCTGTGTTTGATCCCTGGGGTGGGAAGATGCCCTGGAGAAGGGAATGGCTACCCACTCCAGGATTCTTGCCTGCAGAATTTCATGGACTGTATAGTCCATGTGGGGCAAAGAGTCCGACACGACTGAGTGATTTTCATTTATCATATCAACATATAAATATTTTTCTTATAGTTATAAACATTTTATAATGAGAGACTAACTAAAGGGCAGCTGTTGACTTCTGATATAACTGAGAAACTTGTAATTGGCTTGGAAAAACTAGTATGAATCCAGGGAGTATAATACCCACACTTTTATACTGAAGGAGCAAGGTTATCCCCAGTTCCGAAGAGGGAAATAGTAGTTTTAAAAATTTTAGTAGGGTTTTTTTTTGTTGTTGTTGTTTTTTTTTTTTTTAACTCTACCACAAATCAAAGCTTTGGAGACTGTAGGGACCTCATCAAGACAAATCCTCAGTATTATAGTTTAAAAAAGAATTAGATCTCAGGGATGTGATGGGGTTCTGGAGCCTTAGTGCTTTGAAAGCAGGAGAATTAAAGGGAAAGGAATGATAAAAACTGAATCACCCACTTATAATGCAATCACATAGCAACAGAGAATCAACAGAAAAATAACTGCATTGTGTCCAGCCCGGTGTCCCCAAGGGAAATCATGTATTGGAGGCTGAAGTAACAAAAGGAAAATATACCCAATTAGCTGACATGTGTGCATGCTTGCTAAGTCCCTTCAGTCCTGTCCAACTCTTTGAGACCCCACGAGCTGTAGCCCTCTAGGCAACACTGTCCATGGGATTCTCCAGGCAAGAACACTGGAGTGGGTTGCCATGCAGTCCCCCAGGGGATTTTCATGTCCCAGGGATCAAGCCCCCATCTCCTGCGACTCCTGCATTGCAGGTGGATTCTTTATCACTGAGCTACCAGAGAAGCCTTGTGAGCTGACACAAGAAGCTGGAAATATCTCCTCTGCTACAGCCCCTCAGCCTGTGCCACTTTTGTTGGTGAGTACCTAGGCCTTAATTTAGATTCCTGAATCTGTCTGGGAGGCAATGCTTGATTTTTATCCCTTCCTGTTGTCTTGTTTAGGTAAAAAAATTCGGTCTGCATCATTAATCATTTAGAAAGGAACTTGGATCTCTACAGGGAAAGCCTTTTCTCTCAATCTGCAGGCAGGTGAGAGCTCCACATTTTACACATTTCAGGAGAAGGTCAAAGAGGATGGAATCCAGGAGCATGTACCTGATGTCACTGAGGACCAATCTAGCATAGTCCAGAGGCCAGAGGTCACTGCTGTTATTTTCTGGCTTTCCTAATATTAGTGTATCTATTTAGGTCTGAAAATAAAGTGAACCCTTCATTCGTCAATGTTGACAAATGGTAATAGAGGAAGTTCAGTTAGAAGGAATGGTGGTGGTGGTTTAGTTGCTAAGTTATATCTGATCCTTTTGCGACTCCATGAACTGTTGCCCACCCAGCTCCTCTGTCCATGAAATTTCCCAGGCCAGAATACTGGAAAGTGAAGTCGCTCAGTCGTGTCCGACTCTGTGTGATCCCAGAGATGGCAGCCCACTAGGCTCCCCCATCCCTGGGATTCTCCAGGCAAGAACACTGGAATGGGTTGCCATTTCCTTCTCCAATGCATGAAAGTGAAAAGTGAAAGTGAAGTCCCTCAGTCGTATCCGACTCTTAGCGACCCCATGGACTGCAGCCTACCAGGCTCCTCCATCCATGAGGCTTTCCAGGCAAGAGTACTGGAGTGGGGTGCCATTGCCTTCTCCAGGGAATCTTCCTGACAAAGGGATTGAACCTTGGCTTCCTGGATTGCAGGCGGATTTTTTACTTAAGAGCCACCAAGGGAGCCCCATGAGAAGGAATGGGAGGAATAAAAGGCTTTCAGTAAAAGTAGACAATAAGTCTAATAATCTTATTTATGAACTGAAGTAAACAAATAGGAAAACCCCTCAAGAAAAAGCAGTATTCTGCTTCTTCATATAAAATATATCCAACTTTTGTTATATTTCATTTATTTCTGATTTTGAATTGGTAGTTTATGTTCCATTTTCTTATTCTCTTGAGATATTTAAACTGTAATATATATCACATCGTGAATATATCCCTGTTTATGTCCTTGGAAAAATATATTTTTCTTTATTATTATTTCTTGGACATCAAGGAGATGCCACTGGAATTGGAATATTGGTGAAGCAAGGAAACTTTTCGTTGATGGATTGTCTCAGAGGCCATTTGAGTTTATTGCATATTTTCCCTCTTAATTTGCCTATGTCCATTTCATTTCACTTTTTTCTTTCTCTCTCACACTTTTCATTCTTCTCTAAATACCGAGAAGAAATTGGCCTTACCAACAATTTATTGTTCTATAGGACGTTTATAAACTGGAATTTGGGGGTGGGATGCATAGGGAGATAGGAAGGAGGTTCAGAAGGGATGGGATATATGTATACCTATGGCTTATTCATTTTGAGATGTGATAGAAAACAACAAAATTCTGTAAAGCTATTATGCTTCAATAAAAAACACCATAAATTAAAAAAAAAAAAATCCTGGAACTTCTGGATAAAAGTTATACCTTCTTTTGGAGAATAATAATTTCATCTGACAAGCTCGATGTGCTAGCCATTCACGACCTAACGATGGTGGATCTGGGTGACCAGTTCATGATAGTAATACAAACCAGAAACATCGTGTGTGTGTGTGTGTGTGTGTGTGTGTGTGTGCGCGTGTGCGCGCGTGCGCCTGTGCCTTGTGAAGAGATACCAGATCTTAAAGCAGAGGCATCTGTTCAATTCAGTTCAGTTCAGTTCAGTCGCTCAGTCGTATCTGACTCTTTGGGACCCCATGAATCGCAGCACACCAGGTCTCCCTGTCCATCACCAACTCCCAGAGTTCACTCGGACTCACCTCCATCGAGTCAGTGATGCCATCCAGCCATCTCATCCTCTGTCATCCCCTTCTACTGCCCCCAATCCCTCCCAACATCAGAGTCTTTTCCAATGAATCAACTCTTTGCATGAGGTGGCCAAAGTACTGGAATTTTAGCCTTAGCATCATTCCTTCCAAAGAACACCCAGGGCTGATCTCCTTCAGAATGGACTGGTTGGATCTCTTTGCAGTCCAAGGGACTCTCCAGAGTCTTCTAAGACACCACAGTTCAAAAACATCAATTTTTCAGCACTCAGCCTTCTCACAGTCCAACTCTCACATCCATACATGACTACTGGAAAAACCATAGCCTTGACTAGATGGACCTTAATCGGCAAAGTAATGTCTCTGCTTTTGAATATGCTATCTAGGTTGGTCATAATTTTTCTTCCAAGGAGTAAGCATCTTTTAATTTCATGACTGCAATCACCATCTGCAGTGATTTCGGAGCCCCAAAAAATAAAGTCTGACACTGATTCCACTGTTTCCCCATTTATTTCCCATGAAGTGATGGGACCAGATGCCATGATCTTCATTTTCTGAATGTTGAGCTTTAAGCCAACTTTTTCACTCTCCTCTTTCACTTTCATCAAGAGGCTTTTTAGTTCCTCTTCACCTTCTGCCAAAAGGATGGTGTCATCTGCATATCTGAGGTTATTGAAATTTCTCCTGGCAATCTTGATTCCAGCTTGTGCTTCTTCCAGTCCAGCATTTCTCATGATGTACTCTGCATAGAAGTTAAATAAGCAGGGTGACAATATTTAGCCTTGATGTACTCCTTTTCCTATATGGAACCAGTCTGTTGTTCCATGTCCAATTCTAACTGTTACTTCTTAACCTGCATATAGGTTTCTCAGGAGTCAGGTCAGGTAGTCTGATATTCCCATCTCTTTCAGAATTTTCCACAGTTTATTGTGATCCACATAGTCAAAGGCTTTGCCATAGTCAATAAAGCAGAAATAGATGTTTTTCTGGAACTCTCTTGCTTTTTCCATGATCCAGCAGATGTTAGCAATTTGATCTCTGGTTCCTCTGCCTTTTCTAAATCCAGCTTGAACATCAGGAAGTTCACGGTTCACGTATTGCTGAAGTCTGGCTTGGAAAATTTTGAGCATTACTTTACTAGCATGTGAGATGAGTGCAATTGTGGGGTAGATTGAGCATTCTTTGGCATTAAAGCAGAGGCATCTGTACTCATATGTTAAGATGACTTATAATACAGAGGTCAGAAGTTGGTCAATAGATGGAATGAAGTAGGGAAACTGACATAATTCACAGGATGATTTTAAACTAAATTCATAAAGTGCAAAGAACCACATGGAAGGAGGAATTCTCTATGTGCTGAAGGTTCAGCTGTAGCAGGAAGGCCACCTTGTTCCTCAGCATCCTTGACAACATCTCTAATCACTCCCACTCCTACTTATTCCTTTGCCCCACTGGCTTCCTTGTTTGCACTTGAACATGTGGAACAAGCATCTTTGTCAGGTTCTTAGCAGTGGCAGCTCCCTCTGCCAGGCACACACTTCTTCTGACATCACAAAGGCTTCTTCTCTCCCTCTTTAGGAATCTTCAAACATCACCTAGTTTGAAGCTCTTCCCTGAAAACTCAGGACAAAATAACACCTCCTACCACTCTCTCCTTTATACCTGGATTTGTTTTCTTCATAGCACATTCTGATGTATTCTATCATGTTTTATTGAAATATCCTCATTCACCATCCTTGCGTTGGGAGAGGTTTATTTTTCAGCACTTTCTACTGAAGGTGAAGGTGAAGGTGAAGTCGCTCAGTCGTTTCCAACTCTTTGTGACCCCGTGGATTGTAACCTGCTAGGCTTCTCCGTCCATGGGATTTTCCAGGCAAGAATACTGGAGTGGATTGCCATTTCCTTCTCCAGGTGATCTTCCCGACCCAGGGATCGAACACGGGTCTCCCGCACTGCAGGCAGATACTTTAACCTCTGAGCCACCAGGGAAGTCCACACTTTCTACTGGGTCAGCATTCAATATGTATTTCTCAAATAAATGAAGAAATACCTCATTAGAACTCTAGAATATATGAGCTCTTTGCCAATGTGATGAGAATGGGACAAAAAACTTTGTCAGAGATGAAATGGACTATACTTTGGAAGAGAACTTTTCTATAATGGTATTAAGATCAATCACTTGAGGGCTAAATAGAAATTGCAGTATTTCAGCTATGTGAATTATGCCAGTTTGTATGCAAACTAGTCATGTTGTTTTCCTTTTTCCTGGTAGTCACCTCCACCCCATGGAACCAGGGAATAATACACGAATTTCAGAATTTCTTCTTCTGGGACTTTCAGAAGAACAAGAACTGCAGCCTCTCATATTTGGGCTCTTCCTCTCCATGTACCTAATCACTGTATTTGGAAACCTGCTCATCATCCTGGCCGTCAGCTCAGACTCCCGTCTCCACAGCCCTATGTATTTCCTCCTCTCCAATCTGTCCTTTGTAGACATCTGCTTCACCTCCACCACCATCCCAAAGATGCTGTGGAACATCCAGAACAAGAGCAAAGGTATCACCTATGAAGGCTGCATCACCCAGATGTATTTTTACATTCTCTTTGCAGGATTAGATGACGTTCTCTTGAGTGTGATGGCCTATGATCGGTATGTGGCCATCTGCCACCCCCTGCACTACATGGTCATCATGAGCCCCCAGCTCTGTGTATTGCTGGTTCTGATATCCTGGGTGCTGATTGCCTTGTATTCCTTGCTACACAGCTTAATGGTGTTGCGATTGCCCTTCTGTCCAGTTGTGCAAATCCCCCACTTTTTCTGTGAACTCAGTCAGATAGTAAAACTTGCCAGTTCTGACAACTTTCTTAATAATATAGTGATGTATTTTGCAGCTGTCCTGATGGGTGTTGGTCCTTTTGCTGGTATCCTTTACTCATATTGTAAAATAGTTTCTTGCATATGTAAAATCACATCAGCTCAGGGGAAGTATAAAGCATTTTCCACCTGTGTGTCCCACCTTTCAATTGTCTTCCTGTTTTATTTTACAGCCGTAGGAGTGTTCCTTAGCTCTGCTGCCACCCACACCTCACATTCAAGTACAGTCGCCTCGGTGATGTACACTGTGGTCACACCCATGCTAAACCCTTTCATCTACAGTCTGAGAAACCGAGATATAAAAGAGGGTCTAAAGAGTTTGTATTTGATGCCAAGTGTAAAAGACCAATTATACTAGTGCTCTGGATTGCATGACTCAAAGTATCAAAACCAGAAGTTGTTCTTTGATCATTGTGAAATAAAATTTGCCCCTTGCACTTTTTTTTTAGGATTTCCATTTTTTTTCCTTGTTTGAATTCAGTATCTTTATAGAATTTTAGGAAGTCTCTTGTTAAGCTTTATTCTCAGTCTTATATATTGACAGTTTTTATTTTTTCCTACCCACCATTTTCCTATCTTTGGATCAAAAATATTTTAAAATCCCCTTTCTTTGATCGAGTATCACAGAATTAAGAAGAATTTATTACAAGTAATGTCTTGAGGGTCCTAAGATGGTGGAGGCATAAGATGGGGAGACCAATTTCTCCCCCACAAATTCATCAGGAGAACATTTGAACGCTGAGCAAATCCCACAAAAAAAACTTCTGAATGCTGGCAGAGGACATCAGGCACCCAGAAAGGCAGCCCATTGTCTTCGAAAGGAGGTAGGACAAAATATAATATATAAAAAGAGAGACAAAAGAGGTAGGGATGGAGATCTGTCCCGGGAAAAGTGTCTTTAAAAAGAGAGAAACCAGGTAGCCCTCAGTTTTGTGCCCTTCCCAAGATACAGGATGTTTGGGGCTGGTGCACGGGGATGATCCAGAGATGATATGGGGTGGGAGGTGGGAGGGGGGTTCAGGATTGGGAACTCATGTATACCTGTGGCGGATTCATGTCAATGTATGGAAAAATCAATACAGTATTGTAAAGTAAAATAAAGTAAAAATAAAAATTTTTAAAAAGAGAGAGGAAAAACAGGAAACACTCTCACTGGCAGGTCTGTGACGAATCTTGGAATCTCAGAGGGCAACATAACTGGGAGGAAAAATAAATAAATAAATAAATAAATAAAACCCAAAGATTATATGCCTAAGGGCAACACTCAGCGGAGAAGCAGTCCAGACACTCTCATCTGCCACTACCAAGTGGGGGCTGGACAGGGAGGCATGGGCTGCATTCTTTAGGGTAAAGACTGGGCCTGAATGCCCCAAGGACAATCTGAGGGAACTAACTTGAGATGGCAACCAGGACTGTGGGATAGCCAGAGAGAGAGAGAGAGAGAGAGAGAGAGAGAGAGAGAGAGAGAGAGAGAGAGAGAGAGAAGAAAGAGAGAGAGAAGAGAGAGAGAAAGAACTATCCCATGAAAAGGCCTAACCTAAGACACTGCCAGCCCTGGTCACAGAACAAAGGACTGAGCAGAGCTAGCCAGCTGCGGACCGGCCCATCCCCTGCCGGAGACAGGCAGGCGGGGGCAGCCAGAGCCAGAAGAGGGCAATCACAGCCCCAGAGAGGCATCCTCAGCCAAACTGCAAGTAGGCTTCACTGCTAACTAAGACTTCTTGGGATTCTGGACAGTTGACATCTGCTGGGAGGGTCACAGCCAGAGATCAGTTCCCCAGAAGAGACACACGGCACACCTGAGAAGGTGCACCTGTTGTACACCCAGAAAACTGAGCAGCTGAGACAGGGGAGGTGATAAGATGCACCTGGTGGTGACCACACTCACCAAGCACCTGGCCACCTGAGCTACTCGGACCTATGAAGGGCACAAAACACAGGGCCAACTGAGTCTGTGCTTTTGTGGAGTACCCGAGAACCTGAGCCTGAGCAGCTTAGACTTGGGAAGTGCACACAACCCAAGGCCTGCATCAGACAGTTCCTGGCAGAGCAACCTAGAGCCTGAGAAGTGTAGACCATGAAAGCACACATGCTGTGAGCAGGGGCAAACCCAGTGTGGCTGAAACACTGCGAGCACTCCCCACACACGCCAGTGATATTTGCTTGCAGTGTTCCTCCCTCCCCACAGCATGACTGAACAAGTGAGCCTAAAAAAGTGATCACCATCACCCCTTTGTGTCAGGGCAGAAATTAGACACTGAAGAGACCATCAAACAGAAGAAGCTAAATAAACAGAGGGAACTGCTTTGGAGGTGACAGGTGCAACAGATTAAAACCCTGTAGTTAGCACCGACTACATTGGAAGGGGCCTATAGATCTTGAGAAGTATAAGCTGGATCAAGGAACTATCTGAAAATGAACTGACCCCACAGTATCTGCAACAGCTCCAGAGAAATTCCTAGATATATTTTTACTATTGTCATTTTAATTTTTTTCAGTCCTATATTATTCCTTTGATTTTCATTTTTATAACCTACTGCTACTGCTGCTGCTGCTAAGTCGCTTCAGTCGTGTCTAACTCTGTGAGACCCCATAGAAGGCAGCCCACCAGGCTCCCCCGTCCCTGGGATTCTCCAGACAAGAACACTGGAGTGGGTTGTCATTTCCTTCTCCAAAGCATGAAAGTGAAAAGTAAAAGTGAAGTCGCTTAGTCGTGTCCGACTCTTAGCGACCCCATGAACTGCAGGCTACCAGGCTCCTCTATCCATGGGATTTTCCAGGCAAGAGTACTGGAGTTGGGTGCCAGTGCCTTCTCCATTATAACCTTCTATTACCTTGCAAAAAAGGACCCTATTTTTAAAGAAAGCTTCATATATATATTTTATAATTTTTCTGAAATGTTTTTAATATTGTATTTTTGAGAATCTAACCTCAACTCTAGATTTTTAATCTTTGCTTATTGGTATTTATCACTTGTGTACCTTTAAGAACTCAATCTTCATTACCCATTTTTACTTGGGAGTGAGATTATTGGCTTGATTGCTCTCTCCCCCTTTGACCCTTCTTTTTCTCCACCAGGTCACCTCTATCTCCTTCCTAGTCCTTCTCTTCTCTAACCAACTCTGTGAATCTCTTTGTGTGTTTTGGGATGTGGAGAATACTTAGGGAACTGATTACTGGCTGGATCTGTGTCTCTCCTTTTGATTCCCCCTTTTATCCTCCTGGCTACCTCTGTCTCCTGCCTCCCTTTTCTCTTCTCTGTGTAACTCCATGAACATCTCTGAGGGATCCAGATGTGGAGAGCACTTAGGGGAGTGATTACTGGCTAACTTGCTCTCTCTCCATTTGATTCCCCTCTTCTCACTTGGTCACCACTATCTCCCTCCTCCCTCTTTTCTTCTCCATGAAACTCTGTGTAACTCTCCAGTTGTCACTCACTGTGGAGAAAATTTTCATCATCAACCTAGATGTTTGATCATTGGTGCTGTATAGATGGAGAAGTCTTGAGGCTACTATAAGACTAAGACTGAAAACCCAGAAGCAGGAGGCTTAAGTCCAAAACCTGAGAATACCAGAGTATTCCTGACTCCAGAGAATATTAATCAATAAGAGCTCATCAAATGCCTCCATACTTACACTGAAGCCAAGCATAACCCAAGAGCCCACAAGTTCCAGAGCAAAACATACCACACAAATTCTCCACTAACATAGGAACATAGCTCAAGCAAGGATCTCATTTGAATATGAAGGAGAAATCAAAAGCTTTACAGACAAGCAAAAGCTCAGAGACTTCAACATCACCAAACCAGCTCTCCAACAAATGCTAAAGGATCTTCTCTAGGCATGAAACACAGAAAGGGTGTATAAACTCGAACCCAAAACAATAAATTAAATGGCAATAGGACCATACTTATCAATAATTACCTTAAATGTAAATGGGTTGAATGCCCCAACCAAAAGACAAAGACTGGCTGAATGGATACAAAAACAAGACCCCTATATATGCTGTTTACAAGAGACCCAGCTCAAAACAGGGGACACATACAGACTGAAAGTGAAAGGCTGGAAAAAGATATTCCACGCAAATAGAGACCAAAAGAAAGCAGGAGTAGCAGTACTCATATCAGGTAAAATAAACTTTAAACTAAAGACTGTGAAAAGAGACAAAGAAGGACACTAAATAATAATCAAAGGATCAATCCAAGAAGAAGATATACATATATATATATGCACCCAACATAGGAGCACCACAATATGTAAGGCAAATGCTAACAAGTATGAAAGGGGAAATTATCAATAACACAATAATAGTGGGAGATTTTAACACCCTACACAAACATATGGATATATCAACTAAACAGAAAATTAACAAGAAAACTCAAACTTTAAAAGAGATCATAGGCCAGTTAGACCTAATTGATGTCTATAGGACATTTCACCCCATAACAATGAATTTCACCTTTTTCTCAAGTGCACATGGAACCTTCTCTAGGATAGATGACATCCTGGGCCATAAATCTAGCCTTGGTAAATTCAACAAAATTGAAATCATCCAAGCATCTTTTCTGGCCACAATGCAGTAAGATTAGATGTCAATTACAGGAGACAAGCTATTAAAAATTCCGACATATGGAGGCTGAACAGCACGCTGCTGAATAACCAACAAATCACAGAAGAAATCAAAAAAGAAATCAAAATACACATAGAAATGAATGAAAATGAAAACACAACAACCCAAAACCTATGGGACACTGTAAAAACTATGCTAAGGGGAAGGTTTATAGCAATACAGGCTTACCTCAAGAAACAAGAAAAAAGTCAAATACATAACCTAACTCTACACCTAAAGCAACTAGAAAAGGAAGAAATAAAGAACCCGAGGGTTAATAAAAGGAAAGGAATCTTCAAATTAGGGCAGAAATAAATGAAAAAGAAATAAAGGAAACCATAGCAAAAATCAACAAAGCTAAAAGCTAGTTCTTTGAGAAAATAAATAAAATTGACAAACTCATCAAGATGAGCCAGACTCATCAAGAAACAAAGGGAGAAAAATCAAATCAACAAAATTGGAAATGAATGAACGTGGAGAAATCACAACAGACAACACAGAAATACAAAGGATCATAAGAGACTACTATCAGCAACTGTATGACAGTAAAATGGACAATTTAGAAGAAATGGACAAATTCTTAGAAAAGTACAACTTTCCAAAACTGAACCAGGAAGAAATAGAAAATGTTAACAGAACAATCACAAGCACAGAAATTGAAACTGTAGTCAGAAATCTTCCAGCAAACCAAAAGCTTGGGACCAGCTGGCTTCACAGCTGAATTCTACCAAAAATTTCGAGAAGAGCTAACACCTATCCTACTCAAACTCTTCCAGAAAATTGCAGAGGATGGTAAACTTCCAAACTCATTCTATGAGGCCACCATCACCCTAATACCAAAACCAGACAAAGATGCCACACACACACACACACAAAAAACTACTGGCCAATATCACTGATGAACATAGATGCAAAAATCCTTAACAAAATTCTATCAAACAGAATCCAACAGCTTGTTAAAAAGATCATGCATCATGACCAACTGGGCTTTATCCCAGGGATGCAAGGATTTTTTCATATCCACAAATCAATCAATGTAATATATCACATTATCAAATTGAAAGATAAATACGATATGATTATCTCAATAAATGCAGAGAAAGCCTTTGACAAAACCCAACATCCATTTGTGATAAAAACCCTCCAGAAAGCAGGAATAGAAGGAACATACCTCAACATAATAAAAGCTATATATGACAAACACTCAGCAAACATGATCCTCAATGGTGAACAATTGAAAGCATTTCCCATAAAGTAAGGAACAAGACAAGAGTGCCCACTCTCACCACTACTATTCAACATAGTTTTGGAAGTTTTGGCCATGGCAATCAGTAGAAAAAGCAACAAAAGTAATTCAGGCTGGAAAAGAAGAAGTAAAACTCACTGTTTGCAGAAGACATGATCCTCTACATAGAAAATCCCCTTTCATAATTTGTCTTACGTATAGTGGTGCTTCTATGTTGGGTACATATATATTTATAATTGTTATATCTTCTTCTTGGATTGATCCTTTGATCATTATGTAGTGTCCTTCTTTGTCTCTTTTCACAGCCTTTGTTTTAAAGTCTATTTTATATAACATGAGTATTGCTACTCCTGCTTTCTTTTGGTCTCTATTTGCATGGAATATCTTTTTCCAGCCCTTCACTTTCAGTTTGTATGTGTCCCCTGTTTTGAGGTGGGTCTCTTGTAGACAGCATATATAGGGGTCTTGTTTTTGTATCCATTCAGCCAGTCTTTGCCTTTAGGGTAGGGCATTCAATTCATTTACGTTTAAAGGAATTATTGATAAGTATGACCCGTTGCCATTTACTTTATTGTTTGGGGTTCGAATGTATACACCCTTTCTGTGTTTCCTGTCTAGAGAAGATCCATTTATTTTCCCCTCCAGAGTGTTTTTTATCTCATTTGTTGCATTATTAATTATATACTGACTCTTTTATTTCTTATAGGCTCTTGTTAAACCTTTCTTGCATCTTTTCAATCCTTGTCTCCAGGCTATTTATCTGTGATTCCACTTTGATTTCAAGATTTTGGATCATTTTCACTATCATTATTCGGAATTCTTTCTCAGGTAGATTCCCTATCTCTTCCCCTTTGTTTGGTTTGGTTGGCATTTATCCTATTCCTTGGACTTCCCTGATGGCTCAGATGGTAAAGCATCTGCCTGCAATATGGGAGACCCAGATTCGATCCTTGGGTTGGGAAGATCTCTTGGAAAAGGATATGGCAACCCACTCCAGTATTCCTGCCTTGAGAATCCCAGGGACAGAGGAGCCTGGTAGGCTATAGTCCATGGGGTCGCAAATAGTTGGACACGACTGAGCCACTTCATTTCACTTTACCTACTGACTATTCCTTTGTCTCTTCATCCTGTTTATATTGCTCTGTTTGGGGTGGCCTTTCTGTATTCTGGCAGTTTGTGGATTTCTCTTTATTGTGGAGTTTCCTCACTGTGGGTGGGGTTGTACGCATGACTTGTCAAGGTTTCTTGGCTAGGGAAGCTTATGTTGGTGTTCTTGTGGGTGGAGCTGGATTTCTTTTCTCTGGAGTGCAATGAAGTGTCCAGTAATGAGTTATGAGAGATGTCAATGGGTTTGGAGTGACTTTGGGCAGCCTGTATATTGAAGCTCAGGGCTGTGTTCCTGTGTTGCTGGAGAATTTACATGGTATGTCTTGCTCTGGAACTTTTTGGCCCTTGGGTGGTGCTTGGTTTCAGTGTAGGTATGGAGGCGTTTCATGAGCTCCTGTTGATTAATGTTCCCTGGAGTCAGGAGTTCTCTGGTGTTCTCAGGATTTGGACTTAAGCCTCCTGCTTCTGATTTTTAGTCTTATTTTTACAGTAGCCTCAAGACTTCTCCATCTATACAGCACCGTTGATAAAACATCTCACTTCGAAGACAATGGGCTGCTCTTTTGGGTGCCTGATGTCCTCTGCCAGCCTTCAGAAGTTGTTTTGTGGAATTTACTCAGCGTTTAAATGTTCTTTTTAAGAATATTTTGGGGAGAAAGTGTTCTCCTAGTCCTATTCCTCCGCATCTTAGGACCACCTTGATTCTCTACATAGAAAATCCTAAAGACTCCACCAGAAAATTACTAGAGCTAATTAATGAATATAGTAATGTTGCAGGATACAAAATTAACACAAAGAAATCCCTTGCATTCCTGTACACTAACAATAAGAAAACAGAAAAAGAAATTAAGGAAACAATCCCATTCACCATTGCAACAAAAAGAATAAAATACTTAGGAGTATATCTACCAAAAGAAACTAAAGACCTATATATAGAAAACTATAAAACACTGGTGAAAGAAATCAAAGCAGACACTAATAGATGGAGAAATAAATAGTGTTCATGGGTCAGAAAATCAATATAGTGAAAATGAGTATACTATCCAAAGCAATCTACAGATTCAATGCAATCCCTATCAAGCTACCAGCAGTATTTTTCACAGAGCTAGAATGAATAATTTCACAATTTGTATGGAAATACAAAAAATCTCAAATAGCCAAAACAATCTTGAGAAAGAAGAATGGAACTGGAGGAATCAATCTGCCTGACTTCAGGCTCTACTACAAAGCCACAGTCATCAAGACAGTGTGATACTTGCACAAAGACAGAAATATAGATCAATGGAACAAGATAGAAAGCCCAGAGATAAATCCACACACCGATGGACACCTTATCTTTGACAAAGGAGGCAAGAATATACAATGGATTAAAGACAATCTCTTCAACAAGTGGTGCTGGGAAAACTGGTCAACCACTTGTAAAAGAATGAATCTAGAACACTTTCTAACACCATACACAAAAATGAACTCAAAATGGATTAAAGATCTAAACGTAAGATCAGAAACTATAAAACTCCTAGAAGAAAACATAGGCAAAACACCCTCCGACATAAATCACAGCAGGATCCTCAAAGACCCACCTCCTAGAGTAATGGAAATAAAAGAAAAGATAAACAAATGGGACCTAATTAAAATTAAAAGCTTTTTCACAACAAAGCAAACTATAAGCAAGGTGTAAAGACAGCCTTCAGAATGGGAGAAAATAATAGCAAATGAAGCAACTGACAAAGAATTAATCTCAAAAATATAGAAGCAACTCCTGCAGCTCAATTCCAGAAAAATAAATAGCCCAATCAAAAAATGAGCCAAAGAACTAAATAGACATTTCTCCAAGAAGACATACAGATGGCTAACAAACATATGAAAAGATGCTCAACATCACTCATTATTAGAGAATTGCCAATCAAAACCACAGTGAGGTACCATTTCAGACCAATCATAATGGCTGCTATACAAAAGTCTATAAACAATAAATGCTGGAGAGGGTGTGGAGAAAAGGGAACCCTCCTACACTGTTGGTGGGAATGCAAACTAGTACAACCACTATGGGAGAACAGTGTGGAGATTCCTTAAAAAATTGGAAATAGAACTGCCATATGACCCACCGATCCCACTGCTGGTCATATACACCAAGGAAACCAGAACTGAAAGAGACACGTGTACCCCAATGTCCATCGCAGCACTGTTTACAATAGCCAGGGCATGGAAGCAATGTAGATGTCCATCAGCAGATGAATGGATAAGAAAGCTGTGGTACATATACACAATGGAATATTATTCAGCCATTAAAAAGAATACATTTGAATCAGTTCTAATGAGGTGGATGAAACTGGAGCCTATTATACAGAATGAAGTAAGCCAGAAAGGAAAACACCAATACAGTATTCTAACGCATATATATGGAATTTGGAAATTTGCTAACGATAACCCTATATGTGAGACAGCAAAAGAGACACAGATGTATAGAACAGTCTTTTGGACTCTGTGGAATAGGGTGAGGGTGGGATGATTTGAAGAATGGCTTTGAAACATGTATATTATCATATGTGGAATGGATCACCAGTCCAGGTTAGATGCATGAGACTGGGTGTTTGGGGCTGGTGCACTGGGATGACCCAGAGGGATGGGATGAGGAGGGAGGAGGGAGGGGCGTTCAGGATGGGGAACACATGTACACCTGTGGTGGATTCAGGTCAACATATGGCAAAACCAATACAATATTTTAAGGTAATTAGCCTCCAATTAAAACAAACAAATTTATATTAAAATAATAATAGAGGGGCGGTCCTAAGATGGCAGAGGAATAGGACGGGGAGACCACTTTCTCCCTCAAAAATTCATCAAAAGAACACTTCAACGCTGAGTAAATTGCACAAAACAAGTTCTGAATGCTGGCAGAGGACATCAGGCATCCAGAAAAGCAGATCATTGTCTTCAAAAACAGGTAGGAAAAATATAAAAGACAAAAAACAAGACAAAGGAGGTAGGGAGGGAGCTCCGTCCCAGGAAGGGAGTCCCGTCCTGGGAAGGGTCCCATCCTGGGAAGGGAGTCTTAAAAAGAGAGAAGTTTCCAAACACCAGGAAACACTCACTGCAGAGTCCGTGGCGAGCTGTGGAAGCACAGAGGGCAACATAACAGGGAAGAAAAATAAAGAAATAATTAAAACCAACAGATTATGAGCCCAATGGTAACTCCCCCAGCGGAGAAGCAGCGCAGATGCCTGCATCCGCCACTAGCAAGTGGGGGCTGGGCAGGGACGCACGGGCTGCAGTGCTTTTTAAGAATAGGGCTGAAATGTCCTGAGTGTAACCAGAGCAAACTAACTTGGGCTAGCATACCAGACTGTGGGATAGCTACCATGCAAAAAGCTCTAACAGAAGACACCACCAGGACCGCACACCGAACAAAGGACGGAACAGAAATAGCCGGCTGAGACAATCCCTCTCCGGTGACAGGCAGCCAGAGCTGTAAGGGCTGGAAGGGGGCAATCACAGCCCTGGAGAGGCATTACCTACCAAACTGCAAGCCAGCTTCTTTGCTAAGAATTCTTGGGGTTCTGGACAGTCACCATCCGCCTGAGAAGGGGAGCCAGCGGTACACCCAGAAAACTGAGCAGCAGGGACGAGAAAGGAGATAAGTCACAGCGACCGTGCTCGCCAAACACCTGAGCTACTCAGACCTGGGAAGAGCACAAAACACAGGCCCAAGCTAATCTGTGCCTCTGAGGGCTACCTGAAAGCTGAGCCTGAGTGGCTTAGACCACGGAGGTGCATGCAGTGTAGGGCTGGCCTCAGACAGTTCCTGGCAGAGCAACGTAGAGCCTGAATGGTGTGCGCTGTGAGCAGAGGCAGGCCCAGCGGGGCTGAGACACTGCGAGCACACGCCAGTGTTATTTGTTTGCAGCATCCCTCCCTTTCCACAGCACGACTGAACAAGTGAACCTAAAAATTAAAAAAAAGTGTCCACCACCGCCCCCCTTGTGTCAGGGTGGAAATCAGACACAGAAGAGACCAGCAAACAGAAGAAGCTGAACATAGGGAACTGACTTGGAAGTGACCCCACACTGCCCACAACACCAGAGAAAGTCCCAGATATATCTTTACTATTTTTTTGATCATTCTCTTTTTTGTTTTGTTGTGTTGATGTTGTTGTTTGATTGTTTTTTCTTCTTTGCTTTTTCTTCCTTTTTTTTAACTTTTTAAAATTTTTAAGTCCTCTATTTCTCATTTAATTTTTATTTTTATAACCTACTATTACTTTTCAAAAAAATACCCCTATTTTTAAAGCAAACGCCATATATACACACACACACACACACACACACACACACACACACACACACTGTGTGTGTATATGTTGTTGTTGTTGTTGTTTTAAAAATTCTTGTAACTTTTTTTTTCTCTACTTCTTCTTCTTTTCTTTAATATTGTATTTTTGAAAATCCAACCTCTACTCTAGATTTTTAATCTCTGCTTTTTGGTATTTGTTGTCAATTTTGTACATTTTAAAACCCAACCTTCAGTACCCAATTTCACCTGAGAGCAAGATTACTGGCTTGACCACTCTCTCCTCCTTTGGACTCTCCTTTTTCTTCACCAGGTTGTCTCTGTCTCCTCCCTCCCCCTTCTCTTCTCTATCCAACTCTGTGAATCTTTGTGTGTTCCAGACGATGGAGAACACTTAGGGAACTGGTTACTGGCTGGATCTGTCTCTCTCCTTTTCATTCCCCTCTTTTATTTTCCTGGCCACCTCAGTCTACTTCCCCCCTCTCCTCTTCCCTGTATAAATCCGTGAACATCTCTGAGCGGTCCAGACAGTGGAGCGCACATAAGGAAGTGATTACTGGCTAGCTTGCTCTCTCCTCTTTTGATTCCACCTCATCTCATTCCAGTCACCTCTAACTACCTCCTCCCTCTTCTCTTCTCCATGTAACTCTGTGAACCTCTCTGGGTTTCCCTCAATGTGGAGAATCTTTTCATCTTTAACCTAGATATTTTATCATCAGTGCTGGATAGATGGAGAAGTCTAGAGGCTACTGTAAAAACAAAACTGAAAACCAGAAGCAGGAAGCTTAAGTCCAAATCCTGAGAACATCAGAGAACTCCTGAATCCAGGGAACATTAATTGATAGGAGCTCATCAAATGCCTCCATACCTACACTGAAACCAAGCACCACCCAAGGGCCAACAAGTTCCAGAGCAAGACATACCACACAAATTCTCCAGCAACACAGGAACACACCCCTTAGCTTCAATATACAGGCAGCTCAAAGTTACTCCAAATCCACTGACATCTAATAACTCTCATTACCGGACACTTCATTGCACTCCAGAGAGAAGAAATCCAGCTCCACCCACCAGGTTTCTTCACTAACCAAGAAACCTTGACAAGCCACTGATACAACCCCACCCACTGTGAGAAAACTCCATAATAAAGAGAACTCCACAAATTCCAAGATTACAGAAAGGCCACCCCAAACGCAGCAATATAACCAAGATGAAGAGACAGAGGAATACTCAGCAGGTAAAGGAACAGGAGAAATGCCCACCAAACCAAACAAAAGAGAAAGAGATAGGGAATCTACCTGAGAAAGAATTCCAAATACTGATAGTGAATGATCCAAAATCTTGAAATTAAAATGGAATCACAGATAAATAACCTGGAAACAAGGACTGAGAAGATGCAAGAAAAATTTAACAAGGACCTAGTAGAAATAAAAAAGAATCAATATATAATGAATAATGCAATGAATGAGATGAGAAATACTCTGGAGGCAACAAATAGTAGAATAACGGAGGCAGAAGATAGGATTAGTGAAATAGAAGATAGAATGGTAGAAATAAATGAATCAGAGAGGAAAAAAGAAAAACAAATTGAAAGAAATGAGGACAATCTCAGAGACCTCCAGGACAATATGAAACACTCCAACATTAGAATTATAGGAATCCCAGAAGAAGAAGACAAAAAGAAAGACCATGAGAAAATACTTGAGGAGATAATAGTTGAAAAATTCCCTAAAATGGGGAAGGAAATAATCACCCAAGTCCAAGAAACCCAGAGAGTTCCAAACAGGATAAACCCAAGACAAAACACATATTAATCAAATTAACAAAGATCAAACACAAGGAACAAATATTAAAAGCAGCAAGGGAAAAACAACAAATAACACACAAGGGGATTCCCATAAGGATAACAGCTGATCTTTCAATAGAAACTCTTCAGGCCAGGAGGGAATGGCAAGACATACTTAAAGTGATGAAAGAAAATAACCTACAGCCAAGATTACTGTACCCAGCAAGGATCTCATTCAAATATGAAAGAGAAATCAAAAGCTTTACAGACAAGCAAAAGCTGAGAGAATTCAGCACCACCAAACCAGCTCTCCAACAAATGCTAAAAGATCTTCTCTAGACAGGAAACACGGAAAGGGTGTATAAACCTGAACCCAAAACAATAAAGTAAATGGCAACGGGATCATAATTATCAATAATTACCTTAAACGTAAATGGGTTGAATGCCCCAACCAAAAGGCAAAGACTGGCTGAAGGATACAAAAACAAGACCCCTATTTATGCTGCCTACAAGAGACTCACCTCTAAACAAGGGACACATACAGACTGAAAGTGAAGGGCTGGGAAAAGATATACCACACAAATAGAGAGAGACCAAAAGAAAGCAGGAGTAACAATACTCATATCTGACAAAATCGACTTTAAAACAAAGGCTGTGAAAAGAGACAGAGAAGGCCACTACATAGTGATCAAAGGATCAATCCAAGAAGAAGATATAATAATTATAAATATATATGCACCCAACATAAGAGCACCGCAATATGTAAGACAAATACTAACAAGTATGAAAGGGGAAATTAACAATAATACAATAATAGTGGGAGACATTAATACCCCACTCACACCTATGGACAGATCAACTAAACAGAAAATTAACAAAGAAATGAAAACTTTAAAGGATACAATAGACCAGTTAGACCTAATTGATATCTATAGGACATTTCACCCCAAAACAATGAATTTCACCTTTTTCTCAAGTGCTCATGGAACCTTCTCCAGGATAGATCACATCCTGGGCCATAAATCTAACCTTGATAAATTCAAAAAAATTGAAATCATTCCAAACATCTTTTCTGACCATAATGCATTAAGATTAAATCTCAATTACAGGAGAAAAACCATTAAAAATTCCAACATATGGAGGCTGAACAACACGCTTCTGAATAACCAACAAATCACAGAATAAATCAAAAAAGAAATCAAAATATGCATAGAAATGAATGAAAGTGAAAACACAACAACCCCAAACCTGTGGGACACTATAAAAGCAGTGCTAAGAGGAAAGTTCATAGCAATACAGGCATACCTCAAGAAACAAGAAAAAAGTCAAATAAATAACCTAACTCTACACCTAAAGCAACTAGAAAAGGAAGAAATGGAGAACCCCAAAGTTAGTAGAAGGAAAGAAATCTTAAAAATTAGGGCAGAAATAAATGCAAAAGGAACAAAAGAGACCATAGCAAAAATCAACAAAGCCAAAAGCTGGTTCTTTGAGAGGATAAATAAAATTAACAAACCATTAGCCAGACTCATCAAGAAACAAAGAGAGAAAAATCAAATCAATAAAATTAGAAATGAAAATGGAGAGATCACAACAGACAACACAGAAATTCAAAGAATCATAAGAGACTACTATCAGCAATTATATGCCAATAAAATGGACAACGAGGTAGAAATGGACAAATTCTTAGAAAAGTACAACTTTCCAAAACTGAACCAGGAAGAAACAGAAAATCTTAACAGACCCATCACAAGCACGGAAATTGAAACTGTAATCAGAAATCTTCCAGCAAACAAAAGCCCAGGTCCAGACGGCTTCACAGCTGAATTCTATCAAAAAATTTAGAGAAGAGCTAACACTTATCCTACTCAAGCTTTTCCAGAAAATTGCAGAGGAAGGTAAACTTCCAAACTCACGCTATGAGGCCACCATTACCCTAATACCAAAACCTGACAAAGATGTCACAAAACAAGAAAACTACAGGCCAATATCACTGATGAACATAGATGCAAAAATCCTTAACAAAATTCTAGCAAACAGAATCCAACAACACATTAAAAAGATCATACACCATGATCAAGTGGGCTTTATCCCAGGGACCCAAGGATTCTTCCATATCCACAAATCAATCAATGTAATTCACCATATTAACTAATTGAAAAATAAAAGGAATATGATTATCTCAATAGATGAAGAGAAGGCCTTTGACAAAATTCAACATCCACTTTGATAAAAACTCTCCAGAAAGCAGGAATAGAAGGAACATACCTCAACATAATAAAAGCTATAAATGACAAACCCACAGCAAACATTATCCTCAATGGTGAAAAATTGAAAGCATTTCCCCTAAAGTCAGGAACAAGACAAGGGTGCCCACTTTCACCACTACTATTCAACATAGTTATGGAAGTTTTGGCCATAGCAATCAGAGCAGAAAAAGAAATAAAAGGAATCCAAACTGGAAAAGAAGAAGTAAAACTCTCCCTGTTTGCAGATGACATGATCCTCTACATAGAAAACCCTAAAGACTCCACCAGAAAATTACTAAGCTAATCAATGAATATAGTAAAGTTACAGGACATAAAATCAACACACAGAAATCCCTTGCACTCCTATACATTAATAATGAGAAAGCAGAAAAAGAAATTAAGGAAACAATTCCATTCACCATTGCAACGAGAAGAATAAAATACTTGGGAATATATCTACCTAAATAAACTAAAGACCTATATATCCAGTTCCACTTCAGTTGCTCAGTCGTGTCCAACTCTTTGTGACCCCATGAATCGCAGCACGCCAGGCCTCCTTGTCCATCACCAACACCCGGAGTTCACTCAGACTCACGTCCATAAGTCCATGATGCCATCCAGCCATCTCATCCTCTGCCGTCCCCTTCTCCTCCTGCCCCCAATCCCTCCCAGCATTAGAGGCTTTTCCAGTGAGTCAACTCTTCGCATGAGGTGGCCAAAGTTCTGGAGTTTCAGCCTTACCATTATTCCTTCCAAAGAACACCCAGGGCTGATCCCCTTCAGAATGGACTGGTTGGATCTCCTTGCAGTCCAAGGGACTCTCAAGAATCTTTTCCAACACCACAGTTCAAAAGCATCAATTCTTCAGCACTCAGCCTACTTCACAGTCCAACTCTCACATCCATACATGACCACAGGAAAAACCATAGCCTTGATTAGACGGACCTTAGTCGGCAAAGTAATGTCTCTGCTTTTGAATATACTATATAGGTTGGTCATAACTTTTCTTCCAAGGAATAAGCATCTTTTAATTTCATGGCTGCAATCACCATCTGCAGTGATTTTGGAGCCCACAAAAATAAAGTCTGACACTGTTTCCACTGTTTCCCCATCTATTTCCCATGAAGTGACGGGACCGGATGCCATGATCTTCGTTTTCTGAATGTTGAGCTTTAGGCCAACTTTTTCATTCTCCACTATTACTTTCATCAAGAGGCTTTTAGTTCCTCTTCACTTTCTGCCATAAGGGTGGTGACATCTACATAGCTGAGGTTATTGATATTTCTCCTGGCAATCTTGATTCCAGCTTGTGTTTCTTCCAGTCCAGCGTTTCTCATGATGTACTCTGCATAGAAGTTAAATAAGCAGGGTGACAATATACAGCCTTGACGTACTCCTTTTCTTACTTGGAACCAGTCTGTTGTTCTATGTCCAGTTCTAACTGTTGCTTTCTGACATGCATACAGATTTCTCAAGAGGCAGGTCAGGTGGTCTGGTATTCCCATCTCTTTAGAATTTTCCACAATTTATTGTGATCCACACAGTCAAAGGCTTTGGTATAGTCAATAAAGCAGAAATAGATGTTTTTCTGGAACTCTCTTGCTTTTTCCATGATCCAGCAGATGTTGGCAATTTGATCTCTGGTTCCTCTGCCTTTTCTAAAACCAGCTTGAACATCAGGAAGTTCACAGTTCATGTATTGCTGAAGCCTGGCTTGGAGAATTTTGAGCATTACTTTACTAGCATGTGAGATGAGTGCAATTTTGCGGTAGTTTGAGCATTCTTTGGCATTGCCTTTCTTTGGGATTGGAATGAAAACTGACCTTTTCCAGTCCTGTGGCCACTGCTGAGTTTTCCAAATTTGCTGGCATATTGAGTGTAGCACTTTCACAGCGTCATCTTTCAGGATCTGAAACATCTTAACTGGAATGTCATCACCTCCACAAGCTTTGTTCATTTCGATGCTTTTCAAGGCCGACTTGACTTCACATTCCCGGATGTCTGGCTCTTGATTAGTGATCACACCATCATGATTATCCTGGTCGTGAAGATCTTTTTTGTACAGTTCTTCTGTGTATTCTTGCCACCTCTTCTTAATATCTTCTGCTTCTATTAGGTCCATACCACTTCTGTCCTTTATTGAGCCTATCTTTGTGTGAAATGTTCCCTAGGTATCTCTAATTTTCTTGAAGAGATCTCTAGCCTTTCCCATTCTGTTCTTTCCCTCTATTTCTTTGCATTGATCGCTGAAGAAGGCTTTCTTATCTCTTCTAGCTATTCTCTGGAACTCTACATTCCGATGCTTATATCTTTCCTTTTCCACTTTGCTTTTTGCCTTTCTTCTTTTCACAGCTATTTGTAAGGCCTCCCTAGACAGCCGTTTTGCTTTTTTGCATTTCTTTTCCATGGGGATGGTCTTGATCCCTGTCTCCTGTACTATGTCACGAACCTCATCCCATAGTTCATCAGGCACTGTGTCTATCAGATCTAGGACCTTAGATCTATTTCTCACTTCTACTGTATAATCATAAGGGATTTGATTTAGGTCATACCTGAATAGTCTAGTCGTTTTCCCTACTTTCTTCAATTTGAGTCCGAATTTGGTAATAAGGAGTTCATGATCTGAGCCACAGTCAGCTCCTGGTCTTGTTTTTGTTGACTGTATAGAGCTTCTCCATCTTTGGCTGCAAAGAATATAATCAATCTGATTTCCGTGTTGACCATCTGGTGATGTCCATGTGTAGAGTCTTCTCTTGTGTTGTTGGAAGAGGGTGTTTGCTATGACCAGTGCATGTTCTTGGCAAAACTATTAGTCTTTGCCCTGCTTCATTCCACATTCCAAGGCCAAATTTGCCTGTTACTCCAGGTGTTTCTTGATTTCCTACTTTTGCATTGCAGTCCCCTATAATGAAAAGGACAACTTTTTTGCGTGTTAGTTCTAAAAGGTCTTGTAGATCTTCAAAAACCGTTCATGTTCAGCTTCTTCAGCATTACTGTTGGTAGATAGACTTGGATAACTGTGATATTGAATGGTTTGCCTTTGAGATGAACAGAGATCATTCTGTCATTTTTGAGATTGCACCCAAGTACTGCATTTTGGACTCTCTTGTTGACCATGATGGCTACTCCATTTCTTCTGAGGGATTCCTGCCCACAGTAGTAGATATAATGATCATCTGAGTTAAATTCACCCATTCCAGTCCAGTTTAGTTCACTGATTCCTAGAATGTCGATGTTCACTCTTGCCATCTCTTGTTTGACCACTTCCAATTTGTTAACTTTTTTCTGTTTGCTAATGGTATTATTTTTCTTTTTTCTTTGTGTTTCTTATCTATGATTTGATGATTTTATTTAGTGGTATGCTTGTGTTCCTTTCTCTCTAGATTTTGTTTATCTTGTGTAGATTTTTGATGTATGGTAAACCGAGATCAGTGGAGAAATAACTCCAGAAAGAATGAAGGGATGGAGCCAAAGCAAAACAATACCCAGCTGTGGACGTGACTGGTGATAGAAGCAAGGTCCGATGCTGTAAAGAACAATACTGCATAGGAACCTGGAATGTCAGGTCCATGAATCAAGGCAAATTGGAAGTGGTCAAACAAGAGATGGCAAGATTGAACATCGACATTCTAGGAATCAGTGAACTAAACTGGACTGGAATGGGTGAATTTAACTCAGATGACCATTATATCTACTACTCTAGGCAGGAATACCTCAGAAGAAATGGAGAAGCCATCACAGTCAACAAAAGAGTCCAAAATGCAGTACTTGGATGCAATCTCAAAAACGACAGAATGATCCCTGTCCATTACCAAGGCAAACCATTCAATATCACAGTTATCCAAGTCTATCCTGCAACAGTAATGCTGAAGATGCTGAAGTTGTACTGTTTTTATGAAGACCTACAAGACCTTTTAGAACTAACACGCAAAAAAGTTGTCCTTTTCATTATAGGGGACTGCAATGCGAAAGTAGGAAGTCAAGAAACACCTGGAGTAATAGGCAAATTTGGCCTTGGAATGTGGAATGAAGTGGGGCAAAAACTAATAGAGTTTTGCCAAGAAAATGCACTGGTCATAGCAAACACCCTCTTCCAACAACACAAGAGAAGACTCTACACATGGACATCACCAGATGGTCAACACGGAAATCAGATTGATTATATTCTTTGCAGCCAAAGATGGAGAAGCTCTATACAGTCAACAAAAACAAGACCAGGAGCTGACTGTGGCTCAGATCATGAACTCCTTGTTACCAAATTCAGACTCAAATTGAAGAAAGTAGGGAAAACTGCTAGACCATTCAGGTATGACCTAAATCAAATCCCTTATGATTATACAGTGGAAGTGAGAAATAGATTTAAGGTCCTAGATCTGATAGAGTGCCTGAAGAACTATGGGATGAGGTTTGTGACATTGTACAGGAGACAGGGATCAAGACCATCCCCATGGAAAAGAAATGCAAAAAAGCAAAATGGCTGTCTAGGGAGGCCTTACAAATAGCTGTGAAAAGAAGAAAGGCAAAAAGCAAAGGAGAAAAGGAAAGATATAAACATCTGAGTGCAAAGTTCCAGAGAATAGCTAGAAGAGATAAGAAAGCCTTCTTCAGCAATCAATGCAAAGAAATAGAAGAAACGAACAGAATGGGAAAGACTAGAGATCTGTTCAAGAAAATTAGAGATAGCAAGGGAACATTTCATGCAGATGGGCTTGATAAAGGAAAGAAATGGTCTGGACCTAACAGAAGCAGAAGATATTAAGAAGAGGTGGCAAGAATACACAGAAGAACTGTACAAAAAAGATCTTCACGACCAGGATAATCATGATGGTGTGATCACTAATCAAGAGCCAGACATCCGGGAATGTGAAGTCAAGTCGGCCTTGGAAAGCATCGCTTCGAACAAAGCTAGTGGAGGTGATGGCATTCTAGTTGAGCTGTTTCAAGCCTGAAAGATGATACTGTGAAAGTGCTGCACTCAATATGCCAGCAAATTTGGAAAACTCAGCAGTGGCCACAGGACTGGAAAAGGTCAGTTTTCATTCCAATCCCAAAGAAAGGCAATGCCAAAGAATGCTCAAACTACTGCAAAATTGCACTCATCTCACATGCTAGTAAAGTAATGCTCAAAATTCCCCAAGCCAGGCTTCAGCAATGCGTGAACTGTGAACTTCCTGATGTTCAAGCTGGTTTTAGAAAAGGCAGAGGAACCAGAGATCAAATTGCCAACATCTGCTGGATCATGGAAAAAGCAAGAGAGTTCCAGAAAAACATCTATTTCTGCTTTATTGACTATACCAAAGCCTTTGACTGTGTGGAACACAATAAACTGTGGAAAATTCTAAAGAGATGGGAATACCAGACCATGTAACCTGCCTCTTCAGAAATCTGTATGCATGTCAGAAAGCAACAGTTAGAACTGGACATGGAACAACAGACTGGTTCCAAGTAAGAAAAGGAGTATGTCAAGGCTGTATATTGTCACCCTGCTTATTTAACTTCTATGCAGAGTACATAATGAGAAACGCTGGACTGGAAGAAACACAAGCTGGAATCAAGATTGCCAGGAGAAATATCAATAACCTCAGCTATGTAGATGTCACCACCCTTATGGCAGAAAGTGAAGAGGAACTAAAAGCCTCTTGATGAAAGTGAAAGAGGAGAGTGAAAAAGTTGACCTAAAGCTCAACATTCAGAAAATGAACATCATGGCATCCAGTCCCATCATTTCATGGGAAATAGATGGGGAAACAGTGGAAACAGTGTCAGACTTTTTTGTTTTGGGCTCCAAAATCACTGCAGATGGTGATTGCAGCCATGAAATTAAAAGATGCTTATTCCTTGGAAGAAAAGTTATTACCAACCTAGATAGCATATTCAAAAGCAGAGACATTACTTTGTCGACTAAGGTCCATCTAGGCAAGTATGGTTTTTCCTGTGATCATGTATGAATGTGAGAGTTGGACTGTGAAGTAGGCTGAGCGCAGAAGAATTGATGCTTTTGAACTGTGGTGTTGGAGAAGACTCTTGAGAGTCCCTTGGACTGCAAGAAGATCCAACCAGTCCATTCTGAAGGAGATTAGCCCTGAGTGTTCTTTGGAAGGAATGATGCTCAAGCTGAAACTCCAGTACTTTGGCTACCTCGTGTGAAGAGTTGACTCATTGGAAAAGACTCTGATGCTGCGAGGAATTGGGGGCAGGAGGAGAAGGGGACGACAGAGGATGAGACAGGTTAATGGCATCACTGACTCGATGGTCGTGAGTCTGAGTGAACTCCGGGAGATGGTGATGGACAGGGAGGCCTGGCATGCTGCGATTCAAAGAGTCAGACACGACTGAGCGACTGAACTGAACTGAACTGAAACAAAGGGTCATACTTTGCCAACAAAGGTCCATCTAGTGAACGCTATTGTTTTTCCAATGGTCATGTATTGATGTGAGAGTTGGACTGTGAAGAAAGCCGACCGTCAAATAATTGATGCTTTTAAACTGTGGTGTTGGAGAAGATTCTTGA
This sequence comes from Capricornis sumatraensis, assembly GCF_032405125.1. Classification (NCBI taxonomy): domain Eukaryota; kingdom Metazoa; phylum Chordata; class Mammalia; order Artiodactyla; family Bovidae; genus Capricornis; species Capricornis sumatraensis. The sequence goes on from NC_091077.1 coordinate 10,766,650, forward strand.
GAGTCCCTTGGACTGCAAGGAGATCCAACCAGTCCATTCTGAAGGAGATCAGCCCTGGGATTTCTTTGGAAAGAATGATGCTAAGGCTGAATCTCCAGTACTTTGGCCACCTCATGCAAAGAGTTGACTCATTGGAAAAGACTCTGATGTTGGGAGGGATTGGGGGCAAGAGGAAAAGGGGACGACAGAGGATGAGAAGGCTGGATGGCATCACCGACTCAATGGACCTGAGTTTGAGCGAACTCCAGGAGTTGGTGATGGACAGGGAGGTCTAGCGTGGTGCAATTCATGGGGTCACAAAGATTTGCACACGACTGAGAGACTGAACTGAACTGAACTGAACTGAAACAATGGGTCTTCATATGATAACCTACAATGATGTCTTCTTTTTTTTTAATTTTTTAAAATTTAAATTTATTTTAATTGGAGGCTAATTACTTTACTTTACAATATTGTATTGGTTTTGCCATACATCAACATGAATCCTCCACAGGTGTAAACGTGCTCCCCATCCTGAACCCCCCTCCTTCCTCCCTTCCTGTACCATCCATCTGGGTCTTCCCAGTACACCAGCCCCAAGCATCCTGTATCCTGCATAGAACCTGGACTGGCGATTAGTGTCTTACATGATATTATACATGTTTCAATACCATTCTCCCAAATCATCCCACCCTCTCACAGATCCAAAAGACTGTTCTATACATCAGTGTCTCTTTCCCTGTCTCGCATATAGGGTTATCATCACCATCTTTCTAAATTCCATATATATGTGTTAGTATACTGTATTGGTGGAGAAGGCAATGGTGACCCACTGCAGTACTCTTGCCTGGAAAATCCCATGGCTGGAGGAGCCTGATAGGCTGCAGTCCATGGGGTCGCTAAGAGTCGGACACAACTGAGCAACTTCACTTTTACTCTTCACTTTCATGCATTGGAGAAGGACATGGAAACCCACTCCAGTGTTCTTGCCTGGAGAATCCCAGGGACGGAGGAGCCTGGTGGGCTGCTGTATATGGGGTCGCACAGATTTGGACACAACTGAAGCGACTTAGCAGCAGCAGCAGCAGCATACTGTATTGGTGTTTTTCTTTCTGGCTTACTTTACTCTGTAAAATAGGCTCCAGTTTTATCCACCTCATTAGAACTGATTCAAATGTATTATTTTTAATGGCTGAGTAATACTCCATTGTGTATATGTAGCACAGCTTTCTTATCCATTCATCTGCTGATGAACATCTAGGTTGCTTCCATGTCCTGGCTATTATAAACAGTGCTGCGATGTCTACTTTTAAAAACAAGTTGTCTTTTAAGTTCATACACGTACTAACAGCACTACATTTTCATTCTCTGCCCTACATTTTGCATCTTTGACATCACATTTGATACCTCCCTATTTATCCTTTTAATTCTTATTGTAGTTAGACTAGATTTTAGAATATTTTTGTCTATTAAATTGTCATACTAGTTTAAGTGATTTGATCCTCAGCCTTTCTACATGTTTGCGTTTACTCTCAGGATTTTCTCTTTCTTATAGTTTATTCCAACTTGTTATGCCTTTTTTGTTTCCTTCTGAGAGAAGGTCCTATAACACTCCGTGTAGAGTAGGCTTAGAGTTGATAAATTCTATTAGTCTTTGATTGTCTGAAAAGTTCCTTATCTCTCCTTCAATTCTAAATGTTAATCTTGCTGGGTAGAATGCCCTAGTTGGCAAGTTTTTCCATCTCAACACTTTAAATATATCATGCCTCCCCATTATATCTTACAAAGTTCTGCAAAAAAAAAAAAAAAAAGAAAAGAAAGAAAAGAAAAGAAATCAGCTGATAGACTTATGTGTTTCCATCTTATGTGACACTGTTCTATTTTTGCTGCCTTTAGAAACCCATATCTTTAACTTTGTGGCTTTAATTGCTGTATCTTGGTATAGGTCTTGCTACTCTCATTTTTGGGAAATGCCCTCTGCTTCTAGTGCCTGAATTTGATTTTTTATTCAGGTTTCAGAAGTTTCCATCCATAAGTTTATCAAATATGTTTTGACTACCTTCTCTTTCTTTCTTTTCCTTTCTGGACACTCCAATTATGCCAGTGTTGGTGTTCTTAATGTAGTCAAACATCCCTCACACTATTGTCATTTTTAATTTTTTTTTTCTTTTCTAACTGAGTCGTTTTCATGATTCTATATTTCAGTTAACTTCTGGATTCTTCTGTATCACTTGGTGTACTATTAATTACTTCTAGTTGTTGCTCATTCCATTTAATGTAATGTTCGGTTCTAACTAGTTTTTATTTTATAGTTCCCTACTAAAATTATAAGTGATTCATCAGTCCTTTTTTTCACATAATTAAATATTTTATGGTCTTCCACTTATTAACAAAATGCACAGGGTGAATACTGGAAATAAAACTTCTTTTGGAAGATTCCTTAAATCATTTTAGGTTGAGAAAATTGAGTTTTATATCGTTACTAATGCATTGATTCCAAATCTGGCCAACTGTTTGTTTCTCTTTCATCAGCTCTTTGTTAGGCATGATGTCTCATTATTTAAGTTGGGTATTTCTCTTTCATCCACTCTTTTTTAGGCATGATATCTCATTATTTAAGTTGGGACAAATTCCTTTGTCTTTTCATTTTAATTACCTTTGTCTGTCTTCTGAAATTATGTGACACAGTTAACTCTTTCTGTCTTAAAGTGGTGTCTTTCTGTGGGAACAGTCACATACAGTTGACGTGTGCCCAGTGGCTTTACTGGAAGAGCTAGATGTGATGTTATCACAATTCATGCCTTTCTTTGGGGTGTACTGATTGCAATCATCTTGTTAGGAGGCATGGAGGGCTTGAGCTTGAGTCATGTATGAGATATGGCTTTCTCTTTGTTTAGAGGCCAGAAGAAAATGGCATCCCACTTCAGTATTTTTGCCTGGAAAATTCCATGGATGGAGGAGCCTGGCAGGCTACCGTCCATGGGGTCACAAAGAGTCAGACAAGACTGACTGACTAATAACACACTGGCCTAATGGAAGGGAGACAGGTACCAGGTTGCTAGAGCAGAAGCCCTGAGGGTCAGGTCTGAGCTGACCTTGCTCCCCCTAAGTGTGTGCTTCCCCACTCCTGCACCAGCTTGGTCGATCCAGAGGGGAGCAGTGCTGGAGCAAGAAGTGCTAGTGTGTGCCACTCAACATGTGGTGGGGCATGGACCTGTTGCCTGGGCAGAGCTTGAGATGCAGATTGCCTATGATGTACTGTCTCTGTAAGCACCACCAATAGTTGGCCCTCCCCTACTCCGAAGCATCTTTGGGTCTGGAGCTCTTGTGGCCCTACGGTAGGGTTGCTGTTCTTGTAATACTATGGGCTGCAAATACAGGGAGTTGGGACCTGCATGGACTTCTGGCATGGGTAGGGTTGTGGCCGTGGCATCCAGCTGTAGTCAGTGATTGGAGTTGCCTCTGCTATGAAGCCCATGTAAGCACCAGTAGTAGGTGCCATGGCACAGTTTAGACATTGCTTCATGTCTGAGCCTCTGCTGTGTCTCACAGCCAGGTTCCCAAATATCCTCTCATCTCAGGTTGTAGCACACACACACACACACACACACACACACACACACTATATACATCTATATGTCTATATATCTACACCCAAATCCATATATACTGCATCTCCTGCATGCAGACAGATTCTTTACTGCCTGATCCACCTGGTGGATCTGCCTGCAATGCAGAACATTGGGGTTGATCCCTGAATTGGGAAGATCCCAGGGGAATGGAAAGACAACCCACTCCAGTATTCTTGATTGGCAAATCCCACGGACAGAGGAAGCCTGACAGGCTACAGTCCATGGGGTCACAAAGACTCAGGTGTGACTGAACACACCACACACACATATAATATGCTAAGATAGCTTGTGGTACATATCAACATATAAATATCTCTCTTATAAGTGCAAACATTTAGTAGTAAGGGATTAAATGATAGCTCTTAACTCCTGATATAACTGAGAAATTTCTAACTGGCTTGGAGAAACTATCATACATCCAAGAAATATATTAACTATGGTTTTATTCTAATGTAACAAAGTCATCCCTCTCTTTGAAGAGTAGAATAGTAAACTTTAGAAATTTCAGTGGTTCTGTCCCTGCCATAAGTTCAGTACAGTTCAGTTCAGTTCAGTTGCTCAGTCGTGTGCAACTCTTTGCAACCCCATGGATGCAGCATGCCACGTCTCCCTGTCCATCATCAACTCCAGGAGATTACTCAAATTCATGTCCATTGAGTCGGTGATGCCATCCAAACATCTCATCCTCTGTCATACCCCTCACCTGCCACCTTCAATCTTATCCAGCATTAAGGTCTTTTCAAATGAGTCAGTTCTTTGCAACAGGTGGCCAAACAGCTTCAATATCAGTCCTTCCAATGAATATTCAGGACTGATTTCCTTTAGGAAGGACAGGTTAGATATCCTTGCAGTCCAAGGGACTGTGAAGGTCTTCTCCAACATCACAGTTCAAAATCATCAATTCTTCAGCCCTCAGGTTTCTTTATAATCCAACTCTCACATCCATACATAACTACTGGAAAAAACAGAGACTTGACTAGAAGGACCTTTGTTGACAAAGTAATGTCTCTGTTTTTAATATGCTGTCTAGGTTGGTCATAACTTTCCTTCCAAGGTGTAAGCATCTTTTAATTTCATGGCTGCAGTCACCATCTGCAGTGATTTTGGAGCACAAAAAATAAAGTCAGCCAATGTTGCCACTGTTTCTGCATTTATTTCCCATGAAGTGATGGGACCAGATGCCATGATCTTAGTTTTCTGAATACTGAGTTTTAACCCAACTTTTTCACTCTCCTCTTTCACTTTCATCATGAGGCTCTTTAGTTCTTCTTTGCTTTCTGCCATAAGGGTGGTGTCATCTGCATATCTGAGGTTATTAGGGTTTTTTTTTAATAAATTCATTTATTTTAATTGGAGGTTAATTGCTTTACAATATTGTATTGATTTTGCCATACATCAACATGTATCCACCACAGGTATACACGTGTTCCCTATCCCGAACCCCCCTTCCTCCTCCCTTCCTGTACCATCTCTCTGGGTCATCCCAGTGCACCAGCCCCAAGCATCCAGTATCATGCATTGAACCTAGGCTGGCGACTCATTTCATATATGATATTATACATGTTTCAATGCCATTCTCCCAAATCATCCCACCCTCTCCCTCTCCCACAGAGTCCAAAAGACTGTTCTATACATCTGTGTCTCTTTGCTGTCTCACATACAGGGTTATTGTTACCATCTTTCTAAATTCCATATATATGCATTAGTATACTGTATTGGTGTTTTTTGTTTTTTGTTTTTTTTACTTACTTCACTCTGTATAATAGGCTCCAGATTCATCCACCTCATTAGAACTGATTCAAATGTATTCTTTTTAATGGCTGAGTAATACTCCATTGTGTATATGTACCACAGCTTTCTTATCCATTCATCTGCTGATGGACATCTAGGTTGCCTCCATGTCCTGGCTATTATAAATAGTGCTGCAATGAACATTGGGGTACACGTGTCTCTTTCAATTCTGGTTTCCTCAGTGTGTATGCCCAGCAGTGGGATTACAGGGTCATAAGGCAGTTCTAGTTCCAGTTTTTTAAGGAATCTCCACACTGTTCTCCATAGTGGCTGTACTAGTTTGTATTCCCACCAACAGTGTAAGAGGGTTCCCTTTTCTCCACACCCTCTCTGGCATTTATTGCTTGTAGACATTTGGATTGCAGCCATTCTGACTGGTGTGAAATGGTACCCCATTGTGGTTTTGATTTGCATTTCTCTGATAATGAGTGATGTTGAGCATCTTTTCATGTGTTTGTTAGCCATCTATATGTCTTCTTTGGAGAAATGTCTATTTAGTTCTTTGGCCCATTTTTTGATTGGGTCGTTTATTTTTCTGGAATTGAGCTGCATAAGTTGCTTGTATATTTTTGAGATTAGTTGTTTGTCAGTTGTTTCATTTGCTATTATTTTCTCCCATTCCGAAGGCTGTCTTTTCACCTTGCTTTTAGTTTCCTTTGCTGTGAAAAAACTTTTAAGTTTAATTAGGTCCCACTTGTTTATTTTTGCTTTTATTTCCAATATTCTGGGAGGTGGATCATAGAGGATCCAGATGTGATGTATGTCGGAGGGTGTTTTGCCTATGTTCTCTTCTAGGAGTGTTATACTTTCTGGTCTTACATTTAGATCTTTAATCCATTTTGTTTTTGTGTATGGTGTTAGAAAGTGTTCTAGTTTCATTCTTTTACAAGTGGTTGACCAGTTTTCCCAGCACCACTTGTTAAAGAGATTGTCTTTACTCCATTGTATATTCTTGCCTCCTTTGTCAAAGATAAGGTGTCCATAGGTGCGTGGATTTATCTCTGGGCTTTCTATTTTGTTCCATTGATCTATATTTCTGTCTTTGTGCCACTACCATACTGTCTTGATGACTGTGGCTTTGTAGTAGAGCCTGAAGTCAAGCAGGTTGATTCCTCCAGTTCCATTCTTCTTTCTCAAGATTGCTTTGGCTATTTGAGGTTTTTTGGTGTTTCCGTACAAATTGTGAAATTTAAGATTATTGTTATTACTCCTGGAAATCTTAATTCCAGCTTGTGCTTCATCCAGTCCAAAGTTTTCCTATGATGTACACTGAACCTAAATTAAATAAGCAGGGTGACAATATACAGACTTGATGTACTCCTTTTCCTATTTGGTACCAGTCTGTTGTTCCAGGTCCAGTTCTAATTGCTGCTTCCTGACCTGCATACAGATTTCTCAAGAGGCAGATCAGGTGGTCTGGTTTTCCCATCTCTTTAGAGTTTTCCACAGTTTACTGTGATCCACACAGTCAAAGGCTTTGGCAGAGTCAATAAAGCAGACATAGATTTTCTGGAACTCTCTTGCTTTTTCAATGATCCAGCGGATGTTGGCAATATGATCTCTTGTTCCTCTGCCTTTTCTAAAACCAGCTTGAACATCTGGAATTTCAAGGTTCACATATTACTGAAGTCTGGCTTGGAAATTTTCAGCATTTCTTTACTAGCATGTGAGATGAGTGTGGTTGTGTGGTAGTCTGAGCATTCTTTGGCATTGCCTTTCTTTGGGATTGGAATAAAAACTGACCTTTTCCAGTCCTGTGCCAATGCTGAGTTTTCCAAATTTGCTGGCATATTCAGTGCAGCACTTTCACAGCATCATCTATCAGGATTTGAAATAGCTCAACTGAAAGTCCGTCACCTATGCTAGCTTTGTTTATAGTGATGCTCCCTAAAGCCCACTTGACTTCACATTCCAGGATGTCTGGCTCTAGGTGGGTGATCATACCATCATGATTATCTGGGTCATGATGATCTTCTTTGTATAGTACTTCTGTGTATTCTTGCCACCTCTCCTTAATATCCTCTGCTTCTGTGGATCCATACCATTTCTGTCCTTTATTGAGCCTATCTTTGCATGAAATGGTCCGTTTGTACCTCTAATTTTGTTGAAGAAATCTTTAGTTTTTCCCATTTTATTGTTTCCCTCTATTTCTTTGCACTGATCACTGAGGAAGGCTTATCTCTTCTTGCTATTCTTTGGAACTCCATATTTGAATGGGTATATCTGTCCTTTTCTCCTTTGCTTTTTTCTTCTCTTCTTTTCACAGCTGTTGGCCAGTCTGCTCAGACAGCCATTTTGCTTTTTTGCATTACTTTTTCTTGGGTATGGTCTCTCTCCCTGTCTCCTGTTCAATGTCATGAACCTCCGTCCATAGTTCATCAGGCACTCTATCAGATTTAGTCCCTTAAATCTATTTCTCACTTCTGCTGTATAATCATAAGGGATAATATTTGTGTCACACCTGAATGGTCTAGTGGTTTTCCCTCCTTCAATTTAAGTCTGAATTTGGCAATAAGGAGTTCATAATCTGAGCCACAGTCCACTCCCAGTCTTGTTTTTGTTGACTGTATAGAGCTTCTCCATCTTTGACTTCAAAGAATATAGTAAATCTGATTTCAGTATTGACCATCTGGTGATGTCCATGTGTAGAGTCTTCTCTTGTGTTGTTAGAAGAAAGTGTTTGCTAAGACCAGTGCATTCTGTTGGAAAAACTCTATTAGCCTTTGCCCTGCTTCCTTCTGTACTCCAAGGTCAAATTTGCCTGTTACTCCTGGTGCTTCTTGACTGCCTACTTTTGCATTCCAATCCCTTATAATGAAAAGGACATCTTTTGGAATGTTAGTTCTAGAAGGTCTTGTAGGTCTTCATAGAACCATTCAACTTCAGCTTCTTCAGCATTACTGGTCAGGGCATAAACTTGGATTATTGTGATATTGAATGGTTTGCCTTGGAAACCAACAGAGATTATTCTGTTGTTTTTGAGATTGCACCCAAGTACTGCATTTCAGACTGGTCTGGATAAAACACCCAAGTACTGTATTTCAGTCCCCGCCATAAATCAAAGCGTTAAAGACCCAAGGGACCTAGTCAAGACAAATCCTCAATGTTACAATTTAAGGAAAATTTTATATTCTTGGATGTGATGACATTCTGGGACTCTTAGGAGTTTGGAAGCAAGAGAATTAAAGGAGAAGTAGTGATGAAAAATGAATTTGTGTAACATAATGTAGTGTCTTAGGAACAGTGAATCAGTAGGGGAAAAAAAATCCATTCTGTCCAGAAAAGTTTCCACAAGGAAAATCATGTAATTACAGGTTAGAATAACCAAAGGAAACATGTCTCATGAGCTGACATAAGAAACTCCAAATATCTCCACTGCTGCAGTCCCTCAGCCAGTGCCACTTTGGTTGGTGAGGAGCCTGGTTCTTATGTTTGAAGTTCTACATCTGTCTGGGAAGCAATGCTTGATTTAATCACTTCCTGTTTTCTTCTATGGGGACAAAATTTCATCTGCATCAGTAATCATTTAGGAAGGAATTTTGACTTCTACAGGGAAAGCTTTCTCTCCCAATCTGCAGGCAGGCAAATCTGATAGCTCCACAGACACTGCAGGAGAGTGTCAGAGAGAAAGGAAGCCAAGAGCATGTAATGAAGCCAGATAATTGTGGTTTTTTTTTTTTTTTTCTTTCGTGTTTGCACTTAAACATGTGGAACAGGCATCTTCCTCAGGTCCTTAGCAGTGCCAGCTCTCTCTTCAAGACACAGAATTCTGACATCACACTAGCTCCTTGTCTCTCTTTCTTTAGGAATCTGTTGAAACATCACCTAGTTTGCTGGACTTTCCTGAATACTCAGGACAAAATAACACCTCCTACCACTCTCCTTTATATCTGATTTTGTTTTGTTCTTAACATCTGTCACTTTCTGACATAGTCTATGATATTTTATTTTAATATCCTCGTTCACTATCCTTGGATTGTGAGAGGTTTACTTTTCAGCATTTCTACTGATTGCTTCCATGTGCTTGGAACATGGTTAGCACTAAATATGTATTTCTCAAGTGAATGAAGAAATATCACATTAAAACTCCAGAATATATGACCTCTTAACAAATGTGGTGAGAATGGGAAAAAATTCCTAGTCAGAAAGGAAATGAAGTATGCTGTCAAAGGGCCTTCTGTGGTGTCTCAGTGGTTTAGAATCCACCTGTAATGTAACAGCCATTTAAGAGATGTGGGTTCAATACTCGGTTTGGGAAGAACCCTTGGAGGAGAGCATGGCAACCCACTCCAGAACTCTTTCTTGGGAAATCCCATGGACAGTGGAAGCCAGTGTGCTATGGTCTTTGGGGTCCCCCAGAGTTGGACAGGACGGAAGTGGCTAAAAATATAAGCATACAAACATACGTTCAAAGAGAACTTATCTGAAAACAAAATATTAACACCAACTTCTTGAGGGCTGAATAGAAATTGCAGTAATTCAGCTATGTGAATTATACCAGTAGGAGTGAAAATTTTCATTATTTCCTTTTTTCCTGGTAGTCACCTCCACCTCATGGAACCAAGTAACAATACACAAATTTCAGGATTTCTTCTTTTGGAACTTTCTAAGGAACCAGAACTACAACCCCTCATATTTGGGCTTTTCCTCACCATGTACCTGATCACTATGTTTGGAAACCTGTTCGTCATCTTGATTGTTGGCACGAATTCCCATATCCACACCCCCATGACTTCTTCCTCTCCAACCTGTCCTTTGTAGACCTCTGTTTCATTTCTACCACCATCCCAAAGATGCTATGGAACATCCAGACACAGAGGAAAGATATCACCTATGAAGGCTGCATCACCCAGATGTATTTTTACATTCTCTTTGCAGGATTAGATGATTTCCTGCTGACTGAGATGGCCTATGATCGGTATGTGGCCATCCGCCACCCCCTGCACTACATGGTCACCATGAGCCCCTGGCTCTGCGGACTGCTGGTTCTGATATCCTGGGTGCTGATTGCCTTGTATTCCTTGCTACACAGCTTAATGGTGCTGTGACTGTCCTTCTATCCAGTTGTGCAAACCCCCCACTTTTTCTGTGAACTCAGTCAGGTGGTACAACTTGCCAGTTCTGACAACTTTCTTAATAACATAGTGATGTATTTTGCAGCTGTCCTGATGTGTGGTGGTCCTTTTGCTGGTATCCTTTACTCTTACTCTAAAATAGTTCCCTGCATGTGTACGATCACATCAGCTCAAGGGAAATATAAAGCATTTTCTACCTGTGTATCTCACCTCTTGGTTTTCTCCTTATTTTGTTTTGTAGCCTTAGGAATTTACCCTAGCTCTGGTGCCACCCACAGCTCACATTCAAGTACAATTTCCTTGGTGAAGTACACTGTTATTACACCTATGCTGAATCCCATTTATACAGTGTGAGAAATCAAGATATAAAGGGGGCTCTGAAGAGTTTATATTTGACACCAAGTATAAAAGACCAGTTATAATAGTTCCCTGGACTGCATAACCCAAAGCCTTAGAACCAGAAATTGTGATTCTTTGATCATTGTGGAATAAAATTTTCTCCTTATATGTATTTTCTTGAATTTCCATTTTTCTTTCCTTCTTTGGATTCAATATCTTTATATAATTTAGGCACTTCTTTTTTAAGCTTTATTCTCAGTCTTGTATACAGACAGATTTTATTTTTCCTATTCCACAATTCACTTACCTTTGGAGAAAAAAAATGCCTTGAAATTTCATTCTTTGGTGGGGCATCATAGATTTATGAAGAATTCATTGAGAATAGTGTCTTATTAAAGCATTTAGTCTACTGACACTGAAAGAGGTTATCCATAGGTATTGCTTATTGCCAGTGTGTTACTTGTTTTTTGCCTTTGGAGTTCTTGTTTTTTCCTTCTGTGTGTTATAAGGTTTGATGTTTTATTTAGTGGTATGCTTTGAGCAAGCTCCAGGAGATGCTGAAGGGACAGGGAAGCCTAGCATGCTGCTGTCCATGGGGTAGCAACAAGTCAGACAGAATGAGCGACTAGACAGCAAAGTAATATGCTTGTGTTTCTTTCTAGTCTTTGTGTATCCAATGTAGTTTTTTGATGCATGGTAAACAATGAGTTTTTATATGATGACCTACAACTATATTTTCTTTTCAAAACAGGCTGTCTTTTAAGTTTCTGCACTTTGAAATAGCACTACATTTTTAACTTCCTGGCCTACATTTGTGTGTTTGTTGTCATATTTAACAACTCACTATTTATCTCTTTAATTTTTATTGTAGCTATACTTGACTTTAGAAATTCTTTTTGTCTATTAAATTTTCATTCTAGCTTAAGTGATTTGATCCTCAGCCTTTCTACATGTTTGCCTTTACTAGTGGGATTTTGTGGAGAAGGCGATGGCACCCCACTCCAGTACTCTTGCCTGGAAAATCCCATGGACAGAGGAGCCTGGTAGGCTGTGGTCCATGGGGTCGCAAAGAGTCAGATACAACTGAGCAACTTCCCTTTCACTTTTCACTTTCATGCATTGGAGAAGGAAATGGCAACCAACTCCAGTGTTCTTGCCTGGAGAATCCCAGGGACGGGGGAGCCTGGTAGGCTGCTGTCTATGGGGTCACACAGAGTCGGACATGACTGAAGTCGGTTCATGTATTGCTGAAACCTGGCTTGGAGAATTTTGAGCATTACTTTACTAGCGTGTGAGATGAGTGCAATTGTGCGGTAGTTTGAGCATTCTTTGGCATTGCCTTTCTTTGGGATTGGAATGACACCTGTTTAAATATCATTGTGTTCATCAGTCCTTTTTTTCACAAAATTAAATATTTTATGGCCTTCCACTTATTAACAAATTCACAGGGTGAATATTGGAAATAAAGCTTCTTTTGGAAGATTTTTTGAATCAATTTAGCTTGAGAAAATGGAGTTTTATATCATCTTTATTAATGCATTGAATTCCAAATCTGGTAAACTCTCTGTCTTTTCTCTAACTGTTTTTTAAGGCATGATCTTTTGCTCTTTCAGTTGGGACAAATTCTTCTGTTTTTTCATTTTACATACCTTTGTTTATATATCTGAAATTATGTGCCACAGTTAACTGTTGTGGTCCTCAAGTGGTGTCTTTCTGTGGGAACTGTCATATACAATTGATGTGTGCCCAGTGGCTTTACTGGAAGAGTTAGATTTGATGTTATCACAATCCATGCCTGTCTCTAGGGTGTACTGGTTGCAGTCATCTTGCTAAGAATGATGGACAGTTTTGGGCTTGAACCAAGTATGAGATAGAGCTTCCTGTTTGCTTAGTAGCCATTACTGGCTTAACAGGAGGCAGGCAAGCCCCAAGGTGCTAGCGGTGAAGCCCTGAGGGTCAGATCTGAGCTGACCTTGTTCCCCATGACTGTGTGCTCCCCACTCCTGCACCAGCTCAGTCAACCCAGAGGGGAGCACTCCTGGAGCAAGAAGTGCTAGTGTGTGGCACTCTAGATGGGGTGGGGCAAGGAGCCTTTTGGCCTGGACAGAGCCTGTGATGCAGACTGCCTCTGATGTGCTGTCTGTATAAGTACCATCAATGGCTAATTCTCTCCTGCTCAGAAGCATCTTTGGGTCTGAAGCTCTTTTGTGCCTACAGTAAAGCTGCTGTACTTGGCATGGTTCACTTCAGTTCAGTTCAATTCAGTCACTCAGTCATGTCTGACTCTTTGCAACCCCATGAGTCTCAGCACGCAAGGCCTCCCTGTCCATCACCAACTCCCAGAGTTCACTCAGACTCACCTTCATCCAGTGAGTGATGCCATTCAGCCATCTCACCTCTGTCGTCCCCATCTTCTCCTGCCCCCAATCTCTCCCAGCATGAAAGTCTTTTCCAATGAGTCATCTCTTCGCATGAGGTGGCCAAAGTACTGGAGTTTCAGCTTGAGCATCATTCCTTCCAAAGAAATCCCAGGGTTGATCTCCTTCAGAATGGACTGGTTGGATCTCCTTGCAGTCCAAGGGACTCTCAAGAGTCTTCTCCAACACCACAGTTCAAAAGCATAAATTCTTCCACGCTCAGCCTTCTTCACAGTCCAACTCTCACATCCATACGTGACCACAGGAAAAACCATAGCCTTGACTAGACGGACTTTAGTTAGCAAAGTAATGTCTCTGCTTTTGAATATGCTATCTAGGTTGGTAATAACTTTTCTTCCAAGGAATAAGCGTCTTTCAATTTCATGGCTGCAATCACCATATGCAGTGATTTTGGAGCCCAAAAAAACAAAGTCTGACACTGTTTCCACTGTTTCCCCATCTCTTTCCCATGAAATGATGGGACCAGATGCCATGATCTTCGTTTTCTGAATGTTGAGCTTTAGGTCAGCTTTTTCACTCTCCTCTTTTACTTTCGTCAAGAGGCTTTTTAGTTCCTCTTCACTTTCTGCCATAAGGGTGGTATCATCTGCATATCTGAGGTTATTGATATTTCTCCTGGCAATCTTGATTCCAGCTTGTGTTTCTTCCAGTCCAGCGTTTCTCATGATGTACTCTATATAGAAGTTAAATAAGCAGGGTGACAATATACAGCCTTGACGTACTCTTTTTCCTATTTGGAACCAATCTGTTGTTCCATGTCCAGTTCTAACTGTTGCTTCCTGACCTGCATACAGATTTCTCAAGAGGCAGGTTAGGTGGTCTGGTATTCCCATCTCTCTCAGAATTTTCCACAGTTTATTGTGATCCACACAGTCAAAGGCTTTGGCATAGTCAATAAAGCAGAAATATATGTTTTTCTGGAACTCTCTTGCTTTTTCCATGATCCAGCGGATGTTGGCAATTTGATCTCTGGTTCCTCTGCCTTTTCTAAAACCAGCTTGTACATCAGGAAGTTCACGGTTCACGTATTGCTGAAGTCTGACTTGGAGAATTTTGAGCATTACTTTACTAGCTTGTGAGATGAGTGCAATTGTGCGGTAGTTTGAGCATTCTTTGGCATTGCCTTTCTTTGGGACTGGAATGAAAACTGACCTTTTCCAGTCCTGTGCCAATGCTGAGTTTTCCAAATTTGCTGGCATATTGAGTGCAGCATTTTGACAGCATCATATTTCAGGATTTGAAATAGCTCAACCAGAATTCCATCATCTCCACTAGCTTTGTTCATAGTGATTCTTTCTAAGGCCCATTTGACTTCACATTCCAAGATGTCTGGCGCTAGATGAGTGATCACATCATCATGATTTTTCGGGTTGCGAAGATCTTTTTTGTACAGTTCTTCTGTGTATTCTTGCCATCTCTTCTTAATATCTTCTGCTTCTATTAGGTCCATACCATTTCTGTCCTTTATTGAGCCTATCTTTGCATGAAATGTTCCCTTTGTATCTCTAATTTTCTTGAAGAGATCTCTAGTCTTTCCCATTCTGTTCGTTTCCTCTCTTTCTTTGCATTGATCACTGAAGAAGGCTTTCTTATCTCTTCTTGCCATTCTTTGGAACTCTTCATTCAGATGCTTATATCTTTCCTTTTCTCCTTGGCTTTTCACTTTTCTTCTTTTCACAGCTATTTGTAAGGCTTTCCCAGACAGCCATTTTGCTTTTTTGCATTACTTTTCCATGGGGATGGTCTTGATCCCTGTCTCCTGTACAATGTCACGAACCTCCATCCATAGTACATCAGGCACTCTATCAGATCTAGGCCCTTAAATCTATTTCTCACTTCCACTGTATAATCATAAGGAATTTGATTTAGGTCATACCTGAATTGTCTAGCGGTTTTCCCTGCTTTCTTCAACTTAAGTCTGAATTTGGTAATAAGGAGTTCATGATCTGAGCCACAGTCAGCTCCTGGTCTTGTTTTTGTTGACTGTATAGAGCTTCTCCATCTTTGCTGCAGAGAATATAATCAACCTGATTTCAGTGTTGACCATCTGGTGATGTCCATGTGTAGAGTCTTCTCTTGTGTTGTTGGAAGAGGGTGTTTTCTATGACCAGTGCATTATCTTGCCATGGTATATGGCTGCAAAACAAGGCAGCTGAGACCTGCATGGACTTCTGGCATGGAATGAGGTGTGGGCTATGGCATCCAGCTCTAGTCAGTGGTTGGGGTTGCCTCTGATGTGAAGCCCATGTAAGCACCAGTAATAGGTGCCATGGCCCTGCTTAGACATTGTTTCATATCTGAGCCTCTGTTGTGACTCACAGCTAAGTTCCCAAGCATCTGCTCAGGCTGTGGCACACATGTAGGTACTCATACACACATACACACACACAAACATATATATATATATATGTTTCCCAGATGGTGCTAGTGGTAAAGAACCTGCCTCGCAATGCAGGTGACATATGAGATGTGGGTTTGATCCCTGGGTTGGAAGATTCTCTGGAGAAGGAAATGGCAACTCAATGTAGTGTTCTTTGCTGGAGAATCCCATGGGTGGAGGAGCCTGGCAGGCTACAGTGCATAGGGTTGCACACATTTATACATGAGCGAAGAGTATTAGCATGGCTTCCGTGGTGGATCAAATGTTTAAAAATCTGCCCGCAATATAGGGGACATAGATTTGATCTTTCAGTGGGAAGACACCATGGGGAAGGTAATGGTAACCCACTCCAGTATTCTTGCCTGGAAAATTCCATGAACAGAGAAGCCTGATGGGTTACTGTCCATGGGGTTACAAAAATCTGGACAAGATGAGCACAGCCCATACACACATATAATATGCTATGATAGCTTATGGTGCATGTAAACTTATAAATATCTCTCTTATAATTACAAACATTTAGCAAAGAGGGACTAAAGGATAGCTCTTGATTTTGGATATAACTGGGGAATTTATAATTGGCTTGGAAAAACTGTCATGGATCCAGGGAGTATAATAACCATGGTTTTATACTAAAGGGGCAAAATTATCCCCTTTATTGAAGAGGAGAATAGTACTTTTTAGAGATACCAGTGGTTGTGTCCCTGCCACAAATCAAAGCTCTGAAGACCCTAAGGACCTAGTCAAGACAATCCCCAGTGTTATAGTTTAAAGAAAATTTTCTGCTCAGGGGTGTAATGCTGTGCTGGGAAACTTCGAAAGCAAGAGAATTAAAAGGAAAGGAGTAATAAAAAATGAATTCACCTAACTTATAATGCATGTCTTAGGAATAAAGAATCAGTAGGGAAAAAAAGCCATTTTGTCCAGAAAAGTCTCCCTGTGGGAAATCATGTAGTTAGAGGTTAGGTAACCTGAGGAATCATGTCTAATGAGCTGACACAGGAAGCTGTAAATATCTCCTCTGCTGCAGTCCCTCAGCCTGTGCCTCATTAGTTGGTGAGGACCTGGTTCTTGCTTTTGAAGTTCTACATCTGTCTGGGAATCAATGCTTGATTTAAGCACTTTTCTTATTTGGGGAC
Organism: Capricornis sumatraensis; assembly: GCF_032405125.1. Lineage (NCBI taxonomy): Eukaryota > Metazoa > Chordata > Mammalia > Artiodactyla > Bovidae > Capricornis > Capricornis sumatraensis. Next base: position 10,783,423 of record NC_091077.1, read on the forward strand.
CTAAATTAGTTCTGCATCATTAAACATTTAGGGAGGAATTTTGACTTCTACAGGGAAAGCCTTCCCTCTCAGTCTGCAGGCAGGTGAATCTGAGAGCTCCACAGACACTTCAGGAGAGCTCCAGAGAGGATGGAGGCCAGGAGCATGTACCTGAGGTCATCTGAGGACCAATCTAGCATAGCCCAGAGGCCAGAGGTTACTGTGGATGTATTCTGGTTTTCCTAATAGTAATGTACTTATTTATGGTCTAAAACAAAAATGAAACTTGCACTTGAAAATACAAGTGTCAATGCTGACAATTAGATGGTAATAGTGGAAGCTCAGAATGTAGGGTGGTGGTGGTTTTGTTGTAAGTTGTGTCCACTCTTGCAACCCCATGGACTGTAGACTGCCTGACTCCTTTGTCCCTGGGATTTCCCAGGAAGAATACCGGAGTGGAATTTTAGAATGGTTCCCTCCTTTTCCCCTGCTGAATGCTCGAGGGGGGTTTTCTCCAGTATTTACTGGATCTACTCGAGTTCCTGGAGGTAAATCTCAAAATATTGTGGGAGGCCCCTCTGACTGAGCTCCCATACGACTTGTCTGCTTTGAGCCTCCACCAGTTTGTCAAGCGCAGTTCAGAGTCTCCTTCCTGGAGCTGGTGCTCAGTGGGCTTCCCTTCCTTGAGTGCCTACTCTGAGATCTTGAAATTGTATTGACCTCAACTCTTCAAAGGCTGGATCTACCCCTGGTTTTCTGTACTTTCTATTACTGGCTAGTGAGAGGTGACAATTCCAGAGATCAAGCCCTGAGCCTTTGGAGTGGGGGTACTGACTCGAAGAACCTAGACTACCAGAAAATGAACCCTAGGGAGTGTCAAATACTGAGAACTCACACAAAGGAAACCACTGTAATACAAGACCCGACATCACCCAACCACAAATAGCACACTGTGAAGGACTCTGCATCTAAACAACAAACAAAACAAAAATACAAACAAAATCAGCAGTGGACAGGATTACCACCTCACTCAACCTTGTCCATCGGAGGAAAAATAAACAACCAAACAAAAAGTCAGTACAAATTTCACCATATAAAAGCTTACACAAACCACTGGACCAATCTCAGAGGACAGAAACCAAAAGGAAAAAAGACTCCAACCTTGAAGCCTGGGAAAAGAAGACCTCAAACACAATAAGTTAAGAAAAAATAATGAAAAGGCAGATAAATACTACACTAATGAAGGAACAAACTAGAAACATAGAAGTCCAAATAAATGAAGAGGAAATAGGCAAACTACTTGGAAAAGAATTCAGAACAATGATTATAAAGATTATCAAAAATCTTGAAAGCAAAATGCAAGAATCAGTTAACAAATACTTAGAAGAACTAAAAAATAAATATGCAGACACAAACAACACAATTACTGAAATTAAAAATACTCTGGAAGGAAACAATACCAGAATATCTGAAGCAGAAGATTGAATCAGTGAGTTGGAGGATGGTGGAAATGGTGGAAATAAATTCTGAAGAGCAGAATAAAGTAAAAAGAATGAAAGGAACTGAGGATAGTCTCAGAGACCTCTGGGACAATATCAAATACACCAACATTTGATTTCGAATAGGAGTCCCAGAAATTTTTTGAAGAGTTTATAGTTGAAAATTTGGAAAGGAAATAGTACCAATAGTACCAACATGGAAAAAGAAATAGTCAATTAAGTCCAAGAGGAACAGAGTCCCAAATAGGAGAAACCCATGGAGAAACACACCAAGACACATACTAATCAAACTACAAAGACTAAACACAAAGAAAGAATATCAAAGACAGCAAGGGAGAAGCAACAAGTAACATACAAGGGAAACCCCCAAAGGCTTAACAGTTGATCTTTCAGCAGAAAGTCTGCAGGCCAGAAGGGAATGGCAGGATATATTTAAAGAAGGAAAGGGAAAAATCTACAACCAAGATTACTGTACCCAGCAAGGATCTCATTCAAAATGGATGGAGAAATAAAAAGATTTTCAGACAAGCAAAAGTTAAGAGAATTCAGTGCCACCAAACCAGCTTTACAACAAATGTTAAATGGACTTACATAGTCAAGAAATATAAGAGAAGAAAAAAGATCTACAAAGTCAACCCCAAACAATTAAGAAAATGGCAATAGGAACATACATATCAATAATTACTTTAAATGTAAATGTATTAAATGCTCCAACCAAAAGATACAGATTGGATGAATGGATAAAAAAGCAAGACCCAGATACATGCTGTGCACAAGAAACCCACTTTAAACCTCAAGACATGTATAGACTGAAAGTGAGAGGATGGAAAAATATATTTCATGCAAATCAGAAGAAAACAAAGCTGGAGTAGCAATCCTCATATCAGACATAATAAACCTTAAAATAAAGAAAATTACAAGAGATAAGGAAGAACACTACATAATGATCAAGGGATCAATCTAAGAGGAAGGCATAACAATTGTAAATATCTATGCATCTGACATAGGAGCACCTCAATGCATAAGACAAACACTAACAGACATAAAAGGAGAAATTGACAGTAACACAATAACAGTAGGAGACTTTAACAACCCACTCACACCAATGGACATATCATCAAAACAGAAAATTAATAAGGAAACACAAGTCTTAATGACACATTAGATGAGATGGACCTCACTGATATCTTCAGGACATTCCATCCAAATGCAGAAGAATACACCTTGTTCTAAAGTGCACATGGAACATTCTCCAGCATAGACCACATCTTGGGTCCAAATAAAACCTTAGTGAATTTAAGAAATTTGAAATCATATCAAGCATCTTCTTTGACCACAACACTATGAGACTAGATATCAATTACAAGAAGAAAAAAACTGTAAGAAACACAAATACATGAGATTAAACAACATGTTTCTAAATAGACAACAAGCTATTGAAGAAATCAAAAGCAAAATCATAAAATTTCTAGAAACAAATGACAATGAAAACATATACAACTCAAAACCTATGGGATACAGCAAAAGCAGTCATAAGAGGGAATTTTATAGCAGTACAATCCTACTGCAAGAAACAAGAAAAACATCAAATAGATAACCTAATTTTACACCAAAAACAACTGGAAAAAGAAGAACAAAAAAAATACCCCAAATTAGAAGAAGGAAAGAAATCATAAAGATCTGAGCAGAAATAAATGAAAAAGAAATGAAAGAAACAATAGTAAAGATTAATAAAACTAAAAGTTGGTTCTTTGAGAAGATAAACAAGAATGGCAAACCTTTAGACAGTCTCATCAAGAAAAAAAAAGGATAAGAATCAAATTTTTAAGGTGACATGAAAAAATGCTCAACATCACTCATTATCAGAGAAATGCAAATCAAAATCACAATGAGGTACCATTTCATGCCAGTCAGAATGGCTGCCATCCAAAAGTCTACAAGCAATAAATGCTGGAAAGTGTGTGGAGAAAAGGGAACCCTCTTACACTGTTGGTGGGAATGCAAACTAGTACAGCCACTGTGGAGAACAGTGTGGAGATTCCTTAAAAAACTGGAACTAGAACTGCCTTATGACCCTGCAATCCCACTGCTGGGCATACACACCGAGGAAACCAGAATTGGAAGAGACATGTGTACCCCAATGTTCATCGCAGCACTGTTTATAATAGCTAGGACATGGAAGCAACCTAGATGTCCATCAGCAGATGAATGGATAAGAAAGCTGTGGTACATATACATAGTGGAGTATTACTCAGCCATTAAAAAGAATACATTTGAATCCGTTCTAATGAGATAGATAAAACTGGAGCCTATTATACAGGGCGAAGTAAGTCAGAAAGAAAAACACCAATATAGTATACTAATGCATATGTATGGAATTTAGAAAGATGGTAACAATAACTCTGTATGAGCGACAGCAAAAGAGACACAGAAGTATAGAACAGTCTTTTGGACTCTGTGGGACAGGGAGAGGGTGGGATGATTTGGGAGAATGGCATTGAAACATGTATAATATCATATAAGAAATGAATCACCAGTCCAGATTCGATGCATGATAATGGATGCTTGGGGCTGGTGCACTGAGACAACCCAGAAGGATGATACGGGGAGGGAGGAGGGAGGGGGGTTCAGGATGGGGAACACGTATATACATGTGGTGGATTCATGTTGATGTATGGCAAAACCAATACAATATTGTAGAGTAATTAACCTCCAATTAAAATAAATAAATCTATATTAGAAAAACATAGAAATGTGAAGCAAAAAAGGATGACTCCTGCTGAAATAAATAAATTAAAATTAAAAAAAGAAAATGCAAATGTCAGTCTTGACAATTAAAGGGTAATAGTGGAAGCTCAGAAGGAACGATGTGGTGGTTTAGTCTCTAAGCTGCTCCAACTCTTGCAGCTCCATGGACTATACCCCACTGGCTCCTCTGTCCATGGGATTTCCCAGGCAAAAATGCTGGAGTGGGTTACCATTTCCTTCTCCAGGGGATCTTCTTGACCCAGGGATTGAACCTATGTCTCCTGCATTGAGAAGCAGATTCTTTACTTTCTGAGCCAGCAGGAAATTTTCTTTAGATGGAATAGGAGGCATAAAATGTTTCCAGTAAAAGTAGAAAATGAGTATAAGTATTTTATTTATGAACAGGAGGAAACAAATAGGGGAAGTCCTTAAAAAAAGACTTCATATAAAACATATCCAACATATGCAACATATAAACATACAAAACATATCCAACTTCTGTTATATTTTGTCTGTTTCTGATATTCAATCAGTAGCTTATATTCCAATTGTTTCTTTTCCTCTTGAGATATTCAAATTGTAAGATATTCCATGTCATAAGTATATCATTTTTTATCTTCTTGGACAAAAGATATTTTTCTCTATTATTTTTCCAGGACATCAAGGAGATGTCACTGGAGTAGGAATGTTGATGAAGCAAGGAAATGTTTCTTTATTGCATTGTCTCAGGGGTCATTGAGAATATTGGATATTATTTTCCCTTAATGTCCATATATCCATTTCATTTCTCTCTGTTTTTTTCACTCTCATACTTTTTATTCTTCTCAAAATACCAAACAGACATTGGCTATACCAAAAATGAACCCCACATTAATTGTTCCATGAGAAGTTTATAAACTGGAATTTCATAGTAAAAATTATATATTCTTTTGGAGATTAACTATTTGACCTGACCAGCTGAGCTGTAACCACTCACAGCCTAAAGAGGGTGAATCTGGGTGACCAGTGTCTGATGGTGACACAACACAAGAACATGCTGTGTGTGTGTGTGTGTGTGTGTGTGGTGTATATGTGTGTGTTATGTGTGTGCTTTTGTCTTGAAAGGGAGAACAGTTTTTACAGCAGAGGCACCTGGACCCATATGCTAAATGACTTATATGCACAGATCAGAACAACAGATCGAACCAAGAAGTGAATCTGATATAATTCACAGGATGGTTTTATAGCTAAATTGATAACGTGTGACTGAACTGCACTGAAACTGAACGAACCTCATGGAAGGAGGAATTCTCTGGACTGAAAGTTGTAGCAGGAAGGCCACCTTGTTCCTCAGCATCCCTGACACCATCTCTAATCACTCCCCCTCTGCCTTATCCCTCTGCCCCACTGGCTTCCTTCTTTGCTGTTGAAAATGTGGAACAAGCATGTTCCTCAGGTCCTTAGCAATGCCAGCTCCCTCTTCCAGGCACACAATTCTGACATCACACTAGCTCCTTGTCTCTCTTTCTTTAAGAATCTGTTCAAACAACAGCAGTTTGCTGGACTTTCCTGAACACTCAGCTTCCATGTGCTTGGAACATGGTTAGCATTAAATATGTATTTCTCAAATGAATGAAGGAATATCACATTAAAACTCTAGAATATATGAACTCTTAACAAATGTGATGAGAATGAGACAAAAATTCCTAGTCAGAAATGAAATGAAGTATACCTTCAAGGGGCTTCCACAGTGACTCAGTGGTTTAGAATCCACCTGCAATGGCAGTAGCCATTCAAGAGATGTGGGATCAATCCCCGGGTTGGAAAGAACCCTTGGAGGAGGGCATGGAAACCCACATCAGAATTCTTTCTTGGGAAATCCCGTAGACAGTGGAGGCTGGTGTGCTATGGTCCTTGGGGTTGCACAGAGTCGGACACAACTGAAGCGGCTAAACATACACACATATGCTAAAAGAGAACTTAGCTGTAAATAAAATATTAACATCAACTTTTTGAGGGCTAAATAGAAATTGCAGTATTTAAGCTATTGAATTATACCAGTATGAGTGAAAATTGTCATTATTTTCATTTTTCCTGGTAGTCACCTCCACCCCCATGGAACCAAGTAACAATACACAGATCTCAGGATTTCTTCTTTTGGAACTTTCAAGGGAATCAGAACTACAGCCCCTCATATTTGGACTTTTCCTCACCATGTACCTGATCACTGTGTTTGGAAACCTGCTCATGATCCTGGCTGTCAGCTCAGACTCCCACCTCCACTCCCCCATGAACTTCTTCCTCTCCAACCTGTCCTTTGTAGACATCTGTTTCACCTCCACCACCATTTCAAAGATGCTGTGGAACAACCAGACACAGAGGAAAGGTCACCTATGAAGGCTACATCATCCAGATGTATTTTTACATGCTGTTTGCAGGATTAGATGACATTCTCCTGAGTGTGATGGCCTATGATTGGTATGTGGCCATCGCCATCCCCTGCACTACATGGTCATCAAGAGCCCCCACCTCTGTGTATTGTTGGTTCTTATATCCTGAGTGCTGATTGCCTTGTATTCTTTGCTACACAGCTTAATGGTGTTGAGATTGTCCTTCTGTCCAGTTGTGCAAGTCCCCCACTTTTTCTGTGAACTTAGTCAGGTGGTACAACTTGCTAGTTGTGACAACTTTCTTAAAAACATAGTGATGTATTTTGCAACTGTCCTGATGGGTGTCGGTCCTTTTGCTGGTACCATTCTACCCATCTACTCTTACTCTAAAATAGGTTCTTGCACATGTAAGATCTCATCAGCTTAAGGGAAATATAAAGCATTTTCTACCTGTGTGTGCCACCTTTTGGTTTTCTCCCTATTTTATTTTACAGCCTTAGGAATTTTTTCCCTTTTATTTATTTATTTAAATTTATTTATGTTAATTGGAGGCTAATTACTTTACAATATTGTTTTGGTTCTGCCACAAATCAACATGAATCCGCCACAGGCATACACGTGTTCCCCATCCTGAAACCCCTCCCACCTCCCTCCCCATACCATTCCTCCAGGTCATCCCAGTGCACCAGGCCCAAGGATCCTGTATAGAACCTGGACAGGTGATTCATTTCTTGTATGATATTATGCATGTTTTCATGCCATTCCCCCAAATCATCCCACCCTCTCCTCTCCCTCAGAGTCCAAAACTGTTCTATACATCTGTGTCTCTTTTGCTGTCTCGCATACAGGGTTATCATTACCATCTCTCTAAATTCCATATATATGTGTTAGTATACTGTATTGGTGTTTTTCTTTCTGGCTTACTTCACTCTGTATAATAGGCTCCAGATTCATCCACCTCATTAGAACGGATTCAAATGTATTCTTTTTAATGGCTGAGTAATACTCCATTGTGTATAGTACCACAGCTTTCTTATCCATTCATCTGCTGATGGACATCTAGGTTGCTTCCATGTCCTGGCTATTATAAACAGTGCTGCGATGAACACTGGGGTACACGTGTCTCTTCCAATTCTGGTTTCCTTGGTGTGTATGCCCAGCAGTGGGATTGCTGGGTCATAAGGCAGTTCTAGTTCCAGTTTTTTAAGGAATCTCCACACTGTTCTCCATAGTGGCTGTACTAGTTTGCATTCCCACCAACAGTGTAAGAGGGTTCCCTTTTCTCTACACCCTCTCTAATATTTATTGCTTGTAGACTTTTGGATAGCAGCCTTTCTGACTGGTGTGAAGTGGTACCCCATTGTGATTTTGATTTGCATTTCTCTGATAATGAGTGATGTTGAGCATCTTTTCATGTGTTTGTTAGCCATCTGTATATCTTCTTTGGAGAAATGTCTATTTAGTTCCTTGGCCCATTTTTTTGATTCGGTCGTTTATTTTTCTGAAGTTGAGCTGCAGGAATTGCTTGTATATTTTTGAGATTAGTTGTTTGTCAGTTGCTTCATTTGCTATTATTTTCTCCCATTCTGAAGGCTGTCTTTTCACCTTGCTTATAGTTTCCTTTGTTGTGCGAAGCTTTTAATTTTAATTAGGTACCATTTGTTTATTTTTGCTTTTATTTCCAGTATTCTGGGAAGTGGGTCATAGAGGATCCTGCTGTGATGTATGTCGGAGTGTTTTGCCTATGTTCTCCTCTAGGAGTTTTATAGTTTCTGATCTTATGTTTAGATCTTTAATCCATTTTGAGTTTTTTGGGGTGTGTGTCTGGTGTTAGAAAGTGTTCTAGTTTCATTCTTTTACAAGTGGTTGACCAGTTTTCCCAGCATCACTTGTTAATGAAATTGTCTTTTCTCCATTGTATATTCTTGCCTCCTTTGTCAAAGATAAGGTGTCTATAAATGCATGGATTTATCTCTGGGCTTTGTATTTTCTGCCTGACTTCAGGCTCTACTACAAAGCCACAGTCATCAAGACAGTATGGTACTGGTACAAAGACAGAAATATAGATCAATGGAACAAAATAGAAAGCCTTAGAAATTTACCTTAGCTCTGGTGCTACCCACAGCCCACATTCAAGTACAATCGCCTCAGTGAAGTACACTGTGGTCACACCCTTGCTGAACCCTTTCATCTACAGTCTGAGAAATAAATACATAAATAGGGCTCTGAAAAGATTCTTTGTATTGGAAATGTTTATAAAAGGGCCATTTGCCCTTGGGCTGAAGAACTGCCCATGATAGCAAGGCTCAAAGCCTCACAGCCAGATATGTGATCATTTGATCAGATTGTGATACTTTGATCAGATTGTGATAATAGCAAAATCTTCTTCAATGTATTGCTTGATATTTCCATTTCTTTGATTTCAACTTCTCTATACAATTTTAAAAACATCTATGATTAACGCTGTTCTCTTAAGTTTTTTCTCATTATTTTTCTACTCTTTCAAATTGATTCAAAACCATGTGTGAAACATATGTAAATTCCCATTTATCTCATGAGGCTTCACACATTTCTTAAGAATAAATTCTTCTGAAATGATACACTTTATACTGAGTAATTGTTCTTTCTTTTTTGCTAAAAGAATAATCATGAATTCTGTTACTTCTATGGAAAAACACTAGGTAAGCAAACCAATTACATTATTTCATAGGAGAGTAAAACATGAAACTACAGTTTATCACATTTTAGTTCATACCTTGGAGTGTCACTACCATAACTGCTCTTTCAGAAAATGTGGATGTTAACAGATAGCGTATTTCATAAACGGTCATCTGGTTTTACTCCCTCACAGTGTATTATTCTCTATTTAGCCTAGTGTCTACATTCCCTATAGGCATTACTGGTAAAGCTGAGCATCAAATGCATGTCTCTAATTGACATCTACGTGAAATAGAAATTTCAGTAAAGACTTGGACATAATAAGACCTAGAGTCAGAGAAGACCTTAAGTATGATGCACCAAAAATTTCTGTCAGGTTATATATTTGCAAGCAATGTTTTCGTGGTGTCCATTTACTTATTGATGTACGTGATTTAGTATCTCTGTGTAAAGGGGTTTATCATTGGGGTGAAGGATTTTTTGGTTTCATTGTATCTTTCTGCTTGAAGACTTCCATTGTTGCCTACAAATAAATGACTCCTTCCATTGCTCTAGATGAAACATTCCCCCTTCCATTTCTGCTATAACCAATGAAAGAGTAGTGAATGAACAACATAAATATGATATTTAAATGATATACATGGTGTGTGTGTATATATATATGTATAGATACATACATACATACATACATACATACATACATATATATCTCCAAATTATGGCTCACTAGATCTTAAATTCCCATCTAGTCCTTTGATAAACGGGCTTTCCTGATTAGTTCAGTTGATAAAGAATCCACCAACAACGCAGGAGACACTTGTTTGATTCCTGGGTCAGGAAGATCCACTGGAGAAGGGATAGGCTACCCACTCCAGTGTTCTTGGGCTTTCCTGGTGGCTCAGCTGGTAAATAATCCACCTGCATGTGGGAGACCTGGGTTCAATCCCTGGCTTGGGACGATCTCCAGGAGAAGGGAAAGGCTACTCACTCCAACATTCTTGCCTGGAGAATTCCATGGACGGTATAGCGGGGGTCACAATGATTCAAATATGACTGAGCGACATTTGCTTTTTCACTTTCTTGTGATAAAGGTACAAATTTCTCACAAATAGGTGTAACCTTTCTTGTTTACCTACAAGGAAATCTAAATGGAATCCCATTTTAATAAAAGTGTATGAGATAAACTTGAATAATAGAGAAATCATGAGTGCTATTGTGTAGAAAATAGCAACACAACAATTGCCTAGAAAAAGGCAACATATTATTATAATTCCCCTCAGTTCTGTTCACTTGGATTATTGTATCAGTTACCTGTTGCTATATACCAAGTCATTCTAAAAGCAATGATTTAGTATAATGTATTTTTTTACCTAATGAGTTTCTATGATGGGGAGTTGATCTGAGTTATGATTGTTTCCTCGTGGGTCTACTGTCAAATGTCAGACTCTATTTTGTGTTTTAAAGGCTCCTCCACGAAGGTGTGTGCAGTTGTAGTGGTCTTCTGTCTTGAACAACTTTATGTCAATTTCTTCCTTTTACATCAGTAGGTTAAGTAAGTAAGTGTTAGTCGCTCAGTCATGCCTGACTCTTTGCGACCCCATGGACTGCAGCCCACCAGGCTCCTCTGTTCATGAGATTTCCCAAGCAAGGATACTGGAGTGGGTCACCATTTCCTTCTGCAGGGAATCTTCCCAACCCAGGGATTGAACCTGGGTCTCCTGCACTGCAGGCAGATTCCTTACTGACTGAGCTACAAGGGGAGCCCCATGTAAGTAGGTTAGTCTTTAGTTTATCTTGTACAGTGACTGGATGAGTTGGACCATACAGAAGGCTGAGCACCAAAGAGTTGATGCTATCCAACTGTGGTGCTGGAGAAGACTCTTGAGAGTCCCTTGGTCTGAAAGGAGATCAAACCAGTTAGTCCTACAGGAAATCAACCCCGAATATTCAGTGGAAGGACTGATGCTGAGGCTGAAGTGCTAATACTTTGGCCACCTGACGCGAAGAGTCAACTCATTGGAAAAGACCTTGACGCTGGGAAAGATTAAAGGCAAAAGGAAAAGGAGGTGGCAGAGGATGAGATGGTTGGATTTCATCACTGATTCATTGGGCATGAATTTGAGCAATATCTGGGAGATGGCAAAGGACAGGGAAGCCTGGTGTGCTGCAGTCCGTGGGGTCACAAAAGGTTGAACATCACTTAGCAACTGAACAACAATCTTTAGTTTATAAGTTATATATATATATTGAAAAAAACTGGATTTCTCAAATGTTAATTGCTATATTTAAATTTCATTGTTCCTAAATCCATCTATGTCACTTTGCTTTCTTCCTCATTAAAGGAGCTCTCTGTCACCAATTTTAGTGTGATTCAACTACCTGTGCTTGACATACTACTCATAATAATGCACAGCCAGAACATTTTAATTCTTAACTAATTCATTAGAGTGTAATTACATATAATAAACTACACATTTTTAAAATATGCAATTTTCTAAATTTCACAAACCAGAAGTATATTACATGGTTCTATTTGTGTATAATTTTAAAAGGTCCACAATAAATTCTAATTTCTTTGTAAAGTTATTGTTAATAATGGAAATGCCCTGAGCCTCAGTTTTATCTTTCAGAAGGAAATATCAGATGATCAACCCAAACTTCACTTGGATGTTGTGAGGAATTAAAGAAATGTATGGAAATACTCTGCTGAATCAACAAATATTGTTCAAGTTTAAGAATATGTATATGTGTATATAGGTCTGTATATATCTCTCTGAAATAAACCCACACATGCACATAAATGTGCATGCACCATTTCACTTGTAACCCCAATCATTGTGCTGAAAGAAAACAAGAGAGAAAGCTGGAAGGTTAGAAGTAAAAGAAAATGGATGCTGGAATAAACATGATTTAGAAAAAATATAGAAATGTTAACAGGAAGATTTAAAGTAGAATGTGTGACCTTAATTTTGATAATGATTTACTTTTCCTTTCTTAAACCCCAAATCTCTCATATTCAGAACCATATTTACATTTAGACAAAGTGAAATTCTCTGTACCAGCTAAGGGGTCAAAATCTCTTCAGAATGACTGAAATTTTCTCCTGTTTAAGACATGAGTTTAACATATAATGACTTTATAAGGAAGCTCAGTGTTAGAATCAAAAGCTTAAACTCAGCTTCTAGGAACAGTATGTGTTAAAATTAATGTGTGTGAATCACTCAGTCATGTCTGACCTTTGGAACTCCATGCATGGTCTTTCTTTGGAATTTGCCAAGCAAGTATACAAGAGTGGGTTGCCATTCCCTTCTTCAGGGGATTATCCCCACCTTGCAATGGAACCCGGGTCTCCTGTTTTGGAGGTGGATTCTTTACCATCTGAGATATAATATGTTAGCAGGAACAGCATATGATTGGACAAATATCTATATTAGATTCCTATTGCTTCTTTAACAAATTACAATACTAGCAGGTTAAAAGAAGTACCTATCATAAAGTTCTATGAGACAAAAATCCTGAAGTCTCATTGAGCAAAAATGAAGGTGTCTGCAACACTGTGATTCTTCTCGATGCTCCAGAGAGAATAAACTCAATGTCCTGTTAATATTTTACTTCTAGTGGTAACCAGTATTGCTTAACTCATGGTCCTTCCTTTGTCCTCAAATCCAGGTGCCTACAATTTTAAATATCTGACTCCAATTCTTCTTCCATTCTCTTTCACATTTAGAAAATCTAGTGTGATTATACTAGTCCAATCTGCATATCTGTGCTAATATTCCTACATAAAAATCAACTGTATTTCATCAGCTACTGTAATTAAGCCAGATATGTAAGGTAGGATATTCCAAAGTTCTTAGCATGTGGGCCTCTTTTGGAGGATCTTATTCTGCCTACTGCAAAGTCTTTTTCTAGTAGAAATTATTTATGTCACTTAAGAATACTTATGTAAAACACAAAATTTATCATTACTTATGAAATTAAGTGAAAATCTCATCTTTCAATATTACATACATGGAAGGGACTTCCCTGGTGGTCCAGTGATTAAGGATCTGTGCTTCCAACGCAGGGGACACTGGGTTCTATCACTGGTTGGGGAACTAAGGTCTAACATGCCATGTGGCCAGAAAATAAAAGAAAACAAACAAACAAAAGACACCCTGAATTGTTTACAAAATTACATACAGAGAAGATTTTTGTTGAATACCTAAATCTAGCTATAACTGAATCTAACACAGAATCACTTCTTTGTTACACAAACTGTGATACACAGATGAGGACCTGAAGTAGCAACACTTAGCATCTTGTTAGAAATGAAGGGTCTGTGGGCCCCTGATCAGACCTGCTGAAAAATAATTTGAAATTAAACTACAATCCTTGGCAATTTTTAGGAATAGTGAATTTAGAGAAATACTACTCTGGAATAAATTTTCTCACCCTAACAGTGTTGATCATTACAGAACTGGGTGCTATCCTGTAAATTACATTTCTATAATGGAGAAAGGAGTTCATAAAAGTACTATTTCATAGAATATATTATAGTAAAATTTAAATGTGACAGTCTTTATAATATGCTAAGCTAGTGGTGCATATATGCTAAGTCACTTCAGTTGTATCCAACTGTTCTTGACTCTGGACTGTAGCCCTCCAGACTCTTCTGTCCATGGGATTCTCAAGGCAAAAATACTGGAGTGGGTTGCCATGCCCTCCTCCATGGGATCCTCCTGACCTGGGGATACTACCCACATCTCTTACTTTTCCTGCAATGGCAGTAGGATTCTTTAATTTCTGATATAAATAGGAAATCTTTTTGGCTTTGCAAAACTTTCATGAAACCAAAAATCATAATGCCCAAGTTAGTTTTATATTAAAGAAGCAAAGTTATCCCTTGTTTTGAAGAGGGCAATAGTCAGACATTTCTGGGATTGTGTGTCCACCACAAATCAAGGCATTGAAGATCCAAAGGACCTATTCAAGACCAGTTATCAATATTATGTTTTTGAGACAATTTGAACTCTGGGATGTGATGAGGTATCAGAAACCTTAGAGCTTTGGAACCAGAAGAGTTAACAGAGAAGGAATGACAAAACTGAATTTACGTATCTTATAATGGAGTCTCTTAGGAACAGAGAATCAGAAGAAAAAAATCTATTTTGTCCAGACCAGTGTCACCAGGGAATATCACGTACTTAGAGGCTGATGTAACAAGAGAAAAGCATGTCTAATGAGCCGACATGAAAAGATGTAAATAACCCGTCTGCTGCAGTCCCTCAGCCTGTGCCTCTTTGGTTGGACAGGATGTAGTTGTTGCTTTTGCAATCCTACATCTGGCTGAGAGGCCAATGCTTGATCTCTTATTGCTGTCTTGTCGGGAGACAGAGCTTTGGTCTGCATTGCCAGCTACTTAGGGGGAAATTTTGACTTTCACAGAGAATCCTCCCGCACAGAGTTCCCAAACAGGTGAGTCTGAGAGCTCCACAGACACTGCAGGAGAGGATCAGAGAGGATGGAAGCCAGGAATGTACCAGAGGTCACTTGAAGACCAATCTAGCATAGCCCACAGAGGTCACTGCAGTTGTTTTCTGGGTTTCCTAAATAAAACAGGTACATAAATAAAAATGTATTTACTTATGATGCTGGAAAAGGAACAGTGCACCTGATAATGTGAGTGACAATGTTGACAATTAAATCATGCTAGTGGAAGCTCACAAAAGAACGAATGGGAGGTATAAACTGCATCCAGTAAAAGTGGAACATGAGTCTAAGTTTCTTCTAATTAACAGGAATAGACAAATAGGGTATTAACTGTAGAGGGTCAATCAGTGGTGAGGGCATTTCATTTTATTGTAAGAAGGGATATATTAGACTGTGCATCCACATAGAGGAGAAAGATCTAAACCAATGACTGTTTGCAAATGCACACTTTCAATAGCTGTGTAAGAAACACACACACTACAGTATCTTCTCTCACTCTTGTGTTCACATATTTAGTTATGTAAGTGAAAAGATGTATGCTAGTGAGGCTTACTTTGCAACTGTCTTATCTGTGAGGCTAAATATATCTATGGATTTGTTAGCCCTGCAGTGTTTCTCTATTAAAAAACTCTATAACTATTTTGTTTTATATAGTGGTATCAGAGTATTGTTATTCCTTTTTAAAACTGCATTCTTTGATAGAATTATTTTTTAACAAGAAACTTAAATTTATGTTTTAGTTCTTTTATATATCCATAGATGCACAAGAATTGATAAATTTTGTTGGTCTTATATACCAACATTCTCTTCATTTCTTTGCAAAAGAATTTGGGTATAATTGACACATGACAATATATGAGTTACAGGTACACAGCTTGATGGTTCAATATTTGTTTATATTGCTGAATGATCACCACAGTAAACCTAGTTAACATCTATCACCACACATACTTACAATTTATTATGATGAGAGTTTTTAGGATATACTGTCTCTTAGCAACTTTTTAGTTCAGTTCAGTCACTCAGTCGTGTCTGACTCTGAGACCCCATGAATCGCAGCACGCCAGGCCTCCCTGTCCCATCACCAACTCCCAGAGTTCACTCAAACTCACGTTCATCGAGTCCGTGATGCCATCCAGCCACCTCATCCTCTGTCGTCCCCTTCTCCTCCTGCCTCTAATCCCTCCCAGCATCAGAGTCTTTTCCAATGAGGCAACTCTTCGCACAAGGTGGCCGAAGTACTGGAGTTTCAGCCTTAGCATCATTCTTTCCAAAGAACACCCAGGGGTGATCTCTTTCAGAATGGACTCGTTGGATGTCCTTGCAGTCCAAGGGACTCTCAGGAGTCTTCTCCAACTTTAAATTATTCTAAGAAAAGTATGATGAGCTAGAGTCATCATGCTGCACAGTACATACTGTGCATTGCTTTTTATTCTTATTTTTCTTACTGTAATAATTTAATTACTTTAATATTCTTAATGTGTCCACTCTTGCTGTAAGCAAGAAGGGAAAGTGAGAGTTCTTCAGCATCCTTGGTGGTGATAGTTTCTTATATATATTTACTTCTATTAAGAGTTTCTCATCTGTTATTCTTTATTATTCCTTTTGGCCTTCTCATTAAATCTTTTCCTAAAAGTTGCATCACCTGGCCTTGTTTTTTTTACCATTTGTCTTATATTCTATAACCATATTTGAATTCTTCTATCTACATTTAAGATAAAATTATAATTTAGATACTTCTCCTTCCTCACATTGTAAATGTTCTTCTGTAATATTGTTTCATTTCCAAATCTTTGGCAATTTGATCTTGAATTAGTGATCCATGTATTGTTAAAGTTTTACTCTTTTGTGTCTTTTAATCAGTTAATTGTAGATTTTCATTCAATTTTATTGTGTTCTATTATTCACAAAGGGGGTTCCCAGATGGTGCTAGTGATAATGATCTTGTCTGCTAATAGAGAAGAATTAAGAGATGCAGGTTCAAACCCTGGGTTGGGAAGATCCCCTTGAGGAGGGCATAACACATCACTCCAGTTTTCTTGCTTGGAGAATCCTGTGGACAGATGGAGGCTACTGGCAAACTATAGTCCATAGTGTAGCATGGAGTCAGACATGACTGAAGCAACTTAGCACACAACACATTGCCCAGAAAACAATACACTTTGCATAATTGCACTCTCACCAATATAATTTGTCCCATGAGTTCTTAGGTTTTGAAAAATATCTTTGTAAAATGTGTTCTTAAACATACTTATATACTTTCACACAAATGCATCAATACCATCCTGAATATATCATAAATGGTCTTTATATTTTAGTGACAAATAGTCATTATGTTTAATGTTTTCTACAATTTGTCCCTCACTTGTTTCATTCTCAATAATACCTCAGGGACTTGTTTCCAATCAACCAGTATAATGTTGGTTCATTATTTTAATATCTATATAATATCATATGGTATGGCTGTGTTATTCACACATTTGGTGGTCTATAACATTATTTATCCGTAAGTGACTATTATATCACTGCTACAAAAATATTTTGAGAGTCTTAATTTAATACTGTGCTTTCCAACCAAGGATAATTGTGTCCCCCAGGGTTTTCTGAGCAATATTTGTACACATTATTTGCTCTCACACTGATGAGGAATAAGTGGTGGGCAAGGATGTTCCTAAACATCCTGCAATTTACAGGACAGACCTCACCCCAGAGAAGGAACAGGCAGAGAATGTCCAATAGCACAGAGATTGAGGAAATCTGAGTTTAAAACTCTCTATGTTTCTAGTATCAGTAAAAATGTAGCTCCAATGTGGATTTTTATTTATGCGTCTAAAGTGGATTGCTCACTTTTACATCGGGGTCTTTAGTCCCTTTTTAAAAGATGTGTCAGAGAAGGAACTACTTAATTTCCTTCTAGAGAAATAACCATTTATTCCAGTTTTTTTTTTATTTTAAATTTATTTATTTTAATTGGAAGCTAATTACTTTACAATATTGTATTGGTTTTGCCATACATCAATATGAATCTGCCATGGGTTTTTATTCAACAATCCAGCCTTTTCCAACCAAATTGAATACAATCATCCCAAAGGATGAAGAAGGCAATGGCAACCCGCTCCAGTACTCTTGCGTGGAAAATCCCATGGATGGAGGAGCCTGGTAGGCTGCGGTCCACGGGGTCTGGAAGAGTCGGACATGACTGAGCAACTTCACTTTCACATTTCACTTTCATGCATTGGAGAAGGAAATGGCAACCCACTCCAATGTTCTTGCCTGGAGAATCCCAGGGACAGCAGAGCCTGATGGGCTGCCGTCCATGGAGTTGCACAGAGTCGGACACGACTGAAGCAACTTAGCATCCCAAAGGACAGTGTTCCTACCTGCTGCTGCTGCTGCTAAGTCACTTCAGTCGTGTCCGACTCTGTGCGACCCCATAGACGGCAGCCCACTAGGCTCCCCCATCCCTGGGATTCTCCAGGCAAGAACACTGGAGTGGGTTGCCATTTCCTTCTCCAATGCATGAAAGTGAAAAGTGAAAGTGAAGTCGCTCAGTCATGTCTGACTCTTAGCGACCCCATGGACCGCAGCCTACCAGGCTCCTCTGTCCATGGGATTTTCCAGGCAAGAGTACTGGAGGGGGGTGCCATTGCCTTCTCCGAGTGTTCATACCTAAGGGGACCTAATTCCTAATCATAACACATTATAACAAAACATCTGCTATCTGCCAGAAATTTCTGGGTCATTATATGTTATGTTCTTTTGAGTCAAGGTCTTTTCTAAATTATTAATTCATGTCATAAATGCTTAATTACCCCTATTATGAATCATGTTTCAGTTTTTGCTGTTCCATTCAGTTTTCTTTAATATGATTATATGAAATCACTCTTATTTGTTTCATATTTTAGCCATCATAATTCACTCATTTTCTTAAATGCATTTTTAAATAAATGGAAATATATTCACATACCTTTGAGAAAATAATAAGTGAACAAACAGTTGTCTCTGATGATAAGGCAAATTAAGTTTCTGATTATTAGTATCTTAAATTAAAGTGGCAAAGTCACAGTACAGTGAAATAAAATATACTGTCCTTAGGCTTAAATCACATAAAGAAGTTTATCCAGAATAAGAGAATGAATTTTTTTGATCTGCTCAGGCTTTATGGAGTATGAGGTGCAAAGGCTTTTGCGTATTGGACAAAGCCCAGAACTAGAATTAAAGTGTTAAATTATGACCCATAAGAAAAGAGAGATAGAACTTGCTTAATTCAGTATCAGACCACACAGAGAGGTCAAATCATTTGGGAAAGCACAAGAAAGACAATCTTCTACTGCTTCATATAACAGAAATGAAACTTTTGTTGTGTTTTGTACATTTTCATTTTTGAATTGCTAGTCTCGTTGGTTATTTTTCTCTTGGGATATTAAATCTGTATGATTTTTCACATCATATAGATATAACTGTTTCTCTCCCTGGAAAAGAGGTATGTTTCTTTCTGATTTTTCCTGGGCATCAAGGAGATGTAGCTGAGGTTGGAATGTTGCCAAACCAAGGAAGCTTTTCTTGGTCACATTGTCTCAGGAATGATTTGAGCTCGTTAGCTCTCCTACCTTCATTTTAACTGTCCCTCATATTTTTTATATTTTTTTTACATACAGGGCAGAAAATGGCTGTAACTAAAAGGAGCCTCAACTTTATTATTCTCTCAGAAGCTTATGAACTGGAATTTCTGCGTACCATTTAAACTTTGTTTAGGAGAAAATACAGGAGATGTAAAGTGAAGCAGGTTCGATCTCAGGATCAGGAGGATCTCCTGGAGGAGGGCATGGCAAACCACTCCAGTGTTCTTGCCTGGAAAATTCCTTGGACAGAGGATCCTGGTGGGCTACAGGATAGGAGTCAGATACAACTGAAGTGACTTAACACAAACACACACACATATAGGAGAAAGTTAATCTGATCTGACCAGCTTGAGCTATAACCACTCATGGCCCAAGGAGGGTGGTTCTGAATAAGAAATTCGTGACAGTAGCTGCTCAGGAGGCGATACTGTGTCTGTGAACCTGTGCCTTGTGGAATAGGAACAGTTCTTAAAGCAGAAGCACCTGAGCTCATATATTAAGTTGGCATACTAAGGTGAGAGTGCTCAGAACTCAATCAAAGATGGTACTAATCAGAGGATCTGATATAATTCACAGGATGTCCTTGCAACTAAATCCATAAAGTGCTGGGAACAACATGGAAGGAAGGATTCTCTGTGGACTGGAGTGTCAGCTGTAGCAGGGAGGCCACCTTGTTCCTCAGCATTCCTGTTGTTGTTCAGTGGCTCAGTCATGTCTGACTCTTTGCAATCCCATGGACTGCAGCACACAAGGATCCTCTGTCCTTCACTATCTCCTGGAGCTTGCTCAAACTCATGTCCATTGAGTTGATAATGCCATACAACCATCTCATCCTCTGTCATTTGCTTCTCCTTCTGCTTTCAATCTTTCCAGCATCAGGGGCTTTTCCAGTGACTCAGTTCTTTGCATCAAGTGGCCAATGTATTGGAGTTTCAGCTTCAACATCAGTCTTTCCAGTGGATATTCAGTGTTGATTTCATTTAGGATTGATTGGTTTGATCTCCTTGCCGTCCAAGGGATTCTCAGGAGTCTTCTCCAACACCACAGTTCAGAAGCATCCATTCTTCGATGCTCAGCTTTCCTTATGGTCCAAGTCTCACATCCATACATGACTACTGGAAAAACCATAGCTTTGACCATACGGAATTTTGTTGGCAAAGTGATGTCTCTACTTTTTAATATGCTAAGTTTGTCATAGCTTTTTTCCCAAAGATCAAGCATCTTTTAATTTCATAACTGCAATCCCTGTCCACAGTGATTTTGGAACACAAGAAAATAAAGTCTTTAACTGTTTGCACTGTTTCCCCATGTATTTGCCAGGAAATGATAGGACCAGATGCCATGAGCTTAGTTTTTTAAATGTTAAGTTTTAAGCCAGCCTTTTCAGTTTCCTCCTTCACCTTTGTTAAGAGGGTCTTTAGTTCCTCTTTACTTTCTGCAATAAGGATAGTGTCATCTGCACATCTAAGGTTATTGGTATTTTTCCTGGCAATCTTGATTCCAGCTTGTGATTCATCCATCTCTAATCACTGCTCCTTTTACTCATTCCTCTCTCCCACTGGCTTCCTTGTTTGGATCTGAACATGTGGAACCAGCATCTTCCTCAGGTCCTTTGCAGTGATTGCTCCCTCAGCCTTCACTCTAGTGAGTGCCTTCTCCTAGTATCACACTAGGTCCTTCTCTTCCTTTCTTAATGTTTCTTCAAATAAACCCTTGTTTTCAGCCCTTGCCTGAACACTCGGTGTAAAATAATGTCTCCTACTATTCTCTCCTTTACACATGTTTCTGTTTTCTTTATACATCTGTCACCTTCTAACATATTATATTTTTATTTGAATATCATATTTCACCATCCTTGGATTGTGAGAGATTTGTTTTTAAATATGTCTAAAATATAGAGATATTATATCCCATATATGTGCACATGTTTATCTCTTATAGGTGCTTAGAATATTTATGCTTTCAATATGTTTCTCAATAAAACTGTGAAACATGAACTGCTTGGAAATATGCTCAAATGGGACCAAAACTTTGAGTTAGAGGTGAAATGAGGTATATCCTCAAGGAGAATTTATCTATATACAACATATTAACATTAATTTTTTGTCAGCAAAATGGAGATTACAGTATTTTAGCTATTTGAATAATGTCAGTTTGAGCAAAAATTATCATGTTATATATATATTTTTTCCCAATAGTCACATCCATCATATGGAACCAGAGAACAAGACACAAATTTCAGAATTTCTCCTTCTGGGATTCTCAGAGGAAACAGAACTGTAGCCCATCATCTTTGGGCTTTTCCTCTCCATGTACCTGATCACCATGTTTGGAAACCTGCTCATCATCCTGGCCGTCAGCTCAGACCCCCACCTCCACACCCCCATGTATTTCTTCCTCTCCAACCTGTCCTTTGTAGACATCTGCTTAACCTCTACCACTATTCCAAAGATGCTGCAAAGCACTCAGACACAGAGGAAAGTCATTAGCTATGAAGGCTGCATCGTCCAGGTGTATTTTTACTTACTCTTTGCAGGATTAGATGACTTCCTCCTGACTGTGATGGCCTATGACCGGTATGTGGCCATCTGCCACCCCCTGCACTACCTGGTCATCATGAAGCCCTGGGTCTGCGGACTGCTCCTTCTGGTGTCCTGGATCATGAGTGCCCTGTTTTCCTTGTTACACAGCTTTATGGTGTTGCAACTGTCATTCTGCTCAGACTTGGAAATCCACCACTTTTTCTGTGAAATCAAATGGCTGATCCAACTTGCCTGTTCTGACCCCTTTCTCAACAACATAATGGTGTATTTTGGATCTGTAATTCAGGGGAGTATTCCCCTGACTGGTATCCTTTACTCTTACTCTAAAATTTTGTCCTCTATCTGCAAAATCTCATCAGCTAAGGGGCAGTATAAAGCATTTTCCACCTGTGCATCTCACCTCTCAGTTGTCTCCTTATTTTATTGTTCGGCCTTAGGAGTGTACCTTAGCTCTGCTGCTACCCACAGCTCATACACAAGTACAATTGCCTCGGTGATGTACACTGTGGTCACACCCATGCTGAACCCCTTCATCTACAGTCTGAGAAATAAAGACATAAAGAGGGCTCTAAAAAGATTCTTTGATATGGAAACATTTATAAAAGAGCCATTTGTCCTTGGGCTGAAGGACATGGGCTGAAGAACTGCCAATGATAGCAGGGCTCAAAGCCTCATAGGCACATATGTGAGTCTTTGATTAAATTGTGATAATAGCAAAAGCTTCTTCAATTTATTGCCTGATATTTCCATTTCTTTGATTTCAACTTCTCTACACAGTTTTAAAAACATCCTTGATTAACTTTGATGTTCTCTGTTATCTAAGTTTTTTCTTTGGTCATTTTTCTACTCTCTCAAATTGATTCAAAACCTCATGTGAAACATATATGTAAATTCCCATTTATCTCATGAGACTTCAGACATTTCTTAAGAATAATTTTTTCTGAAATGATACACTTTATACTAATCTTTCTTTTTACTAAAGGAATCATCACGAATTTTGCTACTTCTATGGAAAAAAACTAACTTGGAAAACAAACCAATTACATAATTTCATAGAAGAAAAATATGAAACTACAGTCTATCACATTTTAGTTCTTCATACCTTGGAAAGTCACTGCCATAACTGCTCTTCCTAAAAATGTAGATGTTAGCAGATAGTGTATTTCATAAATGGTCATCTGACTTTATTCCCTAACAGTGTACTATTCTCTGTTTATTAATAGCTCAGCGTCCACATTGCCTACAGGAGTTACTGGTAAAAGTGAGCATCAAATGCATGTCTCTAATTGACATCTATGTGAAACAAAGATTTCAATAAAGAGTTTGACATAATAAGACCTAGAGTCAGAGAAGACCTTAACTATGAGTTAGCAAAAATTTGTGTCAAGTTATATCATTGCAAGACATTTTTTCATGGTGTCCATTTACTTATTGATGTATATGATTTAGTGTCTGTTTGTAAAGGGGTTTATCATTGAGGTGAAGGATTTTTTTTTTGGCGTAATTATATCGTTCTGCTTGAATACTTTCATTGTTGCCTACGAATAAATGACTCCTTCCATTGCTCTACACGAAATATTTCCCCCATTCCATTTCTGTGATAACCAGTAAAAGAGTTGTGAATGAATAATTTAAAATCATATTTATATGATGTACATGATATATATAATATTATATAGATGATATATATATCCAAATTATGGCTCTCTAGATTTAAATTTCCATCTAGCCCTGTGATAAAGGTGCAAGTTTTTCACAAACAAGCATATCCTTTTAACCTTTCTTGCTTATCTACAAAGAAACCTAAATGGAATCCCTTTTTAATAAAATTGTATGACAAAAACTCGAATAATAGAGTAATCATGAATGCTATTCATATATCACAATTGCCTTTCCTTCAGTTCTATTCACTTGGACTCTAGTATTAGCTGTTGCGACATAGCACATCATCCTAAAAACAATGATTTAGTGTATGATTTTCTATGACAGGGAGTTGATCTGAGTTATGATTGTTTCCTCATGGGTCTATTGTCAGCTGTCACGCTCTATTTTGTGTTTTGCAGGCTCCTCCACGATGGTGTGTGCAGTTGTAGTGGTCTTCTGTCTTGAAAAACTTTATGTCAATTTCTTCCTTTTATGTAGGTAGGTTAGTCTTTAGTTTATCGTGGATGGTGATTAGATGAGAGTTGTACCATAAAAAAGACTGTGCACCAAAGAACTGATGTTATCCACTCTGGTGCTGGAGAAGACTCTTGAGATTCCCTTGGTCTGAATGGAGATCAAACCAGTCACTCCTACAGGAAATCAACCTCAAATATTCAGTGGAAGGACTGATACTGAGGCTGAAGCAAAAAACTTTTGGCCACCTGATGTGAAGAGTCAACTCATTGGAAAAGACCCTGATGCTGGGAAAGATTAAAGGTAAAAAGAGAAGGAGGTGGCAGAGGATGAGATGGTTGCTTTTCATCATTGACTCAATGGACATGAATTTGAGCAAGATCTGGGAGATGGCAAAGGACAAGGAAGCTTGGAGTGCTGCAGTCCATGGGGTTACAAAGAGTTGGACATGACTTAGCAACTGAACAACAGTCTTTAGTTTATAAGAAAAACAAACAAAACTGAATTTCTCAAATGTTAATTGCTGTATTTAAATTTCACTGTTCCTAAATCTATATATGTCACTTTGCTTTCTTCCCAGTTAGAGGAGTTGTCTCTCACCAACTTTTGTATGATTAACATACTACCCTTAACAATGCACAGCCAGAAAATTTTAAATCTTAACTCCATGAATGGTCTTTCCATGGAATTCAGCAGGCAAGAATACAGGAGTCTGTTGTCATTCCCTTCTCCAAGGGATTATCCCAACCTAGGAAATGAACCCAGGTATTCTGCATTGCAGGTGGATTCTTTACCATCTGAAATATAATATGTTAACAGGAACAGCATATGATTGGACAAATATCTAGGTTAGACTCCTGTTGCTTCTTTAACAAATTGCAACATTAGTAGATTAAAAGAAGTACCTATCATAAAGTTCTATGAGACAAAAATCTTGAAGTCTCATTGAGCAAAAATGAAGATGTCTGCAAATGAGCAAATGAAGATGGATGCTCCAGAGGAGAATGCACTCAATATCTTGTTAATATTTTGCTTCTAATGGTCACCAGTATCGCTTAACTCGTGGTTCCTCTTTTGTCCTCAAATCCAGATGCCTGCAATTTTAAATGTCTGACTCCAATTCTTCTTCCTTTCTCATCACATTTAGAAAATCTATTGTGATTATACTAGTCCAGTCTGCATATCTGTGCTAATAGTCCTACATCAAGATAAACTGTATTTCATCAGCTATTGTAATTATGCCAGCTATGTAAGGTAGAGTATTCCAAAGTTCTTAGTATGTGGACATCTTTTGGAGGATCTTATTCTGTCTACTGCAAAGTCTTCTTCTAATAGAAATTGTTTTATGTCACAAGAATATTTTTATAAAAATCAACAAAAACTGTATCGCTACCTATAAAAATGAGTACTGTTCTTTCATTAAATTAGGTAAGGATTATAAAGTCTTCCTTTTTGAAAAGCTTATTTTGCTTGTAAAATAAAAAGAGATTGCAATAAAGGAAATTTAAAACAACAACAAAAAAAATGAGTGAAAATCTTATCTTTCAAAATTACATACATGGAAGGGACTTCCCTGGTGGTCCAGTGATTGAGGATCTGTGCTTCCAATGCAAGGGACTCTGGGTTCTATCCCTGGTTAGGGAACTAAGGTCTCACATGCCATGTGGCCAGAAAATAAAAGAAAACAAACAAACAAAAGACACCCTGAATTATTTTCAAAATTACATACAAGGAAGATTTTGCTGAATACCTAAGTCTATATATAACTGAATCTAACATAGGAGCACTTATTCGCTACCCAAACTGTGATCCACAGATGAGGACCTGAAGCATCAGCACTTAGCATCTTGTTAGAATGAAGGGTCTGTGGGCCCCTGATCAGACCTGCTGAAAAATAATTTGAAATTAAACTACAATCCTTGGCAGTTTTTAGGAATAATGAATTTAGAGAAATGCTTCCCTGGAATAAACTTTCTCACCTTCACAGAGTTGATCTTTCTATTAAGTCCAGTTGCCCGGTCATGTCTGACACTTTGTGACCCCATGGACTGCAGCATGCATGGCTTCCCTGTCCATCACCAACTCCTAGAGGAAAACATAAACAGAACACTTGATGACATAAATCAATTCCACTCCTAGGCATATACCTTAGGAAACAAAAACTGAAGAAGACACATGTGTCCCATTGTTCATTGCAGCACTATTTACAATAGCTAGAGCATAAAAGCAATCTAGATATCTGTCAACAGATGAATGGATGAAGTAGTGTGGTACATATACATAATGGAATATTACTCAGCCATAAAAACAGAATGCATTTGAGTCAATTCTGATGAGGTTGATGAACCTAGAATTTTATGGGGTCAAGCAAATAAAAATCCTAAGTCTAGCACAGATACAAAGCTGGAGAAAGAGACACCTCCTCCTAATGAAAAGTGCTTCAGTGTCACATTTCTTTTTTCTTTTAATTTAAATGTATTTGTTTTAATTGGAGGCTAATTCCTTTACAATATTGTACTGGTTTTGCCATACATCAACATGAATCTGCCACGGGTGTACACGTGTTCCCAATCCTGAACCCGCCTCCCACCTCCCTTCCCATACCATCCCTCTGGGTCATCCCAGTGCACCAGCCCCAAGCATCCTGTATCCTGCATCTAACCTAGATTGGTGACACATTTTAAAAGACATGGCTACAGAGAAAGCTTCACTTAGGGCCATCTCAACAAACAGGTATATTTTCAATTCAGTAGTGATTTTTTTTTTCCAATTTTAGTAGATAAATGATCTTAGAAAACACCAATGTATATGTGTCAGTATTTTTTTCATTTATTTTTAATGATATTCATTGAGATAATGTCATGTAAGTTTCATGTGTACAAGCATTTCTTTTTTTACTTCTGTGTACAGGACAGAGCTGCTGCTGCTGCTGCTAAGTCACTTCAGTCGTGTCCAACTCTGTGCGACCCCATAGACGGCAGCCCACCAGGCTCCCCTGTCCCTGGCATTCTCCAGGCAAGAACACTGGAGTGGGTTGCCATTTCCTTCTCCAATGCATGAAAGTGAAAAGTGAAAGTGAAGTTGCTCAGTCGTGTCCGACTTAGCAACCCCATGGACTGCAGCCTACGAGGCTCCTCCATCCACGGGATTTTCCAGGCAAGAGTACTGGAGTGGGGTGCCATTGCCTTCTCCACAGGACAGTTTCCATTCATCATAATAATGTCGATCCCCTTTAAGTAATTCACCCTCCACTCAGTCCCCTTTCCTTCATGTAGAGAACTCTGTTCTCTGTACTTACATGTTAGATCTTGTTTGCTTTGGAGTGCTTATTTACTAGCTTTGTTTGTTTGTTCTATTTCACATATGAGTGAAATCAAAGGATGTTTGTCTTCCTCTCTCTGATTTATTTTACTTAGTAAAACACCCTTAAATTTCATCCATGTTGTTGCAAATGAAAGCTTTCATCTTTTTCATTCTGAGTAGTGTTCCATTGTGTGTGTGTATGTGTGTGTGTGTGTGTGTATGTATATGTATGTATGTATACATATATACTTATATACAGATGTATAACATCTTTTTTATACATTCATCCATTGATAGAAAGTGAAAGTCATCCAGTTATGTCTGAGTCTTTGCCACCCCATGGACTACAGTCCATGGAATTCTCCAAGCCAGAATACTGGCGTGGGTAGCCTTTCCAACCCAGGGTCTCCTGTATTGCAAACAGATTATTTACCAGCTGAGCCACAAGGGAAGCCCATACTTTGATGGGCCTAGATATTTTCCTTATATCTTAACTATTTTAAATCCTACTGTGATCAATTTAAGGGTGCATACATCTTTAAAAATTAGTGCTTTCATGTTTGGGAATAAATACTCAGGAGTAGAATTGCTGAATCATATGATAGTTCCTAATTATTTGGGGAATCTTTTTTTTTTTTCCATTGTAGCTGTACCAATTTAAATTCACACCAATGAGGCACACATATATGGGCAATTAGCTTATAATAAGCAAATAATATATGACAATATTATTCCTGACCCAGTTTGATCTCTGGGTCAGGAAGATCCCATGCAGAAGGGATAGGCTACCTACTCCAGTGTTCTTGAAAAAAAAAATCTATTAAGATTCTCTGCTCGTTTTAAATCTAGTTCTTTTGTTGCTGTTGTTATGTGAGTTATTTGTATATTTTAACATCAACTGCTTATCAGATATACCCCTTGTAAATATCTTCTTCCATTTGGTAGTCTTTTTCATTTTGTTAATGATTTCCTTTTCTATACAATGTTTTCTTAGTATGATACAGTAATATTATTCACTCTTGGTTTTGTTTCCCTTGCCTGAGGAGATATATATCTAGAAAAGATATTACTAAAACCAACATCACAAAGCTTCCTGGCTTTGTCCTCTTTTAGGTGTCTTATGGATTCAGTCCCAGAGCTTACTGGCTGTGTTTCCTCTCGGTGTTTTATAAATTCAACCCCAAGGAAGGTAGAAGCAGCAGGAGAGGTGGCACCAACTCTGGCATACCAGCGTCGGGTGCCTGAAGCATAGGGAGGAGCAGAGGTGGCAGTGGGGCATGGGACCCCAACCCCCCGCCCCCAGCTACCTAGGTGTCCATGACCCTGTGTCCCCTGCTCCCACCTCCATATCTGCAGTGTTACAGCTGGCAAACCTTACCACACTGGACATGCTACAGCACCCCTACCACCCCAGCTCCACCAGCTACCATCATCCTGCCCCATATGGCAGCAGAACCTGTGACTCAGGAGATCTCAGAGAAGCTACACAGAAAATCATCACAAGCATATCAGAAAACTACCCACCCAGCATCCCAAGCAGCATGCCAGAAGCACTGACAACAGCAAGGTACCATACTCCAGAGGCATAAGAAGCAATAGCTAGGGCACAAAGTAACTCCTCTGACAGAGGCCATGGAGGGTCTAAAGTGCAGATTCATAACTATATGCAGCTCAGATAGAATTGGAAAAAAAAAAAAAAGAAGAAGAAGCTATATCATGTAGTCACCTACTGAACAAAGACAGAAAAACATGAAAGTTCTAACCTGAATCCTTCAGCCTGCTGAGCCCCCAATAGCCAGGACATGGAAGCAACCTAGATGTCTATCAACAGATGAATGGATAAGAAAGCTGTGGTACATATACACAATGGAGTATTGCTCAGCCATTAAAAAGAATACATTTGAATCAGTTCTAATGAGGTGGATGAAACTGGAGCCTATTATACAGAGTGAAGCAAGCCAGAAAGAAAACTACCAATACAGTATACTAATGCATATATATGGAATTTAGAAAGATGGTAACGATAACCCTGTATGCGAGACAGCAAAAGAGACACAGATGTATAGAACAGTCTTACAGGCTCTGTGGGAGAGGGAGAGGGTGAGATGATTTGGGAGAATGCCATTAAAACATGTATAATATCATATATGAAATGAATCACCAGTCCAGGTTTGATGCATGATACTGGATGCTTGGGGCTGGTGCACTGAGATTACCTGAAGGGATGGTATGGCGAGGGAGGAAGAAGGGGGGTTCAGGATGGGGAACACGTGTATACCTGTGGTGGATTCATGTTGATGTATGGCAAAACCAATACAATATTGTAAAGTAATTAACCTCCAATTAAAATAAATAAATTTATGTTAGAAAAACTCAAAGTAACATTAAGGGTATTTAAACATTTTTTTAATATCACACATGTCAATTATATTCAACAGTTCAAACAGATTATCATATACATGTCTTCAGGTAAAGTTTCCAAGAGAACATAAGTTTAAATGAATCATTCAATGTAATAGATATGTGTGATATAAAAAAAGAATGTTTAAATACACTTAATGTTACTTTGCAAAAGATTCCATTTTCATGTTGTCCATCTATTTCTTGAACTTCTAGATGTTCAAGTTGGATTTAGAAAAGGCAGAGGAACCAGAGATCAAATTGCCAACATCCGCTGGTTCATTGAGAAATCAAGAGAGTTCCAGAAAAACATCTACTTCTGCTTTATAAACCATGCCAAAGCCTTTGTGTGGATCACAACAAACTGGAAAATTTTTCAAGAGATTGGAATACCAGACGACCTGACCTGCATCTTGAGAATCTGTGTGCCAGTCAAGAAGCAACAGTTAGAACTGGACATGGAACAACAGACTGGTCCAAATAGGGAAAGGAATGCGGCAAGGCTGTATATTTAACTTATATGCAGAGTACATCATAAGAAATGCTGGGCTGGATGAAGCACAAGCTGTAATCAAGATGGTTTGGAGAAATATCAATAACCTCAGATATGCAGATGACACTACCCTTATGGCAGAAAGTGTAGAAGAACTAAAGAGCCTCTTGATGAAAGTGAAAGAGGAGAGTGAAAAAGTTGGCTTAAAACTCAACATTCAGAAAACGAAGTTCATAACATCTGGTCCCATCAATTCACGGAAAATAGATTGGGAAACAGTGGAAACAATGACAGCCTTTATTTTGGGGGGCTTCAAAATCACTCCAGATGGTGACTGCAGCCATGAAATTAAAAGACACTTGCTCCTTGGAAGGAAAGTTATGACCAACCTAGACAGCATATTAAAAATCAGAGACATTACTTTGCCAAAAGGTCCATCTAGTCAAGGCTATGGTTTTTCCAGTAGTCACGTATGGATGTGAGAGTTGGACTGTGAAGAAGGCTGAGGGCCAAAGAATTGATGTTTTTG
Source organism: Capricornis sumatraensis (assembly GCF_032405125.1). Lineage (NCBI taxonomy): Eukaryota > Metazoa > Chordata > Mammalia > Artiodactyla > Bovidae > Capricornis > Capricornis sumatraensis. The sequence continues at coordinate 10,814,156 of NC_091077.1, forward strand.
AATTATGGTTTGGAGAAGACTCTTGAGAGTCCCTTGGACAGCGAGGATATCCAACAAGTCCATCCTCAAGGAAATCAGTCCTGAATATTCATTGGAAGGACTGATACTGAAGCTGAAACTCCAATACTTTGGCCACCTGATGTAAGGAATTGACTCATTTGAAAAGACTCTGATGCTGGGAAAGATTGAAGGTGGAAAGAGAAGGGGATGACAGAGGATGAGATGGTTGGACGGCATCACCCCACTCAATGGACATTAGTTTGAGTAAACTCCAGTTGGTGATAGACAGGGAAGCCTGGAGTGCTTCAGTCCATGGGGTCACAAAGAGTCAGACATGACTGAGTGACTGAACTGAATTGAACTTGATGCCTCAGGGGCTTCCCAGCTGATGCTAGTGGTAAAGTACCCCTGCCTGCCAATGCAGAAGACTTAAGATATGGTGTTTGATCCCTGGGTCAGGAAGATTCCCTGGAGGAGGAAATGGCAACTCATTCCAGTTATCTTGCCTGGAGAATCCCATGGACAGAGGAGATCGGCAGGCTACAGTTGAAAAGTCACAAAGAGACATGACTGAGCAAAGCATGGACACACATGATAGGTATTGTGGAAACAAAACTGAATAAGGAATAGAATCCTAAAGAGGCAAATAAAATACAGTGAAACTAGCAAGATACAGTGTATGTCAAAGTCCAAAATATCAGCAAGAGCAGCTAGGGTGATGATACAAAGGAATGATGTACACAAACACAAAATCAGTGGTCTGAAATTTTCCTTGTTATAAACACACAGATAGTCATGAATGTCTTCAGTAGTTTTCCCTGCATAGGAGCAGTACAACTCATGACTATTCTTTATTAAAATAACTCTTGGATAAGAGGGAGATCACTAAGCTTAATCAAATGAGTTACATAAATTATATGAAAGAGGTGAGATCAAATAAATGGAAATTTCATGAAATAAAGGAAGGATCAATATCTGCTTCCACAATCTGATCTCAAAAATTGCAATTTCTGCCTGTGAGGTTTTAAATCTTTCAGTCACGGTCCCTTCTTCAGCTTAGAACAACTGGTGTTTTAATCATTGTCCTCCTAAAGAATGCTTTCAGAGCAGTGTTTATATCCTTGTTCCTCAGACTGTAGATGAAGGGGTTCAGCATGGGTGTGACCACCGTGTACATCACTGAGGCTGTTGCACTTGAGTGTGAGCTTTGGGTAGCAGCAGAGCTAAGGTACACTCCTAAACATGTACAATAAAATAAGGAGACAACTGAGAGGTGAGATGCACAGGTGGAAAATGCTTTATACTTCCCCTGAGCTGATGAGATTTCACATATGGAGGACACTATCTTCGAGTAAGAGTAAAGGATGCCAGCTAAGGGGGCACCTCCCAGCAGGACAGTTGCAAAATACATCACCATGTCATTAAGAAAGGTGTCAGAACACGCAAGCTGGACCAACTGTTTCAGTTCACAGAAATAGTGAGGGATTATCACCTCTCTGTCGAAGGACAAACTCAACACCATTAAAGTTTGCAAGAAGGAATGTAGGACATTGATGACCCAGGAAACAAGAACCAGCAGTCCACAGAGCTGGGCACTCATGATGACCGTGTAGTGCAGGGGGTGGCAGATGGCTACAAATCGGTCATAAGCCATTACCGTTAGGAGGAAGTCATCCAACCCTACAAACAGTGCGAAAAAATACACCTGGGTGATGCAACCTTCATAGGTGATAACTTTGTTCTGGGTCTGGATGTTCCACAGCATCTTTGGGATGGTCGTGGAGGTGAAGCAGATGTCTACAAAGGACAGGTTGGAGAGAAAGAAATACATTGGGGTGTGGAGGTGGGAGTCTGAGCTGACAGCCAGGATGATGAGCAAGTTTCCAAACACAGTGATCAGGTACATGGAGAGGAAAAGCCCAAATATGATGGGCTGCAGTTCTGTTTCCTCTGAGAATCCCAGAAGAAGAAAACCTGAAACATGTGTTAGGTTCCTTGGTACCATGTGGTGGAGGTGACCTAAAGGAAAGGGGAAAATATCATGTCTAATTTTCACAAAAAAAGACATTGCTCACATCATTGAAAAACTATTATTTATATTTTGCCTAATTGTATTTAAATATATTTGCTTAACTAAGTGCTGCTTTGTTTATGGATTTGCTCCCCTTTAAGGAATTTTTGTGTCATCTGGAACTGGCAACATTGTCCCACTTGCTGCTTCTTCCCCAGGATGTCATCTCTTCCACATAAGAAATACTTTCATTCATTTGGGGATTATGAACTGAGTGATGATCATGTTCCAGGTGATGTCTTGGCAATGAGTATAGGGTTCTAAAACACAAAATCTCTAAGAATCCAGCCACAAAGTAAACATAAGCAAGTCGTATATGTGTGTGGGTACGTGTGTGTTCTCAGGGGCTTCTTTCCCACTCCCCGCACTGTAGCCCGCCAGGCTCTTCTGTCCATGAGGTTTTCCGGACAAGAACATTGGAGTAGGTTGCCATGCCCTTCTTGGGGTTCTTCCCCACCCAGAGATAAAACCCCAGTCTCCTGAGTCTCCTGCATTGCCGGCGAGTTCTTTACTGCTGAGCCACCAGAGAAGTCCATATATATGTGAATATATATTGAATGTATATATATATATATATATATATATATATATATATCTTATAAGTTATATATAACTTTTGAATGGTAACTGTTGCTATGAAAAAACCTGAAAGGTTTCAGGGAAAGAGTAGAGAAGGCATGTTATTTTTTAGATTCAAGAATGAAAGAGTAGGCTCCATCAACATATCAGGTGAACTGTATGCTTGGCAGGGAGAATAGCCACTGCAAATGCACTGAGGAAAGTGCTTGTTTAAAATGTTCAAATTTAAGAGAAAAAATGAAACCAATGTGGGGAGGGCATAAGCCAAGAGGGAGTGAGGAGAGATGGTGTCAGAGGATGCTGAGGAACAAGGTGACCTCCCTGGTGGTGCTGAAACTTCAAATCATAAGACTTTCATCCACCTCATGTAACTAGAACTTTATGAAATTGCTGCAGAGATGTCCAATGTGTTTAAATGGATCCCTTTTGTTGACCTTGCTGTGCTCAGCTGCTTCAGTCATGTCCAACTCTTTGTGATCCCATGGACTGCAGCCTGCCAGGCTCCTCTGCCATGGGATTCTCCCGTCAAGAATACTGGAGTGGATTTCCATGCCCTCCTTCAGGGGATCTTCCCAGCTCAGGGATTGGACCCAAGTCTCCTGTATTGCAGGCAGATTCTTGGAGTCACCTTGGAATATATGAACTCAGTACCACTGCTGTGAGGACTTCTCATACTCCACCAGGCACCACACACACAGGCACACACATAAAGGCACACACACACACACACACACACACACACACAGAGGCACAAACACACAGGCACACACACACACAGTAGACAGGGGCCACCGAAGCTATATTACTTCTATGTTTTTCACCCCTCATCCCTAGCTACCTTGATTAAGTTAGAGTTTGATACAACTGCCATTGATAAGATCAGGTTATGTAAAGTGGTATCCAAAAATTCCAGTTTGTAAGCATTCTTGGTACCAATATACTTGGGATTCAGTTTTGGTATGGCCATTTTACACTTGTATTAAAGATCATTAAAAAGTAGTTGAATGTGAACCTATGGTTGCCAGGGGGAAAGATGAGGGGAAGGGACAGTTAAAGAGTTTGGGATGGACATGAACACAATGCTATATTTAAACTGGATAACCAACAGGGTCCTGCTGTATAACACAGGGAACTCTGCTCAATGTTATGTCTCAGTCTGGATGGAAGGGGAGTTTGGGGGAGAATGGATACATGTATAAGTGTGGCTGAGTCCCTTTGCTGTTCACCTGAAACTATCACAACATTGTTAATTGGCTTTACTCCAATATAAAATAAAAAATTTGTTCAATGAATGTGCATCTCTCTCTCTCTCTCTCTCTCTCTATATATATATATATATATATATATATATATATATATATATATATATATATATATATATATATATGTATTTGGTCTTGTCTCAAAACTTGAATTTTAAGGCATATGTATACATCAGGAGACAGAGAGGGATTGGGGAGTGGGTAGAAAAAGAGAGAAATGGACACAAGAGGGAATAAAGACTTAACAAACTCAAATGTCTCCTGAGAGACTGTGGTAAAGAGGTTTCTTTGGTTCTGGTGACATTTCATGTGCTGGTTTGTTTTTTTTTTCCCCTGGATATCCAGGAAAAATAATAACAAATCAAAAATATATTTATTCTTATAATAAAATAGTGATATCTTTATGATTTAAAACATTTGCAGATTGGATAGCCCAACAGAAAGTGAGCAAAAGGACTGAGCTAACATTTCACAAATGGATGTATAGAAAGCATAATGAAATATGGATTTAATATTGACCTTCTTTAATATCAGGCAGCAATACTTATTTTTCTGGGGTTGCTTAATACCTATTTGACTAATTGGTTTTATAGGTCTGACAGCAGGCAAGGCAAGATTCTCCCTTTTCATTTGTGGCATCATCTCTTTGTTATGCTTGTGTTTTGATCGCTTTTCCCATAAGTCCTATGGGCACACTCTAGTCCTAGTTCTGCTCTTCATCCAACTAATGATCTGTTTGGTTCATCCACATAAAGCCTACCCACAGTGTAACAATTCTACTCTTATCACTGAGTAACGTCCTTCGTATTAGTCATCTGAGGACACTGAATTACACACACATTTCTTTCATTGTACTCTGTCTTTCTAATCATAATGCAAGGTCCAAAACAGGAAGGAAATTCACCTGCTTTGCTCACCCTTGCATTTTAATGAAGTGTGTGAATAAATCTGCACTGGTACCAAAAGTAATTTAGAAAACTGAAAAGCTAGGAAGTAAAAATATGACAAAGAGAATGAAACCAGGTTAAATAGTATGATTCTGAACCAAGTGTAATAAAAGCAAATCAAGTATTGACAATTAATTGAACAGTACATATAACAGTACATATGACATTGATATGAATTAATGACATTGACAGTGACCTAGAGATAAAAATAATATGATATATTATGTTCATAGAATGTTTTGGTATGTAATCTCCCTTCCACTCACCCGCCAATCTAACTAAACTATTCTTAATTTTTTTTTTGTCAAGAATATGCCCCAAAAGTCAATTGAAAAGCAATCATTTGTTTAAAAAAAGTATTTGAAAGTCTATTTATTATAGAAAAAGTGACATGTAATATATGGGTATATAATAATAACAGAGAAATCAAAATTGTGACCACATACTCAAAGTTTCGCTCTAATTCAGTATATGACTTGAGAAAGCAACACAGAATCTCTTTCATATCATTCTCCTGTGGAAAATATATTTGTCAGGTGCTTCTGAACTAGGAGTCCTCTCTGACTTGTCTGGCAGAAAATGTAAAGTGTTACAACATTTTAAGGGAAAAAATGAAGATAGCAATAAATATTCAAAATACAGGTGTTCTTTAATTCAGAGTTCCCCAGAGTTGGCACAATTGACATTCTGGACCAGATCATTATTTGAGGTGAGGGTCTGTCCTGTGCATTGTGGGATGTTTATAGCATCCCTGACATTTATCAAGCCCTCAATATGTCACAGTCATAAAAGACTCTGGACATTGTTAGATGTACCCTGGGGGACAAAGTCATCCACAGTTAGAGCCAGAATTTGAACTTCACTTTTTTATATTTTTGTAGTATTGATATACTAGAAATGCAGAAAACATAATATAAATGATTGCTAGATTTGACCATGCAAAATTTATATAGACTCACAATTCCTCTCAAATACATCTGTACCTAATAAAATAACTAAATGGCAAATAACCAGTTGGTAAGAAAAAAAAATCCCACCGTAAAAGTCGTAAAAGAATGCCTTCAATTCATTCTACATCACTCCAAAGCTAATACCCAATATCTTTAGGAATTCCCAGGTGGCACTAGTAGTAAAGAACCTCTCTGCCAATGCAGGAAATGTGAGAGATGCAGATTCGATCCCTGGGTCAGGAAGGTCTCTTGGAGGAGGAAATGGCAACCCACTCCAATATTCTTGCCTGGAAAATCCCGTGGACTGCGGAGCCTGGTGGTCTGCAATCCATAGGACTATAAAGAGTTGAACAAAACTGAACCAACTTAGAAAGCACACATGCACAATATCTTTCACCCCAATTAGTTAATAAAATATTGGGCATAAGTTCTACTTTTACTAGAAACACGTTATGCCTCTCATCCCTCTTCTCTTTGGGCTTCCATTCCATTCCACTGAACATTGTTATTGAATTCAATGTCCACTTTTCTTTCTAGCATCATAAAATATATCGATATTTCAATCAACCAAGCAAACAGCCATAGTGGTCTCTGCTCTGAGTTAGGATGAGCTGTTTCTAATGTAAATTATTTGGATTTCATTTTATCTTAACATTTTTAGCAGTATCTTTTGAGGTCTCAGACTCACCTGCATGGGACTATGAACAGAAGGCTCCTTATGGAAGTCTGAATCCCTTCTGGGTAGATGATGATGGAGACTGAAGCTCTGTCTTCAGATGAAAGAGCAGGAAGGAGGGGTCAAGCATTGGTTCTTTACTCAAACTTAGGACTCCAAATGCAACAGTTAGTCTACTCCATGCCCAGGCTGTACAAGCTCAGGGATGCAGCAGGGGAAGCATTTACAACTCTCTACATGTCTCATTAGGTACATTTCCCTCTTGATAAATGACTTACGGGCATGTGAATTCCTTGTGGGACTTGGTCTGGACAAAAAGATATTTTGTTGTTGTTGCTGTTTTTCCTAGTCATTCTCTGTTCCCAGGAGACCAAGTTATAATCCAGGCAAATTCAGTTTTTATTAATCCTTCTCCATTATCTCTAATCCTGCCAGAGTCCAAACTCCCAGCATCTTATCCCAACCCCAACTTCGAGTTTTCTCCAACAAGTGACACTGAGGCAACTGTCTTGAATCGTTCTCTTTGCTGGTCAGTGCATTGACATTTTGTAAAGACACAGTCCATAATATTTTTATCAAAATTTTATTCCCTTCTTTATAATAGGGACTGCTTTGTTTCTCTAATGCAAAACATTGGGCAGTGCCCTCTTTGGTTTCTCACGTGTGTGTGTGTGTGTGTGTGCTCAGTCGCTCAGTGTGTGTCATCTTTGAGAACCCATGAACTGTAGCTCACTGGGCTTCTCTGACCATGGAATTTTTCAGGCAAGAATATTGGAGTGGGTTGCCATTCCCTACTCTAGGTGATCTTCCCAACCCAGTGATCAAATTCATGTCTCTTGTGTTTGCTGCATTAGCAGGCAGATTCTTCACCATTGCACCACCTGGGAAGCTCAGTTTAAACCATTAAGAATTCCATACTTATATCTGAAGTAAATAGTTATCATTTATCCCCTCATTATAAAATATTTTAACCCATCTTAGCACATTGTATGGATTGTCTGTTTAAATTTAGAGAAACTTACTCTGTGAAGTATCAATAGTATAGCATATCTTCCAGTCCTCATTTTAGAAATGAGACTCAGACATTTAATATTCTGCTTAAATTTTTTTAAAATTTTCTTTCTTTCTTTTTTTTTTAACTTTACAATATTGTATTGGTTTTGCCATACATCAACATGAATCCGCCACATGTACACATGTTCCCAATCCTGAACCCCCCTCCCACCTCCCTCCCCATACCATCCCTCTGAGTCATCCCAGTGCACCAGCCCCAAGCATCCTGTATCCTGCATCGAACTTAGACTGGTGATTCATTTCTTATATGATATTATACATGTTTCAATGCCATTCTCACGAATTTTGAATGGCTTAACTTACATCAAGTCGGACACGACTGAGTGACTGAACTGAACTGAACTGAACTGAAAAAAAAATAAAGGTAAATGATAAAATAAGTTAGCAAATTAGTATCCTTATGATGAGAAGATTAACTTGAATTATGCTCGTTGGTATGAGTAATGGCAATGGTTTCCTATATGTGGAAAAGAGAGGGAAAGGTGGTGTTAGAGATAGATTTGAAGATGCTATGATGCTGGCTTTGAAAATGGAAGGACCATAAGACAAGGCATGAATGTGCCCCTAGACAGTGATCCAGGAAGATAATGCCTTCTTCCCCGGCATGTCCAGATGAGTCTCAGCTCTCCCAGATAGCTTCTGTTCAATCCAATGCAAGGAATATCCACATGTGATCTCTAGAGCTTTAATTTTTAAAGCCATTAGTGTAGTAATGTGTTACTGAAAGACTGCTCAATTCAGTTCCTTAGTTTCCCCTGGATAAAGGTATTTTGTAGTGGAACCCCACTTCAACCCCACTGAAGAAGAGAATTGAAAGCAGTTTGAAATATTTGTCTTATTTACTGGTTCATTGATGCGCTTCCCAGGTGGCACAGCAGTAAAGAATCCACCTGCCAATGCAGAAGACACAGGAGACTTGGGTTCAATCTCTGGGTTGGAAAGATCCCCTAGAAGAGAAAATGGCAACCCATTCCAGTACTCTTGCCTGAGAATTCCATGGACAGAGAAGCGTGGCAGGCTACAGTCTTTGAGGTCACGAAGAGTAGGACATGACTAAGCCTGTGTGCACACACTGGTTACATAATAGGAAAAGTAATTCACATCAAAGATAAGGTCCTATATTCTATTTCAAATGTTATTATCTAGATTTCTACATTACTTAAATTCCATTTTAATAAAGATATTCATTATTTTCATTTTATTACTCTCCATTTTCTCTAAAGGTTATTCTCAATATAATAAATTGTAATACATATGGGTCTGTGTGTATGTACATGTTTGTGTGTGAGTGTGCTTTTTTAAATAAAATATATACAGATAATGCACACATATACATACACCCCTTATTGTTCAATGTATTCTTTGGACTATACAAGTATTTTTACAGTTTTCATTTCTTTTCTCATAGCATCCCTTTTTTGCATGGCCTTCAGAAGTAAAGAAACAGAATGTTTGGGCATTCCCTTTATAATAATTACATAACAAGGCAGAAAAACTTATAGTATACTTCATCAGGTTGGCTTTCCCTGTGGTAAAGAATCTGTCTGACAATGAGGGTTTGATCCCTGTGTCGGGAAGATCCTCTGGAGAAGGAAATAGCAACCGACTCCAGTGTTCTTGCTGGAAGAATCCCATGGACAGAGGAGCATGGTGGGCTACAGTCCAGGGATCCTCAGAGTCAGACACGACTGTGTGATTAACACACAAAGGGAAATTAGAAAGAAAAGAAAAAAAACAAAAAACTTGGCACTCATAGATATAACAAAACTTAGGAGTGAGTTATCTAAATTACATAAAGAGGTCAAAATCAAAATATAAATTCCAAGAAAAATAGAAGAGGTACGTTCTATCTTCACAGTCTGACAAAACATTGGCAACATTTGGCTAAGAATTTGAGCTCTGCTATCACAGGTACTCCTTAAGCCCTAGGACAACTGGACGCTTTATACTTACCTTTCCAAAGAACATGTTTAGACCCCTCTTTAGGTTTCTATTTCTCAGGCTGTAGATGAAGAGGTTCAGCATAAGTGTGACCACAGTGTACATCACTGAGGTTGTTGCACTTGAGTTTGAGCTGTGAGTAGCAGCAGAGCTAAGATATATCTTAAGCCTGTACAATAAAATAAGGAGACCACTGAGAGATGAGATGCACAGGTAAAAAATGCTTTATTCTTCCCCTGAGCTGATGAGATTCTGTGTATGAAGGAACCTTCCTTAGAGTAAGAGTAAATGATACACATGAAGGAACCATCAGCCAGAAACAGAGCTACAGATTACATCACCACGTTATTGATAAAGGTGGCAGAACTGGCAAGTTGGATCATCTGACTGAGTTCACAGAAAAAGTGTGAGATTTCTAAGACGTTACAGAAGGTCAGTCACAATACCATTAAGTTTTCTAACAAGGAATGCAGGACACTGATGACCCAGGACACCAGCACCAGCAGTCTATAGAGCCGGGTGGTCATGATGACTGTGTAGTGCAGGGGGTGACAGATGGCCGCATATGGATTAAAAGCCTCAGTGTCAGGAGAAAGATATCCAGTCCAGCAAAAAGTAACTTTGCTCCATGTCTGGATGCTCCACAGCATCTTTCGGATGGTGGTGGAGGTGAATCAGATGTCTACAAAGGACAGTTTGGAGAGGAAGAAGCACACGGGATGTGGAGGTGGGGGTCTGACTCAACAGCAATGATAATGAGTACATTTCCAAACACACTGATCAGGTGCATGGAGAGAAAAATAATAAATAAGAGGGTCTGCAGTTCTGATTCCTCTGAAAATCCCATAAGAAGAAATTAAGAAACTGCTGCTCGGTTCCTTGGTGCCACGTGGTGGTGGTGACTATGAGAAAAAGGGAAAATCACATGACTAATTTTCACATAAATTGGCATTACTGCATTGTTGAAATGCTACCATTTATATTTTACCATAAAGAAATTAATTTCAGTATTTTGTTCATGGGTTTCATGCACTGTAGGGAGCCTCCTACATCATCTCTAATTAGGTGTGAGTACAGGTGGCCATGAGGCATGGGATCCCATCCCCATAGTCACCATAGTCATGACTCTTCCTCCTATTTCCACACCTGCAGTGACCATGGTTGTTGAATCTTACCACACTGAACATGTCATGTGTGTGCATGCTAAGTCACTTCAGTCTGTTTGACTCTTTGTGACCTGATGGACTATAGCCACTAGGCTCCTCTTTCCATGGAATTCTCCAGGCAAGAATACTGGAGTAGGTAGCCATTTCCTTCTCCGGGGGATCTTCCCTACCTAGGGATCAAACCTGGGTCTCCTGCATTGCAGATGCATTCTTTACCATCTGAGCCACCGGGAACATGCCATAGCACCCTTATAACCCCAGCTCCACCACCTCCCATCACTCTACCTTTATGGCATCATAGCCTGTGTCCCAGGAGGTCCCAGGTGCATCAGAAAATCTACCCACCCAGAATACCAGGCAACACGCCAGCCACCCTGTCAGCAGCAAGGTACCAACAATCCCAGAGACACAAGAAGCAAAAACTAAGTCTCAGGATGACACCTCTGATAGAGGCGATGGAAGGTGGGAAGAGCAGAACAATAAACAGAGGCAGTTCAGGCAGAAGAAATTTGTACTTGCTATATCATCACCTACTGGACAATGAGAGTAAAACCTCAAATTTTTAACTGATCCTGAACCAGGGAAATGTAAAAGCTGAATTTTGAAAAGGCAGAGGAACCAGAGATCAGGTTGCCAACAACTGCTGAATCATAGAAAAAGCAAAGGATTTCTAGAAAAATATATTCTTCTACTTCATTGATTATGATAAAACCTTTGACTGTGTGGATCACAGCAAACTGAGAAATTCTCAGAGATGAGAAAACCAGACCACCATTCCTGTCTCCCAAGAAACCTATATGCAGATCAAGAAGCAACAATGAGAATATTACATGAAACAACTGACTGATTCAAAATTGAGACAGGAGTACTTTAAGGCTGTATATTGTCACCCTGCTTATTTATACGCAGAATACATTACGTGAAATGCTGGGCAGGATGAATTCCAAGCTGGAATAAAGATTACAGGGAAAAATATCAACAACCTCAGATATGCAGATGATACCACTCTAATGGCAGAAAGTGAAGAGGAACTGGAGAACTTCTTGATTAGGATGAAAGAGGAGAGTGAAAAAGTTGGCTTAAAACTCAACATTCAAAAAACTAAGATCATGGCATCCAGTCCCATCACTTTAAAAGGTTTGGCTGTGAGCCATGAGCTACACCAGGACTCATGACCTCCAGAGGAGAGGATTTCGATCCGGGGCCAGAGACGAGGCTTGATCACTCAAAGCTTTTGTGTAACAAAGTTTTATTAAAGTATAAAAGAGACAGAGGAAGCTTCTGACATAGATATCAGAAGGGGGCAGAAAGAATGCCCCTCTTGCTATTTTTTTAAGCAAGGAGTTATATATCTGTTAGCAAGTTACTAATCAAATAAAGAATCACCTCAAAACTGAAAGAGTTGCACCAGGCCCGTCTCCTATAGCATGCATTTTGAGATAACATTGGCACAAATTGAATCATCCCGACTATAAAACAATTGACATGAATCTTAAAGAAAGGCAGATTTCCAAACAAATACATAGCTTCATTAGCATAGCTTAAGAGAATGTTTCCATGAATAAGACATACTGGTTTGTTGGGCCATTTTCTGTTCAAGGTTTGAGTCTTAGGCTGAACCTTTTAGAAGAAAGGCAGATTCCAAGGCAAATACATAGTTCATTAACATAGCTTAAGAAAAACATTTCCATAAGAAAAAAGCATTGGTTAGCTCTAGGTTTGAGAAAAGTTAAGTTTAGGGGGAACCAGGTGTTATCATAACAACAAAGAATTTAAAGAAACCTCCTTTTAATTTTGTATAGAGAAGGGGACAAAAATCTGCCACTTGTCATTTATTTCCTCCACTTGGGGGCACCTAGCCTTCCTACCTGTTACCCTCTCAACTTCATGGCTAATAAATGTGGGAAAAGTAGAAACAGTGACATATTTTATTTTCTTGGACTCCAAAATTATTGTGAATATTGACTGGAGACACGAAATTAAAAGACAGTTGCTCCTTGGAAGAAAAGCTATGACAAACCTAGACAGTATATTAGAAAGAAGAGACATCACTTTGCCAACAAATGTCCATATAGCCAAAGCTATGGTTTTTGCAGTAGTTATGTACAGATATGAGAGTTGGACCATAATAAAGAAGACTGAGCATGAAAGAATAGATGCTTTTGAATTGTGGTGCTGGAGAAAACTCTGAGAGTCCCTTTGACTGCAAGGAAATCCAACCAGTCCATCCTAAAGGAAATTGTTGCAGGAAGGTGGACCCCTTCCAGGGCCCGAAACTGGGCTCTTGTCTAACACTTGGAAATGAATTGTCCAAGGAGACACATGTGCTGACAAAGAGAGATTTTATCGGGTAAGGGCACCGGAGTGGAGAGCAGTAGGGTAAGGGAACCCAGGAGAACTGCTCTGATGCGTGGCTCCCAGTTTCAGGTATTATGGTGATGGGATTAGTTTCCAGGTGGTCTTTGGCCAATCTAATTCAGTCTTTCCTGGTGGCGCACACATCACTCAGCCAAGATGAATGCTAGCGAAAGGGATTCTGGGAAGTGGATGGACACACGGTGTCTCCTTTCAACCTTTCCCTAACTCTTCTGTTGATGGTGGCTTATTAGTTCCCTATTCCTTGTCAGGATCTCCTGTCATAAAACAACTCATGCAAATGGTTACTATGGTGCCTGGCCAGGGTGGGCAGTTTCAATCAGTGTGCTTCCCCTAACAAACTCCCCCCTGAGAGACTTCATACTCAAGATACTTCTTGGGAATTGGGGCAGAGGTCTCTTTCTTCTGTAACTTCTTCCTGCTGTGCATGGGCGTATGCCTGCCTAGCAGAGCAGAAGTCTCTCTCTACCAGATCTAAGTCAAGGTATTTTTTTGCCTGAAACCAGCATTCACCCTTATAATAACAGCAATTTAGTTTGAAACTGTTGGCCCCTCTCAGGGACGAAATAGACAGAGGCCAAACAGGAGACCTAACAGGGTGGTCATCTCTGGTCCCCAGAAACAGAAGGCAACATTTGGGGTGAGAGTTGCAGGGTTTGTGACCCTTTTTGATTGGTTGGTGGTGAGGCAACAGAGCTGTGCTCCAGGAATCTTGTGCTCAGTCTGAAGTTACCATCCTCCACCTGGGTGGGGGCTCAAAGACATTGTTATGCATATTTCTTTGAGGAGTAACCAGGACTCGGTCCGGAGGCTGTACCAACCTTTGATTGTTTCTCCTGTTTCTGTATCCCCTCCCTTCCCTGATTAGCAATTGTTTGAATCCACACTTTGGAACTCAGGGAAGGTCAAGTAGGCTGAATGAAGCCTATATCCTACAGACAAGAAATGGAGAACACAGAACAGATTTCTACTCCAGAGCCCCACAGAGTCCTGCTCAGTTTTAATTTAGGGAACTAGGCAGCTATGACTGTGATAACTTCCTGTCAAAATGGAGCATAGGACTGCTGCAGCTTGGAATATAGACACTGAATTGGAAGTATTTCTGAGTTCCAAGTTCTAGATCTGAGTCTTGTATGATTAAAATCTCAATCCCTTGGTTTGCCATTTTGGTATAACAGACCCAATTAGAAGTAGTTGGAGGAGTGATAACTGGAATTTAGTAGACAAAATAAATCTCATTTCTTTTAAAAGAATAGGCGTGAAAATAAAAATCTAAAAATAAAAATAAAAAATAAAATAAAAATATAAAAATTAAAAAGAAAAGAAAAGAAAAGAATAGGCCTGAAACCCAGTCTGGACCTGGCACTTCAGGGAGACTTGTAGCCAGGTAGCCAGTTGCCTAATTTTATAAAAAGTAAGGTTGCTGTTACTAGCTTCCAGCAGACATTGTTTTGAGAATGGTGGCATCCAAGCCTGACACGACTGAGAAAACTCAAGTATTTAGCAATACAAGGTCTAATCTGAAAGTACACCCATAGCATCACCTAGTTATTTCCCAGGATATCTGAACCATAGCTACTCTATTTTGACTTTTTAATTGTAAACTTTTCCTTACTAGCGAAAGCAGATTTCACCATAAATGAAGTCAGTTTCTCTAGATATGAGAAGATGCAAAAATTGGGCCTCATAAAACCTTCTCCTGAAAAGATCTAACTATCTGAAGGCCTGTTCTGCCAGTTTTTCCCAGAGCACAGAGTGCCTCATTCCTGATTTTCACCCTGAACTCCTTTCAGGGGCGTTGAAAATCAGCAGTTGCAGTGGCCATGATTTGATCTTTGTAGATGCAGATGGCAAGTGTCAGTCTTCAGTTGGCAGAGCCCCTTTTTGTTCATAAACTTGATCATGATTTTGAGGGGAGCATCTCATGACCATTTTATCCTATGGTGCCGAGAATGTCCATTCTCAGGTTTGGCAAAGATTTTTTGACAGGCCACTCAATGTGCTGTTACTGGACTAGGCCATAAAACAGTATCCAAAATTCTCTGGACCACCTGTCTTACTAGCCTCTTGGTCCAGGAAAATATTCCCTCTTGTTGCTTCTTCTCATATCTAGAGTTACATGATGCTAACGAGCATCATCGATCTCATATGGGACTATATATTATTCTATTAGAGGCCTCAGACACACATTTGACAGTGTAAGAAACAGCAATTTTATAAAACAGGTGAAATACAAATAACATAGCCAGCAGTATTAGTAAAGTCACAAGTAAGACTTAAGAGCTTCCATTAGATGTAGCCCAGTATATCTCAGGTCATCTGACTTAGTCTGCTCTGTAGAATCTTTATCTTCCACGGAAAATATATATTCAGTTCGTTCAGTTCAGTCGTTCAGTCGTGTCCGACTCTTTGCGACCCCATGAATTGCAGCACGCCAGGCCTCCCTGTCCATCACCAACTCCCAGAGTTCACTTAGACTCACATCCATCGAGTCAGTGATGCCATCTAGCCATCTCATCCTCTGTCATCCCCTTCTCCTCCTGCCCCCAATCCCTCCCAGCATCAGAGTCTTTTCCAATGAGTCAACTCTTCACATGAGGTGGCCAAAGTACTGGAGTTTCAGCTTCAGCATCATTCCTTCCAAAGAAACCCCAGAGCTGATCTCCTTCAGAATGGACTGGTTGGATCTCCTTGCAGTCCAAGGGACTCTCAAGAGTCTTCTCCAACACCACAGTTCAAACGCATCAATTCTTCAGCTCTCAGCCTTCTTCACAGTCCAACTCTCACATCCATACATGACCACAGGAAAAACCATAGCCTTGACTAGACAGACCTTAGTTGGCAAAGTAATGTCTCTGCTTTTGAATATACTATCTAGGTTGGTCATAACTTTTCTTCCAAGGAGTAAGCATCTTTTAATTTCATGGCTGCAATATTAGCACTGCCTATAAGATACATAGCCCAGTTTTCTAGTGTTGCTAGATTGATCGTCCTTAGTATGATTTAATTGTTTCCAACACAGAGGAGACTTTAAGCCTAAATTACCATAGCCTGGTGTTATCTACATAAATCCATCCCATAATTGTTGGAGATTTTTCCTCCTTTGTTGAAACTTTTCTTGTTGCTCTGATTGAGCTTGAGTTATAGAAAAAAGCTCAAATTTATGGCCAGAGTCAGAGTAGACATTATTAATTGGCCTGATGAGGGGATCCCATCTAGTAATATCACAATGACCTGAATATGACTATAATTTTTTTTAAGTAAATTTCCTCAGGGCCAACAGCCGGAGTCTAGCTCCAGCAGCCAGGGAATCAGCCTGGAAGGGGTGAGGGGTGTCAGTGGACTATGATGTAGCCTCTGACTCATAGTACAGAACTACATGCTTATTTCAAGCTTCAGGTTTTCTTTTATATTTTGACAAAAGCATTAGGTCAGAGTCTTACTAGATGCAGACTTCCATTAACAAACTGGGATTTAACATTTTTTGAAATATTTTTTCTCCCTAAAGTTACCCTCATTTTTATCACATATAACCAAATTAAGGCTAGTTTTTTTTGCAAAACAGGTCTGTTCTCACTAATTTTGGTCTGATGATTTATATAACCATAATTGATTATAGACTTTTTATTTTGCTGAAACATTTATAGAGTCTCAGATTGAACTTTTAACATAAAACAGGGCTGGGAAACTAACACCAAAGGCTTATCACAGATTTTGCCTAACAAATCTAGGTGTATTCGTCCCTTTTTAAGGTCTCAAAAATTTCTTGAGATTTTTGTAACCATGAGATAACCTTCCTAACTCATTTAGTAAACTTACTGGAAACGTAAGAATTTCCAATTTTTGGAGGAGTCAGATAGAGAGAAAATATAATTGTTTTGTTTATAACCTTTAATTTTACCAAAGTATTGTCATAATTAGTTTGAGAGGAAGGTTTCCCCTACTCTCTGAAAACATAAGATTCAAACCAGTAATTTTTCAAAAAGAAACCATAAAAGTTATAAGCATATTCACTGGTTCATTCCATCTTTAAAACTTTCAATCATGCCGCCTGCTTCAGCTCAGAATGATTGGATTCTTTTTATAGCTGCAGTCCTAAAGAATGCTTTCAGAGCCTTCTTTATGTCTTTGTTCCTCAGACTATAGATGAAGGGGTTCAGCATGGGTGTGACCACAGTGTACATCACTGAGGCCGTTGCACTTGAGTGTGAGCTATTGGCATTAACAGGATAAATATACACTCCTAAGCATGTACAATAAAATAAAGAGACCACTGAGAGGTGAGATGCACAGGTGGAAAATGCCTTATATTTCCCCTGAGATGATGAAATTCCACGTATGCAGGAAACTATCCTAGAGTAAGAGTAAACAATACCAGCTAAGGGTGAACCTCCCAGCAAGACAGCTGAAAAATATAGCACGGTGTCATTAAGAAGGGTCTCAGAGCAGGCAACTTGAACCAACTCTTTGAGTTCACAGAAATAGTGAGGGATTATCACCACTCCACAGAAGGACAGCCTTGACACCATTAAGGTTTGTAAGAAGGAATCCAAGATACCGATGATCCAGGACACCAGAACCAGCAGTGCACAGAGCCAGGCGTTCATGATGACTGTGTAGTGCAGGGGGTGACAGATGGCCACAAACCGGTCATAGGCCATCACGGTCAGGAGGAAGTCATCCAAAACTACAAACAGTGTGAAAAAATACATCTGGGTGATGCAGCCTTCATAGGTTATAACTAGGCTCTGAGTCTGGATGTTCCACAGCATCTTTGGGACGGTGGTGGAGGTGAAGCAGATGTCTACAAAGGACAGGTTGGAGAGAAAGAAGTACATGGGGGTGTGCAGGTGGGAGTCTGAGCTGACAGCCAGGATGATGAGCAGGTTTCCGAATACAGTAATCAGGTACATGAAGAGGAAAAGCGCATATATAAGGGGCTGCAGTTCTGATTCCTCTGAAAGTCCCAGAAGAAGAAATTCTGAAACATTTGTCAGGTTTATTGGTCTCATGTGGTGGAGATGACTACGGGAAAGGAGAAAATAACATGTCTATTTTTACAAAAACAGACATTGCTCACATTGTTGAAAAACTATTGTTTATATTTTACTTAAGTACATTTAATATTTTTTGCCTAAGTTCAGTATGTTTCTAATGGATTTTCCCCTTTATGGAATTCCCTATGTCAGCTCAAACTCACAAGGTTGTCTCACGTGTAGATTTTTTTTTTTTTTGCAGGCTATCATATGTTCCAAATATTTAATGAGAAATTTTTCAATTCATTTGGGTAATAGAAGTTGAATAATGACAGTGTTTCAGGTGCTGTCCAGGTGATGAGTATGGGGTTCTACAAAAGCTGTAAGAATCTAGACACAAAGAAAATATAAGCTATATATATATATATATATATGAAATTTGACTACATATGTGTTAATATATATTGCTTTTCATACGATGACTCCTTCTATGAAGAAATTTGAAAAGAGTTATAAGGTAAAGAATAGAGAGGGGATACTATTTCTCATGACTCTTCAGGTAAGACATGCAAATAAGATTACATTTCAATAGAGACCTCAAGGAAGAGAGAGCAAGAATACTGAACTTACCAGGAGGAGAAATGTGTGCCTGGCAAGGTGAAAAATTGTTGCAACAGCCCTGGTGTAAAAGCCCTGGGGAAGGTGCTTGTTTAACATGTTCAAGTTTTCTAAAAAAGGAAGCCAATTTGGGGAGGTTAGTGCACAAGATGAAGTGTGAGGAGAGGCGCTGTCAGGATGCTGCTGAAACTTCAAGTCACAAGGAGACCCTCATCCACACTATGTTATGTTCCTCTAGCACATTTTGAAATTGTTACAAAGGTGTCCTGTATGTTTAAATGAATCCCTTCTGTTGATTGAGTTCTGGCTTCTGTATATGAGTCACCTTGAAATATGTGAGCTTATTACTTTCATGCATTGGAGAAGGAAATTGCAACCCACTCCAGTGTTCTTGCCTGGAGAATCCCAGGGGCGGGGGAGCTTGGCGGGCTGCCGTCTATGGGGTCGCACAGAGTCGGACACGACTGAAGCAACTTAGTAGTAGTAGTTGATTATCCCTGCTGTGAGCACTGTTCACATGATACATGGCAAGAACACACATACACACAGTAGACACTGGTTACTTAAAGTCTGTTGCTGAGCAGTGAAAGACGCCGGGATTCTTGGCCTCTGGAGGAGAAGAATTCAATCCAGGGCCAGTGACGAGGCTTGATCGCTCAAAGCTTTTGTGTAATAAAGTTTTATTAAAGTATAAAAGAGAGAAAGCTTCTGACATAGACATCAGAAGGGGGCAGAAAGAGTGCCCCTCTGCTAGTCTTTAGT
The DNA here is from genome assembly GCF_032405125.1 of Capricornis sumatraensis. NCBI lineage: Eukaryota > Metazoa > Chordata > Mammalia > Artiodactyla > Bovidae > Capricornis > Capricornis sumatraensis. Next base: position 10,833,554 of record NC_091077.1, read on the forward strand.
CGGATGTCTTATGTCTGTTAGAAAGCTATTAATCAGATAAGAGAGACACCTCAAGGTTGACAGAGTTTCACCAGGGCCCTCTCCCACAATATGCATTTTTGAGATAGGATGGCAAGAAGTGTGTCATTCCCCAGCCATAAAATAAATGATATGAATAGTGGTTTGTTGAGCTACTATCAGCCCAAGGTTTGAGAAAAGAAAAAAGTTAGTCTGAGGTGGAACCATTTTGAAGAAAGTCAAATACCAACACAAATACATAGTTTCATTAACAAAGCTTAAGAAAAACATTTCCATGAGAAAAACACGTTGGTTAACTAAAGGTTTGAGAAAAGTTAAGTTCAGGTGGAACCAGGTATCTTCATGGCAACACAGAATTCTAAAAGAAAAAAAAAAAAAACCTGAAACTTGTAGTTTGTTTCCTCCTCCTGCCTAAGGGAGAGAGAAAAAAATGTCTGACACTTGCAGCCTATTTCCTACATTTGGTGAACCCTGGCCTTCCCATCTGTTACCCTCTCACTACCTAAGCTATGTTACTCCTAAATCCTTTTCACCCCTCCCCCTTAACTACCCTGATTAAGTTAAAGTTTGATACAACTCAAGTTGATCAGATCTGATTATGTAAAATGGTATCCAAAAATTCCAGTTTGTAAATTTCCCAGGAATCAATAAACTTGGGGCTCAACTTTGGTCTGGCCTTGTATTAAAGACACATTAAAATTTGTTCAATGTATATGTATACATTGTGCATGCATGCTCAGTCCTTGCTGACTCATTGCAACCTCATGGACTGTAGCCCTCCAGGCTCCTCTGTCCATGGGATTTCCTAGGTAGGAATACTGGAGTGGATTGCCATTCCCTTCCTCAGGGGATCTTCCTGACCCAGGAATTGAACCTGAGTCTCTTATATCTCCTACAATGGCATTCTGATTCTTTACCACTGTGTCACAGAAAAGGATATATATATGTATGTATATATCTATATCTTTTCTTAAAAACTGGATTTTAAGATATATGTATACATTTAGATACAGAGAGGGATGTGAGGGGGAGAGAAAAATCAAATGGACACAAGAGGAAATAAAGACTTAATAAGCTCAAATGGTCCCTGAGAGACTGGTAATGAAAAGCATCTTTGGTTCTGGTGATATTTCACGTACTGTTCTATTACCTTGATGTCTGGGAAAATAATTAAAACACCAAATATAAATTTATCCAAATGATAAATTTATCCAAATGGTATCTTTATGATATGAAACATTTGCAGATTGAATTGCCCAAAAATGAATAAAAGGACTAAGACAGCACTTCACAAAAGGAAGTACAAAAGGACAATGAATATGGATTGAATTTAGACCATTTTTAATCAAGCTGTAAAACTTATTTTCCCTGTGCCTGTTTCATATCTGTTTGAGTAACTGTTTATATATGGTTCAATAGTAGACAAAAAACAGCCTCTTTAGTGCTTTTTCATATGTGGCATCATCTCTTTGTTATTCTTGGGTTTTGATCATTTTTCTGATAGATCCTATGGGCTCACTCTAGTCTTAGTTCTGATTTTTGTCCAAACATCAATTACCCGTGAGGTTCATATTCATAAGACCTACTTGCATTGTGAGAATTCCATACTTATCACTGAGTAATGTCCCTCATATCAGTCATCTGAGGACACTGTATTCTACACACATTTCTTTCACTGTACTCTGTCTTCCTAATCATACTGCAAGATCCAAACAAGAAGAGACTTCACCTGTTTTGCTCACCTTTGTATTTTAACAAATTATGTGAATAGATGTTCGCTTGTACAAAAATTATGAAAAGTTAGGAAGTAAAAATATGACGAGGTGTATGAAACCAGGCTAAATAGAACACTGAAACAAGTGTAATAAATAGAATTAAATGAAGTTTTGAAAGCTAACTGAATAAAAGATATAATAGCAACAATTTATGACATCAACATGGATTAATTACATTAATAATAGCCTAAAGATAAAATAATATAATGTATTATGTTCATAAAATTCTCTAGCAGGTAACACATAGTTATTACTGTTGAATGAATCAGGAATATGTCTCATTATATTTGGATGTTTAACATATGGCAAGGTTGTATTTCACTTTATTTGGAAAGATGGAATTATTGATAAAAACTGACTTAAAGGTCTATCTTACAAAAATATGAAGTTGTTCCTCCTTAAAACATCTTACAAAAAATCAGAGAGATTATGACCTCAGTGTAAAAGTAACAAACACATTATGAGTGGACAGCTTGAAATCTCTGTATGAAATTATGAGTGAGTTAACCATCTTAAATAAGGCAAGGAACTCAGAGGTAAGAAAATAAGACATATATAGCTGAATTTTTTTTTAAATTTGTGGCCCTAAATATGCTCCAAAAGCCAACTGAAATACAAGCATTCATAAAAATTATTTGAAAGTCTGTTTACTGTAGAAAAATGTGCATATACTATGGCTATATGATAATAATAGGTAAATCAAAATGGTGACCACATATATGAAGTTTTGCTCTAATTCAAGATATGATTTAGGAAAGCAACATGGAACCTCTCTCATATCATTTTCCTGTGGGGAAAAAAAAATATCTGTTGAATTAGGGCTGAGAACTTTTTAGTAGCCCAGGAGTATGCTCTGGTTTTTCTGACAGATATGTGAAGTGTTAACATTTTAGGGAAAAAAAATTGAAGATAGCAATAAGTAGTCAAAATGCAGGTATTCTTTAATTCTGGGTTCTTCAGTGTTGTCACAGTTGACATTCTGGACCATATAATTTGTGGTGGGGGTCTGTCCTATGCATTGTGGGGTGTTCACAGAAACCCTGACCTTTATTGAGCCCTCAATGTGTCACAGCCACACAAAGTTCTGGACATTACTGTGGGGGAAAAAATCATCCACAGTTAGAGACAGAGTTTGAATTTAATTACCATAGATTTTTGTAGCAATGATATACTAGCAATGGAGAAAACATATCTGATTGCTAGATTTGACCACACAAAATTTATATCGAGTCACAATTCCCCTCAAATGCATCTATCCCTAATAAGAAAACTAAATGGTCAGTTGGTAAGAAAAAAAACACCCATCTTTAAGTTGGAAAGAAATGCCTTCATTTCATTTTATAGCTTTCCATAGCTAACACCCAATTTCTTTACCCCAGTTAATTAATAAGATATTTGGACCTGTTCTACTTTTACTGGAAGCACTTTATGCCTTTCATCCCTCTTCTAGTTGGACCCTCATTCTTATCGTTTTGCTTGCTGATTTCAGTTTCTACACTTCTCTTTTTATTATTTATATATTTATTTTACTTCTCTTTTTAGCCTTCTGGTTTGCATTGATATTTTAAGCAAGGGAATGACACCAGTGATTGCCAAGCTCTGAGTTCGGCTGAGTGCGGCTGTGTTCGTTCTCAGGTGACGTCATGTAAACATTTTTGAATTTTATTTTATCTGGTACTTTTCTGCAGTGTCTTTTGGCCACTTTGACTCACCTGCATGGAAACTGAGAGGAAGGTCCTTGTGTGGAAGTCTGAATCCCTTCCTGGATGGTTGATGGAGACCGAAGCTCTGCCTACAGATAAGACAGCACGTGGAGGGTCAAGTGTTGATTCTTTACTCAGACTTTGGATTCCGAAAGCAAAAGCTTGTCTCCTCCATGCCCAGGTTGTACAAGTTTGGGGATGCAATAGAGGAGCTATTTAACAGCTCTCTCTGTCTGCACATTAAGTATATTCCCCTCTTGTTATTAATACAGTGACCTGTAAACATATGATTTCCCTGTGGTACTTGGTCTGGACAAAAAGGATCCTTTTTTATTCCTGCTGATTCTCTGTTCCCAGGAGACCAAGTTACAAGAGGGGTGAATTCAGCTTTTATGAATTCTTCTCCATTAATTTCTCTCCTGCCAGGGGTCTAAACTCCCAAAGCCAGTGTTATCCCAACACCAGTGTTAAGTTCTCTCCAACAAGTGATACTGAGGCAATTGTCTTGAATGGATCCCTTGGATGGTCAATGCATTGACTTTTTGTAAGGACAGAGCCCATGATACACTCAGAAAAGTTTTATTTCTCTCTTTATAAAGGGACACCTCTATTTGTTTACTGTTAAATAGTGGGCAGTGCACACCCTGGTTTCCTGACCCTTCTGCTAAAACCATTAGGAATTTCATATGTATATCTGAAGTTAATAGCTGTCATTTATCCCCTCATTATAATGTCTCTAAGTTATGACATGTATTTCCATATTTTAAGTACCATATCCTACCTTAGCACAGTATAGGGATTATCTGCTTAAATTTGGAGAAATTTATTCTGTAAAATATCAATAATAGTGTATGCCATTCATTCTCCATTCTACAAATAGGACTCAGAGGTATTTATTTTCTGATGTTTTTTCAAATTTTTGAGTATGTTAACTTACATAAAAAAGAATAGAGCTAGCTGATAAAATTAATTAGCTAATCATTCTCCTTAAAATGAGAAGATTAACTTGGATTACCCATGTTGCTATAAGCAATGGCTGTGATTATCTAAATGCAGAGGAGAGAAGAGTAAGAACTGGAGTCAGAGAGAGATCTGAAGATGCTGTGATGCTAGCCTTGAGGATGGAAGAGGGACTATAACACAAGGAAAGTAGATGCCCCTAGAAAGTCATCTAGGAAGGGAATACCTTCTTCCTTGGACTGTCCAGATTGATCTCAGTTTTAGCAGACATATTTTATTCAGCCCAATGTAAGGAATATCAGTGGCTGATCTTAAATTTTAAAGCAATTAGTGTAATGTGTTATTGAGTTTAAACTTCTCAATTCAGTCATCTAGTTTTCCCTGGATAAAGATTTTGTGTGTGTGTGTGTGTGTTGGAACCCCACCTTGTGTTTGCTGGTTCATTGAATTCCACATTGCATTATATAAATGTGGTTATATTTTGAATACTTATGATAAGAAAAGTAGTTCATATCAAAAGTAATGTCTCACATTCCATTTAAAATGTTTTGTCCGAATTTCTGCATTCCTTAAATTCCATGTTAACAAAAACATTCATTATTTTCATGCCTTTACTCTTTAATTTTCTGTAAAGATTATTCTCAAAATAATAAATGAGATTATCTCTGTGTCTGTGTGCATGGACATGTATGTGCGTGTGTGTTTAACATAAAGTATATACAAGCAATTAACACACATACACATATACTTCTTACCCTTAAATGTATTCTTTGGGTTATGCAAGTATTCTTGTCATTTTCTCATATCATCCCTCAGAAAATAGGTTTATTTTTGTGTATCACCTTCAGAAGTAAAGAAAGAGGCACTTTGGGGATTACATTTATAACAATTACATGTTGTTGTTGTTGTTGTTTAGTTGCTAAAGTTGTTTCTGACTCTTTTGCAACCCTATGGACTGTAGATGGCCAGGTTCTCCTCTCCATGGGACTTCCCAGACAAGAATACTGGAGTGGGATACCATTTCCTTCTCCAGGGGATCTTTCTGACCCAGAGATGAAATCCTCATCTCTTGCATTGGCAGGTGGATTCTTTACCGCTGAGCCACCAGGGGAGGTCAACCATTACATAATATAGCAGACAAACTTATTGCATACCTCCTTGGATTACACATAAATAGAATCAGGCAGTATACACTCTAAATTTTTATGGCTTTCAAAATTCTTCAATTCACATAGTTTAATGGGCACAGTTTATTGTTTTCAATTATGTTTTAACAAATTTATTAGAATTTTAAATTCTAGTGTGCACACCAGGGTAGGTAATGAAGAACAGACAGGTGAGTCACACCTAACAGGGCAAGAGACATCTCTTCCAACTGGGAAAAAGCAAAGTTTTACATGTGGATATTCAGTTCAGTTCAGTTCAGTCGCTCAGTCTTGTCCGACTCTTTGTGACCCCATGAATCGCAGCACACCAGGCCTCCCTGTACATCACCATCTCCCGGAGTTCACTCAGACTCATATCCATCGAGTCCGTGATGCCATCCAGCCATCTCATCCTCGGTCGTCCCCTTCTTCTCCCGCGTCCAATCCCTCCCAGCATCAGAGTCTTTTCCAGTGAGTCAACTCTTTGCAAGAGGTAGCCAAAGTACTGGAGTTTCAGCTTTAGCATCATTCCCTTCAAAGAAATCCCAGGGCTGATCTCCTTCAGAATGGACTGGTTGGATCTCCTTGCAGTCCAAGGGACCCTCAAGAGTCTTCTCCAACACCACAGTTCAAAAGCATCAATTCTTCGGCGCTCAGCCTTCTTCACAGTCCAACTCTCACATCCATACATGACCACTGGAAAAACCATAGCCTTGACTAGACGGACCTTAGTCCACAAAGTAATGTCTCTGCTTTTGAATATGCTATCTAGGTTGGTCATAACTTTTCTTCCAAGGAGTAAGTGTCTTTTAATTTCCTGGCTGCAGTCACCATCTGCAGTGATTTTGGAGCCCCCAAAATAAAGTCTGACACTGTTTCCACTGTTTTCCCATCTATTTCCCATGAAGTGATGGGACCGGATGCCATGATCTTCGTTTTCTGAATGTTGAGCTTTAAGCCAACTTTTTCACTCTCCTCTTTCACTTTCATCAAAAGGCTTTTTAGCTCTTCTTCACTTTCTGCCATAAAGGTGGTGTCATCTGCATATCTGAGGTGATTGATATTTCTCCTGGCAATCTTGATTCCAGCTTGTGCTATGAGGCTATTATAGTAGTCAAATTTAAATTGAAGCGATTCACATTTAATAAACTCATTTCACCTGAAAATTGGAAGATTAGCCTACATATATAAAAGTAATAAAATATTATTAGTTGGTTCAAGAAGAGCAGTAAGGCCACACACAACATTACAGATGAGCTTTAGAAACATGCTAGAGAGATTCACGCCTGACTAGACTCATGAATCTGGAGGGATAGAAGCCATGGAGAGATCAGAGCAACTTCCACCTGTATCACTTCATTTGACAATGAAGATGTTTTACTAACAATTTTATTTCAGGAAAGTTTGTATGTAACAACACCTAACATAATAATCTAATTAAGCAGAACTAAGGACAATTGTAATAATCTGATTCTACTAATTCTAGAATTTTGTTCTGATATTTTAAAGGTAGCATTCATAATTACTTTATTATTCAAGTTCATTTCATATAACTGTATGAAAAAGTGACTCCATTGCAGTCAGTCCCTTTGAGGTCATGTGGACAGGTTGGAAAGACTTGAATGTTAGCACAGCACCTGTGACCCTGAATCACATTCCTGAACAGGAACCCAAGCTTTCTAGCAAGTCATTCTTTGATTCTTAGGATGACATCTAATGGATGATACTGCTATTGTACATTTTCTGCCTCTATATTGTTTGTGACAAAATTATGAATATTGGATATATTTCATTTGGAGAAGCGAAAAGATAAAGATTTTCTGGAAGCACTCGAAATTTTCAAACAGACACAAGAAAGAAATTTAATTTTAAAAAGCTAAACATAGCACTAGTCCTTCAGTTCAATGAATACATCTTACAAATAGACAGCGATGGTGCATATTTGAAAGAATGCATTAACTCTCCAAAAAAGAAATATGCTGTATAGTAATAGATGTGTGATCTAATACTTTGCTTTATCATATTTAAGATCAGTTCTACTCTAAAACCATATTATATCCATCTGTTCTCTCATATTTGTTTCCATGTAGATTATGCTTGGAGAGATGTACTTTATTATCTGTGATTTCCAGTATCAATGGTAAACACAGTGGACATAGCCTGTATTGAAGAATAAGATCCTAATGAGTATAAAAGTATCTTATATTAGTGAAAACAACCAGTATTATAAAGTTTGGATTATCAGGAACAAAAGTTACACTGCGTGTGTGCCTGCATGCTCAATCATGTCTATCTCTTTGCAACCCCAGGGACTGTAACCTACCAGGCTGCTCTGTCCATGAAATTTCCCAGGCAACAATACTGGAGTAGGTTGCCATTTTCTTTTAAAGGGGATCTTCCCAACCTAGGGATCAAAACAGTCTGCTGCATTGGCAGGCAGATTCTTTACCACTGTGACACCTGAGAAGCCTAGCAATTACCATAAGTATATGCAAAGAATTACATTCAGGAAAGGGATAAAACAGTGGTCTCAGTATTTCTTCTTTAAGAACCTTATATAGATAGCTGTGGTTGCCAAGAGGAGTTTTTATCCTTCCCACAGGAGTAGCATAAATCATGGCAATTAATTTAGGCAAATAAAATGAAAAATGCTCAATATGATATACTGCATATGAGAATAAATTATTCTTAAGTGATCCATGAAGTTTCTTGTGATGAATGGAAATTTCCAAATACTTCACATCCAATATTTGGATTACAATTGGTAGAGGAGGAAAATCAAAAAGGAAAAAAAAAACTTGAGATTTCATAGATATCACAAACCTTAAGAATGAGTTACAAAATTGTACAGAGAAGTTAGAAACAAAATATAAATTCCAAAAAAAACAGAAGAAACGTTTTCTATCTCTAGAAGTCTGACCAAAGGAGGACAACACTGGGCTCAGGCTTTGAGCTCTGCTATCAAGGGGACTTCTTAAGCCCTAGGAAAATAAGACCTTTTATACTTAACTTTCCAAAGGACATTTTCAAACTTCTCTTTAAGTCTTTATTTCTCAGACTGTAGATGAAGGGGTTCAGCATGGGTGTGACTACAGTGTACATCACCAAAGCTCTTTCATTTGAGTGTAAACTGTGAATAGAAGCAGAACTAAGGTACACATCTAAGCCTGTGCAATAAAATAAGGAGATAGCTGAGAGGTGAGACGCACAGGGGGAAAATGCTTTATACTTGCCCTGAACTAATGAGATTCCATATATGGAGGAAACTATCTTAGAGTAAGAGTAGAGGATACCAGTGAGGGAACTACCAGCCAGCAGCGCAGCTCCAGAGTACATCACCACATTGTTGAGAAAGGTGTCAGAACTTGCAAGTTGGATCATCTGATTGAGTTCACAGAAAAAATGAGGGATTTCTAAAACTGTACAGAAGGACAGTTGCAACACCATTAAGCTTTCTAACAAGGAATGCAGGACACTTAGGATCCAGACACCAGAAGCAGCAGTCCACAGAGCCAGGGGTTCATGATGACCATGCAGTGCAAGGGGTAACAGATGGCCACATATGGGTCATAGGCCATCACGGTCAGGAGAAAGACATCCAGTCTGGAAAAAAGTAAGAAAAAGTACATCTGGATGATGCAGCCTTCACAGGTTATGACTTTATTCTGGGTCTGGATGTTCCACAGCATCTTCGGGATGGTGGTGGAGGTGAAGCAGATGCCTACAAAGGACAAGCTGGAGAGGAAGAAGTACATGGGGGTGTGGAGGTGGGAGTCTGAGCTGACGGCCAGGATGATGAGCAGGTTTCCAAACACAGTGATCAGGTACATGGAGAGAAAAAGTCCAAATATGAGGTGTTGCAATTCTGATTTCTCTGAAAATCCCATAAGAAGAAATTTGTTATTTCCTGTTAGGTTCCTTGGTGCCATGTGATGAAGGTGACTATGAGAAAAGACAGAAATAAAATGACTAATTTTCACATAAATGGGCATTACCACATTGTTGAAATGCTACCATTTATATTTCACCATAAAGAAATTACTTTCAATATTCTGTTCATGCACTTTAGGGAGCTTCTTGTGCCATCTCTAATTAGCAAACTGGTTCAAGTTTTTCCAGGAAAAACTATCAGAGTTTTTTCCAAGATGTCAGATATTTTACAGTTTTAATGGGACATTCTTTCACATATTTGAGGATATGAATTGAATTGAGACAATGTACCAGGCACTATATATGGTATCTACGCAGGGAGCACACAGTGTTGAACAACAGAAGCTCCTAACATCTGGCTATGGAGACAGAAGACAAGAAAATAAAAGTTATATGGCATGTCATCTGTTACAGTTGTTATGAAGGAAAAGAAAGGAGGTAAAAGGCAGATGGAGAAGGATGACACCTGTTGTATACACGTCTTTTTTAATATAAATTTATTTATTTTAATTGGAGGTTAATTACTTTACAATATTGTATTGGTTTTGCCATACATCAACATGAATCCACTACAGGTATATACGTGATCCCCATGGTAAATCCCCCTCCCTCCTCCCTCCCCATACCATCCTTATGGGTCGTCCCAGTGCACCAGCCCCAAGCATCCAGTATCATGCATCGAACCACATGTTAATCAAGACCTGTAAACAAGGTGATAACTGGAAAGACCTCAAGGAAGAGAGAACCAGAGCCATGAGTACACCTGAATGGTGTTCTCCTGGCGAGGGGACAGTGAGTGTGAAGGCGTAAGAAAGTGTTTGTTTAAGATGTTTCAGTCCAAAAAGGAAGCCAGTCCCATGAGGCAAATGAACAGGATGGAGAGTGAGGACAGATGGTGTCAGAAGATATTGAGGAACAAGAAGGTCTCCATGCTGGACTGAAACTTCGTCATAAGAGCTCCCTTTCCCACATTATGTATCTTCAACACTTTGTAATACTCAATGTTAACAAAAAAATAGATGAAACAAAATTGAAGGGACATCCAAAACCAACTTATGAAAGATGCACATTTTTTAAAAATTTAGTAATATCAACTTATCAATTTTGGAAATGTTTTGGAAATAAAATAATATGACAGAAAATCTTTTAAAATGTTGGGAGGAAATGGTGCCTAAGTTGTCATTTCCTCTTACACAGGAAAGTATGAACTTAAATACAAATATATATGGAGAACAGTGTGGAGATTCCTTTAAAAACTGGAAATAGAACTGCCATACGACCCAGCAATCCCACTGCTGGGCATACACAATGAGGAAGCCATAATTGAAAGAGACACATGTACCCCAATGTTCATCGGAGCACTGTTTACAATAGCCAGGACATGGAAGCAACCTAGATGTCCATCGGCAGATGAATGGATAAGAAAGCTGTGGTACATATACACAATGCAATATTACTCAGCCATTAAAAAGAATACATTTGAATCAGTTCTAATGAGGTAGAATAAACTGGAGCTTATTATACAGAGTGAAGTAAGTCAGAAAGGAAAACACCAATAGAGTATACTAAGGCATATATATGGAATCTAGAAAGATGGTAACGATGACCGTATATGCAAGACAGCAAAAGAGACACGGATATATAGAACAGTCTTTTGGAGTTTTGAGGAGAAGGCGAGGGTGGGATGATTTGAAAGAATAGCATTGAAACATGTACATTATCATATGTGAAACAGATCGCCAGTCCAGGTTTGACTGGGATGACCCTGAGGGACGGGATGGGGAGGGAGGTGGGCGGCGGGTTCAGGATGGGCAACACATGTACACCCATGGTTGATTCATGTCAATGTATGGAAAAACACACCACAATATTGTAAAACAATTAGCCTCCAATTAAAATAAATAAATTGTTTTTAAAAAGAAACAAATGATCATGAAGACAAAAAAAATAAAATAAAAATAAATTCATAAAAAAAAGAAAAAAAAAGAAGATAAAGGTGATCTTAAGCTAAATGCAAAGAAAGTCTTCCATATGTTGATGGAACATGATGCAACTTTTATAAGTAAATCTAATCACAATAGAATAAATTGAACAATGAGGAATAAGAGATGTGGGAAATAGTGAGAACACATATAAAGCATGACTTATTAGCTCATAATATGCACAGGAACATTCATTTTCCTTTCTGTTTAAAGCAAGGATTTGCAAATTAAATTATTTAAGTAAGAATGCATTCAGTTAAATCTTTAAAGAAATAATGGGAAGGAACATAAGGTGACACAGATTTTATCACATAAAATTTATAAATTCTGGACATTCTGAACAAATTCTTCTATACATATATGAAATAACTTAATTGCAAACTCTGCTTCATGTTAACAATTCTAATTTGAAACAATACAATTATTTTTAAAAAAAATAAAAAAATGTTGTATTTACTGTACAAAAGTAAAGGAATTGAACAGGAAAATCACTACTTTTTCAATGCAGAAAGTAACTGGCTGACTATACATGTATTCAACCTTAGTGGAAATAAAACAATTGTAAATTAAATTCATTAACAGTCTTTCCCATAATATTTTTTTATTTGAATACTGAAAGACATATTATTCTGAAATATATATCTCATGAACTGTTGTTGCAAGGTAATGCGTGGCAACATTGCCTGGTCTGTATATTTTTCATCAGTAGTCAAATACGCTCTATATTAAAAATAGTCCTTACATGTCTGTACATCCAAGCACAGCTAATACGCTATTCTCTACTCCAATTAATCTCAAAACTCCCTGGACCTAGGTTTTAAGAAGTACTTTTTAAGAAGTACTTTTCATATCTCATTCCCTCTTCTAATTGGGCTTTTAAGTCCACCATTTAATGGTCAACTTTGATCCTTGATTATAGATTTCAATACCTCCTATTGTGAGCATCACATTTTAATATAGTCATAACTAATCAAGCAAACAAACAACTACAGAAATCATAGCTCTGGGTTAGTCTGCATTGGCGCTCAAGTGAACTCAGGTAAAATATTCTTGCCTGCCATTCCCTTTGATCATATCCTGCATTATTTCCTGGGCTCTTGGACTCACCTGGTTGGAGTCTCTAAGAGGAACATTTGGACATAAATGTCGAAAATTCTGATGGTTTGTTGATGATGGGGTTAGATGCTCAGTTTCTAGACAAGACAGGAGGATGGAGTGAATCATTGGCCCCCCAACCAGAGTTATAACCCCAGAAGCAACAACCGTGCACCATCCAGCCCAAGGATGGGCAGGAGGAGGGATGCAGCAGCGGAGACATTTACAGCTCCCAGTGTCTGCTCATTAGGTACATTTCCCTCTTGTATCACCACCTCTAATAGCTGATTTCCCTGAGGGACTGTGGTCTGGACAGATAGAAAAGTTTTCCTGCTCATTCTCTGTGTCTAGGAGACAATGTTACAAGGCAGATGAATTCAGTGTATATTACTCCTTCATGACCTCTCCTGTTTGCCTACGGGAATAAACCTTAAAGTTGCACTGTGTGTGCTAAGTCACTTCAGTTGTGTCTGACCCTTTGCAACCTTATGGACTGTAGCTGCTGCTGCTAAGTCACTTCAGTCGTGTCCGACTCTGTGCGACGCCAGAGATGGCAGCCCACCAGGCTCCCTCGTCCCTGGGATTCTCCAGGCAAGAACACTGGAGTGGGTTGCCATTCATCCCAATTCTGAGTTCAAATTTCTCCAGAATCTCAGTCTGAGGATTCTATCTTGATTAGGTTCCTAATCAAAGCATTGATCCTGATGAGTCCCCACTCCTGCTATCTCTAGAAAATGACTATTACCATCTTCAAGCAGCGGGATAATTTTGTTCTTTTAATACAAAACCTTGGACAGTACACTGCATCAATTCATAATTTTGCCAAAACATGTGAAAATTTAATACTTACAGCACAAGTTAAAACTGGTTGTTCAGTCCCTCATTAAAATATTTGTTAATCATAGAAGATATTTTGGATCATAACACCATATAGGGATTATATAATAATTTAATTTTAGTAAAGACCATTCCATGAGATGGTACTATTATGAAATCAATTTTTAGTTGCAGAAATGGGCTTCGTGGGAATTAGTGATATGCCAGTTATAATCTGAGTAAGGCATGAGGCCTTTATTGGAATCTTGTCAGATAGTTTCCAGTTTTCAAACTCTGCACCAGTGGTTCTCAACCAGAAATGTCTTTGGCCTCGATAATATCTGGCATGGTTTGAAGGGATTCTGCTAAACAACTGCAATGTTCAGGGTGTGTGTGTGTGTGTGTGTGTGTGTGTGTGGTCATTTCAATTGTGTCTGACTCTTTTTGACTCTATGAACTGTAGCACTCAAGATTCCTCTGTCCATGAGATTCTGCAGGTAAAAATACTGGAGTGGGCTTCCATTGCCTCCTCCAGGGGATCTTCCCAACTCAGGGACTGAACCCACGTCTTTTATGTTTCCAGGACTGTACCACACAAAAATAATGACCTTGCTCCAAAATGTCAAGAGTGGGAAAATGAGTAAACCTCTTCTAGACTAGCACTTTTCCTACTTCATTTGCATATCCATCAATCTTTGCATGTATGCTAAGTCACTTCAGTCGTGTCAGAATCTTTGTGGCCCACCAGACTCCTCTGTCCATGGGATTCTCCAGGCAAAAATACTGGAGTGGGTTGCCATCCCCTACCTCCAGGGGATCTTCCCGACCCAGGGAATGAACCTGCACCTCCTGCTGCTCCTGCATTGCAGGCAGATTCTTTACCACTGAGCCCCCAGGGAAGCCCTCAATAAACCTGATGAGAGTTCAAATGCAGTTCCTGATTCTGCTCATCCCCAGTGAACCATGAGACTTTATTCTTCTAACAAAGTCCTGAGAGGCGCTGATGAAGCAGGTACTGGACTATAGCCATTCTGTGAGTAAGCCAGGCTGTGGTTATGTTTTTTGAGTCATGTGTACAGAGTTTTACATTTTTCCACCAAAAATTATCTTTCCATGAAATTCTTAATGAATTTTTTGGGTGAAATATGTGATAAAAACTGTATGGATTCATTCCAGACTGTGATACTTTCTATGTACAATTCTTTTAAAGGCCCTTGAATCATACCAAATAATCTACTTGTGAAAAAAATATGTGTAGTGTACATAATAAGGGCTTCCAAAAGATGTGATGATCTTTGAACACTGTATTTTATACCAGTAAGTGATGATTAAGGATGTAAGTAGAGTAGAGCTTCTAATGAGCTCAGCCAGGATTATGCAGGTGGGACTAACTTAATCACAGTGGCGCTCTACATGTGGATGAGAAGTGCTGGAGTCACAGAGGGACTTGAAAACTTGAAGCTGCTAACTTTGAAGATGCTGCTATTAGCCAAGCAATACAGGTGGCTTCTAGAACCTGGAAGAGGAGAGGAAGTGAATTACTATTTTGAGCCTCCAGAAGAAAGCCAGCCATGCTCATCTCATTATTTTAACTCAAAACAAACAATTTTAGACTTCTGCTATCCAGAAACATGAGTATGAATTTGTAATTTTTTAATGGAAGCAATAGGAACTTAATACAGATGTATATCCAATAAGAATTTTGTTACTTGTTGTCACCACCTTGTCTCTTAGATCTTCAAAACTTATTCATCTTCTAACTGGAAGTTTGGACACTTTGACTAACATTCCCCCAAATCCCTCACACCTCTATTCTTGAAAATCATCATTCTACTCTCTATAACTTTGGCTTTTTTATATTTCACATAGATGCGAGACAATGCAGTATTTAGTTTTCAGTGTCTAGATCATTCTTGTTAGCATGATGCTCTAAGTGTCCAGCCATCTTGTCACAGATGGTAGGATTTCCTTTTATTATGGTCAAATACATTCCAATATTTAGTTTTAAGCCAGCTCTTTCACTTAAAACTAAATATTAAAAAAAAAACAAAAACTAAGATCATGGCATCTGGCCCCATTACTTCATGACAAACAGATGCAGAAAAGGTGAAAGTAGTGACAGATTTCCTCTCCTTGGGCTCTAAAATCACTGCTGATGGTGACTACAGCTATGAAATTAGAAGACATTTGCTTCTTGGAAGGAAAGGTATGATGAACCTAGACAGTGTGCTGAAAAGCAGAGACATTACTCTTGCCAGTGGTCATGTACAATCGTGAGAGCTGGACCATAAGGAAGTTAGAGCCCCCAAAATTTGATGCCTTTGAACTGTGGTGCTGAAGAAGACTTCTGAGAGTCCCTGGGACAGCAAGGAGATCAAATCTGTCAATCTTAAGGGAAATCAACCCTGAATACTCATTGAAGGACTGATGCTAAAGTTGAAAGTACAGTATTTTGGTCATCTAATGTGAACAGCTGATTCATTGGAAAAGTCCCTGATCCTGGGAAAGATTGAGGGCAGAAGAGGTCATCAGAGGCTGAGATGGCCAGATGGCAACACTGATGCAATGGAGATGAACTTGGACAAACTTGGGAAATGGTGAAGGACAGAGAGGCCTGGCATGCTACAGTTCATGGGTGCAAAAAGTTGGACATGACTGAGTGACTGAACAACAACATTCCAATATATACAATATTTTTAAAAATCCATTTACAAAATGAGGCTCTCCAGGTAGCTCAGTGGTAAAGAATCCACCTGCCAGTGCAGGAGACACAAGAGACCTGGGTTCCGTTTCTGGGTCAGGAAGATTCCCTGATGTAGAAAATGACAACCTGCTTCAGCATTCATCCTGGAAAATTCCAGTGACAGAGAAGCCTGGTGAGCTACAATCCGTGGGGTTGCAAAGAATCAGACAAGCCTGAATGACTGAACACAACAGTCACAGGCATTGAGGCAATTAATATTTTGGTTGTTTCCATGTGTTTCATCAGGATGGATAATGTTGCAATGAAAAGGGGTGCATATATTTTTATGGAGAGTTCAATTCTTTGGAAATATACCCAGAAGTAAAATTGTTATAACATATTCCCATTCTTTTTTTTTTCATTTTTTGAGTAATTTAGTTACTGTTTTCCATAAGGACTATACCATAAATTATATCAACACCAGTACTGCACATGTTTAACTTTTCTGCCCATTCTCACCAATACTAGTATTCAAATCTTTTTTTTTTTCTTTTTCTTGAAGTAATATTGTCTTATGGGTTTTGCTGGTGGCTCAGAGGGTAAAGAATCTGCCTGCAATGTGGGAGACCTTGGTTCGATCCCTGGGTTGAGAAGATCCCTGGGAAGGGAATGGCAGCCCACTCGAGTATTCTTGCCTGGAAAGTTCCATGGACAGAGAAGCCTGGTGAGCTTTAGCCCATGGGGTCCCAAAGAGTCAGACACAACTGAAAGACTAACACAGTGCTGTTGGTTCACAGCATTATATATGTTTAATATGTGCAGCATTATATTTTGAATTCTCTGTACACAATAAGTATTCTCACCACAAAACATTTAGTGTCCTTTTGTCACTGTACAGCTGGCCCCCTTGACCTGTTTTTTCCTCCTCCATACTTTCCCTCTAGTAACAACTACTCTCTTCTCTGTATCTATGTGTTTATGTTTGATTGCTTCTTCATTTATTTTTCTGTTTTTTTATAATCCAAATATAAATCAAATCATGGGATTTTTTCTCATTTATTCCACTTAGCATAATACTTTCAAAGTTTATATCCTTATTGCTGAAAATGGCAAAATTTCACATATTTATACTTAAATAGTATCCCATCATATAGATATAGCATATCATTTTTATCCATTCTTCTGTCAATGAACACTTAGGTTGAACCCATATGTTGGCTATAGTAAACATGAGATAATGAATATAGGGGCATATTAATTAGTATTTTCATTTATTTTGAATAAATACACAGAAGAATAATTTCTGGATCATGTGTTCATTCTGTTTTTAGCTTTTGAGGAACTTCCATACTGTCTTCCACAATGCCTGTACCAATTTACATCCCTGCCAACAGTTTGCAAGGGTGCCCTTCCCATGACATCCTCTTCAACACTGTGATTTGTAGATGTTTTGATGATAGTCATCCTGACAAGGATAATGTCATTTTTGTTTTGATTTTCATTTTTCTAGACATTCATGATATTGAGTAGCTTTTCATGTATTGGTTAGTCATCTACTTGTCTTCTCTAGGAAAAAAGTCTATCCGGGTCTTCAGCTCATTTTTTGACTGGGTTGTTTTATTTTTAATTGAATTGTATGAATTGTTTTTATATTGTGGATACCCAGTCTCATCAGTGATATTACCTGAAAATATTTTATCCAATTCCGTAGGTTGTCGTTTTCCTTTTTAGTTGGTTTCCTTTGCTGTGCAAAAGATTTTAAATTTAATTAGGCCTCCCCCCTTTTTCCCTTGCCTTTATTTATTTCTCATTCTGATAGTCGATTATTGATTACTGGTGAATAGAAAAGTCACAGATATCTATACAATAATTTTTTATCTTGTAGCTTTTCTGAATTCATTTTAATAGTTATAATATACTTTTGGTGGAGATTTTAGGTTTTCTATATGAAGTATCTTATCTTCTATGGCATGGCTAATGAAAGGCTCCTTTTGTCTCTCCCTGTCAATCAACAAGAAAAAATCTACAACCCAAGGAAGGTGGCTCTGTACAACATACCAGGATATTAGAGAATTCCATAATTGTGTACATCTAAGAAGGGTCCATATAGGATGGGGACCTGAGGGAAAGCAGAGGCACCTCTGCGACCCCAACTTCTCCATTCACCAACCCCTGACATAAGGGTGGCAGAGCCTGTAACTCAGGAGATCCCAGACACCTGGGAAAAGCCTCCATTCCAGTGCCTCAGGCAGCACTCCAACAATACCAGCAGCACCAAGGCATCAACAACCCCAGAGGCCTAGGAAACTAGGGTGAAGAACGACACCTTTGACAGAGGTGGTGGAATTTGCAAAGTGCAAATTTTCAAATGATAAACAAATGCTGCCTCTGTAAGAGAAGCAAACAAAAAGTCTAGTGTTAGCTACCGGACAACAAAAGGAGGCAACGAGCGTCTCCTGGATTGGCAGGGAGGTTCTTGTTTTGTTTATAATAAATTTATTTATTTTAATTGAAGGTTAATTACTTTACAATATCATATTGGTTTTGCCATACAGCAACATGAATCCACCACAGGTATACATGTGTTCCCCATCCTGAACCCCCTTCCCTCCTCCCTCCCCGTACATCTCAGTGCACCAGCCCCAAGCATCCAGTATCATGCATCGAAACTGGACTGGCGACAACTGCTGCACCACCTGGGAAGCCCCCTACCACTGAATGGTTAGAAGCAAATAGAAAAGTGCTCCCTTTTTCAAATGCACCAGTTGAATAACCCGTCAAACACTAGGAAGAACCACAGAAACACCATCACAAAAATAAAATAACAACTCTCCAGAACCCAAACTTCAGTGTATGGAATACTAATAGAGACGAGGTAGCTCTCATGAAGAAGCTCAATAGGCAGTTCAATGGAATAAAAAGAATGATTAGAGGGAATGCTTTTCCAAAATATTGAAACTTTCAGATAGAACCAGACAGAAATTCCAGAGCTGAAAAAAAATATAATAAACCAGATGAAGAATGCATTAGAAATCACTGCAAATGGGACAGAATTAGTGAGTTTGAAGATGGAAATCTAGAAATGATACAAGTAGAAGAGGGAAGAAAAATGAGATATTTAAAAATGAGGAAATTCAATGAGAGTTAACACTCTTTTAGGACGGACAATATTGAGATAATGGGTGTCCCAGGAGAACAGAGGAAGGAAAGAGTGGAGGGTTTACTTAAATAAATAAAACTAAGAACTTAAATAAAACAGAGAACTTCCAAAACCTAGGGAAGGAATTGGATATACAAGTCCTTAAAGTTAAGATCGTCTAATTACCTCATTGCACACAGATTTTTCCCCTCATACTGGGTTGGCCAGAAAGCTCATTTGGGGTTTTGCAAAACGTTCATTAAGAATGGAACTGTCTTAAATGAAATGTTGAAAGAAACTCTTCTACCAGAAACAAAAAGGCAAAAACACACAAAACATATATATATATATAAAACAGAATATCATTGTTGTTGTCACTTAGTTGCTAAGTTGTGTCTGACTCTTTGTGATCCCATGGACTGGAGCCTGCCAGGCTCTTCTGTCCATGGGATTTCCCAAATAAGAACACTTGAGTATGTCACCATTTGCTTCTGCAGGGGATATTCCCATCCCAGTGATCAAACGTGTGTCTCCTGCTTGGCAGTCTGATTCTTTTTACCACTGAGTTGCCTGGGAAGGTGAATATTATTCATCCATGTTGTTCACCTTTTAAGAATGAAAACCTGTCATTTGTAGCAATGTGGAAGGACCTAAAGAATGTTATGCTAAGTCAGACAGAGAAAGATAAATACTGTATTATATCACTTATATGTGGAATCTAAAAGATAATGGTGTTGGGCAAGTTAGGGGAATGGTATTAAGATATACAAACTACTGCAAAATAAGTGAGTAAAAAGTATGCATTGTATAGCACAGGTAACTACATCCATTTTCTTCTAACATCGTTTAATGAAATATAATCTGAGGACTTCCATGGTGGTCCAATGGTTAAGAATTCACCTTCCAATGCAGGGGGCATGGTTTGGTCCCTGTTCAGGGAACTGATAGCCCACATGCTGTGGGACAGCTAAGCCCTTGTGCCACAACTATTGAGCCCATGCCCTGCAATGAGGATTCTACACGCTGCAACTAGGACTTGACACAGCCAAATAAATACATAAATATTTTTAATAAGAAACATAATCTGTAAAAATATTGAATAACTGTGATGTACACTTGAAACTAATACAGTATTGGAAATCAACTATATTTTAAAAATCAGGAAAAAAAAAAAAGAATCAAAAAGTGTTACCTTGGAGACTCCACATGGAGTCATGTAGACATGTATTTGATAATCTACTTTTTCCAGTGACAGTGGTAGGAATCATGGACCCAGACCTGAAAAAGATGATAGATTCCTAATGAGGAAAATAAAATTTATTGAAACCTTGTGAAATACACTGAATGTAGAGTCTAGGATATTAGGAAAAGCAGTTAACATAGTGACCCACAGGGGAATGATATAAACAAAACTGAAATTCTGTGGGCTGAGATTTTCCTTTCTATAAACTTAAAAATAGCAACAGGTGCCTAGAGTATATTTTTGCCACAGGAGTGGCAAAAAGCTTGACTATCCTTTTAATACAACAAAGGAAGAAGACTTGTTACTATGTATTTTATTTCAGAATAAATTTTTCTTAAGAAATCCACCTAGGCATACCATAAACAGTAATTTCCTAATTGTTCTGATCTAAGTTTGAGAATTAATTTGAGTGGGAAAACCAAAAAATGGAAAAGCTGATGAAAATGGGAGCGATCACAAAGCCTAATCAAGTGAGTTTTGTAAAGATCTATGTGAAGAGTTGACTCATTGGAAAAGACTCTGATGCTGGGAGGAATTGGAAGCAGGAGGAGAAGGGGACGACAGAGGATGAGATGGCTGGATGGCATCACTGACTTGATGGACATGAGTCTGAGTGAACTCCGGGAGTTGGTGATGGACAGGGAGGCCTGGCGTGCTGCGATTCATGGGGTCACAAAGAGTCAGACACAACTGAACGACTGAACTGAACTGAACTGAACTGAACTGAACTGAACTGATATAGTCAAAGCTATGATCTTTCCAGCAGTCATGTAGGGAAGTGACAGCTGGACCAGAAAGAAGGCTGAGTGTCGAAGAAGTGATGCTTTCGAATTGTGGTGCTGGAGAAGGCTCTTGAGAATCCTTTGGACTGCAAGAAGATCCAACCAGTCAATCCAAAGGAAATCAACTCAGAATAATCATTGGAAGGACTGATGCTTAAGCTAAAGCTCTACTTTGGCCACCTGAGGCAAAGAGCTGATTCATTGTTAAAGTCCCTGATGCTGGGAAAGATGGATGGCAGGAGGAGAAGGGGGCAACAGAAGGTGAGATGGTTGAATGGCATCACTTACTCAATGGACGTGAGTTTGAATAAACTCTGGGAGACAGTGAAGGACAGAGAAGCCTGGCACACTGCAGTCCATGAGGTCGTAAAGAGTTGGACATGACTTAGCGACTGAACAGCAGCAAAGTGTATGGAGGACCTGAAGTCAAACAAAGGTAAATTCCAAGTAAATCAAAGGAGAAATTTCTGCTTTCTTAAACTGTCAAAGGTCTGTAATTTCTGGCTCTGAGGCTTTGAACATTTCAAGCTTCAACTGTAAACCTTTCTTCAGCCCAGGAAAATTTGCTTTTTATAACTGCTATTTTAATGAATGTTTTCAGAGCCGTCTTTAAGTCTTTGTTCCTCAAACTGTAGATGAAAGGGTTCAGCATGGGTGTGACCACAGTGTGCATCACAGAGGCTGTTTTACTTGAGTGTGAGCTGTGGGTAGCAGCAGAGTTAAGGTACACTCCTAAACCTGTACAGTAAAATAAGGAGACAACTGAGAGGTGAGACGCACAGGTGGGGAATGCTTTATACTTCCCCTGAGCTGATGCAATTCTATGTATGGAGGAGACCAACTTAGAATAAGAGTAAAAGATACCAACAAGGGAAATACTACCCAACAGCCCAGCTGCAAATTTCAACACCATGTCATTAAGAAAGTTGTCAGAACAGGCAAGATAAGCCAACTGTTTGAGTTCACAAAAATAGTGAGGGATTTTCACCTCGCTACAGAAGGACAGCCTCAACACCATTAAGCTGTCTAACAAGGAATGCAGGACACTGATGACCCAGCTAACCAGAACCAGAATTCCACAGAGCTAGGAGTTCATGAGGGCTACCCAGTGCAGGGGGTGGCAGATGTCTAGAAAGTGGTTATAGGCCATTGCTGTCAGGAGGAAGTTATCCAAACCTGCAAACAACATACCAAATACATACGCGCGCGCGCGCGCATGCACAAACACACACACACACACACACACACACACCTGGGTGATACAGGCTTCATAAGTTATAACTTTGCTCTGTGTCTGGATGCTCCACAGCATCTTTGGGATGGTGGTGGAGGTGACACAGATGTCTACAAAGGACAGGTTAGAAAAGAAGTACATGGGGGTGTGGAGGTGGGAATCTGAGCTGATGGCCAGGATGATGAGCAGGTTTCCAAATACAGTGTTCAGGCACATGGAGAGGGGCTGCAGTGTTGTTCCTCTGAAAAACTCAGAAGAAGAAATTCTGAAACTCCTGTTTGGTTCCTTAGTGCCACCTTAGTGGTGCAGGTAACTCCAAAAAAGAAAAAAAAAGAAAAAAGAACCTGACTAATTTTCACACAATCAGGCATGGCTCACTTTGTTGAAATGTTATCATTTACATCTTTCTGTCAAAAAATTAATTTCAACATTTTATTCACAGACCAGGTCCCCTTTATTGATTAATCTAATCACCTCTGGGCTTCCCTGGTGGCTCAGCGATAAAGAATCCACCTGCAATGCAGAAGATGCTGGTTTGATCCCAGGGTCAGAAAGATCCCCTGGAGAAGGGAAAGGCAGCCCACTCCAGTATTCTTGCCTGGGAAATCCCATGGACAGAGGAGCCTGTGGGCTACAGTCCACGGGGTGGCCAAGAGTCCGATATGACTTAGTGAGTAAACAACAACAACTTCATCTCTAATTTGAAAACTATTTCTGCTTTTAGAACTTTCCCCAACATATCATCTATTCAGCACATTTAATGAAAAGTTATTTCCTTCATTTTGGGAATATAAATTCAGTATAATGTTCCAGGTGCTGCCTAGGCAAAGATGGGAGCATTCTGAATAATAAAAGTTCTTAAAAAATCCAGCCATGGAGGGAAAAACACATGACCAAGTAAAAAAGTATTTAGCATGCCAAAGGGTGATAGGTGCTTTGAAGAAATTTGCCTGCTGCTAAAGGGGAAAGAGTGAAGAAGAGTGCAGTTTTGGTAAAATGTTCATGTAAGACATGGAAATATAGTGACATTTGACACAGACTTTCAGGAAAAGGAAGCAGGAGCCACAAATATATCAGATGAAATGTGTGTCGGGCCAGGAGCACAGTCCGTGCAAAGGCTTTAGGAAGCTGCTTATTTAAGATGTGCAGTGTGTGGAGTGACATGAGCAGGAGGGAGAGTGAGGAGAGATGGCGTCAGAGGATGCTGAAAAACAAGGTGGCCTCCCCGTTGCTGCCGAAACTTCAAGTCACAGGGGTCTCTCATCCACACAATGAAATTGTTGCAAAGATGTCCTGTAAATGAATCTCTTCTGTTGATTGAGCTCTGGCCTCTATATATTAGTCACCTCAGAATATGTGAGCTCCCCCTGGTCTCAGGACCTTGCACACTTCACAAGACATGGGCAGAAACACAAACACAGAGTATCCCCTGTCTTCCTAGACTGTTGCTTTCATCTATATTTCACTCCTACTGACCCTGATTAACTAAGAGATGATAAAACTCAAATTGATCAGGTCAGATTATTTGTAAATAATTTTTTATTTATTTCCAGAATTTACAGTTTTTAAATTTTCAGGTACCAACTTGTGGTTCAGTTATGGCATGGCCGCCTTATGCTTTGTATTAACAATCCATTTTTTTTTTCAATAAACAAATATATTTGTGTATGTGGGCTTTTCTGGTGGCTCAAACAGTATAGAACCTGTGTGCAGTGTGAGAGACCTGGGTTTGATCCCTGGGTTGGGAAGAGTCCCTGGAGAAAGTGAAAGTGAAAGTGAAGTCACTCAGTCGTGTCCAACTCTTTGCAACCCCATGGACTGTAGCCCACCAGGCTCTTCTGTCCATGGGATTTTCCAGGCAAGAATACTGAAGTGGGTTGCCATTTCCTTCTCCAGGAGATCTTCCCGACCCAGGGGTTGAACCCAGGTCTCCTGCATTGTAGGCAGATGCTTTACCAGGAATGGCAACCCACTCCAGTATTCTTCCCTGAAGAATTCCATGGACCTAGGAGCCTGGTGGGCTACGGTCTATGGGGTTGATGCCTTGCATTAAAATATATATAACTTTTTCCAGTAAAAAATATGTTTGTGTATTATCTGTATTATTTCTGTAAACCTTGTTTTTAAGATATAGGTATACATTCTGAGAGAAAAAGAGAGAGAGAGAAAGAGATGGACACAAGAGAAAATAAAGATGTAAAGATCTAATAAGCTGAAGCACTCCCTGAGAAAATATGTGGAAAAATAATTCCTTTGATTCTGGAACATTTCATGTGTTACTATATTTCTTTAATGTCTAGGAAAAGTAATAAAAGAGAAAAAAATAAAATAATCCAAGAGATAAAGTTGTGATGTAGTGAGATACAGACTGTACAGCCCGAGAGAAAAATGAGCAAAGAGAATAAAACAATACTTCACAAAGGGATGTATGTAACGTGCAATGAATGTAAAATTAATTTGGTTAATTTTCATACAGGCAGCAAAACTTGCTTTTCCTATGGCTATTTCCTATTCATTTGACTAATTGGTTTTACATGATCTAATAGCAGAAGAGGCCAGACTCTATCTCTCTTTTTATATGTTGCATCTTCTCCTTGTTATTCTTTGATTTTGTTCCTTTTCTGATGAGTCCTAAAGGCTTACTCCAGTTCAAGCTTTAACAATGACATCCCAAGTCTGTACACATAAGACTGGCTCATACCTTGATTATTCCAACATTTTTACAGAGTAACATTTTTTGTCACTATCAGTAACAAAATAGTATTATTAGTTTTTCCTATTTTACATTTTTTTCCTATTATATTCTGGACATTGTATTATACACACATTTCTTTCATTGTACTCTATCTTCTCAACTATGGTGATAGATCTAAACAGGCAGGGACTTCTATTTTGTTCACCTTTGTGTTTTAACCAAGTGTGTAAATATAGATACACTTGTACAAAAATCAATTTATAAAAATGAAAAGTTAGGAAATAAAAAGAACGGCAAGGAGATTGAAATTAGGTTAAAATAGTAGAATTTCAAAACAAATGCAGTAAATAAAATGAAATGGAGTGTTGAAAACTAATTGAACAAGAAATACAGTAGCAGTAACTTATGATATCAAAATAGATTAAATTGGCAATGAACTAGATATAAGACAAAATGATATATAATGTTCCTAGAGTGTACTGGTATGTAGCACATGCTCAATTATTATTTGTTGAATGAAGTATCTCATTATTTATGAGCATACAATATATGACAAGGTTGCACTTCAGTTTATTTAGAAGGATTGAATTGCTGGGAGGAAAAAAAAAAAAAACCTAGCACAAACATCTGTCAAGCTTGCAAAAATAAATTTCCTCCTGCCCTCAAACATCTTACAAAAAATGAGAGTTACAGCATCAGCGTAAGAAGAACCAACACAGTATAGCTAAACATATTGAAATCTACATATAAAATAGTTGGTGGATAAAACTATTTTAGATAAAGCAAGAAACTCAAAGTAAGACAATAAACACATTTAACTAAGTAAATATTTTTAAAATTATTGCCAGTGTCACCTAAAAGTCAACTGAAAACCAATCTTTTGTAAAAATTATTTGAAAGGCTATGAACTGTGGAAAACTTGACTTATAATTTATGGGTGCATAATAATAATAGGCAAATCAAAGTGGTGACCAAATATATAGATATTTACTCTACCTCAGTATATAATTTAAGAAAACGAGAAGAAATCTCTTTTATAGCATCATCTTGGGGAAAACTTAAAGAGCTCACACTTTGGAGTGAGAAGCTTTGAATTAGTAGCAGTGGCATACTCTGATTTTTCTGGCAGAAACATGAGCATTACAACTTTTTAGGTAAACAGTCTGAAGACAGCTGTCAACATTTAAAATGCTAATAGTCTTTAATTTGAGGGTCTTCAGAGTTGGCATGGTTGACATTCAAGTCCAGATCATTGTGGCGGAATCTGTCTTTTTATACATTGTGACCCCTGTGGAGCCACCTGTGTAACAGACAAAAAAAAAAAAAAAAAAAAAAAAACAGAATATTGCTCAGTGTATCCTGGGTGACAAAATCATCCATGATTCCAACCACAGTTTAAACATCACTATCTCAACATTAATTAGTAGCATTGATTAAAGAAGCAACATAATGATAAAGAATATAAGAGTAAAAGTGAGGGTAACGCAGGCACACCACGAAATGTTGAAAGGCCATGAACAATGAATCATCATTAGACTAGCGATTGGAGGCAAGCCCATGAGGAAATATTAAAATGGAGCAGGGAGTAGGGAAAATGACTGCATTCAAACAAAAGAGTACTTATGAAGTATATGGAGCATGTGTGGATAACATAAAAATTGAAGTTTTAAAAGAATCTAAAAATTTATGGAAAATTGTTGGTGAGAATACAATTAGGTTAAATGGAGTGGTTTAAAAACAACTATATGTTTTATGTGGAATCTAGAGAAATAGTACTGATGAACCTATTTTCAGGGAAGGAATGGAGATGCAGACATAGAGAATGGACTTGTGGATGCAGCAGGGGAAGGAGAGGAGGGGATAAACTGAGCAAGTAGCGTTGACATATATATGCTACCGTGTATAAAATAGCTAGCTATTTGGAAGCTGTTATATAACACAGGGAGCCCAGACCTAGAGGAGTGGGGTGGCAAGGGGAGGGAGGGAGGCTCAAGAGGAGGGATATATGTTTATATTTATATTATATATTTATATATGATATAATTATTAAAATATATATAATTCTGGCTTATTCGTGTTGTTCTACAGCAGAAACCAGAACAACAATGTAAAGCAATTATCCTCCAAATAAAAAATAACTATGAGACAAAATAAAATGAAATTCTATAACTAAGTTATATAAACATATGAACTAGTAATAATTTAATGACATCAACATTGGTTCAGTTCAGTTCAGTTCAGTTGCTCAGTCATGTCCGGCTCTTTGCGACCCCATGAATCGCAGCATGCCAGGCCTCCCTGTTCATCACCATCTCCCAGAGTTCACTCAGACTCATGTCCATTGAGTCAGTGATGCCATCCAGCCCC
The DNA here is from genome assembly GCF_032405125.1 of Capricornis sumatraensis. NCBI lineage: Eukaryota > Metazoa > Chordata > Mammalia > Artiodactyla > Bovidae > Capricornis > Capricornis sumatraensis. The sequence goes on from NC_091077.1 coordinate 10,861,121, forward strand.
TCATCCTCGGTCGTCCCCTTCTCCTCCTGCCCCCAATCCCTCCCAGCATCAGAGTCTTTTCCAATGAGTCAAATCTTCACGTGACGTGGCCAAAGTACTGGAGTTTCAGCTTTAGCATCATTCCTTCCAAAGAAATCCCAGGGCTGATCTCCTTCAGAATGGACTGGTTGGATCTTCTTGCAGTCCAAGGGACTCTCAAGAGTCTTCTCCAACACCACAGTTCAAAAGCATCAATTCTTCGGCGCTCAGCCTTCTTCACAGTCCAACTCTCACATCCATACACGACTACTGGAAAAACCATAGCCTTGACTAGATGGACCTTAGTTGGCAAAGTAATGTCTCTGCTTTTGAATATACTATCTAGATTGGTCATAACTTTTCTTCCAAGGAGTAAGCATCTTTTAATTTCCTGGCTGCAGTCACCATCTGCAGTGATTTTGGAGCCCAAAAAATAAAGTCTGACACTGTTCCACTGTTTCCCCATCTATTTCCCATGGACTGATGGGACCAGATGCCATGATCTTCGTTTTCTGAATGTTGAGCTTTAAGCCAACTTTTTCACTCTCCTCTTTCACTTTCATCAAGAGGCTTTTTAGTTCCTCTTCACTTTCTGCCATAAGGGTGGTGTCATCTGCATATCTGAGGTGATTGATATTTCTCCCAGCAATCTTGATTCCAGCTTGTGTTTCTTCCATTCCAGCTTTTCTCATGATATACTCTGCATAGAAGTTAAATAAGCAGGGTAACAAGATACAGCCTTGACGTACTCCTTTTCCTATTTGGGACCAGTCTGTTGTTCCATGTCCAGTTCTAACTGTTGCTTCCTGACCTGCATACAGATTTCTCAAGAGGCAGGTCAGGTGGTCTGGTATTCCCATCTCTTTCAGAATTTTCCACAGTTTATTGTGATCCACACAGTCAAAGGCTTTGGCATCATCAATAAAGCAGAAATAGATGTTTTTCTGGAACTCTCTTGCTTTTTCCATGATCCAGCAGATGTTGGCAATTTGATCTCTGGTTCCTCTGCCTTTTCTAAAACCAGCTTGAACATCAGGAAGTTCACGGTTCACGTATTGCTGAAGCCTGGCTTGGAGAATTTTGAGCATTACTTTACTAGCATGTGAGATGAGTGCAATTGTGTGGTAGTTACTAACATAAAATTAAACTAGCAAAGACCTGGAAATAAATAATGCAACAGAAGAGCTTTTAGAATGTAGGGAGAAAACAGTATTTAGTTAGAATTTCATCTTATAAGAAGATTCGTGGATTTCAATGTGCTAAAAGAGAATAGAGATTATCTTTAGTCAAATGGTAAAGAAGAAAACCTTCCACGTGATGGCCAATTGTGATGCAACTTTTAGACATGATCTAATAAAAACAGACAAAAAGATCAATAAGAAATAACCAATACAATATTGTAAAGTAATTAACCTCCAATTAAAATAAATAAATTTATATTTAAAAAAATAAAAATAAAAGAAATAACAGAGATGTAAAAATGTGTTGGATGTCAAATGCAACTTGGCACTTGCCATTTGACAAGTGCACTGTTGTAGCTGCTGACCTCCAACACTCCTGAAGGAGCTCAGGGTAGAGAGTAGAAATGAGGCACTCTGTGCTGGTGGCAGGAGCAGGGAACAGGGGGAACTGGCGGGACAGGTCTCCAGATAATTAGATACTCTCAGGAAATGATTTTATGAGCCCAAGTCTTGTATCTCCTCATATCTAGAAAAGCACTAAAATCCTTCATAGTGACAACTGTTTCTTGTGAATAGCAGAAGCTTCATAAGACCAGCAGAAACTGTCTACAAAAAAGTATGTGCCCGACTCCATAACAAAATCACATATATGCCGTTATTTCCCCCCTACCTCTTTGAAGCTATCTGAGGTGCTGTCTTCTGGGCTGCAGACTTCCTGTTGTTACAAATAAAACTTAACTCAGAAATGAATCGCCAGTCTAGGTTTGATGCTGGATACAGGATGCTTGGGGCTGGTGCACTGGGATGACCCAGAGGGATGGTATGGGGAGGGAGGTGGGAGGGAGGTTCAGGATTGGGAACACATGTACACCCATGGCAGATTCATGTTGATGTATGGCAAAATCAATACAATATTGTAAAGTAATTAGCCTCCAATTAAAATAAATACATTTAAATTTTAAAAAATTTGCAACTCTCATGGTGTGCACTTTTTTTCTTTGACATGGAAAAAGTGTAAAGGGCGATGTATTAGCACTGTGATGTGTTAAGTTGCTTCAGTCTGACTCTTTGCAACCCCATTGACTGCAGCATGCCAGGCTCCTCTGTCCACAGGAATTCTCCAGGCGAGAATACTGTAATAGATTGCCATGCCCTCCTCCAGGGAATCTTCCCAACCTAGTCATCAAACCCGCATCTCTTATGTCTCCTGCATTGGCAGGCAGGTTCTTTACCACTAGGGCCACCTGGGAAGCCCCATATTAGCACTAATGAATCACAAATTTTAGCATCATTTTTGCTTAAAACAATGATTTGCAAGTGGAAAACATTAAAGTGACAGCTCATCTCCTTCAGGGAAAAAAAAAAAAAAACTTAAAAATAAAAAACAATGGAGACCACACAGTGTGATTGATGGATAGGTCTAACCACACAAAATTTATAAACACCCACAGTTCCCCTCCAATACATTATATATAGATAAAAGAACTAAATGACAAACAGCCACACAAAAATAGTCCAATTCTGTTATTGAAGAGTTGCAATCAAAAATAGGAACAAAGTTTCTCTGATTCTTCTCTACCAAAGCAAGGAGTCATACAGATAATTAGAGATAAAGAAAGTAAATGGCTAATAAATCCACAAACATAACTACCCTCATAGGTAATGAAATGATTGCAAAGTAAGATAATTAGCATACCTCTTCTCACTTCTAAAATTTTTTTCCACAGAAGATACTGTGAAATATGTTTCTCACAACCACAAGGATTTTTGCAAAGATGCATTTGCACGAATTCCTTGGTGTGGATCTTTCTTATCAATAAGTAAACATGGTCAAATATGCCATCTTAAAACTTAGAAAGAAATGTTTTCATTTCATTTTATACCCCTCCACAGCTAGTACACTATTTCTCCACTCCAGTTAATAATAAGATACTTTGACATAAGTCCTACTTTAACTAGAAGTACTTTTTTGCCTCTCATCTCTTTTCTGATGGAGCTTCCATTCCTATTAATAGTTCATTCTTATCACTGAACATTACCTTACTGAATTCAATGTTTGTGTCTCTTTTTTAGCATCTAAAAATTACTCTGAATTTTCACCAAGCAACCACATCCTGTCCATCCTGAGGGATGCAGCAGGGGACTATATACAACTCCCTGTCTGCTCATTAGCACATTTCTCTCCTGTTACAAATGCTTCTAAATAATTGGTCTTCTTGCCAGACACTGGTCTGAACAGAAAGAATAGTTTCCTTGTTGAATCTCTGTTCCTAAGCGACTGGGCTATAAGCCAGGTGAATTCAGTTTTTATTATTCTTTATCTAATACTTCTCCTGACTTCCAGAGGTCTACCTTGAAGTTGTTTTTTCCAGTTTATAATATTGAGCAACTCATCTTGCTTACGTTTCTTGGACTTCCAAAGCCTTAACTTGTGATGGGGATAAAACTCCTGATTTTTCTAGAAGGTTGATTTTTCCCTCCTTAACAAGGGGGATATCTTTTTTTCTATGACGTAAAACTTTTATAATACTGTCCTTAGCTTTGTGACACTTTTGCCAAATAATGAGGGATTTCATATTTATATAGCAGTAGAAGTGTTACTTAAAGCTCAGTATTTAAAGTTTGTTAATTACAAGAGATATATTTAGGTCTTAGCACTTAATATGTATTGTCTAATTTTGTTTTGAAAAGTCTTGTCTATGCATGCTTAGTCATTTAGTCGTATCTGACTCTTTTGTAACACTATGGGCTGTAGCCTGCCAGGCTCCTCTCCATGGGATTTATCAGGCAAGAGTACTGGAGTGGGTTACCATTTTCTCCTTCAGGGGATCTTCCTGATCCAGGGATAGAAGATGCATGTCCTGTGTCTCCTGCATTGCAAGCAGATTCTTTACCCACTGAGCCACTGAGGAAGTCTTATTGTCTATGAACAGTTACTATTATGATCTCTGTTCTTCATGCAAGAGTGGAGTTTAGAGGGATTTTTTTTTTTGATCACTCTTTCAACAACTTTCTTTTTTTAATTTAAATGTATTTATTTTAATAGGAGGCTAATTACTTTACAATATTGTATTGGTTTGATCTGCTCAGGTTATAGTCTGATTAACGAATGGAATCTTGATTGGAAATATGTCAGGATGCTTTCAGTTCTCAAACTCTGTAGCAGTGTTTATCAACCATGTACGATTTTCCTCCTGGGGATATTTGACATTGTCTGGAGGGACAGGCTGGTAACACTAGCAATGCGGAGAATAGCACCAACAAATCATCAAGCACAAATATCAATGGAAAGAATATCAATTCTGGACCGACACTTCAACTTTTTGATGTGCACAGGAGTAACTGGTAAACTAGGGAACTAGGGACGCTAGTTCAAATATAAATTCTGATTCAGCATGTCTCCTGTGATCCCAGAAACTCTGCATTTCCAACAAGCTCCTGGATGATATTGATGCTGCAGGTCCTAATCTATGGACCACTGTCTGAGTTGCAAGACTGTGGTCATGTGTTAAGAGTCAGCTGGGTTCAATTTTTCTTCACCATATATTTTGCTAATATAAGACTTTAATGAAAAGCATATTCAACCAATTCAGAGGCTACCATATATTCTGCGTATGATTTATATTACAAACCTCAAGGGACTTCATTTAGTATACTTCTGAAAAGACTGTGTAGTAAACAGAATGTGTTTTTGTACTCAGTTGCATCAGACTCTTTGGACTGTAGCCCGCCAGGTTGCTATGTCCATAGGATTTTCCAGGCTAGAATACTGGAGTGGGCTGCTATTTCTTCCTTCGGGGGATCTTCCTGACCCAGGGATCAAACCTGCATCTCCTGCATTGACAGGTGAATTCTTTACCAGTAAAGCCACTTGGGAAACCAGTAAACAAAATAAGGACTTCCAAAAGATGTCTAGCTACAAATCCCAAAAACCTTAGAATATGTTAGTTTATATATTATATAATTATATTATATATTATATAAATGTAATTATATATTAAATAAAATTTTGTCTCAGACAACTAAGGTTAAACCTCTCATTTCATTTGTTTAACTTACCTTGGGTGAGGCTATGTTACCTTGCAATTCCATCTCAATAGAAGACTAAGTTTTAAGTACTTCTAGAGACAGGCTACCTGCTCTAGCTGGCTCAGTAAATGGCCTTTTCATAAATGTAAGTATGAGTCTGATGGTCTGATTCTGAGGCTTTTGAGGAATAAATACAGGAATATAATTTACTATGAAAATTAAGGTTACCCATATGGGGTTGCACAGAGTCAGACACGACTGAAGTGACGTAGCAGCATTCTATTTTAATTCTGTTTAAGCCAGAAAGAAAAACACCAATACAGTATACTAACACATATATATGGAATTTAGAAAGATGGCAATGACGACCCTGTATGCAAGACAGGAAAAAGGACACAGCTGTGTATAACGGACTTTTGGGCTCAGAGGGAGAGGGAGAGGGTGGGATGATTTGGGAGAATGGCATTCTATCATGTATACTATCATGTAAGAATTGAATCGCCAGTCTATGTCTGACGCAGGATACAGCATGCTTGGGGCTGGTGCATGGGGATCACCCACAGAGATGTTATGGGAAGGGAGGTGGGAGGGGGGTTCATGTTTGGGAACACATGTAAGAATTAAAGATTTTAAAATTAAAAAAAAATAAAAATAAAAATAAATAAATAAATTTCTACACTGTTGTTCATGTTAATTCAAACATTCATTATTTGATTTCTATCATCTCCAACTTCCTCTCAAATTCTGTTTCACCATAAAAGAAGAGATCATAGCTGTCTATGCATTTGTATGTAAATGTGTTTGTGCTTATTTGAAAGAAGAATGTGTACAAATGCATATACACAGACCACTATCATGAATGTTTTCTTTGAATATAATGATATATTTCCACACTTTTTTAATTCACCATACATATCTCTTTAAATTTATTTTTTAATCTCACAGTACCTTCAGAAATATAGGCTTCCCAGATGGCTCAGTGTTAAAGAGTCCACCTGCCAATGCAGGAGACACGGGTCAGAAAGCTTCCCTGGAAAAGGGAATGGCAACCCACTCCAGTATTCTTGCCTGGGAAATCCCGTCAGAGGAACCTGGCAGGCTACAGCCCATGAGGTGCAAAGAACCAGACACAACTGAAGCAATTTAGCATGCTTGCACCTTCAGAAATAAGAAAATTGAGATTTATGGAAACTAAATTTTTACTAATTACATACAAAACTCTTAAAGCTTGTTTTGTATTTTCTTGAATTGTTAATATATACAAATGCAAAACTGCAGTATGCCCTCTTGATTCTGTAAAGTTTCTTTAATTCATCAAAATTTACACTTAACCGGTGCAGTTTATTATGTTCATTATATGCCAATGAATTCTTTATTTTTTGTAAATTAATTAATTTATTTAATTAGGATTCTTTAAATGAAAAAAATATCTCATGGTTGAAGTGGGATCTAGAAAGCACAAAGGTAGCTGATTCACCCTTAAAATGAGTGGAAGGTATGTTTTCTAACTATTGCAAAAGCAAAATGTCACAAACATATAGGATCAGTGCATTGAAGTCAAAGTAATTTATATGCTAAATATGTTTTTTTTTCCTGTAAATAGAACTTTAAAAATATAAATGAAGTCAACTGACCATAAATTGGTTCGAGACCAAAAGGCACTATAGACACACAGGACAGGGACGAACCTTAAAACCCACTGCAGAGCCTGACAACTGACTCCACACTCATAAGGAACCCAGTAGAGTTCAGAACAACTTCACATCATGTAGCCCCTTTTAATAATACAGGCATTCAATTAAACCACTTGATTTTATGAAGACCTATTATACAACAATAGTTAACTGTCATAACAAAGTCATCTGAACTGAGGACAGTTCTAAGAGTTCACTACTTCTTATGTCAGTGATCCCTGTTCTGATATTTGAGGGCACTATTCATGATAACTCTGATATAGTTTATTTCAGACAGCTCTACTAAAAAGTGAATTTCTGTTCCAGGGAACTGGGACAGGTGAGAAGGAGTTGCATTTCCATGCAGAAAGTCTGCTGTCCCTGAATCACATGATTGGAAAGGAATTCAAACTCTCCTGTGAATCATAACTTCTCATGAAGATTAACATCTTGTTCATTCTACAAGTAGACATGGAATGAATAATATGTTAGTCCACTACTCCTTTAGAAATGATGTTGCAGTTTAGAAAAGACTGAGGCATATCATCTAGAGAAATGGAAGGATTTATATATGTAGGCAGCACGGCATTTTCAAAGAGATTTAGGAAGATGGCCAATCCCATTGAAACAATCCAACAATTGAAGCAATCCAACAAGTCCTTGACTCCATTATATAAACCCTCTAAAAGATAAACGCAAATCTTCCATATGTCAATGAGTAGATTTACAACTTGAAAAGCAAATATTTTGCATATAACATATAATTTTAAAATTTGCTTTGTCATATTTAGGGTAACCTATGACTCGATATTGAAAAAAAAAAAAAAAACTGAGATCACGGCAACTGGTCCCATTACTTCATGGCGAATAGAACGGGAAAAGGTTGGAGGCAGTGACAGATTTCCTCTTCTTGGGTTCCAAAATCACTGTGGATGGTGATTGTAGCCATAAAATTAGAAGACAGTTGTTTCTTGGCAGGAAAGCTATGACAAACCTAGACATGTATGAAAAAGCGAAGACATTACTTTGCAAAAAAAAGGTCCATATAGTCAAGGCTATGGTCTTTCCAGTAGTCATGTATGGATGTGCGAGCTGGACCATAAAAAAGGTAGAGTGTCAAACATCTGTGATGCTGGAGAAGACTCTTGAGAGTCCCTTGGACAGCAAGGAGATCAAAACAATAAATCTTAAAGAAAATCAATCCTGAATATTCATTGGAAGGATTGATGCTGAAGCTAAAGCTCCAATCATTTGGCCACCTGATGCAAGGTAGCTGACTCACTGTTAAAGACCCTGATGCTGGGAAGGGAGAAGGAGAAGAGAGCAACAGAGGATGAGATGGTTGGATGGCATCATCGACTCAATGGACATGAACTTGGGCAAACACTGGTAGATGGTGAGGGGCAGGGAAGCCTGGATTGCTGCAGTCCAAGGGGTTGAAAGAGTCAGACACGACTTGGTGACTGAACAGCAACAATGACTACAAGGACATATTAAGTTAATTTGTTTCTTCTAAGTTGTGTTAAATAAATCCTCCACATGGAGACATATACCTAATGATCTATTTTTTGCCAGTGGCCATGGCAATCATTGTGGACATGGAATTGAATAAGAGAATAGGATCCTAGTGAGAAAATAAAAGTCAGTGACTGAATATAAAACACAATATATATTGGAGTCAAGTTCACCTATAAATTAATATAGAGATATGGAAAAATGATGGCCCCAAAAGGAAAAAATTCTCTGAGACTTTCCTTTAAATCTTATAGAAACATATAAATATGATTGTATCTGAGTGTATTTCTTTCCAAGGGAGCGTACAACTCATGACTAATCTTTTACTTAAAAAACAAAACAAAACATGGCTTCAGGCAGTTCAGTCACTCAATTGTGTCTGACTCTTCGCGACCCCATGGACTTCAGCATGCCAGGCCTCTCTGTCCATCACCAACTCCCAGGACCAACACAAACTCATGCCCATTGAGCCAGTGATGCCATCCAACCATCTCATCCTCTATCATTCCCTTCTCCTCCTGCCTTAAATATTTCCCAGCATCAGGGTCTTTTCAAATGAGTCAGTTCTTCGCATCAGGTGGCCAAAGTATTGGAGTTTCAGTTTCAGCATCAGTCCTTCCAATGAATATTTAGGACTGATTTCCTTTAGGATGGACTGGATGGATCTCCTTGCAGTTCAAGGGACTCTCAAGAGTACTTCTCCAACACCACAGATCAAAAGCATCAATTCTTCAGTGCTCAGCTTTCTTTATAGTCCAACTCTCACATCCATATATGACTACTGGAAAAACTATAGCTGTGACTAGATATACTTTTTGAAAGGTTGTTGCTGAACCACAAAAGATGCCAGGATTCTTGGCCTCTGGAGTAGAAGAATTCAATCTGGGGCCAGAGATGAGGCTTGATTGCTCAGAGCTTTTGTATAATAAAGTTTTATTAAAGTATAAAAGAGATAGAGAAAGCTTCTGACATAGACATCAGAAGGGGACAGAAAGAATACCCACTAGTTTTTTTATAGCTAGTTTTTTTTAAAATGTAAATTTATTTATTTTAATTGGAGGCTAATTACTTTACAATATTGTATTGGTTTTGCCATACATCAATATGAATCCACCACGGGTGTACACGTATTCCCCATCCTGAACCCCCCTCCCACCTCCTTCCCTGTACCAACCCTCTGGGTCATCCCAGTGCATCAGCCCCAAGCATCCTGTATCATGCATCAAACCTGGACTGGCGATTCATTCCATATATGATATTATACATGTTTCAATGCCAGATAGCTAGTTTTTGTATGCTGGATGTTATATAGTTACTAGCAGTCTGTTAATGAAAGAGGAATGCCTAAAAACTCTGAGAAGGCACCAGGCCCCTCTCCCACAAGATGCATTTTGAGATAATCTTGGCACCAGGCTGGTCATCCTGGGCCATATACTGATTTACTAGAATCTTGTAGAATGGCAGATTGCCATACAAATAGTTCCACTTACATGGATAAGGAGAACAATATATGAGGATAACATACTGGTTTGTCAAGTCAGTTCTGAGCCTTTAGGGGAAACCTACTTGATGTCAGAGTTTGGGGTAAATGTATAGTACAGTAACATAGCTTAAGACAAACATTTCCATAAGAAAAATGCATTGGTTAGCTCAAGATCTGAGAAAAGTTAAGTTTACGTGGAACCAGGTGTCATTATGGCAACATAGTATTTTAAGAGAAATCTCTTTTTAATTTGTATACAGAAGGGGAAATATATATATATATCACTAGTTTGTTTTCTGACACTTAGGAGAGAGATAAAAAAATGTCTGACACTTGCAACCTATTTCCTCCTTTTTAAGACCCCTGGCCTTCCTGCCTGTTACCCTCTTACTCTGTTGGCAAAGTAACGTTTCTGCTTTTCAATATGCTGTCTAGGTTGGTCATAGCTATTCTTTGAAGGAGCAAGTGTCTTTTGATTTCATGGCTGCAATCACCATCTGCAGTGATTTTGGAGCCCAAGAAAGTAAAGTCTGTCACTGTTTCCATTGTTTCCCCATTTATTTGTCATGAAGTGATGGGACTGGATACCATGATCTTGGTTTTCTGAATGATGAGTTTTAAGCCAACTTTTTCACTTTCCTCTTTCACTTTTATCAAGAGGCTTTTCTTCTTCACTTTCTGCTATAGGGTTTGATATTATATTCTTTATTTGGGAAAAATACTTTTTAATGAAACCCAAAGTCATATGATTTGATATAGAAAATAATTGGGGAGAGCAGGAAAATGATAAGAGGCAAAACTGCCGAAATCATACATTCTGGCTCCAAGATTATGAACCCTATACTCATATGGCCTTGTTCAACTCCAGGACAGTTGCACCCTGTGTAGCTGCCATCCCCACATATCTTTTCATAGCTTTCTTTATGTCTTTATTTCTCAGACTGTATATGAAGGGGTTCAGCATGGGTGTGACCACTGTGTACATCAACGAGGCTGTTGCACTTGAGTGTGAGCTGTGGGTAACAGCAGAGCTTAGGTACACTCCTAAGCATGTACAATAGAATAAGGAGACAATTGAAAGGTGAGATGTACAAGTGGAAAATGCTTTATACTTCCCTTGAGATGATGAGATTCTACAAATGGAAGACACTATCTTAGAGTATGAGTAAATGATACCAACCAGGGGACCACCACCCAGAAGTGGGGCTGCAAAATACATCACCATGTCATTAAGAAAGGTATCAGAGCAGGCAAGTTGAATCAACTGATTAAGTTCACAGAAATAATGAGGGATTTCTAAATGTGTATAGAAGGTAAGCTGCAAAACCATTAAGGTTTGTAAGAAGGAATGTAAGACACTGATGATCCAGGAGACCAGGAGCATAATGCCACAAAGCCATGGATTCATAATGACTGTGTAGTGCAGGGGGTGACAGATGGCCACAAAGCGGTCATAGGCCATCACTGTTAGGAGAAAGTCATCCAACCCTACAAAGAGAATGACAAAGTACATCTGAGTAATGCAGCTTTCATAGCTTATCAGCTTGCCCTGGTTCTGGATGTTCCACAGCATCTTTGGGATGGTGGTAGAGGTAACACAGATGTCTACAAAGGACAGGTTGGAGAGGAAGAAGTACATAGGTGTGTGGAGGTGGGAGTCAGAAATGGTGGCTAGGATGATAGCCAAATTTCCAAACACAGTGATCAGATACAGGAAGAAGAAAATCATGAATGTGATGGGCTGCAATTCTTGTTCATTTGAAAATCCCAGAAGAAGAAATCCTGAAACTACTGTAAGATTTTCTTCTTACATTTGTTGAAGTTGAGTATAAGAAAGGAGAAAAATATCATTAGTTATCTTTATACAAATGGCTTTCACCCACAAAATTAAAACAGTTAGTTTATACTTTGCAGTAACAAAATTAATATCAATAGTTTTGTGTATGGACCTAATCCTCTGTGGGAATTCCCTATTGCTATCCCTGATCAGGAAATTGTATTATATGTATGTCATCTGCCAAAAAAAAAGGACAATTTTACTTATTTTCCAAATCTTATGTGTTTTATTTCTTTTTTATTTTTTGTCTTTCTTTCTTTTTTTCCCATTTTTTTAAGCTTTTTTGTCACCATGTTATGTTCCACCCTTAATGAGAAATTCTATCATTTATTTCTGGAATTCATATTGTTTGCTGACAATTTTCCCATTCTTGTCTGGTCTTTGAGTGGAAGAAGATGAAAAGCAAAAATGCCCTAACATGCATAAAAGCATCACATATGATGTACCCACAGCTAACTTCATACTAAATGGTGAAAAAAATTAAAGTTTTACCTGTATGATCAGGAGCAAGACAAGGGTACTCTCTCTCACCACTCCTATTCCACATGGTTCTAGAAGTCCCTAGTGAGAGCATTAAAGCACAAAAAAGAAATAAAACACAGAAGATTTGGAAAATAAGTAAAATTGTCTTTTTTTTTTTTTTTTGCAGATGACATACATATAATACAACCCTAAAAAAAAATCTGTGGAAAAATGTTACAGCTAATTTAAAAATTCACTAAAATGCAGGATATAAAATTAACATATACAAGTAAGTAGCAATTGTATATACTAACCACAAATTATCAAAAAGGAAATAAAGAAAGCAGTAGTATTTACAATAGCATTAAAAACAACCAAATGCTTAGGAATAAGTTCAGCCAATGAGGTAAAGTATCTCTATGCTGAAAATTACAAGACATTGTTGATAGGAATCGAAGAGGATACAAATAAATGGAAAATATCCCATGTTTTTAGATTCAAAAAAGTATTATTCTTATAATGTTTATATTAGTCTAAGCAAACCTACAGATTCAATGCAATCCCTGTCAATATTTCAATGGCATTTCTCACAGAAACAGATAAACAATCCTAAAATTCATAAGAAATCACAATACCATAAATATCCAAAGTAATCTTGAGAAAGAAGGACAGAGCTAGAGTCATCACACTTTCTGCTTTCAAAAATATACTACAAAGCTACAGTCATCAAAACAGCAGGGTACTAGCAAAAAAACAGACATGTATAACTATGTAACAAAATTGGGATCCCATTAATAAAATGACACTTAGATGGTTAATTAATCTATGACAAAGAACACATTAATATAAAATAGGGAAAATATGGCCTCTTCTATAAGTAATACTGGAAAAATTGTCCAGCTACATAAAGCAGAATGATATTGGACCACTACTTTATGGTAGTCAAAGAAATTCCTCCTAAGTGAATAAAGACATAAGTAGATCTAAAACCATTAAAATCCTAGAGGAAAACATATGGAAGTGATTTCTTAGCATAGTTCTTGGAAATATTTATTTTGGATTTGACATGTCAACAAAATATCAAAATAAGAAATAACCAAGTGGCACTACATCAAACTAGACAGCATCTACAGGGGAAAAAAAAAAAAAAACTAACAGCATGACCAAAAAAAAGATATGGAAATGGAAAAAATATTTTCAAACAAGATATCTGAAAGGGAGTTAATATTCAAACTATAAAAGGAACTCATACAACCCAGCAGGGCTTCCCTGGTAGCTTAGTGATAAAGAATCTGCCTGCTAATGCAGGAGTCAGAGGAGACGTGGGTTTGATCCCTGGATCAGAAATATCTCCTGCAGGAGGAAATGACAACCCACTCCAGTATTCTTGCCTGGAAAACTCCATGGACAGAGGAACATGGAGAGTTACAGTTCATGGTGTTGCAAAGAGCCAGACACAATGCAGACTACTGAGCATACAACCCAGTAGCAAAAAAAGTTCAAATAAAAAATAGGGAAAGGATATGAGTAGATGTTTTCCAAAGAGATACTCAAATGGTCAACAGGTACGTGAAAAGGCACACAACAATGCTGTTCATTAGGGAACTTCAAGTCAAAACTGAATGAAATATTATCTATTCCTGTTATAATGGTGATTGTCAAAAATACTAGAGCTAAGAAGAGATTATGAGAATGTGGAGAAAAGTGAACTTTGTGCACTATTGGTGTTAATACAATTTGTGAAATCTGTGTAATTTGTGAAATGGCCATTATATAAAACAGAATGGAGTTTCATCAGAAATAATTAGAAAGAGACTACAATTCAATAACTTCAGCTCTGGAAAGTGAAAGTGTTAGTCACTCAGTCATGTCCGACTTTTTGCAACCCCATGGATTATAGCCCACTAGGCTCTTCTGTCCATGGAATTCTCCAAGCAAGAATACTGGAGGGGGTTGCCATTTCCTTCTCCAGGGGATCTTCTTGCCACACTGGAAATAGGTACACAAGTGATTTATTAGCACTAAGGAGATAGAGGAAATTTCACTAATATTTTTGTTTAAAGCAATGATTTAAGACTGAAGAATGTTAAAGTGAAACATCAAATATTTCAGCAATGAAAACAAAAAATTAAAATGCAATGGAGGGAGCATTCTATGGCTGATGGATTGATTTGATCACGAAAAGTTGTAAACACTCACAGTGGCCCACAGACACATTTATAATATGTAAAAGAGCTAAGCGGCAAGCAGTCAGTTTGTGGGAAAACTTCAGTTCTTTGAAAGAACTCAGTGAAAAGCAGGAATGAAAATATTCCAACCCAGTATATCGAATCAAATGCCACATATATGTAACTTGCGTCAAGAAAGTAAATGTCTAACAAATTCACATATATATTCAGCCTCACAAGATAATAAATAGTTGCAGAATAAAGCTGGCTGTATACCTCTTTGACATATAAAATAATTATTTTTCACATGGACACCCTGATTGACAGAAGATATTCTGAAACATGTATCTCATGAAATGGTATTGTAAAGATTAATTTGCAGTCATTCCTTGGTCTTGATCTTCTTATCATATGGGTATATAGTCAAATAGGCACTATCTTAAAAATGAAAGGAAACCCCACACTTCCCTGGACATCTCTCCACAATTAATATTCTATTTGATTACTCCTATTAATTAATAGGTTCTTGGACATAAATTTCACTTTACTCAAAGTACATAACACCCCCCATTTCCCCTTCTAACTGCATTTCCATCACTAAGATTTAATTGATATCATTGACCCTCAAATTGCTGAGTTCAATGTTCATGTCTCTTTACAGCATCATAAAAATACATTGATCTATTAATCAAACAGCTTTTCAGGTGGCAAGTGGTAAAGAATCAGCCTGCCAATGAAGGAGCCATAGGAGACTCAGGTTTCATCCCTGGGTTGGGAAGATCCCCAGGAGTAGGAAATGGCAACCCACTTCAGTATTCTTGCCTGGAAAATCTCATGGACAGAAGAGCCTGCATCTCACAGTCGGACATGACTGAGTGACTGAGTGCATACACAGTACACACACACACACACACACACACACATCAATCAAACAAGTGAACAACCACAGTGATCTCTGGGCACTGGGCTAGACTGGATTGGCTTTCAGATGACCTCAGGTAAGCAGTTAGCTTCCATATTATCTGATACCTTCTGTATCAGTTGGGTAGCAGAACTAACCTGGATGGAAACTCTCTGTGTGGAAGTCCTCCCTGGGTGGTAGATGATGGAGACTGAACTCAGTCCCCACAAGTCAGCTGTTAAGGGTCAGGCATCCTTCCTTGATCCAGACTAAGGATAACAAAAGTGCTAACTGTGCCCCACCCAATCCAAGTTTGTCCTCACGGGAAACTGCAGTGAGAAGGTGTTTACAGCTCTCTCTCTCTGCTCATTAGGTATACTTCCCTCCTTTACTACCAAATCCATGTAGGTGATTTCCCAGTGGGACACTCATCTAGAAAGCATGAAATTTTTTCTGCTGATTCTCTGCTCCTAGGAGACCAGGTTATGAGCCAGGTGATCACTCCTCCATTAACTCTTCTTCCTTCCAGAAGTCTAAACCCTAATGTCCTCATCAAAACCTGGAGTTAAAATTTTCTTAAAGCCTAAGACTGAAGATCCTGTATCGTTTAGGTTCCCTGGAATTTCACACATTGATTTTTGATTGGGATAGTGTCCCTGAAATTCCACAAAATTATTATTCCTCTGTTTTTAAAAGGGACAGATTGTAAAATTTAATATAAAACCTTGAGTAGTATACTCCTTGGCTTCCTGACATTTTGACCAAAGCAATTAGAAAACTCATAGTTATATCACAAGATAAAAGCTGTGGCTCAGCCCCTTATTATAAAGTATGCATTAATTACAAGAGAAACATTAAAATAGACATTCATCCAAAGAAGACATAAAGATAGTCATGAGACACATAAAAAGATGTTCAACATAGCTAATTATTAGACAAATGGAAATCAAATCTACAATAAGGTATCACCTCATGTCAGTCAGTATGCCTATCATTAAAAAAAATTAAAAACTATAAATGCTGTAGAGGGTTTGGAGAAAAGGGAAACCTCTCACACTGTTGGTGGAAATATAAATTGATACAGCCACCATGGAAAATAGCATGGAGGTGTCTTTAAAAACTAAACATAAAACTACCATTTGATCCAGCAATCTCACCTCTAGGCATATATACAGAGAAAACCATAATTTGAAAAGATAAATGTGCACCAATGTTCACTGCAGCACTATTTACAATAGCCAGAACATGGAAGCAACCTAAATGTCCATTCACAGAGGAATGAATAAAGAAAATGTGCTACGTATACACAGTGGAATATTACTGAGTCATGGAAAAGAATGAAATAATGCCATTTGCAGCAACATGGATAGACCTAGAGATTATCATATTGAGTGAAGTAAACCAGAAGAGAAACATCATATGGTATCACTTACATGGTACAAATGAACTTATTATAAGACAGAAATAGAGTCACAAATGTAAAAAGCAAACTTATGGCTACCAGGGGGGAAAGGGAGGGGTAAATTGGGAGACTGAGATTGACACAGGCACACTGTTGATGTAGTTTAGTAGATGAGTCATGTCCGACTTTTTGGGACCCCATGGACTGTAGCCTGCAAGACTCCTCTGTCCAGGAGACTTTTTCCAGGCACGAATACTGGAGTGGGTTTCCATTTCCTCCTCCAGGGGATCTTTCCAATCCAAGGGTTAAAACCATGTCTCTTGCATCTCCTGCATTGGCAGGCAGATTTTTTACCACTGCACCACCTGGGAAGCCCCAGTGCCATTAATGGGAATGCAAATTGGTACAGCCACTATGTAGATTAGTATGAATATTCTTTAAAAAAAATACTAAAAACAGAGCTACCATATCATCCCACAATCCTACTCCTGCAGCATATATCTGGAGAAAACCATAATTTGAAAAGACACATGTACTCTGATGGTCACAAACTAGTCAATGGTCACAAACCAGTCACAGGATATCAAACTCAGGAGAATATCGCCCAACTCTGAAAAGACTGTGAAAAAATACATCTGGATAATGCAGCCTGGATAGGTCATGACTTTCTTCCTTAATTACATACTGACTCTAAGCATTGGTTGAGGTGAAACAGATGTTGATAATGGTCAGCAATAGATAAAGTACATGGGGGTATGGAAATAAGAATCTGATTTGATGATTGCAGTGACAAACAGTTTTATGCATACAGTGATCAGGTGCTTGGAGTGGAAAAGTCCCAATATGGCGGCTGCACTACTGGTGTCTCTGAAAATTCCAGACGTCATTCTGAAATTCAGGTAACTTCTTCTGGTTCCATGTGGTACAAGTGACTGCCAATAAAGTGTTTTAAAGATTAATATTCACAGAAGCTCATGTTAGTAACCTCAAATAAGCACTGATATAATTTTAAAGCAGAGAAGTTTCTTTTCTAATATAAATTTATTTAATTGGAGGCTAATTACTTTACAATATTGTATTGGTTTTGCCATACATAAACTTGAATCCACCACAGGTGTACACGTGTTCCTCATCCTGCACCACCCTCCCACCTCCCTCCCCATGCCATCCTTCTGGGTCATCCCAGTGCACCAGCCTCAAGCATGCTGTATCATGCATCAAACCTGGACTGGCGATTCGTTTCATATGTGATATTATACATGTTTCAATGCCATTCTCCCAAATCATCCCTCCCTCTCCCACAGAGTCCAAAAGACTGTTCTATAAATCAGTGTCTCTTTTGCTGTCTCGCATACAGGGTTATCATTACCATCTTTCTAAATTCCTTATATATGCATTAGTATACTGTATTGTTGTTTTTCTTTCTGGATTTCTTCACTGTGTATAATAGGCTCCAGTTTCATCCACCTCATTAGAACTGATTCAAATGTATTGTTTTTAATGGCTGAGTAATACTCCATTGTGTATATGTACCACATAGCTTTCTTATCCATTCATCTGCTGATGAACATCTAGGTTGCTTCCATGTTCTGGCTATTATAAACAGTGAAAGCAGAGAAGTTTCATTTCAATATTTTCTTTATGGATCAGTGCCCCTTTAGGACATTCCATTTCCATTACTTGCTAAGAATTCCTTTACTAGTCTCAGGATGTTTTTCAAGCATAATTTATACCATTTTTTATTTAAAATATCTTTCATTTAATTGAGGAATGTATATTGACTATCAGACATTTTTCAGGCACTACCCAGGCAAGGATATTGGATACTGAGGAAAAAAAAAAAATTCTGTACAATCCAGTAACAGAGAAAGCATGCAAACAAATAAAATAATGATATAATAGGTCAGATGGTGATAAGTGTGATGAAGAAAACAGAAGCAGGTATAAAAGACAGTGAAGCGCAGCCACTATTTTTTTATCTGGGGTTCTGGCAGGACTGCAGTCAAGATGATGTTTCAAAAGAGACCTCAAGGAAGAGACAGCAGGGAGAATGAACTCATCTGGGGAAGTGTATGCCTGGCAGAGGGCATGGCCCCTGCAAAGGTCCTGAGGAAGGTGCTTGTTTCAATCAGTTAAGTATAGGAAAGGAAGGCAGTATCTGGTAGGGGAGTGAGAAAAATGGAGGGTGATGAGAGATCATGTCAGAGAATGTTGAGCAACAAAGTGACCTCCTTGCTGAAGTAATTTCAAGTCACAGGTGTCCCTCTTCCACACCATGTACCTTTACACCTTATTAATCTGGTTGCAAAGACATCCCATGAATTGTTACCATCTGTTGGTTGAGTTCTGGCCTCTGTATTATTAAGGGTCATCTTGAAAATATAAGCCCAGTTACCTCTGTGCAGAAATGAAACAGTCATTGTTTTCCTTGTTTGATTTTTTCTGTTTTTTTTTTCATGCATTTTCTTAAATTTCTTTAAGAGGATTATTATATATATTTAGTTAGACAGTTTACAGATCTCTATTTCTTTAGGGGCATTCATAGGAGCTGTATTAGTTTCCTTGCAGTTTGTGCATATTCAGTCATGTCTGACTTTTTGCAACCCCATAAACTGTCTCGTGCCAGGCTCCTCTGCCCATGGAATTTTCCAGGCAGGAATATTGGAGTGGCTTCCCATTTCCTACCCAGTGGTCTTTTGGATACAGGCATGAACCCATGTCTCCTGTGTTTCTTGCCTTGGCAGGTGGATTCTTTACCATGGCACCACCTGGGAAATCCTGTAAGTAGTTTCTTTTTTTCCTTGAGTACTTGTGATCCTCACAGACTTGCATCAGTGTACATTTAAAGAAATTGGTATCTCTTCCTGTCTTGGCATAGAAAGTCCTTCACCAGACAACCTGTCATGTTTCTGGATGAGCCAGATAGTTATTGTCAGGCAGGCCGGATGGCTCAGTAAGGTGCATAGCACCAGGGACCTGAGTCATGTTTCCTGTTAGCTGGGAAGAAAAAAAAGCATTCCTTGACCAAATTAGGAAGACTTCCCGTACACGCCAACCAGAAAGAGACAGGACATGCGCTCATCCTGTCTAGCCAATCATGTAATGCCAGCTACTCCTGTAACTGAGACAAAGAACTGACTGTATATAAACCGCCATATCCCTTTGTTCAGGGTCCCTGTCGGATTCCACTGTGTCAGATGAGACTCGGACCCTAGCGCGCTAGAAATAAACTCCCTTCCTGCCTTTTTGCATTACTGTGGATGACTTGCTTTCTCTTGGTTGGTTCAGAAATAACATTTGGGGGCTCGTCCGGGATCTCCGTCCCACCAGGGGGGAACAACTCTCCTGGTAGAAGGGGGCCACCTCGTTAGGAGGTAAGAGCTCTGAGCACCAGTGCTAACGTAGCAGAGGCCTAGATTAAGTCCGGGGCCTAGTATCATGCTGGGGAGGCATCTAGGTGTAAAGTGAAGAGGCAAGTCCAGCATAAGGCCGGTTCCCCCGTAACGTACCGGGAGGGCAGCTGGTGCGGAGGACGTCCTGATGGTAAGACGCTTGCAAGCAGAGAAGGGGTTACAAGTGCTGTAGAGAGGACTGAAGGTAATATTGGGGTTGGAATCTGTTTGTAGTGTTGTTTTCGTGTCTCAGTGTGCTGGCACTGTCTGTCTGTGTGAGTCTCGCTATTGCTATTAGTGTTCTCTGTACCCATGGGACAATCTACTTCTACTCCGCTGTCTCTGATGACTGATCATTTTTCTGATTTCAAGTCTAGAGCTCAGAATCTTTCGTTACTGGTGAAGAAGAGCAAATTGGTGACTTTCTGTTCCACCGAGTGGCCCACCTTTGACGTTGGATGGCCACCAGAGGGAACCTTCAATCCCCAGATTGTCCAAGCAGTTAAAGAGCGGGTATTTGCTCCTAGTCCTGCCGGACACCCTGATCAGACTCCCTACATCCTAGTCTGGCAGGATCTAGTGAGGAATCTGCCAGAATGGCTTAAACCTTTTGTTCTTGCTCCTCCTAAACCCCCTAAACCTCCCCATCCCTCTTCCCCAACCCCAACTTCGCCAAACCCGCAGGTATTAGTCATGAAGGCTTCCAAAGAAAAAGAAGGAAAAAAGGACGACAATCAACCAAAGCCGATCTTCTAGGAATCTTCTCTGTATCCTAATCTGATAGATCTGGAGACCGAATTGTTCCCACCCCCGTATGGGGATCCACATCCACCCTTGCTTCCACAGGTTCCACAAGTTTCATCGGGAGAAGCCCGGAGGAGGGCGGAGCCCTCGGCTCCTCCTAGGGAAGGGGGCCCCGCCCAGGGAACTCTGGGAAGAGCAAGAGAAATGGCCAGCGCAGCGGAAGAAGAAGGCCCGGAAATTCCCTCCTCCACTGTTCACGTGTTTCCGGTCCGGGCGGGGCCAGCCAGAGAGGGCGGGGAATGGACATATCAGTATTGGCCCTTTTCCACTAGTGATTTGTACAATTGGAAAACCCAGACTCCCTCTTTCTCTGAAAAACCGCAGGGTCTTATTGATCTTTTAGAGTCTATCCTCTTTACTCACAATCCCACTTGGGATGATTGTCACCAACTGTTACAGGTGCTTTTCACTACAGAGGAGCGCGAGCGAATCCTGTTAGAAGCTCGGAAGAACGTGCCGGGGGTAGATGGGAGACCCACAATACAGCCTAACCTCATTGAGGAGGGGTTCCCCTTGGTGCGACCCAACTGGGACTTCGAACGTGCTGAACATAGGGAGTGTCTCCGAATGTACCGGCAGATCCTTATGGCCGGCCTTAGAGCGGCCGCCAGAAAGCAAACTAATTTGGCCAAGGTAAATTCAGTGAGGCAAGAGCCAAATGAGAGCCCGGCAGCCTTCCTTGAAAGGATAATGGAAACTTTTAGACAGTATACTCCTATGGACCCACAGGCAGATGAGTCTCGAGCAGCAGTTATGCTGGCATTTGTGAATCAGGCAGCCCCTGATATTAGGAGAAAGTTACAAAAGATAGAGAGGCTGGGTGACCAGTCCCTGCAAGATCTAGTGAGGGCGGCAGAGAGAGTTTTCAGTCATAGAGAGACCCCAGAGGAGAGAGAGGACCGCATTAGAAGGGAAGAAAGAGAATTTAGAGCTGAAGAAAACCATAAGAACCAACAAGAGCTGGCTCAGATATTTTTCGCCGGAGTTGAAAACAAAAATAGGTTCCTAAAAGGGAAAAAGCTAGACTCAAAGACTGAGGAAAAACCTGCAAGGCGTAAGCTTGAAAAAAACCAATGTGCGTTTTGTAAGGAGATTGGACATTGGAAAGATAAATGCCCCAAGAAAAACCTAAAAGAGGGGCCCAAAAATCCCAAGAACGAGACTCCCTCTCCTGACAGTCATATCCTCTACGCAGGTGAGGATAGTGACTAGGGGGGTCAGGGCTCGACGCCCCTCCCCGAGTCCTGGGTAACTATAAATGTGGAGGGGAAACCGGTTGGCTTCATGGTGGATACGGGAGCTCAATACTCAGTCTTAAACCAAAGAGATGGACCCATGTCTAAGAAAAGTAGCTGGGTGCAGGGAACAACCGGGACTAAGTGATATGGATGGACTATAAAATGGCATGTGAACTTAGGGGCCCACCAAGTGACCCATTCCTTTCTGGTGATACCTGAGTGTCCAGCGCCCTTGCTGGGAAGAGATTTACTGTCTAAAGTAAATGCCCAAATTCATTTCGACCATGGGCAAGTGTCAGTTTTAGATGGAACCGAGCATCTTCTTCAGGTCTTGTCTTTGGCATTAAAGGCTGAATACAGACTGTACTTGCCAAAGGCCCCAGTGACAATAAGTCCCGAAGTACAGCCATGGGTTCAGAGATACCCTCAGGCCTGGGCTGAAACAGCAGGAATGGGACTGGCCAAACAGAGGCCCCCTATTATTGTGGAACTGAAAGCCAGTGCCACACCTGTGAGAGTGCAGCAGTATCCCATGAGTCAAGAGGCTCGGCAAGGAATTACTCCTCACATACAACGCCTCATAGACACTGGGGTCTTGAGAAAGTGCCGGTCCCCATGGAACACTCCCCTGCTTCCCGTAAAGAAGCCTGGGGGAACTGATTTTAGACCCGTTCAAGACCTGCGAGAAGTCAACAAACGGGTGAGTGATATTCATCCTACGGTTCCTAACCCTTATACATTGCTAAGCAGCTTGCCACCAAGCTACGTTTGGTATACTGTTTTAGATTTAAAAGATGCCTTTTTCAGTCTGCCTCTTGCCCTTGCAAGCCAAGAGATCTTCGCCTCCGAATGACAGGAAGACGGTGGTCAGACTCCTGTGCAGCTGACGTGGACTCGCTTACCACAGGGTTTCAAAAACTCACCCACATTGTTTAGCGAGGCCTTGGATGAAGACCTCCGTGAGTATCGGGTTGAACACCCTACCATTGTTTTATTACAATATATTGATGACCTTATGCTGGCAGCAACTACGGAAAAAGAGTGCCAAGAGGCAACAGGTGACCTTCTCCAAACCTTGGGGACTTTAGGTTACAGGGCCAGTGCCAAAAAGGCCCAGATTGCCAAGCAAGAGGTTACATACCTCGGTTATAAGATAAAACAGGGCCAGGGTGGCTAACACAGGCTATGAAAGAAACCATCCTCCAGATCCCTGAGCCGGCCAACCCTAGACAAGTGAGAGAATTTCTGGGAACTGTGGGATATTGCCAATTATGGATCTTGGGGTTTGCAGAAAAGGCCAGGCCCCTGTATGAAGGGACCAAGGAAAACAAAGACTGGAAATGGACTGAGTCAATGAAAACGGCCTTTCAGGAGCTCAGGTATGCCTTGCTGGAAGCTCCTGCCCTTGCCCTTCCTGACCCATCTAAGCCTTTCCAATTATTTATAGATGAAAGGCGAGGGATAGAAAAAGGGGTACTAACACAGAAGTGGGGACCTTGGAAGCGTCCCATAGCTTACCTTTCCAAGAAATTGGACCCAGTGGCAGCCGGATGGCCACCTTGCCTCCGAATCATCACGGCCACTGCACTCCTAGTCCATGATGCTGATAAACTGACTTATGGACAGAGACTCTTGGTCTACACTCCTCATGCTATAGAGAGAGTTCTGAAACAACCCCCGGGTAAATGGATTTCCAATGCCCGCTTGACACAGTACCAGGCCCTGCTACTTGACACCTCACGGATTCATTGTCAAACGCCCTGCACTCTAAACCTGGCTACTCTTTTGCCCAATTCGGAGGGGGATAGCCCCCTCCACAATTGCGATGAGATACTGGCCGGAGTAACAGCAATACGGAAGGACTTAACAGATACGCCACTGGATACCAGTGAGCTAATATGGTTTACAGATGGAAGCAGTTATGTAAAGATGGACAGAGACGGGTGGGGGCCGCAGTGGTAGATGATTCTGGACGGACGATATGGGCGGAGACTCTTTCCCCAGGCACCTCAGCACAAAGAGCAGGGTTAATTGCCCTGATTCAAGCATTAGAGAGAGCCAAAGGAAAAAGAATATTTTTACTGACAGTCGCTATGCTTTTGGCACGGTACACATCCAGGGCCCAATATAATGGGAACGGGGGTTTTTGACAGCTGAAGGAAAAGAGATTAAAAACTTGCCAGAAATCCGTCGACTTCTGGAGGCTGTGCAGTTGCCTCGGACTGTGTCAATAGTACATGTACCTGGACATCAAAAAGGGGACAGCCTCACAGCACGAGGAAATCGTGCCACAGATCTGGCAGCTCGAAAAGTGGCTGATGAAGATTTTATCACTCCGGTGTTGGCGATCGGACTTCCACCCCCAGGTATGGGAACTTTGCCCCCAACCCCTGAGTATTCATCCACAGACCTTGCCTGGATTCAGGAACGTTCCAACCTCCAACAAGGAGAGGATGGATGGTACCGAGACTCCGATGGTTACTTGATACTCCCTGCTCAGTTGGGACAGCAACTGTGTGAGCATCTACAGTCGTCTACTCATCTGGGAGAGAAAAAGACTCTGATGCTTTTTCAAACTGCACGCCTATGATTCCCCCGGCACCAAACAACTGTGAAGAACATAGTACATGCTTGTAAGGCATGTCAACAGATGAGGCCAGGAAAGAGGCAACACGCAGGACTGAGGTATCGGGGAGAAGGGCCAGGGCAGCACTGGGAAATAGATTTCACCGAGGTAAGGCCAGGCAAGTATGGTTACCAGTACTTGTTAGTGTTGGTAGATACCTTCTCAGGGTGGGTAGAAGCTTTTCCTGTTAAGGGAGAAACTTCAATGGTAGTGGCTAAAAAGATTTTAGAAGAAATAGTTCCCAGGTTTGGTCTGCCGGTGACTGTTGGCTCTGATAATGGACCTGCTTTTGTGAGCCAAATAGTTCAGAGCCTTGCCCTAGCTCTGGGGACCAAATAGAAATTACATTGTGAATACAGCCCACAGAGCTCGGGGCAAGTTGAAAGAATGAATCAGACCCTAAAGGAAACTTTAACTAAATTGGCTATAGAGACTGGCGGGGACTGGGTGACTCTCTTTCCCTTTGCCCTCTTTCGCACACGTAATACTCCTTATCAGCTTAATCTGACCCCATTTGAAATTCTGTATGGGCGACCTCCCCCTGTATGTCCAATATTTGAAGGAAAGAAACTTCCACCTCCTACTCTGGGACAATTCCAGGAGGCTTTGATGGCTTTGGGCAAAGTGCATTCTCACGTCTGGAAACTGCTCCAGGAAATACATGAGGGTCAAAACAAGGGGACTATCCCCTCACATAACATTGGCCCCGGAGATTGGGTGTGGGTCAAAAGGCACCACACCAAGGCACTAGAACCTAAATGGAAGGGTCCTTATGTTGTTTTTCTTACCACCCCAATTGCCCTAAAGGTCGACGGTATCGGGCCTTGGGTGCATTGCAACCACGTACGCCCAGCTACTTCAGCAGAGCAGGAAGACGCTAAAAAAGAATGGGAAGTGTCTCTGCACCCATCCAACCCCCTGAGGCTGGAGCTCCGGCGTCGTCGACAGGACCAAGGCAACTCGTCTGGACCATCTTATGGATGACCATGTTACTCTGCTCCAAAGCTGCCAGCGTGAACCCGCACCAACCCGTCAAAATCACCTGGAAACTGCAAAATGGACTAACACGTGAGATGCTTAACTCCACCACCGCAATACATCCACCAAATACTTGGTGGCCAGACTTATACTTTGACCTTAAGCCGGTGGTAAATGTACCTTGGAAGAGGGGCTACCTCCGGAATCATGCATTCTGGGCATGTCCAGGTGCACCCAGGCACAACTGGAAGATCTGTTGGGGGATACAGGACTCTTATTGTAAATCTTGGGACTGCGTAACTTCTAATGATGGGTCAGAGACTCCAGGGTATAGACGGTGGGATGTAGGAAATCGGGACTTGCTTAACTTCTCATTTGTAGGACCCGTACTTCCGTACTCCGATTGGGAAAAGGATCATAACTTTGCCCAGGTAAAAATAAGGTTTAACATCGGCAAAGCAAAAAAAGAGAAGGCCTGGATCAACGGAATATCATGGGGACTTCAGACTAGAAATGACCTGACTACTTATAATGGGATCATTGTTGTGAGTCAAGTTTAAGAACTGGTACAAATGTATAGTATCGGTCCAAACCCCGTTGAACAGGTCCATGCAACTCTCTACCCGACAACCTCCCTATCTACATCCCAGGGACCAACAAA
This sequence comes from Capricornis sumatraensis, assembly GCF_032405125.1. Classification (NCBI taxonomy): domain Eukaryota; kingdom Metazoa; phylum Chordata; class Mammalia; order Artiodactyla; family Bovidae; genus Capricornis; species Capricornis sumatraensis. The sequence goes on from NC_091077.1 coordinate 10,887,489, forward strand.
AGACCCAGAGGCAGGCCCCCTTGCTAAACTTGGACAAATAGATCCACTATGGAAATTAGTAAAGGCAGCTTATGCTACCTTGAATCAAACCCATCCTGAGGCAACTAAATCCTGTTGGTTATGTTACAACTTAATTCCCCCTTATTATGAGGCAGTAGGCCTCAACTCCTCTTATGACCTGGCCAACGGCACCGATCCTCCCCAGTGTCGATGGGGAGAATGAAAAGTAGGCCTTACAATGAGAGAGGTATGGGGAAAAGGGTTATGTATGGGCAAGATATTATCAGAGAGGTCTCCACTGTGTGCGCATGTCGTTGAGCCTACGGACTTGCCCATAGCCAGGTGGCTAATACCACGGATGGGAGGATGGTGGGTCTGTTCACACACGGGGCTGACTCCATGCTTACACAGCTCAATCTTTGACCCTAAAAAAGAATTCTGTGTTATGGTGGCTGTGATACCAAAGATACTGTATCGACCAGAAGAAGCTGTATATGATTATTGGGCCCACAAATTGACTCTTAATCAACAAGAAAGAGCTTATAAAGTTAAGAGAGAGCCCATTACTGCCATAACTATAGCAACTATGTTCGGTCTGGGAATAGCCGGGGCCGGAACTGGAATAGCAGCTCTGTCCATGCAAAGTCAAGGATTTAACTCTGTAAGAGTGGCCATAGATGAAGACATTACCCGTATAGAACAATCTATTAGTCATTTAGAATCATCTTTAACCTCACTATCTGAAGTGGTCCTGCAAAACAGGAGAGGTTTAGATCTGCTTTTTCTGCAACAAGGAGGACTTTGTGCAGCCCTAGGAGAAGAGTGCTGTTTTTATGCTGATCACACCGGAATACTCAGGGAATCTATGGCCAAAGTGAGAGAAGGATTAGCCCAACGTAAAAGAGAACGTGAGGCTCAACAAGGGTGGTTAGAGTCTTGGTTTCAACAGTCCCCTTGGTTGACCACCCTAATCTCCACATTGCTGGGACCCCTATTAGTACTTTTATTAATGCTTACCTTTGGCCCATGCATTATCAATAGACTTGTAGCCCTTGTAAAGGAACGCATACAGTACAGCTGTTCGTGCTTCGGCAACAATATCAGACCGTGTCTCAGGAACCAGAGGAAGATTCCGCTGTATGATCTAAAAACAGGGGGAATGTCAGGCAGACCGGATGGCTCAGTAAGGTGCATAGCACCAGGGACCTGAGTCATGTTTCCTGTTAGCTGGGAAGAAAAAAAAGCATTCCTTGACCAAATTAGGAAGACTTCCCATACACACCAACCAGAAAGAGACAAGACATGCGCTCATCCTGTCTAGCCAATCATGTAACACCAGCTACTCCTGTAACTGAGACAAAGAACTGACTGTATATAAACCACCATATCCCTTTGTTCGGGGTCCCTGTCGGATTCCACTGTGTCGGATGAGACTCAGACCCTAGCGTGCTAGAAATAAACTCCCTTCCTGCCTTTTTGCATTACTGTGGAAGACTTGCTTTCTCTTGGTCGGTTTGGAGATATGGGCTCGGTGCATAACAGTTATGTCTTTTGCTCGGCTTCCTTCTGGAGTCCTAAAATGGGCAGGTCTTATGTCTGGGCAGGTGATTGATAAGGCCTGATGCTTGGAGCCCTGGGGATAGACCTGGACTTTGGATTTGTAGGGGTTGATGAGGCATCAGGGAACACTGGAATGGGCCTGGCAGTTGGGCTGCAAGAGCTGGCCTCATGCTGGGGTAGACTGAAAGCTCTGGTTAACAGGAGTCATGCTGACTTGGTGCTTAGATGAGCGTGGAGCTCCTAGGGTCTCAGCCATCATATGGCATCCTATTCTCAGGACCAGCCTACAGTTTGGGTCAATGTAGGATGTCCTCAGGCTTGGGAGCATGGACATTGTTCTACTGGAGCCTCAGTCGGGGGAAGTCTGCCTGGAGCCTGAGGCTGCAGGGGATGGCCTGGTGTATGGGTTACAATGAGGTCAGACAAACACTTCAGCTTCTTTCTGTCGTGGGGAGGGTGTCTCTCTCCATGCTTTGTTGCCCACTTGTGGAAAAGTTGTAATGAGGATAACAGAAAAATGTCTTTACTAATTTTTTTTCTCTTATTAGTGTACTATAATCAAAGGTGTAGAATCCTGACACTTACAAAGGCATTATTGTATACAGACAGTTATTCAAATTGATGTTTCCAGTGGTAGAAGAATGCTAGAAATCCCTATATACCTCGTATCAAGAAGGACATGGCAACCCACTCCAGTATTCTTGCCTGGAGAATCCCAAGGACAGAGGAGATTAGTGGGCTACAGTCCATGGGGTCACAAAGAGTCAGACATGACTGAATGACGCGCGCGCACACACACACACAAATCATCATATACCACATTACTGACATTACTCAGAGAAAATCATTCTCCTCCATCTATCACCTGTACTTTTTTTTTCTTTTTTTTTTTAATTTTATTTATTTATTTTTTTTTTCACTTTTTTTTTTAAATTTTAAAATCTTTAATTTTTACATGTGTTCCCAAACATGAACCCCCCTCCCACCTCCCTCCCCATAACATCTCAGTGAGTCATCCCCATGCACCAACCCCAAGCATGCTGTATCCTGCGTCAGACATAGACTGGCAATTCAATTCTTACATGATAGTATACATGATAGAATGCCATTCTCCAAAATCATCCCACCCTCTCCCTCTCCCTCTGAGTCCAAAAGTCCGTTATACACAGCTGTGTCTTTTTTCCTGTCTTGCATACAGGGTCGTCATTGCCATCTTTCTAAATTCCATATATATGTGTTAGTATACTGTATTGGTGTTTTTCTTTCTGGCTTACTTCACTCTGTATAATCGGCTCCAGTTTCATCCATCTCAACAGAACTGATTCAAATGTATTCTTTTTAATGGCTGAGTAATACTCCATTGTGTATATGTACCACAGCTTTCTTATCCATTCATCTGCTGATGGACATCTAGGTTGTTTCCATGTCCTGGCTATTATAAACAGTGCTGCGATGAACATTGGGGTACATGTGTCTCTTTCAATTCTGGTTTCCTCGGTGTGTATGCCCAGCAGTGGGATTGCTGGGTCATAAGGTAGTTCTATTTGCAATTTTTTAAGGAATCTCCACACTGTTCTCCATAGTGGCTGTACTAGTTTGCATTCCCACCAACAGTGTAGGAGGGTTCCCTTTTCTCCACACCCTCTCCAGCATTTATTGCTTGCAGATTTTTGGATCGCAGCCATTCTGACTGGTGTGAAGTGGTACCTCATTGTGGTTTTGATTTGCATTTCTCTGATAATGAGTGATGTTGAGCATCTTTTCATGTGTTTGTTAGCCATCTGTATGTCTTCTTTGGAGAAATGTCTATTTAGTTCTTTGGCCCATTTTTTGATTGGGTCGTTTATTTTTCTGGAATTGAGCTGCATAAGTTGCTTGTATATTTTTGAGATTAGTTGTTTGTCAGTTGCTTCATTTGCTATTATTTTCTCCCATTCAGAAGGCTGTCTTTTCACCTTGCTTATAGTTTCCTTTGTTGTGCAGAAGCTTTTAATTTTAATTAGATCCCATTTGTTTATTTTTGCTTTTATTTCCAGAATTCTGGGAGGTGGATCATAGAGGATCCTGCTGTGATGTATGTCTGAGAGTGTTTTGCCTATGTTCTCCTCTAGGAGTTTTATAGTTTCTGGTCTTACATTTAGATCTTTAATCCATTTTGAGTTTATTTTTGTGTGCGGTGTTAGAAAGTGATCTAGTTTCATTCTTTTACAAGTGGTTGACCAGTTTTCCCAGCACCACTTGTTAAAGAGATTGTCTTTACTCCATTGTATATTCTTGCCTCCTTTGTCAAAGATAAGGTGTCCATATGTGTGTGGATTTATCTCTGGGCTTTCTGTTTTGTTCCATTGATCTATATGTCTGTCTTTATGCCAGTACCATACTGTTTTGATGACTGTGGCTTTGTAGTATAGCCTGAAGTCAGGCAAGTTGATTCCTCCAGTTCCATTCTTCTTTCTCAAGATTGCTTTGGCAATTCGAGGTTTTTTGTATTTCCATACAAATCTTGAAATTATTTGTTCTAGTTCTGTGAAAAATATGGCTGGTAGCTTGATAGGGATTGCATTGAATTTGTAAATTGCTTATCACCTGTACTTTTAAAATATGTGTTGTTTAATGTATCTAATAGGGCTTACCAGTTGGTGGTAGTGGTTAACAGATCCAGCTGCTAATTCAGAAGCTTCAGGAGATGTGAGTTCAATCCCTAGGTTGGGAAGATACCCTGGAGGAGGACATGGCCACCCACTCCAGTATTCTTGCCAGGATAATCCCATGGACAGAGGAGCCTGACGAGGTCACAAAGAGTTGGACACAACTGAGCATACAGCATGATACTCTAATAAATTAGTTAACAGGAAAAAATTAAATTTGAGGTATTAGTTAAAAATTAATAAGTCAGATAATATTTAGAGTGAAGTATGGAATATAGGTCTTCTAACTGAGAAGAAAGCAAAGTGCTATATATGAATATAGGAATTGTGACATTAGGTAAAGGGATTCACATTTCAGAAACTCGTTTTTTTCTGTAAATGGATAAACTGGATATAGACAAGGAGTGAAATGACCATAAATATGTTCAAGACAGAAGAACACGAGTCACACAGTTTCATGGATGAGCCTTAGAAACACAATGAAGAAACTTCTAGCTGAATAAGGACTCATCAAGTGGCAAGCAGGGCTCAGAACCACTCCCCATCATACTATCTCATTCAAAAATACAGTCATTATGATAAGTTATTTTATTGTATGTTGGTTTGTTATGCTGCAATAACTGATACTGATACAATAATTGATACAATAACCCAAAGGCACAGAACTGAGGGCAATGAAAATAATCTACTTGATCTTATTTTTGACATTTATTCTGATATTTGAAGATAGCATTTCTGATTGTATCATCATTTATGTTTATATCAAATCCCTGATAGCTCAGTTGGTAAAGAATCTGCCTGCAATTCCTGGGTCTGGAAGAGCCCCTGGAGAAGGAATAGTCTATCCACTCCAGTATTCTTGGGCTTCCCTTGTGGCTCAGCTGGTGAAGAACCTGCCTGCAATGAGGGAGACCTGGATCCAATCCCTGGGTCGGAAAGATCCCCTGGAGAAGGGAAAGGCTACCTATTCCAGTATTTTGGCCTAGAGAATTCCATGGACTCTATGGTCCATGGGGTTGCAAATGGTTGGATACAACTGAGCAACTTTCACTTTCACAAGTAACAATAGTAAAAAATGACTACACTGATATCCTTTCCAGCCACCTACGAGAACTTGGAAGGACGTGTAAGTTGGTGCAGAAACTCGGCTGACCCTGAATCACATGACTAAGAAGATTCACATTGTCTTGGGAATGATTTATGATAATAAATATTGAAGAAATGTCCCCCATAGGAGATATATTGTAGATGATTATGGTCATTCACTGTCCCTCTAGTGTTCATAATGAAATATAAAAAAGGATGAGTTATTTTACTTAGAGCAATAGAAAGAATCATGTTTGTATGCATCACTGGAAGATTTCAAGAAAAAAAAGTCAGTAATTCAATGAAAAACTTTAAAACATACCTTCCAAAACTTCACACCAAAGAATAACCCCCTCTTAAACAAGTGACATATATTTTACTTCAAAAAGTAAATGTATATTTTGAAAGAGAAATATTATGTAGAGTGATACCAAGTATAAGTTAAAGCTTGCTTCATCATATTCAAGGTCATATGAATCCAAAGGTTTATTCAAATATCTGTTTTCATGGAGACATCACTAGGAGACATGTATTTGGTAGACAAAGTCAGGGGCTAGTGTTGGCACTGCGTATACAGGTTATATAGGAGAAAAAGAATATCCACTTTGGTATTCTTGCTGGGTATTAATTAATTGAAATTAATTAATGAAAACAAATGATTAGCTAAAACACACTATATGTTCAATCTATATAATTATGAAAAACAACTGTTATTGATACACAAGCAGTTGTGCTTATATAGTGAAAAATGGTGGTCTCAGATTTTCCTCTCCTATAAACTTATGTAAATGACCTTGTTTTCTCAAATGTGTTCTTCTTTACCCCCATAGGTTTAGTACAGCCTATAGTTATGCTTTTAGGAAAACTAAGGGAAGGTTACATAGGATTATATATGACATTTGAGGAAAAAAAATACTGAGAAATGCATATTGTCCCATGAGACAAATGAGATTCTCCAAATATTTAATATTCAAGATTGGGAATAAATCTGGAAAAATTGGAAGATAAAAAAGGGGGAAAATGTTCAATATCAGAGGGAGAATAAAGCATAATAATGGTAGTTAAAGTTTTTTAGATAAACGGAAGCCAAAGAAATAAAAATTCTGGAAATAAATAGAAAGAGCAAGTTCTAGTTTCAAAATGCGATTCAAATAATCACAATTTATGGCTTTGAAGTTGTGAGCCCTGCAACTAACAGCAGTTCTTCGTCAATTATCTCTTTTATAGTTTCCTTTGTAAGTAATATTTTGAGAGCTCCTTTTATGTCATTATTCCTGAGACTGTAGATGAAAGGGTTCAGCATGGGTGACCACAGTGTACATCACTGAGGTGACTGCACTTGACTGTGAGCCGTGGGTATTAGCAGAAACAATGTACACTCCTAGGACTGAACAGTAAAATAAGGAGACAACTGAGAGGTGAGATGCACAGGTGGAAAATGCTCTATACTTCCCCTGAGCTGATGAGATTCCACATACAGAGGAGACTGTCTGAGAGTAAGAGTAAAGAATACACGTGAAGGAAACACCACCGATCAGCACTCCTGCAAAATACATCACCACGTCACAGATGGAGGTGTCAGAACAGGCAAGTAGGACAACTGACTGGTTTCACAGAAAAAGTGAGGCATTTCATTGTTTGTACAGAAGGACAGCTGCACCACCATTAAGCTCTGTAGCAAGGAATACAAGAAATGAAATGTATTCCTCTGTACAAGGAATACAGGAAAATCTCATAATGCAAGATGACAGAACCAGAAGACCACAGAGCCGGGGTTTCATGATGACCATGTAGTGCAGAGGGTGACAGATGGCCACATGCCAGTCATAGGCCATCACAGTCAGGATGAAGACGTCCAGTCCCCCAAACAGTAAGAAAAACTACCTCTGGATGATGCAGCCTTCATAGGTTATGACTTTGCTGTGAGTCTGGATGTTCCACAGCATCATTGGGATGGTGGTGGAGGTGAAGCAGATGTCTGCAAAGGAAAGGTTGGAGAGAAAGAAGTACATGGGGGAGGGGAGGTGGGGGTCTGAGCTGACAGCCAGGATGATGAGCAGGTTTCCAAACACAGTGATCAGATACATAGAGAGGAAAAGCCCAAATATGAGGGGTCGCAGTTCTGGTTCCTTTGATAATCCCAGAAGAAATCCTGAAACCTGTGTGTTATTACTGGTTCCATAAGGTAGATGTAATGACTAGAAAAGAAAAAAATAATATAGCTAATTTTCATACAAATGGGCATTACTAGCTAGATGAAATATTACAATTAATTATATATATATATAGCTAGCATATATTAAAGTTTTAAATTAAGCCATGTTTATACATATATATATATATATATATATACACACACACACACACACACACCAATGAGGAAGCCACTGCCTAGCAGCACTTGTATATATGGCTAAACTGCAAACTTACATGTGTGCTAAATCACTTCAGTCATGTCTGACTCTGTGACCCTTTGGATGGTAGAACACCAGGCTCCTCTGCCCATGGGATTCTCCAGGCAAGAATACCAGAGTGGGTTGCCCTCCAGGGGACCTTCCCAACCCAGGGATCAAATCTGCATCTCTTATGTCTTCTGCATTGGCAGATTGGTTCTTTAGAACGAATGGTGCCACCTGGGAAGCTCAACTCATATATATATGGAGAGAGGGAGGTCTATATCTAGATGCAGAGAGAGACAGAGAAACAGTGACCCACTCCAGTATTCCTGCCTGAAAAGTCTCATGGACAGGGGTCTGGTGGGCTGCAGTCCAAAGGGTTTCAGAACAGTCAGACACAATTGAGCAACTAAGTGTGCACACACACACACACACACACACACACACACACACACACACACACACACACAGAGTTTGAACCTCATCTCCTTAAAGGAGTCTTTGTGGCTTCCCTGTGTATGAGTTCTAGTGTCAGCTTTGTCCTATAAAAGTCCTGCAATCTAATCATGAATGAGGAAAGAATATTAGCAAATATATTTCATGCCAGGTAGTGGCAGCTGCTATGAAGTGTTCACCCAGATGGTTTTGAATTTTGCCTGCAATGCAGGAGACCTGGGTTCAATCCCTGGGTTGGGAAGATTCCATGGAGAAGGGAATGGCTACCCACTCCAGTATTCTTGCCTGGAGAAGCCCATGGACAGAGAAGCCTGGCAGGCTACAGTCCACTGGGTAGCAAAGAATTGGACATGACTGAGCAACTAACACTCACTTTCATAAGAGAGAGGGCTGTTACTTTTTATTGGGAATTCAGGAATCCTGTAAACAAAATGATATTTTAAAAGATACTTCAGTGAGAACACAGCAGGTGACAAGAAGTTATCAGGGTGCCTTAAGGGAAAAGAACCTGTGAAAAAACCTGAGGGTCTTTTTTTCCCCAGATATCCAAGTTTCAAACTTAAGCCATTGTTTGGCAGAATGTAAGAAGGAGGTGATGAAGGGTTGTATTAGAGGATGCTGAAGAATAAAGTGGCTTCCCTGCTATTGTTAAAACTTCAAGACATGGGGAGTCCCTTGTCCATCTGTTCTTTGCATTGTGTATCCCCTGGATACCCAGATTAACTAATAAAGCAGAAAAAAATATGTAAATGATAAAAGAGATATCACTATGATATCAAGTCACATTATAGATTCAACATCCTACTATAAAAATAAGCAAAGGGAATAAGTCCACAACTTAGAAATGGAAATGCGTAATATACAACAATAGTGGGAGACTTTTAAGGTGAAATGGTAAAATAAACTTCTAAACTATATTAATAGCAACTTTTGAAATTAAAAACTTGGCACTGCATCTTGGATCTACCACATATGAACTGTTTGAATTTCGAGAGGCAACTGAACCATTCAAAAAGTTTACATCTTTACCCAAATAGTGGCAATAGGGGTATTTATCCTCCTGAAAGTGTTATTCACTCAGTCGTGTCTGACTCTTTGTGACCCCATGGACTGTAGCCTGTCAGGCTCCTCTGTTCATGGAATTCTCCAGGCAAGAGTACTGGAGTGGGTTGCCATTCCCTTCTCCAGGGGATCTTCCCAACCCAGGGATCGAACCCAGTTCTCTCACATCGCAGGCAGATTCTTTCCCATCTGAGCCATGAGGGAAGCCCCTATTCTCCTAAGGAGGTGGTTGACAATCTATGTAAAAAGATTAGCATGAACACTGGGCTTGGGTCCCTGTGTCATATAGCAGCTCCCAATTACCTCTCTTGACAGTTTATATAGGTCAATGCTAACAAACTCTGGGCTCTGGGCCCAGCAGGTGGCTCTCAGGAGACCTCAGGTAAACATGCATGGATTTGATCTTCTTGGACCCTTTCCTGCAGTACCTCCTGGATTGGCCAACTCACCTGGTTGGGAACTCTGAGAGGAAGATCACTGCGAGAAGGTCCAAACTCTTCCTGGATGGTAATAATGGAGACTGAAGCTCTGGCCCCACAAAAGACAGTGGAAAGGAGGCTTGCATGAGTCTCCCAACCAAACTTAGAACTCTAACAGCAATAACCACGGTCCATTCAGTGCAAAGATGTACAGACTGAGGGATGCAGCAGAGGAGATATTTACAGCTCCCCCATCTACTAATCAGCACATTCCCTCTTTCTACTCCAATCTCTAGGCCCATGATTTCCCTGTGGGACACTGGTCTGAACAGGGAAGGGAATGTCCTGGAGATTCTGTGTTCCCAAGAAACCAGGATAGAGTCAAGAGAATCCACTGCTAATTAAGATTGTTCTTCCTCATGCACTTTGCTGACTTCTTCAGCCTAACCTTTGAAAAATACCTCATCCCAAACCTGATTTTCTCCAAGTTTAGGGATAGGTTACATCCCTTCCTGGAATAGATCCCTTGACTCTTCAAATATTGACTTGTAGTAGAGACACAACCCCTGATGTCTAGAAAAAATTGTTCTTCTCCTCTTCAGCAAGGACAAGGAGGAGAACCATGTTCCTTTGATATAAACCTTGAGCACTGTACATCTTGGCTTGGTGCCACATTGTCCAAAATCACTAGGAATTTCTTAATTATATCACAAGTTGAGTTCTGATTTAATCCCTCATATTGAAATGTTTGCTTATTGTAATGAATATATTTATATTCATTTCCTACTATAGTCTGAATGCAAAGTAGGGAAACAAATAGATTCTTCCCCCTAGCTTCCAGAGGAAATCCAGCCCTGCAAACATGTTGATTTTAGTCCAGAGAAACCCGTATCAGGCTTCCGAACTCCAGAATTGTCAGAGCATAAATTATTTATTTAAATCACTGGTGTGGTAATTTTATCTTAACATTAGAAATTGAATACAGATTTTTTTTTCCCACTAAAATTTTGTTCAGGAAATGGAGATTACACTTCTCAGTTCATTTACTGAGCTTCCCCTGGGGAAAGATATTTTGTGTTATAATCTCATCTTAAGTGGGAAGAGGAAATTTAATTTCAATCTGGGGATATTCAGTCTCTTTATCTGATAGAGATTTTCTCATGGCATAAATGTAAACTTGCTTCATATTGTGATGTCCATGAGGCATTAAGATAGGAAAAGTAATTATTTAATTTGTTGTCTACCATTTAAAGTATATTTTGTGCCTAATTTTCTACATTATTTGATTTTATATTCAGTCTAGCATTCATTATTTTTACATGTATCCTCTCCATCTTTCTCTCACATTTCCTCTCAACATAAAACATGACACTGTGTACAAATCAGTGTGCATATGTTTATTTGAAATAAAACTTTATATAAATAAACACATCTACACATTACTATCTTATTTGAAGACTTTATTTGGACCCATCAAAATATATTCACACATTTCATTTGTTTCTTACAACATTTGTCTGAAGCTATGTTTACTATCCCACATTTTCTTCAGAAACAAGGACTGTAAGACCTGGGAGATTAAATTTTTGACAATTTCCGAAAAATGATATTAGGGTTATTGTGAACTTTCTTGAGCTATACATAAACAGAACTGTGCAGTGTGTCCTGTTATTTCTGTAAGACTTCTATATTTGTTAAAAAGTACATTTTAACTATGTGCAAATTATAGGGTGTAAATAATGCCGGTGAGTCTATCATTGTTGTTGTCCAGTCACTAAGTCTTGTCCTACTCTCTGTGACCTCGTGGACTATAGCACGCCAGGCTCATCTGTCCTCCACTATCTCATGGGTTTTCTCAAACTCATGTCCATTGAGTCAATGATGCCATCCAACCATCTCATCCTCTGTTGCCCCTTCACCTCCTGCCCTTAATCTTTCCCATCATAAGTGTCTTTTCCACTTTTCCAGTGAGTCAGCTCTTCACATCAGGTGGCCAAAGTATTGGAGCTTCAGCTTCAGCATCAGTCCTTCCAATGAATTATTCAGGGTTGATTTCCTTTAGCATTTAGTTTGATCTCCTTGCAGTTCAAGGAACTCTCAAGAGTTTTCTCCAGCACCACAGTTCAAAAGTATCAATTCTTTGGCGCTCAGCCTTCTTTATGGACCAACTCTCACATCCATACATGACTAAATAAGTCTGCTGCTGCTGCTAAGTCACTTCAGTTGTGTCTGACTCTGTGTGACCCCATAGATGGCAGCCCACCAGGCTCCCCCATCCCTGGGATTCTCCAGGCAAGAACACTGGAGTGGGTTGCCATTTTCTTCTCCAATGCATGAAAGTGAAAAGTGAAAGTGAAATCGTTCATTCGTGTTTGACTCTTAGCGACCCCATGGACTGCAGCCCACCATGTTCCTCCATCCATGGGATTTTCCAGGCAAGAGTACTGGAGCGGGGTGCCATTGCCTTCAGGAAATAAAATACAGCTGGGCATGGATCAAAGAGGAACCTGAACCCCGGGTACCCGATTCATACTGAGCAGTGGTAGTGGATGTCTCCTCTGCCTGTGAAAAAGGAAAATGTAGATATAGGGACTCTAGTACTAAATTAAGGCAATTCATACTTGATGCACTTTTTTTACAATAAAATAGAAGGTAAAATAGGTGAATAGCAGAAACTGATAATGTATTTGTTCAAGAGAGAAGAGCACCATGACCACATCCGACATCATTAATGAGACGTAGAAGCACAGGGTAGAGACCCAGATAGACTCTTGAGGAGAACAGCGGAGCTCAGGACAACATGTCACCATAGAATCTGATCACTGGCTTTTTGGATATCTGGCACAACATTAGCTAACTTATCTCTAATCAAAGTGAACAGAAGTGAGGGCAATGGTAATAATCTGCTGCTGCTTACTTTTGGCTTGTTATCATATATGAAGACAACATTCATAGCTTCTTTTCAGACAGCTGTATTAAAATGATTATCTTATTAGGATTCCTTTCCAGGTAACCAAGAATGATTGAAAGGATATGCATTTTTGTGTAGGAAAATTAGTGACCCTGATTTATATGCCTGGACAAGAATTCAAGCTCTTGCTTGAGGCATGCTTTGACCAGAAAGAGGAAGAGATTTCTGACCATTAAGGGGGTATTTAATGAAAGATACTGATAATGATTAATCATGATACATTTTAAATCAGGGAGTTATTTCATTTAGAGCAATGCAAGGAGGAGCCATATTATCAGCAATATCAATAGAAGGAACATGACAGGCTTCAGTCCTTGGGGTCAAAAAAAGAGTCAAACACAACTTAGTGACTAAGCAACAACAACAGTTCAAGGTAATATCAATTCACATTTTTATTCTAATTTTTATGCAGAAATCACTAAGAGACATGTATTTGATAATCGTTTTTAATCAAGAGCTAGTGTTGGTGCTGTGTACACAAAGGTGAGTTAGAGAAGAGGAGTACCCTAGTCAGGAGAATAAAAACAAATAACCTGTTATAAGACACTGTATGTTAATTTATATTATTATGAAAAGCAGCTAAGTTAATAAGACACTATGACTGGTGAACATATAGTGAAAAACTGTGGTCTCAGATTTTCCTGTCATATAAACTTATCAACTGACTCTTTGGTAAGGACCCTGATACTGGGAAAGATTGAAGGCAGGAGGAGAAGGGGACAACATGGAAGAGGACGAGATGGTTGTATGGCATCACCAACTCGATGGACATGAGTTTGAACAAGCTCTGGGAGTTGGTGATGGACAGGGAAGCCTGGCATGCTGCAGTCCATGGGGTCACAAAGAGTCAGACATGATGGAGCAACTGAACTGAACTGTTAAACTATCAATTGTCTCGGTTGCCAAGTGTGTTTTTTTCATAGTTTGTACAACCTAGTAGTCTTAGGAAACCTAAGGAAATATTGCATGGATTACATTTTTCATTTGAGAAAAATTATGAAGAATTGCATATAGTCCTATGAGATAAATGGGAATGTCCAAATATTTCTTTTTCAAGATTGCAAATAAATTAGGAATAATAGGAAGGCAACAAAGGTGAAAACTCTCAATATCACAGAGAGAAGCAAGCTTAATAAAGTGAATTAACTTGTATAGATAAACGGAACCCAAAGAAATAAAAATTCCAGAAATAAATACAAAGAGCAAGTTCTACCTTCAAAATGAAATTTTAAAAATTCAGCATTGAAGGCTCTGAGTTTTAAGCCCTGCAATCAGTGGCAGTTCTTCAGCCCCAGGACACTTAACTCTTTATTAGTTTCCTTCCCAAATATTTTCAGAGCTTTTTTAATGTCTTTATTCCTGAGACTGTACATGAAGGGATTCAGCATGGGTGTGACCACACTGTACATCACCGAGGCAATCATACTTGAATGTGAGCTGTGAGTATCAGCAGAGGTAAGGTACACGCCCAGGACTGAACAAGAGAATAAGGAGACAACTGAGAGGTGAGATGCACAGGTGGAAAATGCTTTATACTTCCCCTGAGCTGATGAGATTCCATTTATGCAGGCAATTATCTTAGAGTAAGAGTAAAGAATAGCAGCAAGGGAACCACCACCCAGCACCACTGATACAAAATATACCACCATGTCACAGATGAAGGTGTCAGAACAGGCAAGTTTGATCATCAAGTTGGCTTCACAGAAAAAGTGTGGGATTACCCGTTTTGTACAGAAGGACAACTGCACCACCATTAAGCTTTGCATCAGGGAATATAGGAAACTCATAATAAAAGATGACAGAACCAGGAGACCACAGAGCCGGGGTTTCATGATGACCATGTAATGCAGAGGGTGACAGATGGCCATATACCGATCATAGGCCATCACGGTCAGGAGGAAGACGTCCAATCCCCCAAACAGTAAGAAAAAATACACCTGGGTGATGCAGCCTTCATAGGTTATGACTTTGCTGTGAGTCTGGATGTTCCACAGCATCTTTGGGATGATGGTGGAGGTGAAACAAATGTCTGCAAAGGACAGGTTGGAGAGGAAGAAGTACATGGGGGTGTGGAGGTGGGGGTCTGAGCTGACGGCCAGGATGATGAGCAGGTTTCCAAACACAGTGATCAGGTACATGAAGAGGAAAAGTCCAAATATGAGGGGCTGCAGTTCTGGTTCATTTGATAATCCCAGAAGTAGAAATTCTGAAATCTGTGTATTATTACTAGGTCCATAATATTGATGTGACAACTAGGAAAGAAAAAAAATATATATATATATATGACTAATTTTCATACAAATGGGCATTACTAAAATAGGTGGAATTTTACAACTAATATTTTTAAGTTAAGCTACATATATGTGTGTGTGTGTGTGTGTGTGTGTGTGTGTACATGCATACTAATTGGCTCAGCTGTGTTCCACTCTTTGCAACTCCCATGGGCTGGAGCCCACCAGGCTCCTCTGTCCATGGAGCTTTTCAGGCAAGAACACTGGAGTGGGTTGCCAATATATATATTTGCTATGGAATTCTTCCTGTTAAATGGGTCTCTATGACTTCTTTGTCTATGAATTTTTGTCTTGGACTTCGCCTTTTAAAAATCCCTATAGTCCAACCACAGAGAAAGACTGTAAGCAAATATATGCCACGCTGGGTGGTGTTAGGTGCTATGAATAAAGCAAAGATGCAGGTATAAAAGTGAGTGGATGGCACTTATTTTTCACGGAGAGTTCAGTTAATCTGCTAACTAGATGATGTTTGAAAACAGAATTTAAGGAAGACACAACAGGTGACAAGAGCTTATCAGGTCATGTACATGTCCTGTAGGTAAAAGAACCTGCAATGATACTGAAGATCTTTTTCTAGATATTTAAGCTCAAAAGTAAGCCAGTGTTCAGGGGAATGTAAGAGGGAGGGTGATAAAGGGTTGTGTCAGAGGATGCTGAAAAATAATGTGACTTCTGTGCTATTACTAAAACTTCAAGACACAGGGACTCCATCATCCAATGTATCGTTCCTTGCTCTCTGTACATCTGCTTGATGCTCAGAATAACTAATAAAGCAAATATATGTGTATAATATATATATATACACATATACATCTATCTATCTATATATATATATGTTAGTCTCGCAATCATGTCTGACTCTTTGTGACGTTATGGACTGTAGCCTGCCAGGCTCCTCTGTGCATGGAAGTCTCCAGGCAAAAATACTGGAAAGGGCAGCCATTCCTTTCTCCAGGGGAGGATCTTCCTGACCCAGAGATCATACCCAGGTCTCCTGCATTAGGGGCAGATTCTTTGCTGTCTGAGCCACCAGGAAATATATGTATATACATCTTCAGATTGAAAAAAAAAGAGTTATATCTTTAGGATAACAAGTCATCCTATCAATTCAACATCCCACTAGAAAAATCAGTGGAGAGAATAAACCCAGAACTTGCAAATGGAAATGTACAATATACAAAAATAGTGAAAGAATTTTAAAGGGAAATGGTAAAATACACTTCTAAATTGTATTAAAAACATACCTTTGAAATTAGGAAACCTTTCGTCAAATCTTGGATCTACCACATAGTATCTATTTATAAGAGGCAATTTAATCATTCTATATTTTTACATGTTTACCCAAATAATGGGAAGAGTTGCATTTATCTTCCTGAGGTGGTTGACAATATATGCAAAAAGATTAACCTCACCTTCTTATTTGCAAAAGAATGGTTGTCAGTGGTGATGAGTCTCCACGTTGAGTCCTGTGGATGACAGGGCAAAGAAAAATCTGCTTGATGCAAGTGTTTAAACAATAAATAGGAAGCTGACCCTGCAAGATGAATGTGCAAAGGGGAAAATGATGAAAGAAAGTGTGAAAGAGTATCCAGGAGTTTTCAAAATGTGAGTAGCACAGCCATAGCATCGAATATTAGGCAGACATTGAAATATTGAATGAGCAAAACACTAGTGGACTGGAGGAAAGTCCATGAGGTATTAATGAGTAAGAAGGAACAGTGGACACAAGGAAGAAATAAGACTGCACTAAAATATAAAGAGTGTGTATGACATGCACATAATTCTATTTATTTATTTGAATATAGGATACAGGATGCTTGGGGCTGGTGCATGGGGATGATCCAGAGAGATGATATGGGGTGGGAGGTGGGAGGGGGATTCAGGATTGGGAGCTTGTATACACCCGTGGTGGATTCATGTCAATGTATGGCAATACCAATACAGTATTGTAAAGTAAAATAAAGTAAAAATAAAATTTTTAAAATGTATATGAAAATATACTTTAATATATATGCAAATGTATATATTATATATAGATTATACATCTATAGGAAAAGAAGTTTAAAAAGAACAAAGAATTTATAATGTAGAGAGTGTTGGTAATAATTCAATTAGACTAGAATTAGTGGTTTCTACACAGGTCAGGAAGCAACAGTTAGAACTGGACATGGAACAACAGACTGGTTCCAAATAGGAAAAAGGAGTACATCAAGGCTGTATATTGTCACCCTGCTTATTTAACTTCTATGCAGAGTACATCATGAGAAACGCTGGACTGGAAGAAACACAAGCTGGAATTAAGATTGCCGGGAGAAATATCAATCACCTCAGATATGCAGATGACACCATCCTTATGGCAGAAAGTGAAGAAGAACTAAAGAACCTCTTGATGAAAGTGAAAGAGGAGAGCGAAAAAGTTGGCTTAAAGCTCAACATTCAGAAAAATAAGATCATGGCATCCGGTCCCATCACTTCATGGGAAATAGATGGGGAAACAGTGGAAACAGTGGCTGACTTTATTTTTCTGGGCTCCAAAATCAATGCAGATGGTGACTGCAGCCATGAAATTAAAAGACACTTACTCCTTGGAAGGAAAGTTATGACCAACCTAGATAGCATATTGAAAAGCAGAGACATTACTTTGTCAACAAAGCTCCGTCTAGTCAAGGCTATGGTTTTTCCAGTGGTCATGAACTCTCATGGATGTGAGAGTTGGCCTATAAAGAAAGCTGAGCACAAAGAATTGATGCTTTTGAACTGTGATGTTGGAGAAGACTCTTGAGAGTCCCTTGGACTATAAGACGATCCAACCAGTCCATCCTAAAGGAAATCAGTCCTGAATATTCATTGGGAGGACTGATGCTGAAGCTGAAACTCCAATACTGTGGCCACCTGATGCAAAGAGCTGATTCATTTGAAAAGACCCTGATACTGGGAAAAATTGAAGGCAAGAGGAGAAGGGGACGACAGAGGATGAGATGGTTGGATGGCATCACCGACTTAATGGAAATGGGTTTGGGTGGACTCCGGAAGTTGGTGATGGACAGGGAGTCCTGGTGTGCTGCAGTTCATGGGGTCACCAAGAGTCGGACACAACCTGAATGACTGAACTGAACTGAACTGAATCAACCATATGAAGCAAAATTGAATGAGAATGCATCCAAAACTAACTCATACAGCAAAATTATATAATAAAAATTTGACAGTAACATCATGGGTCTCTGGCTTGGAAATGTAAGGATATATGGGAAGGTCTTTTAAACTCGTGGAAGAAGCAGTGCAGTGCCTGGTTTTATTTTCATCCTATATTAAAATATACTGATTCATATAAGTTTATGCAATGCAAGAGACACGGGAGATGAGGATTTGATCCTTTGTTTGGGAAGAGTCCCTGGAGGATAGCATGGCAACCCACTTCAATATTCTTGTAAGGATAATCCAGAGACAGAGGAGCCTGGAAGGCTACAGTTCATAGGGTTGTAAAGAGTCAGAGATGACCTAGTGACTGAGCACGCTTCCATACATACAGAAGAATATTCACTTTCATTTTTGTTTCTATCAAAGATCTTCAAGAATACTAAAGTGACAGTTCAATTTTTCAGTAAGGAAAAATATGGAGAAAACAGAATAGACTGAGTGATATATTCGACCACACACTATGAATAAACACTCAGAATCCCTTACATATACACTTGTACATTCATAAAAGAACTCAGTTTTAAACAGAGATTTAGTAGAAAAACTCCAGTTCCTTGTTTGGAACAATGTAATCAAAAACAAGGTGGGATGATTTGGGAGAATGGCATTAAAACATGTATACTATCATGTAAGAAACGAATTACTAGTCTAGGTTCAATACGGGATACAGGATGCTTGGGGCTGGTGCACTGGGATGACCCAGAGAGGTGATATGGGGAAGGTAGTGGGAGGGGGGTTCAGGGTTGGGAACTCATGTACACCTGTGGTGGATTCATGTCAGTGTATAGCAAAACCAATACAGTATTGTAAAGTAAAAAAAAAAAAAAAAAATCTCCAACACTTCCAACACAAATGTAATGATTTTGTATAGACTATAATAGAGAATACAAATGAAAAAGTAATCCATAGATAGTATTCAGCTTCACAGAAAAATAATTGCAAAATAAAGCTATTTAGCATACTGCTTTTTAATTCTCAAAGATATTTTTTATCTGAATACCCAAAGTGAAACAGAGATAATGTGACATTAATGTATCATGAATTTTTATTACAAAGTATCCTGTCTGGATCTTTCTTACAAATATAGAAATGTTTCAAAAGTAGCCCATCTTAAAAATTTTTTAAAAAAAGAAATACCCACAATTTGTTGGACTACCTCCACACCAAATGCTTTGTATTTACTTCCTTTTTCTGCAAAACCCCTTAGATAAGTCCTGCTTTTACTAGAAGCACTGTATGCCAGCCATTCTTGACTCTAATGGGTTAACTTCATTTAATAGTCAACAGTCACGCCTGTGAAGTTCACGCTCACGTCCCTCTTCAGCATGATAAATAAATATATTAATTTGTTAATCAGAAAAGCAAACAACTAGAAATCTCTTAGCATTGGGTCCAGCAAGTGGCTATCAGGTGACCTCAAGGATATGCTCTTAGATTTGACTTTCTCTTATCTTTTTCTGCAGTACCTCCTGGACTCACCAACTCACCTGGTTGGGAACTCTGAGAGGAAGGTCAATAAGGGGAACTCTGAACTCCTCCTGGATGGTTAATGATGGAGACTGAAGCTCTGGCTCCTCAAAAGACAGCAGGAAGGAGAGTGGCAAGAGTCTCCCAGCCAGACTTAGGACTCCAAGAGTAACTACCACGCCCCCTGCAGGCCAAGGTTGTACAGGCTGAGGGGTGCAGCAGAGGAGATGTTTATAGCTCCGCTTGTCTGCTCATCAGCACATTTCTGCCTTATTACTCCAAACCCTAAGCAAATGCTTT
The DNA here is from genome assembly GCF_032405125.1 of Capricornis sumatraensis. Taxonomy (NCBI): domain Eukaryota; kingdom Metazoa; phylum Chordata; class Mammalia; order Artiodactyla; family Bovidae; genus Capricornis; species Capricornis sumatraensis. The sequence continues at coordinate 10,907,343 of NC_091077.1, forward strand.
CCCAGGGGGACATTAGTCTGAATACGAAAGGGAATGTCCTGGAGATTCTGGGTTTCCAAGAGACCAGGTTAGAGTCAAGAGAATCCACAGTTTATTATCACAGTTCTTCCTCGGGTACATTCTGAATTATTCAGTCTAATCTTCCAGCACCTCATCCCAATCCTGACTTAAGATTTTCTCCAAATTTAAGACTACATTACATACTTGCATAGATTAGATTCCTTGAGTCTATAAAGTGTTTTGTAGTAGAGTCACAGCCCCTGATGTCTAGAGAAAATTGCTCTTCTCTTTAACAAGGACAAGGAGAACTTTATTCTTTTGATATAAACCTTGAGCTCTGCACACCTCAGTTTCATGCCACATTGTCCAAAATCATTTGGAATTTCATAATTATATCACAAGTTAAGAATTATCATTTAATCCTTCACGTTGAAATGTTTGTTAATCATAAGGTATACATTTGGATTTTTTTTCCTCTATAATATTTACTCAGAATAGGAAAGTAGTTATGTTCTTCCTTATAGCTTCCAGAAGAAATCCAGTACCACAATCATTTTGACTTTACCCAATGAGACTCATTTCAGTCTTTTGACCTCCAGAATTGTAGGAGCACAAATGTGTTTGTTTAAATCATTAATGTGGTAATTTTACATTTGCATTAGGAATTTGCTGTAGATATTTATTCAGCTTCCCTGGTGGTTCAGTTGGTAATCTACCTACAATGTAGAAGACACCAGTTCAGTCCCTGGTCCAGGAAGATCAGGTGGAGAAGGAAATGGCAACCCATTCCGGTATTCTTATCTGGAGAATCCAATCGACAGAGAAGCCTACAGTCCGTAGGGTCACAAAGAGTCAGATACGACTTATCAACTAAACCACCACCAACACCATAGACATTTAGCCAATAAAATTTGGTTCAAGAAACTGAGATTACATTTCTGAATTTATTCATTTAACTTCCCCTGGGGAAAGACATACTGTGTTGTAATCTCATCTTAAGTAGAAGAGGAAATTTAAATTCAATTTGGGGATATTCACACTTTCTAGACAATAGAAATTTTCTCATTTCATAAATGTAAATGTGCTTTAGATTGTGATGTCCCTGTACACTAATATAGGAAAAGTAATTATTTAATTTGTTGTCTACCATTTATGCATATTAATTCTTCTGATCCAAGGACATATGATATTGCTCCATTTATTTGTGCTTACTTCCACTTCTTTCATGAAAGTCTTAAAAATGGTTTAGTGTATAGGAATTTGACCTCTTGGTTAAATGGATTTCTGAATATTTTTGCATCTTTTTTGATGCTATTGTAATTGAGAGTTTTCTTTTCTAGATTGTTCATTGTAGTGTATATAGACATAATTGATTTTTACATATTGATTTTCTATCCTGCAAAGTTACTGAATTTGTTTATGTGTTCTAATGCTTTTTAATGGAGCCTTTAGGTTTTCATATAGATAGATGGATAGATAGAGAAACTTACCTTCTTCAAACAGACAAATTAATGTTTTTCTTTTCAATTAGGATGCCTTATTTTCTTTCCTATGTACTCTAACTAGAACTTTCAGGACTATGTTGAATAGAAGTGATAAGAGTGGACCCTCTTGTCTGTGTCTGATCTTAAAGAATATGTTTTCAATTTTTCACCAGTCACTATAATGTCATCTATGGGCTTTTCATATATGGTCATTTTACTGTTGAGGTTCATTCATTCTATATTCACTTTGGCACAATTTTTATCACTAAAGAATGTTGAATTTTATCAAATGATTTTTCTGCATCTATGGTTATTAACATATGATGTTTACTTTTAATTCCATTCATATGGTATATTACATTGATTGATTTGCTTTTGTTGAACCACACTTGTGTCCCAGAGATTAATCCCATGTGATCCTCGGTTATGATCCACTTAATGCTCCACAAAACTTGGTTTTGTGGATACAAGTATCTTGTTTAGAAATTTTTCATGTATATTCACCCAATATATTGGACTGTAGTTTCCTTTTTCCTTCTTTAAAGATTTTTGAACTTTTAAAAATAGCTTTATTGAGATATGATTCATATGCCATACAATTCACCAATTTTTAATATAAATTTATTTATTTTAATTGGAGGTAATTACTTTACAATATTATGTCAGTTTTCCCATACATCAACATGAATCCACCACAGATATACACTGTTCCCCATCCTGAACCCCCCTCCCTCCTCCCTCCCCATACCATCCCTCTGGATCGTCTAATATCATATATGAAACGAATCACCAGTCCAGGTTCGATGCATGATACTGGATGCTTGGGGCTGGTGCACTGAGACAACAATTCACCAATTTTATATGTGTAATTCAATTTTTTAACACATTCTTAGATACCTACAACCGTCAACAGTTTTAGAACATTTCCTGATAGAATTCATGATGCCATTGTTAGAATCTGCTTATCTATGATGCCCTTCAAGAGTCCTGGCTGCTGTTATTCCAATCTCTCCCCACCCCTTTGTCATGAAGTTTATGTCAGTTTCCTGGATGGGCGTGTAATAACTTAGTCTCCTGCACAGCTGGGTATATGTGAGTAAGCAGGAAGTCAAGTCTCCCAAGCGAACTTTTTTTTTTTAATATTTATTTATGCAGCATCTAGTTCCCCGGGCATGTCGGGAGAAATCACAGGACAAAACATTGCATATGGCATTGACCTGTTCCACCTCAGGGGAGGCATGATGCCTGAGAAACTAACTTGAAACATAAAGAAAGACAGATATGTCTTTCTCAATGAGAGTCATGAATGCAGATGTGAGAAACAACTTGCCTGGAAAAGACTAACATAGAAGCAGCAAAATATGTAATATTTTATGTGTTTGCATGAAATATTAATCAATTTCTAGAGGTCAGGTATGGATTTGCTGCATGAGAAGAAGTACATTGCAGGGGGTATTATTTCACTGCAACTACTAGATAGTGATGCTAGTTGGCAGACCAGGCAAAGCTGATTGTCAAATGAAGCTCTTGGGCAAAGGACTCCAGAAGCTGGCAGTTTGTAGTTGGGCTGAGAAATCTCATGTATGGAAAGAATCAAGACAATACATGCGGGACACACCAGTATCTAATATAGATATAAATAGCATGGTTCATCCCTTGGGGATTTGTTGAAAATCTACTATTCTTGAATTTATTGATGTGAGGTGAGCACACAGGTATGGAGTGAGCACATTGGGATGATAGAATCATACACAATGTACACAATGTTGTACTCAGCTTTATGGACTTATGAGCATCTGAATAGTGATCAGAGCACATCCAGCTATATAATTTCACTTGATAAAAAAGGCATTGTAATAAACTATATGATTTAGAATATCTTGTTATGCAGCAACAGCTAACTGAAACAACAAAGCAAACAGTAATGAGAGCACACATAACAATCTACTGCTTTTTATTTTTGGCATACATTTGATTTGGGGACAATATTCATGATTATTATTTAAACTCGTTTCAGATAACTAGATTATCAGTTGGTTCATTGGTTTCTCCTTAATGAGGAAATTCAAGTTCTGTTCTAAGAAACTTGGAATGGTTGGAAGGATATGCACATTGTGCCAAAGCAAATGGTGATCTGGAATCACATGACTAAGTAGAAATTTCAGCTTGCTTGTGAGGCATCCTTTGATCATGAAGACTGAAGATTCCTGAGGAGGAAGGACATATGAAATGGTTCAGCTTGATATTGTTCATTCACTGCTCATGATTCTTTAGTGGTTATGATGAAATTTAGAAAAGTGAAGATCCTTCATTCAGAGCAACAGAGGAGTCATAACTGTAATCAGGACAGGAAATTTTAAAGTTAAAATTGAGTGATCCAGGAAAACAATTATAAAACACACCAACCAATCACTAACTCCAATGTATAGACTCCCTCTCTCTTGGACACCAATTTTCCACTTTTCAATGAGTAGATGTATAGATAGAATTCTTTTACATGTAAGGTTGAAAATTTGCTATGACATATTTAAAGTTATCTGTGACAATAGGACCATACTGTTGCTGTTGTTCAGTTGATGTTATGTCTGACTCTGTGACCCCATTGACTGTGGCAGGCCAGGCTTCCCGGTCCTTCACCATATACTGGCATTTGTTCAAGCTCATGTCCATTGAGTTGGTGATGCCATCCAACCATCTCATCCTGTCATTCCCTTCTCCTGCCTTCAATCTTTCCCAGAATCAGGATCTTTTCTAATAACTCTGCTCTTCACATCAGGTAGACAAAGTATTAGAGCTTCAGCTTCAGCATCAGTCCTTCCACTGAATATTCAGGTTTGGTTTCCTTTAGGATTGACTGGTTTGATCTCCTTGCTGTTAAGGGACTCTCAAGAGTCCTATCCAACACCACAGTTTGAAAGCATCAGCTCTTTAGTGCTTGGATTTCTTTATGGTTCAACTCTCACATCCATACATAACTACTGAAAAAACCATAGCTTTGACTATATGGACCTTTGTCAGCAAAGTAATGTCTCTGTTTTGTAATATGCTGTCTTGATTTTTCATAGCTTTTCTTCCAAGGAGCAAGAGTCTTTTAATTTCATTGCTACAGTCACCATTAGAAGTTATTTTGGAGCACAAAGACCATATTAGGTCAGTCTATTTATTCCCATCTGCATTTCAATATAGATTTTACTGGGAGATACACATTTGATGATGATTTTTAATAGATGACTATGGTAGATACTAGGGATACTGGTTGAACAAGCAGCATATAACCCCAGAAGAGCAGTTATAAAACTCAAATAGTATGAATAAAGTTGATATTATCAAGATACCATGGAAATAATGTTATGATATAGACAAAAAATGAAAGACTCAAAATAACAAACTGGTTTGGATTTCACTCTTCAATGGAATTATATAGGTTACTCTAGCTGCTAAGTGTGGTCTTTCTATGTGAGTGATACAACTCAAGACAATTCTTTATGGAAAATTAAAAAAACATTACTTGGGAAGATAGCTCTGATTTAAAGGGAAAAACTGAGGAACAAAAAATTTTCCCATGAAATACATGGAAATTTTCAAATATTTCTTATCCAATTTCAGAAAAAAGAAACTTAGAGAAGTAAGGAAAGATATACATTTACCAGACAGAATAGAAAGCTTAATTAAGTGACTTACTTAAATTACATGAAGAAGTTGAAATCAAAGAAATAGAAAGACCAGGAAATATATATAAGGAATAACAGCTCTTTCTGCAATCTGATCAAGAATCATAATTTCTGCCTCTAATGCTTTGAGTGCTGTAATAACTGACACTTCTTCAGCCTCAGGACAATTGGCCCTTTTATAGCTGCCATCCCAAAGAACCTTCTTAGAAATCTCTTTATGTCTTTATTTCTCAGACTGTAGATGAAGGGATTCAGCATGGGTGTGACCACTGTGTACATCACAGAGGCTGTTGCACTTGAGTGTGATCCATGGGTAGCAGCAGAGCTTAGGTACACTCCTAAGCCTGTACAATAAAACAAGGAGACGACTGAGAGGTGAGATGCACAGGTGGAAAATGCTTTATACTTCCCCCGAGCTGATGAGATTCCACCTATGGAGAAAGCTATCTTAGAGTAAGAGTAACATATCCCAGTGAATGGACCACCACCAAACAGCCCAATTGCAAAATACATCATCACATTATTGAGAAAGGTATTAGAACAGGCAAGTTGGATCATCTCTTTGAATTCACAGAAAAAGTGGGGGATTTCCAAGACGGTACAGAAAGACAGTCGTAATGACAGTAAGCTTTGTAACAAGGAATTCAAGGCACCTATTAGCCATGATATCAGCACCAGCAGTCCACAGAAAACAGGGTTCATGATGACTGTGTAGTGCAGAGGGTGGCAGATGGCTATGAAGCGGTCATAGGACATTACTGTCAGAAGGAAGTTGTCCAACTGTACAAACAGTAGGAAAAAATACATCTGGGTGAGGCAGTCTTCATAGGTAATGACTTTGGTTTGAGTTATTATATTCAGCAGCATCTTTGGAATAGTGGTGGAGACGAAGCAGACGTCTACAAAGGACAGGTTGGAGAGGAAGAAGTACATGGGGGTGTGGAGGTGGGAATCTGAGATAATGGCCAGGATGATGAGCAGGTTTCCGAACACAGTGATCAGGTACATGGAGAGGAAAAGGCCAAATATGAGGGGCTGCAATGCTGGTTCCTTTGAAAATCCCAGAAGAACAAATTCTGAAATTTGTGTGTTGTTGCCTGGTACCATGTGGTAGTGATCACTACTAGGACAGAAAGAAAAATGACTAATTTTTACACATATAGACCTTAACATAGTGAAATGCTGTAAATTATATTCAGTCATTTTAAATGGCCTTCTGTGACATCATAAGTGTAATCAATTCATTTCAGTTCAGTCGCTCAGTCGTGTCTGACTCTTTGCGACCCCATGGCCTGCAGCCCACCAGTCTCCTCCATCCATGGACTCCTTCAGGCAAGGATACTGGAGTGGGTTGCCATTCCCTTTTCCAGGGGATCTTCCTGACTCAGGGACTGAACCCAGGTCTCCTGCATTGCAGGCAAACTCTATGGTCTGATCCACCAGGGAAGCTGTGACAACAGTGAATAGAAATTCCCATAGGCAGGTTTTCCACCAACAGGTAATCTTATTACACAGTTTAAATGCAAACTTCTTTCATACATTTGAGGAATTTATGTTGAATACTGTGTCTTGGCCTTCTCAGGTGGCTCAGTGCTAAAGAATCCACCTGCCAATGTAGTAGATGAGACTTCAATACCTGGGTCAGGAAGATCCCCTGGAGAAGGAATGGCAACCCACTCCAGTATTCTTGTCTGGGAAATCACATGGATGGAGGAGCCTGGCGGCCTATAGTCCATGAGATTGCAAAAGAGTCAGACTTAAATTAACTATTAAACTACAACGATTGACTGTATTCTGGGCTAAAATTATAAGATGCTGATGAGACTCCCAATGATAAATAATAAAGAAAGAATATAAATTAGCAAACAAAAAGCATATACCTGGTGACAGGTTTTAGGGGAAAAAAATAAGTATAAGTAGGGTGAATGGAGGTGTTACATTTTAATGCAAGTTGAAGATCTGCAAACTAGGAGAAATTTGAACAGAAGCCTGAAGAAAGACAAAGCAGAGACACAAAATTACCTGGTGGAAGAGTGTGCCCTGTTGGGGAAAGAGTCAGTGCAAAGGTCCTAAGTATGTCACTTGTTTCAAATTCTAGACTTAAAAGGAAGCCAAAGTGTCTAGGAGAATAAGCAACAGCGAGAGTTACGAGAGATGATGTCAGAGGCTGCTGAGGAACAAGGTGACCTCCCTGCTACAGGTGAGACCTTAATTCACATGTTATTCCTCTCATATATTTTTTTTTGTTTGCTTTGATTCATTCCTCTGAGTAGAAGTGGATCCACTCCTTATGCCCTTCTGCTGTTAACATTGCAGGATGTGTCCATTTTGGAGTACATAAACTTAAGTATCACTGCCCAGAGAAATGCTCATTGCAAACACACACACACACACACACACACACACAAATACAGCACATTATGGTCTGCTGGGTTTGTTACTTCTTGGCTTTTCCTACTTCCAGTCACAATAATTAGGACATTATGCCATCTATTAATAGCAAATTATCTTTACCATAAAGAATGTAGAAATAGTACCTAAATTAAAGTTGGAAAGCCTCTTGAGGAAGTGGCATTCCATTTAATATGAGCTCTTTTTTTGCCTTCTCTGAAAAGAAAATTTATGCTGAACTGCCCTGTAGTTCAGATGGTAAAGAATCTGCCTGTAGTGCGGGAGACCCAGGTTTGATCCCTGGACAAGAAGTTAAAAAAAAATAAATAAACAGAGAAGAAAGAATAGAGCATGTGGAGGAAAATAAACACTGCCTATCGATCCCACCTCTTAGTGGTTGCCTTGCTCTAGGGCACTGTCCTTGGAGTATGTGTGTCTCAGTTCTGCAAGTATTTCATCGTCTTGGATACGTCTGATGGCCTCAGTGATCTACACTATGGTAACTCCCATGCTGAACCCCTTTATTTGCAAAACAAGATCTAATAAGCTCAGGCAGTCTCTGGGAGACAGTGAAAAAGAGAGACTCCTTGCTTCCAGCAGCATCTCAAACCCAGTTATACTCCCTTGATGCCCAGAATACTTAATAAGGTACCCTAAAGGAATTTATCAAAGGAAACATGAATCATTATCTTTGTAATGATAAAACATTTTACTAACTGAACTCTACTAGAGAAAGGAGCAAAGGGAATTGGCTCACAATTTACAACAGAAAATATACGATGTCCAACAATAGATGAGAATTTTAAACGTAAGTGGTATAGAGGTTCTAAATGATTTTAAATGAAAAGTTTTTGAGTCAGAAAACCCCTGTTTGAATCTCAGAACTACCATGTATCAGCTGTTTGTACTTAGTGAGACTACAGACTCATTCTAACCATTAATATCTTTACACAAAAGGTGGGTGGAGAGGTATCCATTCCTCTAAGTTGGTAGACAAATTTACTCAATGTATATACAAAACTTAACATGCTTGTTTCATGTCACTAAGTGAATGATTATAACTTGTGATGAGTTTGGCTGATTATTTTCTTCTACCTCACAAATGTCTCCGTTGCCTTCCCAACACTTGGTAACGAAGAGTTGCAAACTAAAGCTCAGTAGTATACCATCTTGCATACCAAATACAGCTTTTTCATGTGAACACTCAATGTGAGAGAAGATACTGTGAAATGTATGTCTCAAGAACTCTGTTCCAAGGCAGTACCTAATTCAATAGATGTGGGAAAAAAAGGAAGATGCCAAATATATCCCATCTTAGAATGCTGAAAAAAGGTGTATGTTTCACCACTCATGCCTCCAAACCTAGGATTCTTTTTCTCTGTCATTGTAAACTTCTAATCTGCTCTACTTTACCGGAACCAGTTTGAGCTCCCAATTCCTCTTTCATTCACGTCTCCGAATCAGACTTCCATTCCCATCGCTTAATTGTCAGCAAAGACTCTTGTGTTGCTGAGTCTATCAGACGCTTCTCCTTTGAACATATTAAATAGACAAATTATAATTAGTCAACCTAGCAAAACAGCATGACAAATATCTCTGCTCTGGTATAAGATGATTAGGCACTCGGGTGACCTCAGGTAAAAGTTTTCTACTTCCATTCTCTCTGAACCTTTCTTGAAGTACCTATAGAACTCTCACACTCACCTAGATGGGGACTGTGAGAAGAAAGTTCCTATGTGGATATTCAAATTCCTCCCTGGCTGGTGAATGATGGACTGGAGCTCTGTTCCCAGGCAGGTCAGAAGGAAAGAGGGGAGCATTGGTTCTTATTCAGATGTAGGACTTCAAAACCGACAACCATGTCCTGTGCAGCTCTAGGTTGGATAGATGGAGGGACTGCAGCAGAGGAGATACTTACTGCTCCCCATGTCTGCTCATTAGGCACTGTTTCCATTGTTACTCCCACCTCTGAGCACAGCACTTCCCTGTGGGCACTGGTCTAGTTAGACAGGAAATTATTCTTATGATACTCTGTTCCCAGGAGACCAGGTTAGATGTCAGGAGAATCTAGTTCAAATTGTTGTTGTTGTTCAGTTGCTAGCTTATGTCTGACTCTCTGTGACCCCTTGGACTGCAGCTCTCCAGGCTTCCCTGTCCTTCACTATCACCCAGAGTTTGCTCAAACTCATGCCCCTTGAGTCAGTGATGCCATCCAACCATCTCATCCTCTGTCATCCCCTTCTCTTCCTGCATTCAGTCTTTCCCAGCATTAGGGTCTTTTCTAATGAGTTGGCTCTTCACATAAGGTGGCAAAATATTGGAGCTTCAGCTTCAGCATCAGTCCTTCCAATGAATATTCAGGATTGAGTTCCTTTAAGATTGACTGGTTTGATCTTGCAGTCCAAGGGACTCTCAGGGGTCTTCTCCAGCCCCACAGTTCTAAAGGATCAATTCTTGAGTGCTCAGCCTTCTTTCTGGTTCAGTTCTCACATCTGTACATGACTACTGGAAAACCATAGCTTTGACTATAGGAACGTTTGTCAGCAAAGTGATGTCTCTGCTTTTTAATACACTGTCTAGGTTTATCATTGCTTTTTTTCCAAGGAGGAAGTATCTTTTAACTTCATGGTTGCAGTCACCATCCACAGTGATTTTGGAGCCCAAGAAAATAAATGAAAATTCAGAATTCGTCTCCTGAGGGTGCAATTATTGTCCCACTGTCACTGTCAGATAACCATGCAAGTAAGCAGAGAAATTCTGTTGGTCAGGTAAAGCCCCCAAGTAAAGAGATTTAGGAGGTAACTGTTGGCAGTTATTCTGAAGACCTCAGAAATGTAAAGGATCAAGGTGATATGGGTGGGACTCACAGGGCCTCTGCTTTCCTTATGGCTCAGTGGTAAAGAATCCATCTGCAATGCAGGAGATTTGGGTTTCATCCCTGGGTTGGGAGATCGTCTACAGAAGGAAATGGCAACCCACTCCAGTATTCTTGGAAAATTCCATGGACATAGCAACCTCGCGGCTGTAGTCCATGGGATTGCAAAGAGTCATAAACAACTGAGTGTGCACACACACACCACACACACACACACAAATATAAACAATACTACATATTATATATTATGATATATAATATATATGTATTATATATCATAATATATAATACATTATTCAGTATATATTGTGTATGGTATATATACTATATAATATGTATTTTACAATATGTAGTGTATATTATATAGTATATATTATATATCTATTATATGTAATAATGAATGACATTTATATTGTTAATCACTGAACATTTAATGATCATAAAAACTTTAATTTTGTTTAGAGCAATGGAAAGAGTAGCATCTACAGGCATCATTGAAATATTTCAAGATGAAATCAGGAAGAAAATTCAATAAAAAACAACTTAAGCACATCAAACCATCACCCCAATGAAACACATCCTTTCACAGGGACATCAATCTTCCATACTTCAATGTGTGGATGTATAGCATGATAAATATTTCACTTAGTAATAAAAAGCAAATTTAAATTTTTTCTTTGTATTCATGTTATCCCTAACTCAAAAGCCATATTAAGTATAATAAGTAACATTAAATACATAAATTTCATTTACTCAAATTTGTTTCAATGTAGACTCCACCTGCTGATATGTATTTGGTGACCATTTCAACAACCACTAGAGCCGGCACTGTGGACATGGAGCTGAATAAGAGAACAGGATCCTTTTGAGGAGAATAAAACTCAATGCCCACATATACACACACTATTATTTAAGTCTACAAATGGCTGCCCACTCTAGTTCTCTTGCCTGGAGAATGCCATGGACACAGGAGCCTGGCAGACTATAGTTCATGGGGTCACAAATGTTTGACACAACTGAGAGACTAACACTTTCACTTTATCAGAACAAACAGCTAAGATATGACATACAAAGGAATGATTTACACAAAGGTGAAAAAAATCACAGTCTCAGATTTGCCTCTAGTAAAAAATTCTACAAATTATTTTGGTTTTTAATTGTATTTTTTAAAATGAGTAATACAACAACAACTACTCTTTCGGGAAAACAAGAAAAAATTACTTGGGAAGCAAAATGCATCACCATGTTGTTAAGAAAAATGTCAGGACAGAAATTATCATTGAGAAATTGATGTCTCACCCTATAAAGAAATGAAAATTTCCATATATTTCTATGCAAAGATAGGAAAAGTTTGTAAATTTTAAAATATACAAATTTTATTTATTTTTTTTTCCTTTTTTTTTTATTAAATTTTAAAATCTTTAATTCTTACATGTGTTCCCAAACATGAAACCCCCTCCCACCTCCCTCCCCATAACATCTCTGTGGGTGATCCCCATGCACCAGCCCCAAGCATGCTGTATCCTGCGTCAGACATAGACTGGCGATTCAATTCTTACATGATAGTATACATTATAGAATGCCATTCTCCCAAATCATCCCGCCCTCTCCCTCTCTCTCTGAGTCCAAAAGTCCGTTATACACAGCTGTGTCTTTTTTCCTGTCTTGCATACGGGGTCGTCATTGCCATCTTTCTAAATTCCATATATATGTGTTAGTATACTGTATTGGTGTTTTTCTTTCTGGCTTACTTCACTCTGTATAATCGGCTCCAGTTTCATCCATCTCATCAGAACTGATTCAAATGAATTCTTTTTAACGGCTGAGTAATACTCCATTGTGTACATGTACCACAGCTTTCTTATCCATTCATCTGCTGATGGACATCTAGGTTGTTTCCATGTCCTGGCTATTATAAACAGTGCTGCGATGAACATTGGGGTACATGTGTCTCTTTCAATTCTGGTTTCCTCGGTGTGTATGCCCAGCAGTGGGATTGCTGGGTCATAAGGTAGTTCTATTTGCAATTTTTTAAGGAATCTCCACACTGTTCTCCATAGTGGCTGTACTAGTTTGCATTCCCACCAACAGTGTAGGAGGGTTCCCTTTTCTCCACACCCTCTCCAGCATTTATTGCTTGCAGATTTTTGGATCGCAGCCATTCTGACTGGTGTGAAGTGGTACCTCATTGTGGTTTTGATTTGCATTTCTCTGATAATAAGTGATGTTGAGCATCTTTTCATGTGTTTGTTAGCCATCCGTATGTCTTCTTTGGAGAAATGTCTATTTAGTTCTTTGGCCCATTTTTTGATTGGGTCGTTTATTTTTCTGGAATTGAGCTGCATAAGTTGCTTGTATATTTTTGAGATTAGTTGTTTGTCAGTTGCTTCATTTGCTATTATTTTCTCCCATTCAGAAGGCTGTCTTTTCACCTTGCGTATAGTTTCCTTTGTTGTGCAGAAGCTTTTAATTTTAATTAGATCCCATTTGTTTATTTTTGCTTTTATTTCCAGAATTCTGGGAGGTGGATCATAGAGGATCCTGCTGTGATTTATGTCTGAGAGTGTTTTGCCTATATTCTCCTCTAGGAGTTTTATAGTTTCTGGTCTTACATTTAGATCTTTAATCCATTTTGAGTTTATTTTTGTGTGCGGTGTTAGAAAGTGATCTAGTTTCATTCTTTTACAAGTGGTTGACCAGTTTTCCCAGCACCACTTGTTAAAGAGATTGTCTTTACTCCATAAAAAATATACAAATTTTAAAAATGGCTTTCTATTAGGCCGAGGAGAAAGCGTAATGAAATGAGTTACTGATTTGGGATGATTTGGGAGAATGGCATGGAAACATGTATAATATCATATATGAAATGAATCACCAGTCCAGGTTCGATGCATGATACTGGATGCTTGGGGCTGGTGCACTGGGACCACCCAGAGGGATGGTACAGGGAGGGAGGAGGGAGGGAGGTTCAGGATGGGGAACACGTGTATACCTGTGGTGGATTCACGTTGAGGTATGGCAAAACCAATACAATATTGTAAAGTAATTAACCTCCAATTAAAATAAACAAATTTATATTAAAAAATGAGTTACTGACACTGCATAAAGAATTTTAATTAAAAAAAAAAAATCCCAGGAAGTAAATGGAGAGAGCAAAGCTGATGCTACAATGATCAAAGAACCACAGTTTTCAGTTCCAAGGCTTTGAACTGTGCAGTTGAGAGTACTTCATCACACCCGGGATATCTGTCCATTTTATTCTTGTCATCACATAGGGACTCTTCTGAACTTCATTTGTGTTTTTATTCCTTAAACTCTAGAGAAATGGGCTCATCATGAGTGTGACACCTATGTACATCCCTGAGGCTTTTGCACTTAAGTTTGAGCCATGGGTAGCCACAGAACTAAGGTATAGTCCTAAGCGCCTACAATAAAATAAAGAGGCAACTGAGAGCTGAGATGCACAGGTGGAAAATGCTTTATTCTTTCACTGAGGTGAAGAGATTGCATATATGGAGGATACCAACTTAACAAGGGGATCACCAGCCAGCAGCACTGATGCAAAATACATCACTGAGTTATTCAGAAAGGTGTCAGAACAGAACATGAATAATTTTCACACCAATGGGAATTACCCATGTTACTGAACCTGGACAATTTTTATTTTGCAGTCAATAAATTGATTTTAATTGGTTATAGATAAGTTCTTCTTGAGGTTATGCCCCACTCATTTCATCTCTGCATAGGAAATTTTGCCCCATTCTCAGCATATTCTCAAAAAGATCATATATGCTGCAATTGCAAGAAGAAATTCTTGCATGTATTTGAGGAACATATTTCAAGTGCCAACCACGTTCCAAGAACACATAGGCAATAAGCATAGGGTGCTTAAAAATAAATACCCATACAATATTGTAAAGTAATTAACCTCCAATTAAAATAAATAAATTTATATTAAAAATAAAAATTATCTCTCAAAAAATAAAAAATAAATACCCCACCATCCAATGATGGTGAAAATGATATGCAAATAAGTATGTCAGATGGTGACAAATGCTATGAAGGAAACAAATCCATGTATTAAAAACAAAATCTTGGTAGGAGATATCACCTTGTGCTGAGTGTTCAAATAAGGCTGGCAAACAGGTGATAATTCAGCAGGTACCTCAAGAAAGGAAGAGAATGATGTAGTATGATGTCAGAAGGAGCATGTGTCTGGCAGAGGGAATGGCCACTGCCATGGACATGAGGAAGATATTTGTTCCACATGTTCAAATGCAAACAAGGAAGTCACTGGGGCAGAGCGATGAGCAAGACGGGGAGTGATTAGAGATGGTGTCAGGGATGCTGAGGAACAAGGTAGCTTCCCTGCTACAGCTGACACTTCAGTCCACACAGAATCCCTTTTTGTATGTTCTTTCTTGCATTTTATTAATTTGTTGCCAAGGCTTTCTATGAATTCAAACAAATTTCTTAATACTATCTGTTGACTGAATTTTTTTTTGAGGTATTTAAGACATCTTCCTTTTATTTACTTATTTATTTTTTACTTTACAAAATTGTATTGGTTTTGCCACACATCAACATGAATCTGCCACGGGTGTACATGTGTTCCCAATCCTGAACACCCTCCCACCTCCCTCCCCATACCATCCATCATTCTGATCTCTGTGTTATGTCACCTTAATACATAAGCCCAGGTACCTCTGCTTTAAGAACTGTTCTCAAGCCACAGGGCACAGACACATACCAAATCCTCCTGGGCTGTGTTACTACCATGCACTTCTCACCTAGAACTACCTGCCTGTGTCATTACATTGAGGCTGGTCAAATCAGATTATCTTTCTCCTAAAAAAATTGAATGTATAAATAGTACGCAGAAATTCCACTTTCTAAGCTTTCCATGGACCAATAAACTAGGGGTTCTTTTTAGGTATGAGTCTTTCTGCCATGTATTTAATTTATTTTTTAATATAAATTTATTTATTTTAATTGGAGGTTTATTACTTTACAATATTGTATTGGTTTTGCCATACATCAACATGAATCCGCCACAGATATACACATGTTCCCCATCCTGAACCCCTCCCTCCTCCCTCCCCATACTAAAAAGTAAGAGAGAGGGCTGCCCTGATGGTCCAGTGGTTAAGAATCTGTCTGCCAACCTGAGGGACACAGGTTTGGTCACTGCTCCCAGAAGATCCCATATGCCACGTGACAACTAAACCCATTCATCACAACTACTGAAGCCTGTGCACCTAGAACCTATGCTCAGCAACAGGAGAAGCCACCACGATGAGGAGCCAGTGCACCGCAAGGAAGAGTAGCAGTGCCACAACTAGAAAAAGCCCGCATGCAGCAAGGAGGATGAAGGACAGCCATATATATATACACATATTTAAGTACAAGAGACTAAAAGAAATGAAATGGATATTGCCGGAAAATGATCTAGTAAGCTCAAATGTTCTCTAAGGCAATGTGACAAAGAATAACTTCTTCGGTTTGGCAAAATTCCATCCCCTATAAGATCTCCTTGATGTCAAGAGGAAAAAGTTCCTTTATTCCAATAACATAGACAGTGATATGTGTATGATGCGAAACACCATACAGACTGAATATCCAAGAAAAAATAAGCAAAAGAAATAAATCAACAGTTCACAAAAGGGTATATACAGACACAGTAAGAGTTTAGTATGTCTTATATTAAGCAGTATAAGATTTGTCCTGAGACTTTTCCATATTTTTAGACTTTTTCTTTTTTGTGGTCTTGAAGTAGGAGATAGATGAGCCCCGCCCCTGGACTGGACAGCTGGTGTTGGTCAAGTGGAGTAAAATTGAAGTTTTGTTCTCACCCAGATACTCCAAGGACAAAGCTAGAGGCAGAAGCTGATTTCTGCTGAAGTAAAGAGATAAAGTGCCCACTCCTGAAGTCAACGAAGACTTCTGTGTCTGCACATGTGCAGGGAAGCTCCCTGGGAGTCGAGAAGAGAGGGGGTGCCATCCCAAAATAAGTGTGGACACGCACCCACAGGTCTGTGATGGGATCCATCTTAGCAAAAAGTTGTGTAGGCGTCTTGGTGAGGGTCCTAGGACCAATCAGGTGTGATAAAAGAAAAAAGTTAACTGGCCAAGTGTAAGCAAAGACCCAGAAGGACTGTCCTATGTATATGTTTAAATCACCTTTTTACTGTGCTCCTCATTCAGGACACCAGCACTCCTCTCTGGGGGTGTATTTCTGTGCTGATTTAAATAAATAAACTGCTTCTCTGGGCATCCTTCCATTTATTGCGCTGTGTCTCTTAATAATAAACTTTGTACCTGTTTTGCAGTCTTTGCCTCCTTGAAACATTTTTGCTTTCAAATAGGGTAAGAATCAGGGAACTTTGCTTCTAGCCTTGGTGGTCTAGGGCTTCCCTAATAGCTCAGTTGATAAAGAATCCACCTGCAATGCAGGAGACTCCCGTTCGATCCCTGGGTCGGGAAGATGTGCTGGAAAAGGGATAGGCTGCCCACTCCAGTATTCTTGAGCATCCCTTGTGGCTCAGCTGGTGAAGAATCTGCCTGCATTGTGCGAGACCTGGGTTCGATTTCTGGGTTAGGAAGGTCCCCTGGAGAAGGGAAAGGCTACCTACTCCAGTATTCTGGCCTGGGGAATTCCATAGAGTCAGTCATGACTGAGTGACTTTCACTTTCACTTCTTGGTGGACTAACAGCTAAGTTCAATACAAGGACAGGGAAATAAGATCCTGCTTCAAGACTACTGTCTCTCTGAGAACAGTCTGATAGGGAATGAAGCAAGGCCTGTCTCAGTTTTCTTATAGGGCACTGCTTTTTTTTTGTTTGTTTTTGTAAGCATGTTTTAAATTAACATTTTTAATAAATATTTTTCATGTTAAATATCTTCAAATAACATTGATCCAATACAGATAAACCTGAAACACGAATTTAATATCTCACTGTTTCACTGTTCATTTATTTAATAAATATCTATTGAGCATGATGTTGTAAAAGATATTAATGGCTAACATTTAGGTCTTCCCTGGTGGCTCAGTGGTAAAGAACCTGCCTGCCAATGCAGGAGACTCGGGTTCAATATCTGGGTCAGGAATATCCTCTGGAGGAAGAAATGACAACCTACTCCAATATTCTTGCCTGGGAAATCCCCTGGACAGAGGGGCTTGGCAGGCTACAGTCCATGGGGTGGCAAAAGAGTTGGACATGACTTACGGCTAACAACAACAAATGGCTAACACTTAACTGAATATTTAACATGAATCAATGCATTAAATGGATTGTTTCACTTGATCTTCAGAATAACTTTACGAAGCAGTTTCATTATTATCTTAGTTTTTCATGATACGAAACTGAGGCACAGAGCAGTGAAATGATTTTCCCAGGGTCTCAAAGCTAGACAGTTGGCATTTTAACCCAAAGTGTCTGAGTCCAGAGGCCAGGTTTTTCATCATTGTTATCAAACTTGATGTGATTTACAAAGAATAATAAAGTCCTTTTTTTGTTTTGCATTCAATGAATTTATAGACTATAGGCGATTGCTTGTCTGTTATTCTTGGGTTTAATATTTTGTCTTATTTTTCTTTTATAAATCCATGGGTACACTTTAATCCTGGTTCCTGTCTTTGTCCAAAATGCAAAGACTTTTCCAGACCCTGCTCTGTAAATCTTGAGCACATCCTGAATATCCATTATCTTATTGTGGATAACTTTCTTCAAATGATTTAAGCCCGAGGACACTATGTCACACACATGCTTATTTCACTGTACTATGATGTTGCCATCTAAAAATAAAGTGACGCTAGTGGTAAAGAACCTGCCTGCCAATGCAGGACATAAGAGATGCAGGTCCCATACCCGGGTCAAGAAGATCCCCTGGAGGAGGAAATGACAACCAACTCCAGCATTCTTGCCTGGAGAATCCCATTGACAGAGGACCCTGGCAGGCTACCATCCACAGGATCACAAAGTCAGACATGACTAAAGCAACTTAGCACGCCTAATGTTGCCACTATAATGTAAGATCCTAATCATTAGAGACTTCACCTACTTTTTCATTTCTTATTTTCAGAAAGGTGGGTGACTATATCTGTACTTACACAGGAAAACATTTATGTAAATGTGAAATTATGAAATAAAAAGAAGGGCAGATAGAATAAAGCCAGGTAAAATAGATTAGTTTCAGAGCAACAATATTAAACAAAATTTAATGAAGCATCAAAAACTAACCAAGACAGTAAGTAGTTCATTCTCGACATCTGTGAGTCTGTTGGGTGTGTTCTTTTTTTTTTTTAGATTCTACATATAAGGGTTAACATTTGCTTTGTCTGTCACCATTGAGGAAAAGGAAGAGGGAAGTGTCAAGATAAAAGCATGGAACTGAGAAGCACCAACTACTATGTATAAAATAACTAAGTTGCAAGGGTACTTTGTACAGCACAGGGAATATAGCCAGCATTTTATAAAAACTTTATATGGTGTATAATCTATAATAATGCTGTCATTATGTCACGCATCCACAATGAATATAATTTTATAAATCAAATATACTTCAATTTAAAAAAACTAACTGAAAGATGGAAAAAATTGGAATGACTTAATGATGTCACATGGATTAGTAATTAAATTGGCAAAGCTATAGACATAAGTGAATATAATAGACAATGTTCCTAGAAATAGTGACATATAGTAGATGCTCAGTTATTATTTGTTGACTGAATCAGGAATTAGATCTCAGTATAGATGTACACTGAATATATGGCAAGGTTATATTTCAATTTACTTGGCAAGGCTAGATTATTGAATAAAAGCTGGTAAAAGTGGATATGTACCTGGAAGAAAATGAAGTATTCCCCCTCCCTCATTCATATTACCAAAAAAATCACAGGGATTATCTATCCACTGTAAGAGTAATAATTTTGGGTAAACATCTAGAAAACTACATATTACAATCTACAGGTGGGGCAAGGAATTTTAATTAAGGCAAGAAACTGACAAGTAAAAAGATAACCATGTTTAATTAAATAAAAGATGAAGTATTTGTATGGCCAGAACATCCTCCAAATGCCAACTGAAAAGCACTAGCTTTAAAAAACTTATTTGAAAGGCTGATAATGGTAGAGTAATAAACATATAATGTATATGTATACATAAACACAAATATTTGGCCATAAAAATATTTCACATCCCCTGGAGTAAGAAATGGCAACAAACTCCAGGATTCTTGCCTGGAGAATTCCATGGACAGAGGAGCCTGGTTAGCTACAGTCCAGGGGGTTGCAAGAGTCAGACACAACTGAGCGACTAAGCGCACACACATGCAATATACATATAATATATCACTGTATGATAATAACAGGCAAACTAGAATGGTGATCAAATATGTGAATCTGATCAAACTCAGTACTAGTTTAGAAAACAACAATCTTTTCCACACCCAACAGCCTTGGAAAACACTTAAAGAGCTGTCACACTGTTTGCAGTGGTACCTTGAAACAGGGAGCAAACAGGTCCTATCTATTCCTGCTGACAGAAATTTACAGTGTTACAATGTTGGGAAAACATTCTGAAGAATGGTATAGATATTACAAGTGTAGAAGTTTTTTAACTCAAAGTTTCTCAGTCTCAGCATTATTGACATTCTCAAGCAGGTGTTCTCTGTGGTGGGATCTGTCCTGTGACTTATAGGATGTCTAGAGCATCCCTGGCCTCCAGCCATCCCTCAGTGTGACAGACAGACATTGTACGAGCGTTCCTCAGTGTTCTCTGGAAACATAGCTGCTCCCAGTCAGAACAATAGTTAGAACTTAACAATCTCAAATATTTTGGTAGCAATGATACAACAGCACTTTAAAGGGAAAGATTATGGAAGATCATTCATAGTGTAAATAGCACATCCCCTGCCATGAATTATTAAACAGCTATTGAAAATGATAAACTAGTACTGTACAGGAAGAAAGTCCCTGGTGCATATTGATAAATAAGGAAAATGGGAAACAGGTAGAAAAAAGACTGTACTGAAACACAAAGAGCATTTTGGCTATGCATTGGACTCTGTTCATGCATTTGTAGAAAAGTGTATGAATAGATATGCATACATAACACAGAAAGAGAAATTTTAAAAGAAACCAAGAGCCTATGGGAAAATGTCAATGAGAATGAAATTAAGTATGAAGATTTCAAAATAATTGAATATAACAAAACCGAATGAAAATCTACAGTTCTCTTATGTAAAGATATAAAATGGGAATAATTTAATGACATTAACATGGGCCACAGTTCAATATTAAATTGTCCAAGACTTGGAAATAAAAGAGAATAGCAGAACAGATTTTAAAATGTGAGAGGGAGGAATAGTCCAGTTATAATTTATTCTCATATGAAGATATATGGATTCAAATACATTTACAGAAGATTGAAAAGAAGTGTTAGTCGCTCAGTCTTGTCTGACTCTGTAACCCCATGGACTGTAGCCCGCCAGGCTCCTCTGTCCACGGGATTTCCCAGGCAAGAATACTGGAGTGGGTTGCCATTTCCTCCTCCAGGGGATCTTCCCAACTCACAGATTGAGCTTGGATCTCCTGCATTGTGAGCAGATTCTTTACCTCCTGAACCACCAGGAAAGCCCTATGGAAGATTAAAGTGACCTTTTTTATTCCAAAGATAAAGAAGAATGCTCTCTACATGATGACCAAAGGTGATATAACTTTTAGAAATACATTTAATCACAAAGGCTGAATGGAACAATACAGAAAAATAGATAAAATTAGAGATATGTGTATAAATTTATTTATTCACAATAATTATGCATGAGAACATTTATTATTATTCTTGTTTAAAACAAGATTTTGGACATGAAGAATATAAAGTGATAGGTCAGTTATTTCAGTCAGAAAAAATTTTTAAAAATTGAAAGCAATGGGAAGAACACCATATGATTGATAATTTAAGCACACATAGTTTAGAATTTCAAATATCCCCATACATATATCTATAAATACATAAAATAAGTAAACTGCAGGCAATAATTTTGTGAAAAAATAAAACCTCAAATTATTTTTTATGCCTATAATCCAGCCATACTATACAAAAGCTAAGGGCTCCCACAGACAAATTTTCGTGGAGAAAGCAAATGGTTAACAAATGGAAATATATATACAACCTCACAGATAACAAAATAATTGCAAACTAAATCTCTTTAGTGTGCCCATCTTCACATTTTTTATGTGATTATCCAGAGAGAGAGAGAAGAAATACTAGGATACATATGTTACCAAAAATGGTGTTGTAGGGATATATTTGCATAAATCCCTTGGTTAGGATCTTTCTAATTAATATGGAAACTGTCAAAATGTCCATCTTAAAATAAAATGAAATGCCCTCATTTCACTGTATGTCGCTCAACCACTAATATGCTATTTTTCTACTCCTGTTATTCAGTAATATCACAGCACTTACGTTCTGCTTTTACTGGGAGCATTTTATGCCTCCCATTCCCTCTTCTTAATGGACATGTTTTTATCACTGAATTGTCAACACTGAGCCTGCCCTACCGAGGCCAATATTTGCTTCTCTGGCCAGTTACCTTTGATATCTGAACTAGACTGGATTGGCTCACAAGTGACCTTTGATAGAGGTTCAAGGATTTCTTTTTCTTTAGTCCTCTCCCATGGGCTTCCCCGGTGGTGCAGTGGTAAAACATCTCAGGAGACACAAAAAACATGGGTTCGATACTCAGATTGGGAAGATCACCTGGAGCAGGAGACGGCAACCCACTCCAGTATTCTTGCCTGGAAAATCCTATGGGTAGAAAAGCCTGGTGGGCTACAGTCCGTGGTGTCACAAAGAGTCGGACACGACTGCAGTGACTTACACCAGCACCAGTCCTCTCCTTCAATAGCTACTGGGCTCTCAGACTCACCTGGATGGGAACTGAGAGAAAGGTCTCTGTGTGGAAGTTCAAATGCCCACTGGAGGGTTGATACTGGAGACTGAAGCTCTGTGTCACAAAACAGCAGGAAAGACTTGAAGATCAGGCAGACTTAGGTCTCCAAAGGAAACACATCCTATGAAGTCCAAGATTTCTCGGCTGAGGGAATTGCAGCAGAGGAGTTTTATAGCTCTCTTTGCATTCTCATGAGGTATCTTTTCTGTTGTAACCCACATTTATGTCATGATTTCCCTGTGGAACACAGGTCTGGACAGAAGGAAATGTTTCCAGCTGACTCTCTGCTCCTAGGAGACCAGGTTACAAGCAGGATGAATTTAGATTTTATTTCTCCTTCTTCATGAACTCTCCTGCA
Source organism: Capricornis sumatraensis (assembly GCF_032405125.1). Taxonomy (NCBI): domain Eukaryota; kingdom Metazoa; phylum Chordata; class Mammalia; order Artiodactyla; family Bovidae; genus Capricornis; species Capricornis sumatraensis. The sequence goes on from NC_091077.1 coordinate 10,930,078, forward strand.
TCTGGAAGTCTAAACCTCTCAGCACATTTTCCCAGCCTGAGTTAAAGTTTCCTCAAAGTTTAAGACTGAGAATTCTCTCTTGATTAGGTCCCTCGAATCTACCAATCATTGACTAGACAGCTCTTGATAGCTCTAGAAAATTGTTAATCCCCTTTTTACAAGTGGAATAACATTGTCCTTTCATATAAAACTTTGGGCACTACACTGCTTGTATTCCTGAATCTTTTCCCAAAGCTATTAGAAATTTCATACTTGGTTCCAGAAGTTAGAGCCATCATTTAGCCTCTCATTACAAAATATTTGTTATTATGAGACATATTTAAATATTTTTATATACCATTACCTTCCTTGGAAATTACAGTCTGCTTTAATTTTACAGAAGTTCATTCTGTGATGTTGTCCTCTTATGCACCTCATTCTCCATTGTACAAAAGAGATTCAGACAGGTTTAATGTTCTGATCAAAGTTTTAAACAAGTAAGAGAATGCATCTTGACTGGACTCTCTCAGGATGCTTCCAGTTTTCAAACTCTAAGACAGTGATTGCTAACTAAAGACCATCTTACAACTGGTGATATTTGGCTTGTCTGTAGGGCTGCCACTGAAAATCTGTGCAGGACAGCATCCAACACAGATGATTATACTGCCCCAGATGTCAACAGTGAGAAGGTGAGAAAATTTATTCTAGACCAGCATGTCTCTAATTCACTATTTCCACAAATTGCTAAAGGTTGTAGTTCAAATTCAAATCATGATTCAACAAGTCTGATACAGGTAGCCCAGGATCTCTGCATTTCTATCAAGATGCTAAATGTTATTGATGCTGCAGATCCTGGTCTGTGGACCACAATTTGAACAGCAAGACAGTGGTCATGAATTGTGTGGGTAGTCTTAGGTCTTTACCAAAAATATTTCATGTAGGTAATTTTGAAAGAAAATAGTTTCACTTACTTTATAGTGATAAATTTATTTGATTTTTTATTTATGCAAAATAAATGAGTGACATCAAATAATTTCTGTCTGAAAAATACTTTGCAGTAGGCAGAATAAAGGGGCTTCCTAGGTTGTGCTTGTGGTAAAGGACCTGCCTGCCAATGCAGAAGCAAGAAAGGCAATTTCAGTCCCTGGCATGGGTTGATCCCCTAGAGCAGGAAATGGCAAGCTACTCCAACATTCTTTCCTGGACAGTTCCATGGACAGAAGAACCTGTTGGCTTACAGTTCACTGAGTTGTAAAGAGCCAAAGTGACAAAACACAGGTAGAATAAAATCCTCAAAAACTATGTCCTCATCATATTCCTAAGAACTTTTAAATATCCTAGCTTGCACTGCAAGAAAAATTACAATAGCAGATGCAATGAGATTGTTAATTAATCTTGATATAAGAAGATAGGCACAGATTATCCAAGTTGAACTAATGTAATCACAGTAACACTTTAAAAGTGTGAAAGAAGAAGTGAAGTGAGGTAGGCAGTTAAAAATGCTATGCACCTGGGTTTGAAGATAGAGGAAGGACCATGAGCCCAGGAATACTGGTGGCCAATGTAAACAAAATAAGAAAGGGAATACTTGTCCTCTGGAGTATCCATGAGGATCAAAGACCTGCCAACATTTCAATTTTAGCCAGAGAGACCCATTTCAGGTTCCTGACCTTCTAGAATTTCAAGATAGACATTCATTCTAAACTACTGGTGCAGTAATTTATTACAGGAGCAAGATGAATCTAATACAGATATTTGTTCAATCAGATATTGTCCCTCTGCTCTGAGTTTAAGCTTTTCAATACAGTCAGTGAGCCCCTCTTAAAAGGCATTCTGTGTTGAATTCCTATTTTAAATATAAGATAACTAGAGTCAGTTTGGAGAAATTTTGCCCCATTAGCTGGTACAGGGAATTTCACATTGACCAATATAAATATTGGAGAAGGAAATGGTAACTGTCTCCAGTATTCTTACCTGGAAAAATCTCATGGACAGAGGAGCCTACAGGGCTACAGTCCACAGTGTCACAAGAGTCAGACACAATTTAGGGACTAAACAATAACAACAAATGTAAATATAGTTCTGACTTTAAGATCTTCGAGAATTTAAGATTAAAAAAAAGTAAATCATTATCAAAATTAAGATAACACATTCTATTTTATATCTTCCTGTTAAACTTTTTTTTTTTCACTTTGTTGCAAATGTTTTTGTTTCATTTTTTGCTTTATTTATTTATTTCTTCATTTTTTACTTTACAATATTGTATTGATTTTGCCATACTTCAACATGAATCCGCCACGGGTGTACACGTGTTCCCAATCCTGAACCCCCCTCCCACCTCCCTCCCCATTATATTCTATTTATGTTAATTCAAGCATTTATGCTTTCATGACTAGCCTTCCAACTCTCTCTCAAGTTTTCTTCTAAAACAATGGATGGGATTACAAATGAGACTCTGTCCATGTATATGTATGGATGAGTGTGGCTGTTTGAGAAAAAGGTGTATACAAATACTTTCATGTACTTCTAAACTTGAAAATTGTGGACTCAGCAAAGTATTTCTATACATTTCATTCATTTTTCACAACATTCAAGTGAGTTAGAATTAATCATCTCACAATTTCTTCTGAAATAAGCAAAACTGAGGCTAAAAGCAAATTGTATTATTAACATTAAAAATGAATTAAAACATCTTGTGCACTTTCTGAAATCATACACAAATTGAATAGTGTTTTTATTTTTTGAAATCCAGAAAATTGTATATTTTAAACATGTGCAGTTTATTATATGTAATTACACTTTAATGAATTAGTTAAGAATTAAACATTTCGTTGGTACATTGTTTAGCATAGTATATTAAGCACATGTAGTTGAGTCAAACCTAAAACAGGTGAGAGATAGCTCCTCTAAGTGCTCTAGTGGTAGTCAGCTCCATTGGCTCAGCCAGTGAAGAGCGTAGGGGACCTGGGTTTGATCCGTGGGTCAGGAAGACCCCTTGGAGGAGGAAATGACAACTCACTGCAGTATCCTTGCTTGAGAAATCCCAGGGACTGAGGAGCCTGGTGGGCTACAGTCCATGGGGTCACAAAACACAACTTACTGACTAAACTACCACCAGCTCCTCTAAATAGGAAGAAACAAAATATCACTTATGGATATAGTAATGGTGAAATTTAGATAAAACAGTTAACATTTGAGAAACCCATTTTTATCTTGTTAAACTAACCTGTATATATAAAAGGAAGAATTTGACATAAAGTGGTTCAAAATAGAGAAGCATTACAACTGCAAACAACATCATGAATGAGCCTTTATAACACAACATAGAGCCTGACAGCTGACAGTAGACCTATGAGGAGACAAATCAGAACTCAGATAAAATCCCATTATAGAAATCCATTTGATCATAAATCCATTATATTAGACCATTTTCTTTTACTTTTTCTTTATTTTACTTTATTTTACTTAACAATACTGTATTGGTTTTGCCATACATCAACATGAATCTACCACGGGTGTACACGTGTTCCCAGTTCTGAACCCCCCTCCCACCTCCCTCCCCATACCATCTCTCCGGGTCATCCCAGTGCACCAGCCCCAAGCATCCTGTATCCTGCATCGAACCTAGACTGGTGATTTATTTCTTACAGGATATTATACATGTTTCAATGCCATTCTCCCAAATCATCCCACCCTCTCCCTCTCCCACAGAGTCCAAAAAACAAACTAGTATAGCCACTATGGAGAACAGTGTGGAGATTCCTTAAAAAACTAGACCACTTGCTTTTAGGATGATTTTCTATGTAGCAACAGCTAACTAATACAATAAGCAATGTGAAAAAAACTGAGGGAAGTTATCATAACATGCTGCTTTTTTCCTAAGCCACTGTTGTGATCTTTGAATAGCATTCATGATTTCCCTGTTATTCAAGTTTATTTCATACAGTTGTGTTAAAAAGGGATTCCACTGAGATTTCCTGTTAGGTAAGCAAGAAAGTTTAAAAGGATATACCTGTTTGTACAAAACTTGTGACTGAACCACAGGACTGGATAGGAGTTTAAGCTCTGTAGTGAGCCACACTTTGGAGATATATAGATATAGATAGATAGATAGATATAATATTTGTATTATTAGGACTTCCCTGATAGCTAAGTTGGTAAAGAATCCACCTGTAATGCCGGAGATCCTGGTTTGATTCCTGCGTCGGGAAGATCCGCTGGAGAAGGGATAGGCTGCCCACTCTAGTATTCTTGGACTTCCCTTGTGGCTCAGCTGGTGAAGAATCTGCATTGTGCAAGACCTGGGTTCGATTTCTGGGTTGGGAAGATCTCCTGGAGAAAGGAAAGGCTACCCAATCCAGTATTCTGGCCTGGAGAATTCCATGAACTATACAGTCACAAAGAGTTGGACACAACTGAGTGACTTTCACTTTCATATTATTTGTTGACTACTCTTTTTGTGGAAATGACACGACTTGGAATGGGGGAAATACTTCATTTAGAGCAATGGAAGGAATCATATTTGTAAGCAGTAATGGAAAACTTCAAGCTGAAACAGAAAGATATAATTAAACCAAACACTACTTCACCCCAACAATAAACCCCTTCATGAATGAACACCATGAAAAACTATTTGGCATGGTAATAATCTGACATAAAGTTTTGCTACATCATGCTTAGAATCTTCTTTGAATCAAGACCTTATAATGTCAAAGTCTTCATTGAAATTTGCTTCAGATAGACAATTGGAGACATACGTCTGATGCTCCGTTTTGCCAGTATCTCCTGTAGGCAACATGGACACTGAGCTAAATGGAGAACTGTACACTGTGAGGGAGTAAAATCAGATGACCAGTTATGAAACACACTCTCTGCTAATGTCTATGAATACATTTTCAGATAGAGTAATTATTGTAGTGATGTTCCAAGTTATACTGAACTAAAAATGATAAACTGGCTTCATATTTGTCTCTTCTATGGAATTATGTAATTGTTTTTGTTGTCAAGATTTTTTTTTCTTTTTTCCATATAAGTAGCACAACTCATGATTATACTTTTAGTAAAGTGGGAAAAAAATGACTCAGTGTAAAGTATTTTATCTCAGAAGAATTTATTGTTAAGAAATTGGCAATTTACATATATTTCACATTTTCAAGTCAATTTTGGAGAGTCAAAAAATGACCAAATAAATGGAACCCTCCTACACTGTTGGTGGGAATGCAAACTAGTACAGCCACTATGGAGAACAGTGTGGAGATTCCTTAAGAAACTGGAAATAGAACTGCCTTATGACCCAGCAATCCCACTGCTGGGCATACACACTGAAGAAACCTGAATTGAAAGAGACACATGTACCCCAATATTCATCGCATCACTGTTTATAATAGCCAGGACATGGAAACAGCCTAGATGTCCATCAGCAGATGAATGGATAAGAAAGCTGTGGTACATATACACAATGGAGTATTACTCAGTCATTAAAAAGAATACATTTGAATCAGTTCTAATGAGATGGATGAAACTGGAGCCGATGATACAGAGTGAAGTAAGCCAGAAAGAAAAACACCAATAGAGTATACTAACACATATATATGGAATTTAGAAAGATGGCAATGATGACCCTGTATGCGAGACAGAAAAAGAGACACAGATGTGTAGAGCAGACTTTTGGACTCTGAGGGAGAGGGAGAGGGAGAGGGTGGGATGCTTTGGGAGAATGGCATTGAAACATGTATACTATCATGTAAGAAATGAATCACTAGTCTATGTCCGATGCAGGTTACGGGATGCTTGGGGCTGGTGCACGGGGATGACCCAGAGAGATGTTATGGGGAGGGAGGTGGGAGGGGGAGGTTCATGTTTGGGATCGCATGTACACCCGTGGTGGATTCATGTCAATGTATGGCAAAACCAATACAGTATTGTAAAGTAAAATAAAGTAAAAATAAAAATTAAAAAATAAAATAAACAAATCAATTAATTAAAAAAAACTATACATGACAGAGAACAGAAAAGTTAATAAAGAGGTTTTTTTTATTGTATAGAAGAGTTGAAATAAAAGGAAAGTAAATACCAAGCAGTCAATTGAAGAAACTATTGCTATAATCACAAAACAATCAAAGAGTCAAAGTACCTGGCTCTGGGGCTTTCAGCCCGGGTATCGTGGATATTTCTTCAGCCCAAGAGAAAATGGCCCTTTTTTAAAAGTTTCCATCCCAAAGAATCTTTTCAGAGCCCTCTTTATGTCTTTATTTCTCAAACTGTAAATAAATGGGTTCAGCATGGGTGTGACCACAGTGTACATCACCGAACCTGTTGCACTTGAGTGGGAACTGTGGGTAGCAGCAGAGCTAAGGTACACCCCTAAGCCAGAAAAATAAAATAAGGAGACAATGGAGAGATGAGACATACAGGTTGAAAATGCTCTATACTTTCCATGGGCTGATGAAATTCCACAGATAGAGGACACTATCTTCGAGTAAGAGTAAATAATACCAGTCAGGGGACCACCACCCATAATCACAGCTCCAAAACACAGCACTGGGTTATTGAGGAAAGTGTCATAACAGGCAAGTTGGACAAGCTGTTTGGTTTCACAGAAAAAGTGGTGTATTTCCAAGTCTGAGCAGAAGGACAAATGCAACACCATTAAGCTGTGTAACAATGAGTACATTGCACTTATTACCCAGGACACCAGAACCAGACATCCACAGACCCAGATGTTCATGACGACTGTGTAGTGCAAAGGGTGGCAGATGGCCACATACCGATCATAGGCCATCACAGCCAGGAGAAAGTCATCTAATCCTGCAAAGAGAATGTAAAAATACATCTGGGTGATGCAGCCTTCATAGGTTATGACTTGGCTCTGCATCTGGGTGTTCCACAGCATCTTTGGGATGGTGGTAGAAGTGAAGCAGATGTCTACAAAGGACAGGTTGGAGAGGAAGAAGTACATGGGGGTGTGGAGGTGGGAGTCTGAGCTGACAGCCAGGATGATGAGCAGGTTTCCAAACACAGTGATCAGGTACATGGAGAGGAAAAGTCCAAATATGAGGGGTTGCAGTTCTAGTTCCTCTGAAAGTCCCAGAAGAAGAAATTTTGAAATTTTTGTATTGTTCTGTGGTTCCATGTGGTGGAAGTGACTATTGGGAAAAAGAAAATACCAGAAATAATTTTCACCTGAATAAGCATAATTTACATAACTGAACTACTATAATTTCTATTTTACTAGCAAGAAATTGCTGTAAGATGTTATACATAGATAAATTCTCCTTGAGGGTATACCCCATTGCACCTGTTATTAAAATTTTTTGTCCCATTCACAGTATATTTTTATTTTTTTATTTTTTTTTTAGTTTTTATTTTATTTTATTTTATTTTATTTTTTTTTTAATTATTTTTTTATTAAATTTTAAAATCTTTAATTCTTACATGTGTTCCCAAACATGAACCCCCCTCCCACCTCCCTCCCCATAACATCTCTGTGGGTGATCCCCATGCACCAGCCCCAAGCATGCTGTATCCTGCGTCAGACATAGACTGGCGATTCAATTCTTACATGATAGTATACATGATAGAATGCCATTCTCCCAAATCATCCCACCCTCTCCCTCTCTCTCTGAGTCCAAAAGTCCGTTATACACAGCTGTGTCTTTTTTCCTGTCTTGCACAGTATATTTTTAAAGAGTTCATGTATTGGGTGGGCCAAAAGATTTGCTCATTGTTTTTTTTTTTTTCCCATAAGATGGATCTAGTAGCATTCACTTGTCTTTAACGTCATTTGAAACAATCGTGTTCGATTATATTGTGACAGATATCATATCGGCATGCATTAAAAAAAATCAAAATTGGTGAATATTTGTGTAGCTATTTTAATATTGAAGATGGAAGAGAAAAGCAACATTCTCAGAATTCTATTATTATTTCAAAAACAGTAAAAACTTAAGGACAAATGATTTAAAAAAATGACAAAAAAGATTTGTGAAATGTATGGAAAAGATGATGTGACTGATCAAGCATGTCAAAAGAGGTTTACAAAGTTTCATGCTGGAGATTTCTCGGTGTACAATGCACCTTGGACAAGAATACCAGTTGAACTTGATAACAATAAAATCAAGATGTTCACTGAGAACAGCCAACATTATTACACCAAGAAGGAGAGAGTTAACAAACTAAAAATATCCAAATCAAGTGTTGACAATCATTAGCTTGGTTTTGTTAATCACTTTGATGTTTGTTAATCACTTAAGTGAAAGTTGTTCAGTAGTGTCCAACTCTTTGCGAGCCCGTGGGCTATACAGTCCATGGAATTCTCCAGGCCAGAATACTAGAGTGGGTAGCCTTTCCCCACTCCAGTGAGTGCTCTCAACCCAGGGATCAAACCCAAGTCTCCCACATAGCAGGCAGATTCTTTACCAGCTGTGCAACAAGGAAAGCCCTTATCACATAAGTTAAACAAAAAAAGGAAAATCCTTTTTGACCACATTTCCACATGTGACTCTACTTAAATGTAATGAAAACAATCTACTTTTGAAACAAAATGTGATGGGCAATTGAAAGAGTACTGCACAATAATGTGGAATGGAAGAGCTCATGGACCAAGCAAAATTAACACACCACCAACCATCAAAGAAGGTGATGCTGTGTATATTGTGGGATTGGAAGGGAGTCCTCTATTGTGAGGTCCTTCTCAAAAATCAAAAGATTAATTCCAGCAAGTACTGCTCCCAATTAGACCAGCTGAAGGCAGCACTTGATTAATAACATCCAGACTTAGTGAACAGAAAATGCATAATCTTCCATCAGGAAAACACAAGACTGCTATTTCTTTGATGACCAGGAAAAAATTGTTACTGCTTGGCTAGGAAGTTCTGAGTCATCTGGCGTATTCACCATCATTCTACCTTCAAATTTCCATTTATTTCAGTCTTTACAAAATTCTCTTGATGGAGAAAAAAAAAATTCACTTCCCAAGAAGACTGCAAAAAGCACCTGGAACAATTATCTGTTCAAAAAGATTTAATGTTTTGGGAAGATGGAATTGTGAAGTTGCCTGAAAAATGGCAGAGAGCAGTGGAACAAAACAATGAATATGTTGTCCAATAAAGTTCTTGGTGAAAATGAAAAACATGTCTTTTATTTTACTTGAAAAAATGAAGGAACTTTTTTTTTGTCAGCACAATATGTACAGTTTTAATGAGAAACTCTTTCATGACTTTGAGGAGTATATATTGAGAGTCAACATATTTCAAACACATACTGGGAATAAACAGAGATACAGAAAAACAAACCCCCCACATTCCAAGAAAGATGAAAGATGATATTCAAGTAAATATATTATAGACTATATCTGGTGATGGCAGATTCTATGAAGAAAATAAAACTACGTATAAAATAAGGAGAGGCAAGAGGTGCTATTCTGTACTGAGTGTTCAGGCAAGGCCAGCAAACAAGATGACAATTGAACAGATAGCTCAAGAAAGGAGCTTCCCTGGTGGCTCAAACGGTAAAGCATCTCTCTACAATGCAGGAGACCAGGGTTTGATCCCTGGGTGGGGAAGATCCCCTGGAGAAGGAAATGGCAACCCACTCCAGTACCCTTGCCTGGAAAATCCCATGGACTGAGGAGCCTGGTAGGCTACAGTCCATGGGGTCACAAAGAGTCAGACATTACTGAGCAACTTCACTTTCACTTTCAGCTCAAGAAAGAGAGAGAAGGATCTAGATGGATCAGAAAAAGTGTGCCTGGCAGAGGGAATGGGCTTTCCTGGTGTCTCAAATGGTAAAGAATCTGCCTGCTGATGTAGGAGACACTGGCTCAATCTCTGGATTGACAAACTCCTCTGTAGAAGGAAATGGCAACCAGTTCCACTATTCTTGCCTGGGAAATCCCATGGACAGAGGAGCCTGGTAGGCTACAGTACATGGGGTTGCAAAAGAGTCAGACATGATTTAGTGAATAACAACAACAAATACACGAGTCCAAGTGCCTCTGTTTTAGGAACTTCTCTCACTCCACAAGGCACAGGTTTGCAGACACACCATGGTCTCCTGGGCTGTGTCTCTATCATGAATTTCACTCCCAAAACCACCCTCCTTAAGCCATGGCAGGGTGACAACTCAAGCTGGTAAAATCAGATTAGCTTTCTCCTAAAGAATGTGGAAAACCCAGAAATTCCAGTTTATAAGCTTCCAAGAGAAGAATAGATTTGGGGTTCCTTTTTGCTATGGCCACTTTCTTCCCTGTTTTTAGAGAAATAAAAAAGTTATGGGAGAGGGATAGTGAGGGAAAAAAATGAAAGAAAAATATCTAATAATCTCAAATGGCCCCTGAGACAATGTGATGAAGAAAAACTTTCTTCCTTGGGCAGCCTTCCAACTTCAGCTACATACTTTGGTGCCATGAAAAAAATCATAAACATAAATATCTTTCTGTTTTCCCCAAGGACAGAAACAGTGATATCTGTATGATGTGAGAAACCATAGCATATGTAGTCTAATATGTCTCATCTTAAAATAAAAAGAAATGTCCTTATTTCACTGGATATCCTCAGAGGGGTAGGTTAATAACCTATTTGTCTAGTCCTGTAATTTATTGTATTATGAACATTCGTTGGAAGGATTGATACTGAAGCTAGAGCTCCCATACTTTGGCCACCTGATTCAAAGAGCTGCTCATTGGAAAAGACCCTGAAAAATTGTGGAGAAGGGGGAGACAGATGATGAGATGGTTGGATGACATCACTGATTTAGTGGACATGAGTTTGAGCAAACTAGGGGGAGATAGCAATGGACAGAGAAGCCAGGCGTCCTGAAGTTCATGGGGTGGCAAAGAGCTGAACCCAACTGAGTGACTGAACAACAACAACTACTTTCATTGGAAACAGTTTATATCTCCCATTCTTTCTTCCACTGGGCTTCCACTAGCACAGTTTAATTGTCAACATAGGCAACTGAGTTTCTAAGTGCAATGTTCCTTTGTCAGCATCATAAATAAATGCATTATTAAGAAAGCCAGCAAAAAACCTGAGTGATCTCTGGCCTCTGTGCTATGCTGTATTGGCTCTTAGGTGACCTCTGGGACAAGTTCGCGGCTTCCTTGCTCCCTGGTCCTCTCCTGAAGTGCCTATTAAGCTCTCATACTCACCTGCATGGAGACTCTGGGAAGAAGCTTTTGGTGTGGAAGTCAAAATTCCTTCATAAATGATTGACAATGCAGACAGGTTTTGTTCCCAAACCAGACAATAGGGAAGAGGATCAAGCATTGATCACCCAGCTAGATTTAGGAGTGCAAAGGCAGCAACCACATTCTGTCCAAATTTACAAAGGCTGAGGGACCACAACCAAGGAGGTATTTACATCTTTCTATATCAGCTCATTAGTCATGTTTTCCTCTTGTTACTACAACCTCCAAGTACATGATTTCTCTTGGGGCTGCAAATCTGGACATAATGGATATTTTTTCTTGCTTCTCCATTCCTAGCAGACTGCATTACATTAGGTAAATCCAGTTTTCATCACTCCTTCTCCTTTACCTCTCCTTCTTCCAAAGCTCTGACACCCAGCACTTCATCACATCCCTGAGTTCAAATATTCTCAAAAGTATAATATTGAAGATTTATCTTGACCAGGTACCTTGGTTCTTCAATGCTTTGATTTGTAGTGGAACACAGCCTCTGAAATCTCTGAATGTGACTATTTCATCCTAAAGGGAGATAATTTTGTTCCTTTAATTAAATTATTGGGTATTATAATCATTGGTTTCATGAAAGTTTTGCAGTTCCTATACGGATTCCTTGCTTATATCGAAGTTAAGAGCTGTCATTTATCCCTCTTTATAAATATTCATAACTATGGAAGACCTTTATAGATACTCTTATGCACTACTAACCTACATATTATAGAGACTGTCAAATTTAATTTTTAAAACACTGTGTTCTATGAGTTAGAACTTATATGAACTCCATTCTCCTTTGTAGAGATGGAACTCAGAGGGATTTAATGTTCTGCTTAAAGGTACATACCAAGTGAGGGATGAAATCTTGACTGGAATTAGTCAAGATACTTCCAGTTTTCAGATTCTAGGCAGTGGTTCTTAACCAGAGATGATTTTCCTCCTGGGAATATTTGGCAATGTCTAAAGGGATGCTCACTCTGGGAAATATGGACAGAGATTGGTGGGGTATAGTCCATGGGGTTGCAAAGATTCAAACATGACTGAACGACTAAACAGCAGCAAAAGGATGCTGTTAATCTCTTATATACAGCAGGACAGAGTCCAATACAAGTAATTGTACTGTCCCAAATGCCAACAGGGAGAAAGTAAGAAAAGTTATTTTGGACCAGAACTTCTACAAGTTCATTTTGCATAAAAATCACCAAGGTCTGTGGTTGAAATGCAAAATCTGTTTCATGAGGTCTCTGTTGGGCCCATGGAATGGATTTCAAACAAGCTCTTAGTTATTGAAACTGCAAGTCTTGGTCTGTGGGTCACAGTTTGGGTATCAAAGGCAGCAGTCCTATGTTAGGGTCAAGTGTATATAGTTTTAGTCTATTCCACAGAGGCTTTTTTATGTATGTAATTTTGAAAAAATTTTTTCACTCATTTTATAGGTGCCAGTGAACTATGTGGCAAATATTTTAAATATAAGAGCTCTTGAGTGACATAAATAAAATATACATATTAAGAAGAGTTTGTGGTAGGGAGAATAAAGGACTCCAGAAGACATCACATCCTAAACCAAATAACTTTCTAATATATTAGTTGATATAGCAGGGTAATTAAGACAATAGGTGGAATATGGCTACTAGTAATGTGTTTTAAGATACAAAAATTAGCCTGAATTTTCACTTTGGACTAGTGTAAGCACAATGACCCTCTAAGTGTGAAAGAGAGAAAGAATTGGAGTCACAGAAGCATATGAAGATGCTATGCTGCTGGCTTTGAAGATGGAGAAAGGATATAAGAATATAAATCATTCCATGATATAAGGAATGCTGGTGGCCCCTGGAAATTGGAATAGGAGAGGGAATTAATCCTCACCTGGAACATCCTGAAAGATCCAAGCCCTCCAGATGTCTTGATTTAAACCCACTGAGACTCATTTCAAGACAGTGTCAGGGGAAGCATACTGACTGAAACTGCCCACCGTGGCCAGGCCCTCTAGTAACCATTCGCATGAGTTGTTTTACAACAGGAGGTCCTGGAAAGGAATATGGAACTAATAAGCCACCACCAACTGGAAGAGTTCAGGAAAGGTCAAAAAGAGATGCCACATGTCCATCCACCTCCCAGAATCCCTCTCGCTAGCATCCATCTTGGCTAAATGATGCATGCACCACCAGGAAGGACTCTGAGTAAGAATGATTGGCCAAAGATAACCCAGAAATTAATCCCATCACCATAAAACCTGAGACTGTGAGCCACGTGGTAGAGCAGTTCTCCTAGGTTCCCTTAGCCTGCTGCTCTCTGCCCAGGTACCTTCTTCCAGTAAAGTCTCTTACTTGGCAGCACGTGTCTCCTCAGACAATTCTTTTCCAAGTGTTAGACAAGAGCCTGCTCTTGGGGCGCTGGAGGGGTACCCCTGCTTCTTATAACAACAGTATATGTGTGAGTCTGTTTAGTTGAAAGAAAGATGTTCACAAACGTACACACATGTATATATACACACACTCCTTACTCTTGAAGGTTTTCTTTGGACTCAAAATATATCCAACATTTCATTTATTTCATAACTTTCATCTGAATTAAGTTGTACTATCCTGCACTGCCTTCAGAAATAAGGGTCTTATTCCCAGGTGGATTACATTTTAACAATTATTTGAGAAAACAGTTCAAACTTATTCGGTATCTTCTTCAGTTGCATCCAAATGAATCCATATATCAAGTATTCTCAGTTTTGTAAGAATCCTTTAATTTGGCAGATTGTACATTTTAAAGGTGTGAAGATTACTGAATATAATTGTACTGTTGTAAATTAATTAAAATTCAAATTTTAGTGTTCATGAGTCAGGTCAGATTGAAATATAGCTGATTCACTCCAGACGCTGCTAGAAGATTTACCTTATAACTGTTGCAGGAAGGGGGACCCCTTCCAAGGCCCCTGAAACTGGGCTCTTGTCTAACACTCAGAAATGAATTGTCCGAGGAGATTTTATTGGGAAAGGGTGGCCAGACGGAGAGTACTAGGGTAAGGGAACCAAAGAAAACTGCTTGGCCACTGGCTGGCTGGTTTTATGATGATGGGATTAGTTTCTGGGTTGTCTTTAGCCAATCATTCTCTCAGAGTCCTTCCTAGTGGTGCATGCCTTATTCAGCCAAGACAAATGCTAGCGAGAAGGATTCTGGGAAGTGGTCAGACATGTGGTATCTCCTTTTACCTTTCCCAAACTCTTCCAGTTGGTGGTGGCTTACTAGTTCCATGTTCCTTACCAGGACCCCCTGTCTTAAAACAACTCATGCCAATGGTTATCGTGGTGCCTGGCCAGGGTGGGCAGTTTCAGTCAGTGTGCTTCCCCTAACATAACTAGGAAGAAAGAAAGGTGTTATATATTGATAGAGAAATAGTGAAATTAAGCCAATTTAAAATTGTAAACTATTTCTCCCATAAAGTAAAGGGTTAGCATACATATGTAAATGGAGTAAACATCATATATTTGTTGAAGAAAGGAGAATAGTACAGATGCAACATCATGGATAAGCTTCAGAAACAAATCACAGCTGAATTAGATCTATGGGCAGTCCAGAAGAGGTTGGAAAAATCTCACCAAACAATCACTGGATTGGTAATGGAACTATAATAAAATAAGTGCTTTTAAGTTAGCTTCTTATGCAGTAAGTGACAACCAATAGAACATAAAAGCTAACAGAACTGAGGGAATGTTAGAGAAATTAAATAGATTTGTTTAGGCTTCAGGGACAAAACAGAGCAGGCCTCTGACCTTGCTTCTAACTTGCCTGGACACTGACCTGAGTGTGAGTGACTGTGAATGACTGCTTGCTATGAGTGCAAGACTTGTGGCACCTTAGATGAGATGGAGGAATCTTGAGATTGTTGAGCCCCTGGAGATGGTCTGGCCAATAGGCCCCAAGCTTAATGACTTTCCAAGTTTCACATGACAAAACCAACAGCATTAACATGAAATCAGAGGTGCAATTTGCTCACAGACTGATGATATCAGTTTGAGTCCTGGGATTATATCTGGGAACCTCAAACTGCAATCTTTGAAGTCTCACCTATGGATTGGAAACACTGCCTGGAACCCTTTCCCAATAGGGGTCCAGATGAGCTGTGTCACAGGACTGCTCAGTGCTGTTTGAGTCTTGATGCATCCACTGCTGTTTCTATTTCTCTTTCAAAGTTAGTATATTAAAAATAAGCTAGATAATTCTCTAATAAATATTGGTAATATTTGCTTGGATATAATGAATGGCTTATATTGTTAACAAATCCTTTGAACCTGAGAAGAAAGTGAAAACATCTGGCAAAACAGGGAAATTATAATAATTTGTTTTATATCATTCTAACTAGAGTGAAAAAGTTGGCTTAAAGCTCAACATTCAGAAAACGAAGATCATGGCATCCGGTCCCATCACTTCATGGCAAATAGATGAGGAAACAGGGGAAACAGTGTCAGACTTTATTTTGGGGGGCTCCAAAATCACTGCAGATGGTGACTGCAGCCATGAAATTAAAAGATGCTTACTTCTTGGAAGAAAAGTTATGACCAACCTAGACAGCATATTCAAAAGCAGAGACATTACTTTGCCAACTAAGGTCCGTCTAGTCAAGACTATGGTTATTCCAATGGTCATGTATGGATGTGAGGGTTGGACTGTGAAGAAGGCTGAGCACCGAAGAATTGATGCTTTTGAACTGTGGTGTTGGGGAAGATTCTTGAGAGTCCCTTGGACTGCAAGGAGATCCAACCAGTCCATTCTGAAGGAGATCAGCCCTGGGATTTCTTTGGAAGGAATGATGCTAAAGCTGAAACTCCAGTACTTTGGCCACCTCATGCGAAGAGCTGACTCATTGGAAAAGACTCTGATGCTGGGAGGGATTGGGGCCAGGAGGAGAAGGGGACGACAGAGGATGAGATGGCTGGATGGCATCACTGACTTGATGGACGTGAGTCTGAGTGAACTCCAGGAGTTGATGATGGACAGGGAGGCCGGCCTGCTGCGATTCATGGGGTCGCAAAGAGTCGGACACGACTGAGCGACTGAACTGAACTGAAGTATTTTTTTATCAGAAGAATCAATATAGTGAAAATGAGTATACTACCCAAAGCAATCTATATATTAAATGCAATTCCTATCAAGCTACCAACTGTATTTTTCACAGAGCTAGAAAAATAATTTCACAATTTGTATGGAAATACAAAAAAACTTGAATAGCCAAAGCAATCTTGAGAAAGAAGAATGAAACTGGAGGAACCAACCTGCCTGACTTCAGGCTGTACTACAAAGCCACAGTCATCAAGACAGTATGGTACTGGCACAAAGACAGAAATATAGATCAATGGAACAAAATAGAAATCCCAGAGATAAACCCGACACACCTATGGACACCTTATCTTTGACAAAGGAGGCAAGAATGTACAATAGAGAAAAGACAATCTCTTTAACAAGTGGTCCTGGGAAAACTGGTCAACTACTTATAAAAGAATGAAACTAGAACACTTTCTAACATCATACACAAAAATAAACTCAAAATGGATTAAAGATCTAAATGTAAAACCAGAGACTATATATATGGAATCTAGAAAGATGGCAATGACGACCCTGTATGCAAGACAGGAAAAAAGACACAGCTGTATATAACGGACTTTTGGACTCAGAGGGAGAGGGAGAGGGTGGGATGATTTTAGAGAATGGCATTCTATCATGTATACTATCGTGTAAGAATTGAATCGCCAGTCCATGTCTGACGCAGGATACAGCATGCTTGGGGTTGGTGCATGGGGATGACCCACTGAGATGTTATGGGGAGGGAGGTGGAGGGGGGTTCATGTATGGGAACACATGTAAGAATTAAAGATTTTAAAATTAAAAAATAAAATAAAACTCTTAGCGGAGAACTTAGGCAAAACACTCTCCGACATACATCACAGCAGGATCCTCTATGACCCACCTCCCAGAATATTGGAAATAAAATCAAAAATAAACAAATGGGACCTAATTAAAATTAAAAGCTTCTGAACAACAAAGGAAACTCTAAGCAAGGTGAAAAGATAGCCTTCTGAATGGGAGAAAATAATAGCAAATGAAGCAATTGACAAACAACTAATCTCAAAAATATACAAGCAACTCCTGCAGCTCAATTCCAGAAAAATAAATGATCCAATCAAATAATAGGCCAAAGAACTAAATAGACATTTCTCCAAAGAAGACATACAGATGGCTAACAAACACATGAAAAGATGCTCAACATCACTCATTATCAGAGAAATGCAAATCAAAACCACAAGATACCATTTCATACCAGAAAGAATGGCTGCTATCCAAAATTCTACAAGCAATAAATGCTGGAGAGGGTGTGGAGAAAAAGGAACCCTCTTACACTGTTGGTGGGAATGCAAACTAGTACAGCCACTATGGAGAACAGTGTGGAGATTCCTTTAAAAACTCGAAATAGAACTGCCTTATGACCCAGCAATCCCACTGCTGGGCATGCACAACAAGGAAACCAGAATTGAAAGAGACACATGTACCCCAATATTCATCCCAGCACTGTTTATAATAGCCAGGACATGGAAGCAACCTAGATGTCCATCAGCAGATGAATGGATCAGAAAACTGTGGTACATATACACAAGGCAGTATTACTCAGTCATTAAAAAGAATACATTTTAATCAGTTTTAATGAGGTGGATGAAACTGGATCCGATTATACAGAGTGAAGTAAGCCAGAAAGAAAAACACCAATACAGTATACTAACGCATATATATGTAATTTAGAAAGATAGTAATGATAACTCTGTATGCGAGATAGCAAGAGACACAGATGTATAGAACAGTCTCTTGGACTCTGTGGGAGAGGGAGAGGGTGGGATGATTTGGGAAAATGGCATCAAAACAAGTGTAATATCATACATGAAACGAATTGCCAGTCCAGGTTCGATGCATAATACTGGATGCTTGGGGCTGGTGCACTGGGATGACCCAGAGGGGTGGCACAGGGAGGGAGGTGGGAGGGGGGTTCAGGATGGGGAATACGTGTACACCTGTGGCAGATTCATGTTGATGTATGGCAAAACCAATACAATATTGTAAAGTAATTAACCTCCAACTAAAATAAACAAATTTATATTTAAAAATGTTTTATTATAAATGGATGTTGAATTTTGTCAAATGCCTTCTCTGCATCTATTGAGATAATCCTATGGTTTTTATTTTTCAATTTGTTAATGTGGTGAATTACATTGATTGATTTGCGGATATTGAAGAATCCTTGCATCCCTGGGATAAAGCCCACTTGGTCATGGTGTATGATCTTTTTAATGTGTTGTTGGATTCTGATTGCTAGAATTTTGTTGAGGATTTTTGCATCTATGTTCATCAGTGATATTGGCCTGTAGTTTTCTTTTTTTGTGACATCTTTGTCAGGTTTTGGTATTAGGGTGATGGTGGCCTCATAGAATGAGTTTGGAAGTTTCCCTTCCTCTGCAATTTTCTGGAAGAGTTTGAGTAGGATAGGTGTTAGGTCTTCTCGAAATTTTTGGTAGAATTCAGCTGTGAAGCCGTCTGGACTTGGGCTTTTGTTTGCTGGAAGATTTCTGATTACAGTTTCAATTTCTGTGCTTGTGATGGGTCTGTTAAGATTTTCTATTTCTTCCTGGTTCAGTTTTGGAAAATTGTACTTTTCTAAGAATTTGTCCATTTCTTCCACGTTGTCCATTTTATTGGCATACAACTGCTGATAGTCTCTTATGATCCTTTGTATTTCTGTGTTGTCTGTTGTGATCTCTCCATTTTCATTTCTAATTTTATTGATTTGATTTTCTCTCTTTGCTTCTTGTTGAGTCTGGCTAGTGGTTTGTCAATTTTATTTATCCTTTCAAAGAACCAGCTTTTGGCCTTGTTGATTTTTGCTATGGTCTCTTTTGTTTCTTTAGCATTTATTTCTGCCCTAATTTTTAAGATTTCTTTCCTTCTACTAACTCTGGGGTTCTCCAATTCTTCCTTTTCTAGTTGCTTTAGTTGTAGAGTTAGGTTGTTTATTTGACTTTTTTCTTGTTTCTTGAGGTATGCCTGTATTGTTATGAACTTTCCTCTTAGCACTGCTTTTATAGTGTCCCACAGGTTTGAGGTTGTTGTGTTTTCATTTTCATTAGTTTCTATGCATATTTTGATTTCTTTTTTGATTTCTTCTTTGCAGATGACATGATCCTCTACATGGAAAACCCTAAAGACTCCACCAGAAAATTACTAGAGCTCATCAATGAATATAGTAAAGTTGCAGGATATAAATTCAACACACAGAAATACCTTGCATTCCTATACACTAATAATGTGAAAGTAGAAAAAGAAATTAAGGAAACAATTCCATTCACCATTGCAACGAAAAGAATAAAATACTTAGGAATATATCTACCCAAAGAAACTAAAGACCTATATATAGAAAACTATAAAACACTGATGAAAGAAATCAAAGAGGACACTAATAGATGGAGAAATATACCATGTTCATGGATTGGAAGAATCAATATAGTGAAAATGAGTATATTACCCAAAGCAATTTACAAATTCAATGCAATCCCTATCAAGCTACCAGCCATATTTTTCACAGATCTAGAACAAATCATTTCAAGATTTGTATGGAAATACAAAAAACCTCGAATTGCCAAAGCAATCTTGAGAAAGAAGAATGGAACTGGAGGAATCAACTTGCCTGACTTCAGACTCTACTACAAAGCCACAGTCATCAAAACAGTATGGTACTGGCACAAAGACAGACATATAGATCAATGGAACAAAATAGAAAGCCCAGAGATAAATCCACACACATATGGACACCTTATCTTTGACAAAGGAGGCAAGAATATACAATGGAGTAAAGACAATCTCTTTAACAAGTGGTGCTGGGAGAACTGGTCAACCACTTGTAAAAGACTGAAACTAGATCACTTTCTAACACCACACACAAAAATAAACTCAAAATGGATTAAAGATCTAAATGTAAGACCAGAAACTATAAAACTCCTAGAGGAGAACATAGGCAAAACACTCTCCCACATAAATCACAGCAGGATCCTCTATGATCCACCTCCCAGAATTCTGGAAATAAAAGCAAAAATAAACAAATGGGATCTAATTAAAATTAAAAGCTTCTGCACAACAAAGGAAAATATAAGCAAGGTGAAAAGACAGCCTTCTGAATGGGAGAAAATAATAGCAAATGAAGCAACTGACAAACAACTAATCTCAAAAATATACAAGCAACTTATGCAGCTCAATTCCAGAAAAATAAATGACCCAATCAAAAAATGCGTCAAAGAGCTAAATAGACGTTTCTCCAAAGAAGACATATGGATGGCTAACAAACACATGAAAAGATGCTCAACATCACTCATTATCAGAGAAATGCAAATCAAAACCACAATGAGGTACCACTTCACACCAGTCAGAATGGCTGCGATCCAAAAATCTGCAAGCAATAAATGCTGGAGAGGGTGTGGAGAAAAGGGAACCCTCCTACACTGTTGGTGGGAATGCAAACTAGTACAGCCACTATGGAGAACAGTGTGGAGATTCCTTAAAAAATTGCAAATAGAACTACCTTATGACCCAGCAATCCCACTGCTGGGCATACACACCGAGGAAACCAGAATTGAAAGAGACACGTGTACCCCAATGTTCATCGCAGCACTGTTTATAATAGCCAGGACATGGAAACAACCTAGATGTCCATCAGCAGATGAATGGATAAGAAAGCTGTGGTACATATACACAATGGAGTATTACTCAGCCGTTAAAAAGAATTCATTTGAATCAGTTCTGATGAGATGGATGAAACTGGAGCCGATTATACAGAGTGAAGTAAGCCAGAAAGAAAAACACCAATACAGTATACTAACACATATATATGGAATTTAGAAAGATGGCAATGACGACCCTGTATGCAAGACAGGAAAAAAGACACAGCTGTGTATAATGGACTTTTGGACTCAGAGGGAGAGGGAGAGGGTAGGATGATTTTGGAGAATGGCATTCTATCATGTATACTATCATGTAAGAATTGAATCGCCAGTCTATGTCTGACGCAGGATACAGCATGCTTGGGGCTGGTGCATGGGGATGACCCACAGAGATGTTATGGGGAGGGAGGTGGGAGGGGGGTTCATGTTTGGGAACACATGTAAGAATAAAAAAAAAATAATAATAATAATAAATAAATAAATAAAATTAAATAAAAAAATAAAAATATTTTATTATTTTTTTACTTTACATTAGTAGCAATTCATTTCATATATGATATTATACTTGTTTCAATGCCATTTGCCCAAATCATCCCTCCCTTTCCCTCTCCTACAGAATATAAAAGACTGTTCTATACATCTGTGTCTTTTTGCTGTTTCGCATACAGGGTTATCGTTATAAGTATTTTTATTGATATTTGAAGATAGCATTCGTGGTTAAATACAGATAATTGTATTTATGAGAGACTCTGTGGAACTTCCCTCCAGGAAATCAGAAGGAGTCAAAAAGAACATGTGCCTTTTTGTACAAAATGGTGACCTGAATTACCTGTACGGACAGAAATTGAAGCTCTCTAATGAGTCATTCTTTGATCATGAGGATAAATATGGATATTACATATGCGTATGTAAGTACTCAGTCGTGTCTGACTCTTCGTGACCCCATGGACTGTAGCCCACCAGGCTCCTCTGTTCACCAAGTTCTCCAGGCAAGAATACAGGAGTGGCTTTCCATTTACTCCTCCAGGTGATCTCCCAAACCAGGGATCAACCCATGTCTCCCACATTACAGGCATATTCTTTACTGTCTGAGCCACCAGGGAAGCCTACTTCCTATTCATGGTTATTAAAAATTTGAAAAGAGGATATATTTTGTTTAAAGCAATAGAAAGAGTCATTTCTATGCAGCACTGGAAGTTTGCATACAGATACAAGTAGATACTTCAGTTTAAAAAGTGTAAACAGTTTTTGTAAAGTGTAAACCAGCCAATCCTTCACCCTAATGAAATAGGATTTGTTCCCATAGACACCAGAATCCATACTTCAATGAACAGATATAGAAAATGAAAATGATATATTTTGCTCAGAAATATAAAAGATAAATTAAAATTTTCTTTATCATATTTAACATTTTCCCTGACTCAAAGGTGATACTAAGTGAATCAATTTGAATTTGTGTTTCTATGCAGACTGCACTTGGAGTCACGTAGTTGACAATCATTGTCCCAGTGACTAGGGTAGGCACTGTGAACACAACTGAATGAGAGAACATACTAAAGTGAAGAATAAAACTGAATAACCACCTATATTTAAAAAAAAATAACTTAAATACTCCATTTTTAAGAAAGGCAGTTAAGACAGTGATTAACATAGGGACCATATACACAGAAGTGAAAACAATGGTATCAGCTTTCCTCTATCACAACATTTTATGTCTTTCCCCAGCTAATAAGTGTAGTGTTTTTCCATATGAATAATGTAACTTGTGACTATTCTCTCAGTAACACAAAATAAAAATTACTTGGAATAATGTCTGTCACTTGAGAAGAAATTGTTCTTTAGAAATATAGTTAGCCCTTAAAATAAATGGGAATTTTAAATATTGTGCATCCAGTCTGAGAAAATATAAAATGAGAAAGTAGGAAACAGCAAAGGGGAAATCTGCCTATAAATCAGACAGAGAAGGAAACATAATAATGTGATTTACTCCAACAGTACAGAGAAGTTGAAATCAAAGAAATAAAAATTTGAGGAAATAAAGAGAAGCAGCACTCTGATCGAAGAACACTGAAGTTCAGGCTCCAATGGTTTGAGCCCTGCAAAAATGAATATTTCTTCAGCTTTATGTTAATTGGCTTTTTAAAAGTAATTTTTATTGGAGTGTAGTTTCATAATAATGTTGTCTTAGTTTCTGCTGCACAGCAAATTGAGTAAGCTGTATGTATAGATATATCCCCTCTTTTAAAATTTAATATCATATAAGAAACAAATTGCCAGTCCGGGTTTAGTGCAGGATACAGGATGCTTGGGGCTGGTGCACTGGGATGACCCAGAGGGATGGTACAGGCAGGGAGGTGGGAGGGGTGTTCAGGATGGTGAATACACGTACACCCTTGGCAGATTCATGTTGATGTATGGCAAAACCAATACAATATTGTAGAGTAAAAATAAAATACAATAAAATTTCTTCCAATTTAGGTCACCAGAGAGCATTAAGCAGTGTACTATGCTATATACAATAGGTTCTCATTGGTTGTCTATTTATACATAGTAAGCAGGTCAATTCCAGTCTCACAATTCATCTGGTCCCCTCCCGGCTTTGGTATCCAAACGTCTCTTCCCTAAATCTGTGCATCTATTTCTGCTTACAAATAAGTTCATCTGTATGTTTTTTTTTTAATTTATTTTTTTGATATCCAATGAGTCCTGTGAATAGAAATGTATCCCCTCCTCATTTTCATGCTGTGGTTGACATTCTGGTGATTTGTGTCTTAAGGGTCCTATTTTGGAGTACAAGAGGTCAAATTGTCATAAAAAAAACTGATCATTCCCCACAACACACACATACACACACACATGCATAGACAGAGTGCACTGTGACCTCCTGGACTACGTTACTACCAATTTCTTCTAATTACTAGTAATTAGAAGCCCAGTAATTACTAAATGGATGATATGGGAGAAGCTGTCAGCATCAGATTATCTATATCCTGTATCTATCACTCTGAAGCTGTCAGCATCAGATTATTATATCTATATAATATATAGAAATAGTACCCAAATTCCATCCCTTATCATTTCCTGAGTTTTCCCAGATGACACAGTGGTGAAAAAATAAAAAAAATCTGTCTGCCTGTGCAGGAGACACAAGAGACGCAGGTTTGATCCCTGGGTCCAGAAGATCCCCGGGAAAAGGAAATGGCAACCCACTCCAGTGTTCTTGCCTGGAAATTTCCTTGGAAAGAGGAGCCTGGTGGGCTACAGCCCTTGAGGTCACAAAGAGTTGGACATGACTGAGAACTGAGCATAATAACAGCACACATGCACAAATATCATTTCATGCATATGTAAATATGTCTCCCTTTTAATATGACAGTTTTGTATTTTGTAATTAAAGAAACTTTAAAAATTGGTTAAAAAAACAGTGATAGAGAAAAATGGGTGTAAGAAGCAAAAAAAGAAAAAAAAAAAAGTATCTAGTGAGCTCAAGTAGTCCCTGAGAGACCTGAAAAGGAAAAAGATTAATCAATTCTGGCAGCAGTCCAACTACTAAATCCCCATAATGCCCAGAATTACAATTAAAGGGGGAAAAGTCAATGTATTCAAAAGAGAAAGGAATGGTATCTTAGATTTAATGAGCTGTGGGAATAAACCCACAATTTGCAATAGTAAATACCATATAAAATAGTAGGATATTTTTAAAAGATAAAATGGTAAACATCTTCATAATTTTTTAAAAAATCTTTAACAATTATTAATTTATTTTTTTGAAGTATATTTGAATTACACCACCATGTATGTTTTAGGTATTCTGCACATTAATTCATACACACACACTCACACGTGTGTGTGTGTGTGTGTGTGTGTGTGTGTATATATATATATATATGTTTTCCTTCATATTCTCTTCCCTTATAGGTTATTATAGAACCCAGAGATGTGGGTTTGATCCCTGGGTTGAGAAGACCCCCTGGAGAAGAAAATGGCAACCCGCTCCAGTATTCTTGCCTGGAGAGGAGCTTAGTGGACTAAAGTCCAAAGGGTCGCAGAGAGTCAGACATGACTGAAGTGACAGCACAGCACATAATAGTGATTTTGAGTAGCTTTTCATATGCCTTTCAGACATCTGTGTCTTTGGAGAAATATGTTTAGATCTTCTGCTCATTTTTTAATTGGATTTTTTTTTAATTGAGCTGCATGAGATGTTTGTATATTCAGGAGATTAACTCTTACTGGTCACATCTTTAGGAAAAGTTTTTTTGTTTGCATTGTTTATGGTTTCCTTCACTGTGCAAAAGCATTTAAGCTTAATCAAATACCATTTCTTTATTTTTATTTTATTCCTATTACTCTAGGATAGAGATCCAAAAAGATACTGCTGTGATTAAGTCAAAGTCCTGCCTATGTTTTCTTCTAAGAGCTTGTAGTATCTGGTCTTATATTTAGGTTTTTAATCCACTCTGAGTTTATTTTCTGTATGCTGTTACAGAGAATGTTTTAATTTCATTCTTGTTCATGAAGCTGTTCAGTTTTCCCAGCACCACTTATTGAAGAGACTATGCTTATGGTTTAGTTTTGCCTCCTTTGTCAAAGATTGGTTGATTTTAGGTAAATGGGCTTAATTCTGAGAGCTTTCTATCCTGTTGCACTGATCAACACTTATATTTTTGTGCCAATACCATATTGTTTTGATACTTTAGCTTTGTGGTATAGTCTGAAGTCAGGAAGTCTGATTCCTACAATTTTATTTTTCTTTCTAAAGATTCCTTTTATGTGGGGGGATTTATTTATTTATTTATTTTTGTGCATGTGTTTATAAGAATCTGTCTGCCAATGCAGGAAACTTGAGTTTGATTCCTGGGTTGAGAAGATCCCCTGGAGAAGGAAATGGCAGCCAACTCCAGTGTTTTTGCCTGGGAAATTCCATAGAAAGAGGAGTCTGGTGGGCTACAGTCCATGGGGTCATAAAGAGTTGGAGACATGACAGCCATTAAACAACAACATATATGGATATAGGAACAGTGACCTTAAATTAAGAATATTCACATTTGAAAAGCTCATTTACTTTCTGCCAATTGGTAACTTAGTTATAAACATGGAGTAAGATGAGTATAAATATGTTTGAGAGAAAAGGGCACAAGAATCACATGCAGATTCATGGATGAGCCTTAGAAACACAATGTAGAGACTCACAGCTGAATATAGATTCATCAGGTGCCAGGCAGGGCTCAGTACCACTCCCCACCTGACTGCCCCATTCAATAATAAAGGCATTATGATAAATCATTTTTTATATTGGTTTGTTATGCTACAATAACTGAGGAAATTGTTGATTGAATAACCAGAACAAATAGAATTGAGGTCAGTGAAAATACTCTGCTTCTCTTTGTTTTTGATGTTTTTCAGTCACTAAGTCATGTCTGACTTTTTTGCTACCCTATGAACTGCAGCATGCCCGGCTTCCCTATTCTTCACTATCTCCCTGAGTTTGCTCAGACTCATGTCCATTGAGGATTGACCTTTTCCAGTCCTGTGGCCACTGCTTTGTCTTCCAGATTTGCTGACATATTGAATGCAACACCTTGATGGCATCATCCTTTAAGATGTCAATCCTCATTCCAGTTCTCAAGAAAGATAATACTAAATAATATACTAACCATCAAATAACTTCACTCATCTCCCATACTAGTAAGGTCATGCTTAAAATCTTGCATGCTAGGCTTCAACATTATGTGAACCAAGAACTTCCAGATGGCCAAGCTGGATTTAGAAAAGGAAGAGAAACTAGAGATCAAATTGCCAACATTCACTGGATCATAGAGAAAAATAGGGAATTCAAAAAAAATCTACCTATGTTTCATTGATTATGCCTTTGACCATGTAGATAATGATAAAGTGTGGAAAGCTCTCAAAGAGATGGGAATACCCGGCCATCTTACTTGTCTCCTGAAAAATGTGTATGTGGGTCAAGAAGTAATAGTTAGAACCCTGAATAGACCAACTGGTTGGTTCAAGATTGAGAAAGGAGTACAACAGAACTGTCTGCTGTCACCTTGTTTGTTTAACCTATACACTGAGTACATCATGAGAAAAGTTGGGCTGGATGAATTACAAACCAAAATCAAGATAGGTGGGAGAAACATCAACAACCTCAGATATGTGGATGACACCACTCTAATGGCAGAAAGTGAAGAGAAACTAAAGAGCTTCTTGATGAGGGTGAATGAGCTGGCTCAAAACTAAATACTAAAGCAAAACAAAACAAAACTAAGATCATGGCATCTGGCTCCATTACTTCATGGCAAATGGTGGGGGGGGAGTAGAAGTGGTGAAAGATTTCCTCTTCTTAGGCTCTAAAATCACTCGGGTGGGAGAAGCCATGAAATCAGAAAAAGTTTGCTTCTTGGCAAGAAAACTATGAGGAATCTAGACAGTGTGCTTAAAACGCAGAGATATTAATTACTCTGCCAACAAATGCCCAATAATAGTCAAGGCTATGTTCTTCCCAGTGGTCATGTACGGTTGTGAGAGTTGGACTGTAAAAAAGGTGGAGTGCTGAAGAATTGATGCCTTCAAGTTGTGGTGCTGGAGAAGGCTCCTGAGAGACCCTTGGACAGCAAGGAGGTCAGATCAGTCAGTCTTAAGGGAAATCAACCCTGAATACTCATTGGAAGGACTGATGCTGAAGTTGAAACTGAAGTGTTTTGTTCATCTGATGTGAACAGCTGACTCACTGAAAAAGTCCCTGATGCTGGGAAAGATTGAGGACAGAAGGGGAAGAGGATGTCAGAGGATGAGATGGCTGGATGGCATCACCAATGCAATGGACATGAACTTGGGGAAACTTTGGGAGATGATGAAGGACAGAGAGGCCTCGAGTGCTGCAGTGCATGGGGTCACAAAGCGTCAGACACTCCTGGGTGACTGAAAAACAGCAACAGTGTGTGCATTGAATGAATCAGTGATGCAATCCAACCATCTCATCCTCTGTTGCCCCCTTCTCCTTTTGCCCTTAATCTTTCCAAACATCAGAGACTTTTCCAATGAGATGGCTCTTCACATCAGATGGCCAAAGTATTGGAGCTTCAGCTTCAGCACCAGTCCTTCCAATGAATATTCAGGGTTGATTTCCTTGAGGATTGACTGGTTTGACCTCCTGCTGTCCAAGGGACTCTCAAGAGTCTTCTCCAGCCCCACAGTTCAAAAGCATCAATTCTTTAGTGCTCAACCTTCTTTATGGTCCAAATCTCACATCCATACATGACTACTGGAAAAACCACAGCTATGACTATATTGATCTTAATTTCGGCATTTATTCTGATATTTGAAGATAACCCTTCTGATTGTAACATTATTTATCTTTTTGTCAGGTAATAGTATTAAACGATGACTGCACAGATATCCTTTCCAGCTACCCAGGAGAGCTTAGCAGGACATGCATGTTGGTGCAGAAACATTGCTGCACCAAGGCCGGTATGCTGATGCTGACCTTGAATCCCATGAACAGGTAGATTCAAGTTGTCTTATGAGTAATTTTTGATAATGAAGTTGAAGAAATGCCTTTGTATTGAATATATAGGGGATATATAAGAGTTACAGTTTATCTGCTTCCCCCTTAGTGTTTATGATGAAATTTAGAAAAATTTGAGTTATTTTGTTTAAAGCAATCGGAAGAGTTATATTTGTAGGAATCATTGGAAGTTTTCAAAAGGAAACAATGAAATAATTCAATGAAAATATTAAAATATGCTATCCAATATATGTGCATGCTAATTGCTTCCAGTCGTGTTCGATTCCTTGGGACCCTGTGGACTGTAGCCCACCAGGCTCCCCTCTCCATGGAATTCTCCAGGCAAGAAAGTGAAGAGGGTAGTCATTTCCTTCGCCAGGGGATTTTCCTGACCCAGGGATCAAACCTGGGTCTCCTGTATTGCAGGCAGTTTCTTACCTTCTGAGTCACCAGGAAAGCCCAAGATGGTATGGTACGGGAAAAAAAAAAAAAATCAACTTTTTGGCTAAAGCAGTGTATATAGACACACAAGTTGACCTTTGAACAAAAAGAGGGTTGAGTTCCAACCTACTGCATAGTTAAAATCCTCCTATAATTTTAAAGTCATATTTCTGTATCACTGATTCAACCAACTTTAAAAAATAAAACCAATACAATATTGTAAAGTAATTAACCTCCAATTAAAATAAATAAATTTAAATTAAAAAAATAATATAAATATTTTGGTTCTTAAATGTATGTTTTAAATGAATAATGCAACTCATCATTTCAGGGAAAGAGAAGAAATTACTTAGGATGACATATTTAATTTGAGAAGTAATTATTCTTAATAAACCTATGACACCCCATCAAAGAAATGGAATTTCCAGGTATTTTTGATCCCAAGGTAGGAAAATTTTGAAGTAGAAAAAAAATAAAAACTGCCTATGTTTATAACTGAGGCTAACGTTTAATAAAGAGAGCTACTAAAAGTACACAGTGAGAGTGAAACTCACTCAGTCATGCCGAACTCTTTGCAACCCCATAGACTCTAGCTCACCAGGCTCCTCTGTACATGGGATTCTCCAGGCAAGAATACTGGAGTGGGTTGCTATGCAGTTCTCCAGGGGATCTTCTCAACTCAAGGCTTGAACCAGGGTTTTTTGCTTTGCAGGCAGACTCTTTACCATCTCAGCTACCAGGCAAACCCTAAAATTACACAAAGAAACTGAATTATAAAATGGAAATCCAAGGAAATCAGATGATGAAGTAAATTTTATTTCACAGTGATCAAGAACCACAATTTCTGGTTCTGAGGCTTTGAGTTATCCAATCAAGGGCACTTCATCAACTCATGCGCATCGAGTCCATGATGCCATCCAGCCGTCTCATCCTCTGTCATCCCCTTCTCCGCCTGCCCTCAAACCCTCCCAGCATCAGGGTCTTTTCCAATGAGTCAACTCTTCGCATGAGGAGGCCAAAGTATTGGAGTTTCAGCTTCAGCATCATTCCTTCCAATGAACGCCCAGACTGTTCTCCTTTAGGATGCACTGGTTGGATCTTCTTGCAGTCCAAGGGACTCTCAAGAGTCTTCTCCAACACCACAGTTCAAAAGCATCAATTCTTCAGTGCTCAGCTTTCTTCACAGTGCAACTCTCATATCCATATATGACCACTGGAAAACCATAGTCTTGACTAGATGGACCTTTGTTGGCAAAGTAATATCTCTGCTTTTGAATATATTATCTAGGTTGGTAATAACTTTCCTTCCAAGGAGTAAGTGTCTTAATTTCATGGCTGCAGTCACCATCTGCACTGACTTTGAAGCCCTCCAAAATAAAGTCAGCCACTATTTCCACTGTTTCCCCATCTATTTCCCATGAAGTGATGGAACCAGATGCCATGATCTTAGTTTCTGAATGTTGAGCTTTAAGTCAACTTTTTCACTCTCGTTTTTCACATAAGTCAAAGAGGCTTTTTAGTTCATCTTCACTTTCTGCATATTTGAGGTTACTGATATGTCTCCCGGCAACCTTGATTCAAGCTTGTGCTTCTTCAAGCCCAGTGTTTCTCATGATGTACTCTGCATAGAAGTTAAATAAGCAGGGTGACAATATATAGCCTTGATGTACTCCTTTTCCTATTTGGAACCAATCTGTTGTTCCGTGTCCAGTTATAACTGTTGCTTCCTGACCTGCATATAGGTTTCTCAAGAGGCAGGTCATGTGATCTGGTATGGCCACCTCTTTCAGAATTTTCCACAGTTTATTGTGATCCACACAGTCAAAGGGCTTGGCATAGTCAATAAAGCAGAAATAGATTTTTTCTGGAACCCTCTTGCTGTTTTGGTGATCCAGCGGATGTTGGCAATTTGATCTCTGGTTCCTCTGCCTTTTCTAAAACCAGCTTGAACATCTGGAAGTTCACAGTTCACATATTGCTGAAGCCTGGCTTAGAGAATTTTGAGCATTACTTTACTAGCATGTAAGATGAGTGCAATTGTGCAGTAGTTTGATCATTCTTTGGCATTGCCTTTCTTAGGGATTGGAATGAAAACTGACCTTTTCCAGTCTTGTGGCCACTGCTGAGTTTTCCATATTTGCTGGCATATTGAGTGCAGCACTTTCACAGCATCATCTTTCAGGATTTGAAACAGCTCCACTGGAATTCCATCACCTCCACTAGCTTTGTTCGTAGTGATGCTTTCTAAGGCCCACTTCACTTCACATTCCAGGATGTCTGACTCTAGGTGAGTGATCACACAATCGTGATTATCTGGGTCATGAACATCTTTTTTGTACAGTTCTTCTGTGTATTCCTGCCACCTCTTCTTAATATCTTCTGCTTCTGTTAGGTCCATACCATTTCTGTCCTTTATCAAGCCCATCTTTGCATGGAATGTACCCTTGATATCTCTAATTTTCTTGAAGAGATCTCTAGTCTTTCCCATTCTGTTGTTTTCCTCTATTTCTTTGCATTAATCACTGAAGAAGGCTTTCTTATCTCTCCTTGCTATTCTTTGGAACTCTGCATTCAAATGTTTATATCTTTCCTTTTCTCCTTTGCTTTTCACTTCTCTTCTTTTCACAGCTGTTTGTAAAGCCTCCTCAGATAGCCATTTTGCTTTTTTGCATTTCTTTTCCATGGGGATGGTCTTGATCCCTGTCTCCTGTACAGTGTCACAAACCTCCGTCCATAGTTCATCAGGCATTCTGTCTGTCAGATCTAGTCCCTTAAATCTATTTCTCACTTCCACCGTATAATCATAAGGGATTTGATTTAGGTCATACCTGAATTGTCTAGTGGTTTTCCCTACTTTCTTCAATTTAAGTCTGAATTTGGTAATAAGGACTTCATGATCTGAGCCACACTCAGCTCCCAGTCTTGTTTTTGCTGACTGTATAGAGCTTCTCCATCTTTGGCTGCAAAGAATATAATCAATCTGATTTGTGTTGACCATCTGGTGATGTCCATGTGTAGAGTCTTCTCTTGTGTTGTTGGAAGAGGGTGTTTGCTATGACCAGTGCAATATCTTGGCAAAACTCTATTAGCCTTTGCCCTGCTTCATTCTGTACTCCAAGGCCAAGTTTGCCTGTTACTCCAGGTGTTTCTTGACTTCCTACTTTTGCATTCCAGTCCCCTATAGTGAAAAGGACATCTTTTTGGGGGTGTTAGTTCTAAACAGTCTCGTAGGTCTTCATAGAACCGTTCAATTTCAACTTTTCAACATTACTGGTTGGGGCATAGGCTTGGATCACTGTGATATCAAATGGTTTGCCTTGGAAATGAACAGAGATCATTGTGTTGTTTCTGAGATTGCATTCAAGTACTGCATTTTGGACTCTTTCATTGACCATGATTCTACTCCATTTCTTCTATGGGATTCCTGCCCACAGTAGTAGATATAATAGTCATCTGAGTTAAATTCACCCATTCCAGTCCATTTTAGTTTGCAGATTCCTAGAATGTCATATACATGAAACTATTTTAGAAAAAGAGTAAAGGATACCAGCAAAAAGACCCACCTAGCAGGGCAACTGCAACATACATCACTATGTTATTAAGAATGTTGTCAGAACAGGAAAGTTGTACCAACTGATTGAGTTCATAGAAACAGTGAGGAATTTGCACAAGCTATGTAGCAAGGAATACATGGCAACCACTACCCAGGATGTCAGAACCAGCAATCCACAGAGATGGAGGCTCATGATGACCTTGTATTCAAAGGGTGGCAAATGGCCACAAAGAGGTCATAGGATGTCCTCCATCACAGTTAGGAGGACATCATCTAGTTCTCCAAAGAGAATGTAAAAATACGTCTAGGTGACACAGCCGTCATAGGTATATAACTTTGTTCTGTCTCTGAATATTTACCAGCATTTTTGGGATGGTGGTGTAAGCAAAACAGATGTCTGCAAAGGACAGTTTGGAGAGGAAGAAGTACGTGGGAGTGTGGAGGTGGGTGTCTGAGCTGATGGCCAAGATAATGAACAAGTTTCCAAATGCAGTCATCAGGAACATGGATGGAGAGGAAAAGTTCAAATGTGAGCAGCTGTAGTTTTGGTTCCTCTGAAAGCTCCAGAAGAAGGAATTTTGAAATTTGTGTATTATTCACTGGTTCCATGTGGTGGAGGTGACTAACAGGAAAAATAAATAACATGACTAATTTTTACAACTGACATAATTCACATAGCTAAAACTATTTAGCTCTTTAGAAATCAATGTTAATATTTTATTTACAGGTAAGTTCTCTTTGAGGGCATACTCCATTTCATTTCTGACTAGGAATATTTGTCCCATTCTGAAAATATTTCCAGAAGTCATATATTCTAGAGATTTAATGAGAAATTGTTTCATATTTTTGAGAAATATAAATTGTGTGCCAACTGTTTCAAGTACATGCAGGCAATAAGTAGAGAGTGGTGGAAAACAAATCTCCCACCATCCAAGGATGATGAGAGATGATGCGCAAATAAAATATTATATGTCAGCTGGTGTCAAATGTTATAAAGAAAACAAAGCCAGATATAAAGAAGAGAGTTGTAGGAGGTATTATTTTGTACTGAGGGTTCAGGCAGGGTCAGAAAGCAAGGTGATAATTGAACAGATAGCTAAGAAAGAGAGAAGGATCTAGTTTGACATCAGAAGTGTGTGCCTGGCCACTGCAAAGTTAACTGAAGAAGATGCTCATTACACATGTTCAGATCCAAACAAGGAAGCCAGTGGGGCAGAGGAATAAGCTAGACAAGGATTGATTAGAGATGGTGTCAGGGGTACTGAGGAACAAGGTGGCCTCCCCACTACAGGTGAACCTTCAGTCCACAGAGAATCACTCCTCCTGTGTTGTTCCCAGCATTTTATGAATTTAATCATAAAAGCTTCCCATGATTTTATCAGATCCACTTCATACCATCTGTTGATTGAATTCTGGCTTCTGTGTTGTAAATCATCTTAATGTGTGAGTCCAGGTGCCTCAAAGAACTGCTTTCATTTCCCAAGGCTCAGGCACACACACACACACACACACACACACACACACACACACACATGCAACGTTGTCCTCCTAGGTTGTGTTACTGCCATGCATTCCTCACCCAGATCCAACCTCCTTAGGCCACGATTAGTTACAACTCAAGCTAGTCAGATCAGATTATCTTTCTCATGAAGGATTTGTTAAATGGTACCTAGAAATTCCAGTTTATAAGTTTTCCATGGAAATAAACCTGGAAATAAACTTGGAGTTCCATTTTGGTATGGCTGATTTCTGCTTTTTATTTAAAGAAATATACAAAGTGTGAGAGAGAGGAATGGAATGGACATATGAATATCAGGAGAAAATATCCAGTAAATGCAAACAGCTTTTGATGCGATGCAATGAATAAAATCTCCTCTTGGTTTGTCAACATTCCAAGTCCAAAGATATCTCCCTGATGTCCAGAAGGAAACAATAAAGAAAAACATATTTTTGCTAAGGACACAAACAGTGATATCTTTATGATGTGAAAGACTTTACAGTTTGAATATCACAAGAGGAAAACATGCAAATGGGATAAGCTATCATTTCAACACCGGAAATACATAGAACACAACGAAGGCCAAAGACTTCTTTTTCCTGAGGTTTTTCCCTATTTGTCCACTCCTGTTAATGAATAAAATCTTTAGACTTACTGTTTGCATCTACTGGAAGCATTTTATGACTTCCATTCCTTTTAATTGGGCTACCATTATTACCATTTAATTGTCAACACTGAGACTTGCATTTCCCAGCACAATGTTCACTTTATTTTTAGATTGTAAACAAATACATTAATATTAAGGAAGCCAGCAGACAGCTAATCTCTGGCCTCTGTCAGGCATATGTTCCTGGCTTCCCTCCTCTCTGCTTCTCTCCCTGCAGTGTCTGTGGAGCTCGGAGACTCACCTGGAAGCAGATTCAGAGAGAAGGCTTTCCCTATGGAAGTCAAAACTCCTCCCTAAAAGATTGATGAGGCAGACCAAATTTTTGTTCCCAAACAGGACAACAGGAACAGATGAAGCACTGACCTCTCAGCCAGATGTATGACTGCAAAAGCAAGGACCACATCCTGTCCAACCAAAGTGGCACAGGCTGAGGGACTGCAACAGAAGAGATATTTAGAGCTTCCATGTTAGCTCATTAGACATGTTTTCCTCTCGTTACTCTAACCTCTATGTACATGATTTCCCTTGGAGACAGTGGTCTGGACAGAATGAATTTTTTTCCTGCTAATTCTCTGTTCCTAAGAGACTGCTTTATAAGATAAATTAAATTTTCATTATTGCTTCTCTTTTAACTCTTCTTCTTCCAAAGCTCTAATTCTCACAGAATCTCATCACATCCCTACATTCAAAATTTCTCAAACATATGATATTAAGAGTTTGTCTTGACTAGGTCATATGGGTCTTCAAAGCTTTGAATTATGGCAAGGACACAATCACTGAAATCTCTAAAAATGACTCTTCCCCTGTTCAAAAAGAGGGATAAATTGCTTTTTTTAGTGTAAAACCGTAGGTATTATAATCCCTAGGTTCATGATAGCTTTCCCAAGACAATTAAGAATGTACTACCTATATTAGAGTGGACTCATTGGAAAAGACTCTGATGCTGGGAGGGATTAGGGGCAGGAGGAGAAGGGGACAACAGAGGATGAGATGGCTGGATGGCATCACTGACTCGATGGATGTGAGTCTGAGTGAACTCCGGGAGTTGGTGATGGACAGGGAGGCCTGGCGTGCTGCAATTCATGGGGTCGCAAAGAGTCAGACACAACTGAGCGACTGAACTGAACTGAACCTATATTAGAAATTGAGAACTGACATGTTTTACAGCATTATAAAACACTTGTATTTAATTGTAAGAGGGATATTTAGACATTGTTGTGTCCAATAAGCTCACTTGGCATATTATCCTTGACCCAAGGATCGAGCTTATGTCTCTTAAGTCTCCTGCATTGACAGGCAGTTTCTTTACCACTAGTGCCACCTGGGAAGCCCCAGCATATTATAGAAATTGTCAAACATAATTTTAAAAACAGTGAATTGTATGAAGTAGTACTTTAACGAACTCCATTCTCCATTATCAAAATGAGACTATGAAGGACTTAATATTCTACTTAATGGCATAAACCAAGTAAGGGCTGGAGTCTGGATTGGAATCTCTTAGTTCTAGAACTCTGGATAGTGATTCTCAACCAAGGGAGATTTTGCCCCTGGGAATACTTGACAATATCTGGAGGGATTCTAGTAATCTCCCATAGACCACGGAACAACGTGCAATACAAATAATTAGCCTGTGCAAGGCAAGAGTAAGAACGTGAGAAATCCTTTTCAGACCAGAACATCCATAGATTCATTTGGCATACAAATCACCAAGATTTGTGGTTCAAGTACAAATTCTGATTCATCAGGTCTCTAGTGAGTCCAAGGACTGCATTTCTAATGAGCTCCCAGGAGTAGCTGATGCTACTGTGCCTAGTCTGGGGATCACATTCGATAGCAAGGCTATGGTCCTGTGTTAGAGTCAGGTATACACAGGGTTAGTCTTCTCACCAAGAATCTTTTATGTACATAAGTTTGAAAACAAGTTCTTCACTCACTCATAGGAAAAAAAGTGTTAGTTGTTCAGTCATGTCCAGTCATGTCCTGTAGCCTGCCAGGCTCCTCCATCCATAGGATTTCCCAGGCAACAAAAATGGAGTGGGTAGCCATTTTCTTCTCCAGGGGATCTTCCCAAACCAGGGATTGAACCCAGGTCTTCTGCATTGCAGGCAGATTCTTTACCACTGAGCCACCAGAGTGGGAGTCGCTTATAGGTGATTATACATAATTTGTCATCATAAACACATCAACCACTGCTTGACCTTAATGAAAACAAGACTTTCACATGGACACCAAAACTGATACTTCATTGAAAAGATATAGAGCATGAAAATAAAATATTTTGCTTAGTAATAAAAAATGTAGTTTAACTTTTCATCCTTTTGACATTTTTCCTCTGACTCAAAGGCCATATTAAGTGAAGGTACTCAAACATGTGCTGTTGTGTAGACTTCACTTGGAAACCTGTAGTGGATTATCATTTGTCAGTAAGGTAGGCACTGTGGACAATGCTGAATAAGAGAACAGGATCCCAAAGAAGAATAAGACTGGATAATCACCTATAAAACACATTGTAGGTTCAAGTCTCCATTTTCAAGGACAGTTATGGCAGTGATTTTCAAAAGAATGTGGTACACAAAATAAAAAGCTGTAGTCTCAGATATCCTCTCTTATAAGATCATATCAAATACCTTGGCTAATAATAAAAATAGTTTTCCCACAGTAGTCCTATTGTTTACTACAATCTTTCGGTAGCACAAAAGCAAAAATATTGGGGATGATATATGTCATCTGAGCAGAAATTATTCTTAAGAAATCCATGCTGCCTTATGAAATAAATAAGCATTCAGTTCAGTTCATTTCAGTTCAGTCACTCAGTCGTGTCCGACTCTTTGCGACCCCATGAATCACAGCACGCCAGGCCTCCCTGTCCATCACCAACTCCCGGAGTTCACTCAGACTCACATCCATCGAGTCAGTGATGCCATCCAGCCATCTCATCCTCTGTCGTCCCCTTCTCCTCCTGCCCCCAATCCCTCCCAGCATCAGAGTCTTTTCCAATGAGTCAACTCTTCACATGAGGTGGCCAAAGTACTGAAGTTTTAGCTTCAGCATCATTCCTTCCAAAGAAATTCCAGGGCTGATCTCTTTCAGACTGGACTGGTTGGATCTCCTTGCAGTCCAAGGGACTCTTAACAGTCTTCTCCAACACCACAGTTCAAAAGCATCAATTTTTCAGCACTCATCTTTCTTCACAGTCCAACTCTCACATCCATACATAACCACAGGAAAAACCATAGCCTTGACTAGACGGACCTTAGTTGGCAAAGTAATGTCTCTGCTTCTGAATATGCTATCTAGGTTGGTCATAATGTTTCTTCCAAGGAGTAAGCATCTTTTAATTTCATGGCTTCAGTCACCATCTGCAGTGATTTTGGAGCCCAAAAAAATAAAGTCTGACACTGTTTCCACTGTTTCCCCATCTATTTCCCATGAAGTGATGGAACCAGATGCCATGATCTTTGTATTCTGAATGTTGAGATTTAAGCCAGCTTTGTCACTCTCCACTTTCATCAAGAGGCTTTTTAGTTCCTCTTCACTTTCTGCCATAAGGGTGGTGTCATCTGCATATCTGAGGTTATGGATATTTCTCCCGGCAATCTTCATTCCAGATTGTGCTTCTTCCAGCCCAGCGTTTCTCATTATGTACTCTGCATAGAAGTTAAATAAGCAGGGTGACAATATACAGCCTTGACATACTCCTTTTCCTATTTGGAACTAGTCTGTTGTTCCATGAGATATTTTAAATCAAGTTTGGAAAGCTTTGAGAAAGTAGAAAATGACAGAAGGGGAAAATTGTTTATAAATCAGACAGAGAAGAAAACAGAAATGTGAATTACTTCAATGATATAAAGAAGTTGAATCAAAGAAATGAAAATTCAGGAA
This sequence comes from Capricornis sumatraensis, assembly GCF_032405125.1. NCBI lineage: Eukaryota > Metazoa > Chordata > Mammalia > Artiodactyla > Bovidae > Capricornis > Capricornis sumatraensis. The sequence goes on from NC_091077.1 coordinate 10,968,530, forward strand.
ATAAAGACAGAACAATTCTATGTTCACACTCTGATCAAAGAATATTAAATTCTGGCTCAAATGCTTTGCAGTTTGCTAAAAATGAGGACTTCTTTAACCCTATGACAATTAATCCTTCTATTACTGCCATCCCAAAGAATCTTTTCAAGGCTTTCTTTATATCTTCATACCTTAGACTAAGAGGAAATGGTTCAGCACAGGTGTAACCACAGTGAACATCACTGAGGCTGTTGCACTTGACTGTGAGCTATGGATACGAGCAGAGCAAAGGTACAGTTCTAGACTGTTAGAGTAAATAAGGAGAAAACTGAGAGGTGAGACACACAGATGGGTGCATACTTGTGCAATAAGTCACTTCAGTCATGTCTGGTTCTTTGCAACCCTATGGACTGTAGCCTACCAGGCTTCTCTGTTCATGGGATTCTCTAGACAAGAATACTGGAGTAGGTTGCCATTTCCTTCTCCAAGGGATCTTCCTGACTGAGGGATCAAACCTGTATCTCTTAAGTCTCCAGCATTGGCAGGCAGGTTCTTTACCACTAGCGCCACCTGGGGAAATCTTAGAGTATGAGTAAATGATCATAAGAGATCACCACCCATGAATACAGCTTCAAAATATATCCCTATGTCATTAAGAAATAATGACATATTATTAATGTCATTATAATTGATAAGTTGGACCATCTGTTATATTCCACCTGTTATTTATTCTCTATTCTGGGAAAGATCTCAGCTATTATTTCTTTAAATAGCATCTTTTCTTTCTCTCGCACTCTCTTTTCCTTCCAAGATACTCAATATACTTCTTACCTTTTCTAATGGAGTCCTGTAATTCTTGTAGAGTCTCTTCATTAAAAAAAGAAAAGCAGTTCTCTTATTCCTAAATTATTCTACCTTTGAGGTCACTATTTCTCTTCACCATATGATCTGCTCAACTTTTAGTGCTTTCTAATACATCTTTCAGCTCATTTATAGATTTCTTCAACTCCAGTATGTCTATTTGGTTATGTTTAAGAGTTTTCATCTCTTTGAAAATTGTTTCTTATTTTCATTTTTTAATTTATGACTTTAAGTGTTTTTGTGAGTGTTCCTATAGCTTCCTGAGTTTCTCCATGACACTATTTGAGTTTTCCACTGGCTTGATCACAGTCTTCTATGGTGTTAAGATTGGTTTCTGGAAAATTGTCATTTTCCTTGTGTGATTCTGTGTTACTGCGGTTTTTCATGGTGCCCAATGAGTAGCTCCTCTGGCAGTGCGTTTGAAATAACAAACACCTTTTTCATTTAGGTAAAGGTCTGTTCATTTCCGATTCTAACAATTCAGCCAACATGTAACAAGAGTCCTTTCTGTATTTTTCAGTTAGGTGACACAGTAACACAAGTCTTTGTTTCTTTTACCTGAGTTGCATTTATTGAAGTAGGAAATGCAACCCACTCCAGTATTCTTGCCTGGAAAATTCCATGGACAGAAGAGCCTGGAGGGCTGCAGTCCAGGAGGAGGCAAAGAGTTGGACATGACTGAGTGAGCACTCATACACTCACTCATTTGGCTATTTTTTAAGAAACTTTTTTTTTTTTTTTTGTCCTTCACTGCCCCTAGCAGAGGTGTTGCTTGGTGCATTGTCATCACTGCTGTTGCCTCCGGGGTCACTGGCACCTTGGTGCTGCTAATGTCCCTGATGTGGCTGACAGCTCTGCTTAGGGAACCATGATAGTGGGCAATTTTGCATCATCCAGGGTCACCTGGTTCAGGGTCCCACCAGCACTGCTGCCTGGTTCCCTTTGGTTGTAGATAATGCTGCATCTGGAAGGCCAGGTTCACTGCGCCACCTCCACTGGTGCTTCCAGGTGCTGTGGGTCTATGGACTCAGCTGCCTCCACCATTGGGCTGGGACCGGGGGCACTGCCTCTTGCTGTTTCCCCCTAGATGCACTTCTTCTGTGTGTTCTAATCAACCCAATTTACCATGTAAAATTGTATGATTCTCTGGACTCCTGGTTATTGGATAGGTGAATATTTGCTGAGTTATGGAAGTCTGATTAATCAGAGATAGAAAGGGAGAGACAAAGGGAGTGTCTTGTGCTACCATGATGCTGATGTCATCAAAGATAGATTTTATTTTTTTATAAACTGTGAGATTGACATATATATATACATATGGGATTAACTATCATATATTGGTGAAGGGGAGAGACAAAGGGAGTGTCTTGTGCTACCATGATGCTGATGTCATCAACGATAGATTTATTTTTTTATAAACTGTGAGATTGACATATATATACATATGGGATTAACTATCATATATTGGTGAAGAAAGACATCCAGTATAACAGTATACAACATCATGGTTGAGACTTTAGAATTACAATGTAGAAAATGACAGGTGAGTATAGATTCATGAGGAGCCAAACAGAGATCAGGATAACCACACACTATACAAACTCATTTGTTAATAAGTGTTATATTAAAGCATCTACCACAAAAATGAGTTATTATGCAGCAATAGCTAGCTGATCAAAAATAAAAGTGAACAGAACTGAAGACAATTATATTAATTGACTTCTTCTCAACTACCCAATTATTCTGATATTTAAAGGTAGCATTCATGATTACTCTGTCTTTAAATTTTATTTCAGGTAACTATATTAAAAACTGGTACATTAAGTTTCCTCTCCAGATAAGCAGGAAAAGATGAAAAGTGTGCTTGTTTGCGCTAAACATGTCACCTTGAATCACATGACTGAATAGGCATTTCAGTCCTCCAGTGAGCCATCCTTTGGTCATGTATATATTTTGATATACAAAGTTCACTCTGAACAACACAGTAGTGAAGGGCACTGACCTTCTGTGCAGTAAAAAAATCTAAATATAATTTTATAGTCAGCTCTCTGTATCCACAGCTCCATATCTGAATGTTCAATGTAACCTATTAAAAGTTATTTAAAATACCTTAGTTGTCAACTTTACTTTAAACAAAAATGAGTAATGAAACTAATAACTATTGTTTAGAAAAATAAGAGAAAAATTACTTGTAATGACATATGTCATTTGAGAATAAATTTTTCTTAAGAAACTCAGTCTTCTCATGAAGTACATGAGTATTTCCAAATATTGCTTATCCAAATGTAGGAAAATTTTGAAGTAAAATACAAATAAAAAGCCTATGTATCAGGCTGAGGAGTAAGCTTAACAAATCAATACATGGAATTATTTTAATGAAAATTCCAGGGAACAATGAAAAGAAGCAAATTTGATTCTGCAATGATCAAAGAATCACAATTTCTGATTCTGAGGCTTTGAGTCATGCCATCAAGGTCACTTCATTTCCCCCAGCAGAGTTGGCCTTTTCTACCTAGTATTTCATAGAATCTCTTCAGAGCCCCCTTTATGTCTTTATTCCTTAGACTGTAGATAAAGGGGTTCAGCATGGGTGTGACCACTGTGTACATCACTGAAGCTGCTGCACCTGATCTTGAACTGTGGGGAGCAGCAGGGTTAAGGTGCACTCCTAGGACAGAACAATAAAATAAAAAGACAACTGAGAGGTGAGATGCACAGGTGGAAAATGCTTTATACTTTCCCTCAGCTGATGAGATTCCACATATGCAAGAAACTATTTTAGAGTAAGAGTAAAGTATCCCAGCTAAAGGACCACCACCCAGCAAGGTAGCTGCAAAATACAATACCATGTCATTAAGAAAGGTGTCAGAACAGGCAAGTTGTAAGACTTGATTGAGTTCACAGAAAAAGTGGGGTATTTTGAAGTCTGCACAGAAGGACAATCGCAACACCATTAACTTCTGTAACAAGGAGTACGTGACACCCACGATCCAAGATATCAGAACCAGGAGACCGCAGAGTCGGGGGCTCATGATGACCATATAGTGCAGTGGGTGACAGATGGCCACAAACCGGTCATAGGCCATCACAGCCAGGAGAAAGTCATCTAAACTTGCAAAGAGTATGTAAAAGTACATCTGGATGATGCAGCCTTCAAAGGTGATCAATTTGTTCTGTGTCTGGATATTCCACAGCATCTTTGGGACGGTGGTGGAAGAGAAGCTAATGTCTACAAAGGACAGGTTGGAGAGGAAGAAGTACATGGGGGTGTGGAGGTGGGAGTCTGAGATGGTGGCCAGGATGATAAGCAGGTTTCCAAACACAGTGATCAGGTACATGGACAGAAAAAGTCCAAATACGAGGGGCTGCAGCTCAGGTCCCTCTGAAAATTCCATGAGAAGAAATTCTGAAACTTCTGAAATATTTTGTGGTTCCATGCCTTGTAGGTAACTACCAAGATATAGAATAGTAATTGATTAACTTTTAGACAAGCAAGCATTAGCAACCTAGCATGCATGCATGTCCAGTCACTTCCGTCATGTCCGACTCTTTGCGATTCCATGAACTGTGGCCTGCAAGGCTCCTCTGTCCATGGAATTCTCCTGGCAAGAATATTGAAGTGGATTGTCATTTCCTTCTCCAAGGGATCTTCCCGATGCAGGGATCTAACCCGTATCTTTTACATCTCCTTCACTGGCAGGCAAGTTGTTTACCATTAGCGTCAACCTAACATAAATGCTCTTACTTACATTTCACAGTCAAGACATTAACTTCAATAAGTATCAGTAGGGGGTGAGGCAAAGTCCTTCCTCATTTTTCTTATATGGCATCTTTTCTTTGTTATTCATGTTCTTTGAGCTTTGATCGCTCCTTTATAGGTTCAGTGGGCACACTACTTCTGGTTCTGTTCTTTTACCAGCATTCAAAACCCTCCCTAGACCATACTCTATAAATCATATATATGCCTTGATTATTCATCCTCTTACACTGAATAACTTTTTTCATATGATTTTCTCATTTGTCACACATGTATTTATTTTACTATAAAATTTCAGTTCAGTCGCTCAGTCATGTGAGACTCTTTGTGACCCCATGGACTGCAGCATGCCAGGCCTCCCTGTCCATCACCAACTCCCAGAATATACTCAAACTCATGTCCATTGAATCGGTGATGCCATCCAACCATCTCATCCTCTGCTGTCCCCTTCTCCTCCTGCCTTCAATCTTTCCCAGCATCAGGGTCTTTTCAAATGAGTCAGTTCTTCATATCAGGTGGCCAAAGTATTGGAGTTTCAGCTTCAGCATCAGTCCTGCCAATAAATATTAAGGATTGATTTTCTTTAGGATGGACTAGTTGGATCTCCTTGCAGTCCAAGGGACTCTCAAGGGTCTTCTCCTACACTACAGTTCAAAAGCATCAATTCTTTGATGTTCAGCTTTCTTTGCAGTCCAACTCTCACATCCATACATGATGACTAGAAAAACGATAGCTTTGACTAGATGGACCTTTGTTGTCAAAATAATGTCCCTGCTTTTTAATATGCTGTCTAGGTTGGTCGTAACTTTTCTTCCAAGGAGCGAGTGTCTTTTAATTTCATGGCAACAGTCACCATCTGCAGTGATTTTGGAGACCAAAAGAATAAAGTCTGTCACTGTTTGCATTGTTTCCCCATCTATTTGCCATGAAATGATGGGACCAGATGCCATGATCTTAGTTCTCTTAGGCTTAGTTTTAAGCCAACTTTTTCACTCTCTTCTTTCATTTTCATCAAGAGACTCTTTAGTTCTTCACTTTCTGCCATAAATGTGGTCATCTGCATACTGTACTCAGGCTTCAACAGTATATACCACCATCAAATGAGCAGGGGATGCACCTGCATACCTCACTTTGTTTTTCCCCAATGTATGTGAATATTTGTGTACTTATTTACAAGCACAGGGGCTTCCCCAGTGAGTCAGCAGTAAAGAATTAGCCAGCAATGCAGGAGACACAGTAGATGCATGTTCAGTCCCTGGGTGGGGAAGATGGGAAACCCATTCCAGTATTCTGGAGAATCCCATGGACAGAGGAGCCCGGTGGGCTACAGTCCATGGGGTCACAGAGAGTCACACATAATGAAGAGACTAAGCATGCCTGCATACACATTTAAGAAAATGGAAAGTCATTAAATAAAAATTAGTGGCAAAACTACAGAAATATACTACTATATATTATTTAATATGCAGTATGTCTTTAACGTAACCAATATTTTGCAATGTAAATGGGGAATAATCTATAAAAATATTGAATCACTATGCTGTACACCTGAAGCTAATATAATTTGCTAAATCAATTATATTTCAATTAAAAGCAATAATGACAATCAACATAAAACCAGTTAAATAGGGAGATTTCATACAATTGTATTAAGCAAAACTAAATGGAACATCAAAAACTGATGGAAACATGATATACAATAGCAGTAACTGAACAAGTGCAGTATGCATTAATAATTATTTTAGCCAAGACTTTCACTTAAGTGATTATAACATATACTGTATCTAGAACTTTTTGGCACATAGCAGTTGCTCCATTATTATTTGTTGAATGATTAAGAATTAGATCATATAAGATACGAACGTTTAATACACAAGAAAGTTGCATTTCAATTGAGCTGGGAAAAACTGAATTGTTGAATAAAAGCTGGAATAAATGACTGTTTTTCTGGAAGGAAATAAATAGCTTTTTTGTTTTTAATCTAACACAGCTTTAAAAAATCAGGGTAAACTGTCCATTTCAGATGAACATACAACAAATTCATGTAAAATCTGCACTTAGAAAACTAAAATAATTAAAGCTATAAATTCAGAAAAAAAAAGAATATAGAGGACTTTTCTGGTGGTCCAGTGGCTGAGACTCTGTGAACCTATGGACTATAGCCCACCAGGTTCCTCTGTCCATGGAATTTTTCAGGCAAGGTTACTGGAGTGGGTTGCCATTCACTTCTCCAGGGGATATTCCCAACCCAGGGATCAAACTCAAGTCTCATATACATACATACTTTTTTTAAAAAGAATGATACGTTAAACTCTATCAAACAGAAAATTTTTGATCAAAAATACTCAGGAAAAATGAATCTAGAAAAATATACAAATGAACCTGTTTGCAAGGCAGAAACAGAGACAGACATAGAGAGAACAAACATATGGAAACTAAGAGGGAAAGTGGGATAAGATGAATTGGGAGATTGAGACTGACATATATATATATATCTATATATATATAAACACAAAAAAGAGTATTCTCTAATTTTCCTACAAAAATTTTTAAGTGTTGTACATTGGGGAAACAACTTGAAAAGAACTGTAAACATTTAGAAACAGATATTCTCTAATTCAGGGTTCCTCGGTCTCTGCACTACTGGATATTCTAAGCCAGGTCATTTTCTGTAGTGGTATCTTTCCTGAATATTCTAGGATATTCCTTGCCCATCACCTACCTCATCCCAGTGTGATACTGAAAAATGTCTATGGGTGAAGTTCAATTTGTCCCCTGGGGAAATTAATCATCCTTGGTTGAGAAGCACAGTTTTAGGTAAATAATATCAAATATTTGTAAATCTGTTCTATAATAGTAATTTGTTGAAAAATAATATGAGAGACCCCCATGTATGTCAGTATCATAACCACACCATGAAGTGTTATATAGACACTAAAATAATGAAGCAGACTTATAATTGGAAGCAAGTTCCTAAAGTATTATTGATTTTTTAAACGAGAGGAATAAACAGCAGAAAAAAGACCTCACTAAAACACAAAGAACACTTATGAGGTACACAGGATCATGTTCAAACATTTGTGTAAACATGTGTGAATATGTGTTAAGTGCATAATTTAGAACATGAAGATTTAAAGGAAACTAAGAACTTATAGACAAAAATGTCAGTAAGAATGAAATTAGATTAGTCAGACACGATTGAGCAACTGAACTGAACTGAACTGAACATGTTTTATAAAAAAGAGTATGCAACAAAATTGAATTAGAATCTCTGGCTAACTTATACAAAGATTAAAAACTATTAATTCAGAGATACCAACATGGGTCATTAATTCAACGTTAAAATTGCCAAAGACTTAAAAATGAAATAATATTATAACCAAAGTGCTTTTAAAATGTGGGATGAAGTAGCATATAAATTATAATTTAATCTCATATAGAGATAGATGGATTCAAATATGCTTATCAAATATAATGGTGACATTTAGTCCACAGGTCAAGATAAATATTTTCCAAATTATGGTGAAAGGTGATGAACTTTTAGAAAAGGATTTAGTCACAAGGCCACATGGAGCATTAAGGAATAACAGAGATGTGAAAACTCACTGGGAACGTATATTAATATAAAAGATTATTTGTTACCTCTAAGGATTTTTGGTTTTGTTTACAGCAAATAATGACACATGGAGAATATTGAAGTGGCAGCTAAATTAATGTAGTAATAATAATAAAAAAGCAATGGAAGGGATATAATGCACAGTACTGTGACTAATAGTTAATAATACTCTATTACATATTTGAAAGTTGCTAAAAAACAGTAGATCCCAAAAGCTCTCATCACAAAAAATATTGCAATTGCACTACACACGCTGACAAATGCTAACTAGATTAATTCTGGTGGCCATTTAGCAATATGAACAAAGATTGATTCATTGTGTTGTACAGCAGCAACAAATACATTTTATGTCAACTACAACTTAGATTCTTTTTTAAAAACAATGAAGAGAACACTATGAATGATAGATTTGAGCAAAAAATTAATAATAAACTCCTATACAATCCCCTCAAATATATCATACGTATCTAAAGAACTGGGGGATTCCCAGGTAGATCACTGGGTAAAGAATCGGCCTGCAATGCAGGAGATAGATTCCAGGATGGGGAAGATCCCCTGGAGGAGAGAATTGCAACCCACTCTAGTGTTCTTGCCTGGGAAATTCCATGAACAGAGGAGCCTGGTGGGCTACAGTGCATGGGGTTGCAGAGTCAGACATGACTGAAATGACTGAGTACACACACTTATAAAAGAACTAAAGTAAAATAAAGTAAAATTTAAAAAAAAAGAAAATAAATGAATAAATAAATTACACCTTAGAGATCAAGGGAAAAAAAAGCAATAAAAAAAAGAAAAAGAACTAAATGGCAAACAGTCTGATTTGCGTAAAGAAACAATTCTTTGCTTCAAAGAACAATATAAAAGGAATAACAGGACACTGGCACTACTATATAAGACAACAGATTTCTATGGACTTTTTTTTTTAATAAACTCTGAATGGCTAACAAGCACACAAATATATTCAGCCTCACAAAACAGAAAAAGACTCACAGACTTAAGAAACAAACTCACAGTTGCCAGGAGGAAGGGATAGTTAAGGACTTTGGGAAGGTCATGTGCACATTGCTATATTTAAAATGGATAACCACTGAAAACCTATTGTATAGCACATGGAACTCTGCTCAATGTTATGTGCCAGCCTGGATGGAAGGGGGTTTTGAAGGGGAATGGATAAATGTATATGTATAGGTGAGTCCCTTCACTATTCATCTGAAATTATCACAATATTGTTAACTGGGCATACCCCAATACAAAATGCTTTTGGTGTTAAAAAAAAATAAAAAATAAAATTAAAAAGCAATTGCAAAGTGAAGCTCATTAGCATACCCCTTTTCACCAATGAAATAAAGATTTTTCGATGTAAATGCCCAGACTTGAGCAAAGACATCCGAGCATGTACATTTCATACTCTGCTATTTCAGGGAAGTGTTTGCAAGCATTCATTGGTCTAGATCTACCTTCTTCACGTGGAAATATACTCTAATATATACCATCTTACAATTTAAAAAATGGCCTTACTTCTCTGTATAACCTACCCTATTTGTCTACTCCTGTTAATTATTGATCTCTGAGGATTTATGATCTACTTTTCATAAAAGTGTTTTATGTTTCCCATTTATTCTTTTAATTAAACTCCCACTATTACCATTTAATTGTCAACATAGACAATTGCATTTTGGAATGCAATGTTCAATTTTATTTTTGACCATTATAAATAGATACATTAAATTATTAGGAAAGCCAACAAAAGACTATAGTGATTTCTGTTACCTGTGTATGTTAGATTGCCTCACAGGTGACCTCAGGTACATGTTCTTGGCTTCTCTCCTCACTAATCCTCTCCTGCATTATCTGTGGGGCTCTCAGACTCACCTGCTCAGAAACTTTCAGAGAAGGCTTCAGTGTGGAAGTCCAAATTCTACCCTAAATAGCTGACGATGCAGCCCCAAGTTGTGTCTAATTACAAGACAACAAGAAGAGATAAAGTATGGGTTTCTCAGTGATATTTAGGTCTGCAAAAGCAACAACTACATCCTGTCCAACCAAAGCGGCACAGGCTGAGGGACTGCAGCAGAGGAAATATTGACAGCTTCCTGTGTCAGCTCATTAGGCATGTTTATCCTCTGTTACTCCAACCTCCACGTATGTGATTTCCCTTAAGGACATGAGGCTGGACCGAATGGACACTTTATCCGGCTGATTCTCGGTTCCTAGGAGACTGCATTATAAGTTAGGTGAATTCAGTTTTTATCACTCCTCCTTTAACTTTCCTGCTTCCAAAGCTCTAAGCCTCCCAGGACCTCATCACATCCTTGAGTTCAAATTGTCTCAAAAGTATAATATGGAGAATTTGTCTTGACTGAGTCACATGGGTCTTCAAAGCTTTGATTGGTGGTGGGGACATAACCCTTGAAATCTCTAAAAATTGCTATTCACCTCATCAAAGACAAGGTAACTTTGTGTATTTTTTAAATATAAAAATTGGGCATTATCCTATCTGGATTCATGATAGCTTTCCAAGCCAGTAAGATATTTCCCAGTTTTATCACAAGTTATGAGCTATCATTTAGTCCCTCATTATAAAATGATTGTAATTATAAAAGAGATATTTATATGTTGTTATGCACCATAACCAGAGAAGGCAATGGCACCCCACTCCAGTACTCTTGCCTGGAAAATCCCATGGACGGAGGAGCCTGGTGGGCTGCAGTCCATGGGGTCGCTAAGAGTCGGACACGACTGAGCGACTTCACTTTCACTTTCACTTTCATGCATTGGAGAAGGAAATGGCAACCCACTCCAGTGTTCTTGCCTAGAGAATCCCAGGGATGGGGGAGCCTGGTGGGCTGCCATCTATGGGGTCGCACAGAGTCAGACACGACTGAAGCGACTTAGCAGCAGCAGCATGCACCATAACAGAACATAACAGGGAAGCCTGGCATGCTGCAGACCATGGGGTTGCAAAGTGTGTGTCACAACTTAGACCCTAAACAACAAGAGTGGGGCAGGGTTCACTGAGGCAGGCCATTATGTATGCTTGTAATAACAAAAACAGCAAAACAGGAGTTAAAGCCAGAGAAACAGGTCCAGAGTTATCAAAATTAACCCTTCCAGGTTACAGGGCTACAGAAGGAGCAAATTTTAATCCACAAGGATGAGAGAATCACAATAGCCTAATCAGAGACGTTAAGCCATGAAACAATAGCATGCCATCACCCCCCAAGAAATTTAGCCCTTTTAACATAGCCTTAAGTAGAAACTCTTCACAGCCCGCTTTATATTGTTGTTCCTCAAACTATAGATGAAGGGGTTCAACATAGGTGTGACCACAGTGTGCATCACAGAGGCTATTGCACTTGAATATGAGTTATGGATAGCAGCAGAGCAAAGGTTCAATCCTAGGCTCGTACAATAAACAAGGAGACAACTGAGAGGTGAGATGCACAGGTGGAAAATGCTTTATACTTCCCCTGAGCAGATGAGATTCTACGTATGCAAGAAACTATTTTAGAGTAAGAGTAAAGAATCCCAGCCAAAGGACCACTACCCAGTAGGAAAGTTGCAAGATAGATCATCATGTTATTAAGAAAAGTATCAGAACTAGCAAGTTGTATCACCTGATAGAGTTTGCAGAAAAAGTGGGGAATTTCCAAATCTGGACAGAAGGACAATCGCAACACCATTAAGTTGTGTAACAAGAAATACAGGGCACTCACTACCCAGGGTACCAGATACAGTAGTCCACAGAGCCGAGGGTTCATGATCACCACGTAGTGCAGGGGGTGGCAGATGGCCGCAAACCGGTCATAGGCCATCACAGTCAGCAGGAAGTCATGTAATGTTGCAAAAAGTATATTGTGAAGTAATTAACCTCCAATTAGAATAAATAAATTTATGTTAAAAAATAAAGTAAAATAAAATAAAGGCAATAAATAAATAAATAAATAAATTTATATTAAAAAAATACATCTGGGCAATGCAGCCTTCATAGGTTATGGCTTTGCTCTCAGTCTGAATATTCATCAGCATCTTTGGGATCGTGGTGGAGGTGAGACAGATGTCTACAAAAGACAGGTTGGAGATGAAGAAGTACATGGGGGTGTGGAATTGAGGGTCTGAGCACACAGCCAGGATGACCACCAGGTTTCCAAACACAGTTATCAGGTACATGGAGAGGAAAATCCCAAATATGAGGGGCTGTAGTTCTGGTGCCTCTGAGAATCTGAGAAGAAGAAATTTAAAATTTTGTGTGTTGTTCCTTGGTTCCATATTCTGGAGTTGACTACCAGGAGAAAGGAAAATAACATAATTACTTTTCACACATATGGACATAAGTCACGTATCTGAATTACCACAATATCTATTGTGCCATCAAGAAACTGATTTTACTATTTTGTGTATAGATAAGTTCTCTTTGGGGGTATGTGTACTTAACCACTTCAGTTGTGTCTGACTTTGTGCGAAGACCCCGTGGAATGCAGCCTACAAGGCTCCTCTGTCCATGGTATTCTCCAGGCAAAAATACTGGAGTGGGTTGCCATGCCCTCCTCCAGGGGATCTTCCTGACCCAGGGATCTTTATTTTATTTTTTTTAATATAAATTTAAATAAATTTATTTATTTTAATTGGAGGTTAATTACTTTACAATATTGTATTGGTTTTGCCATACATCAACATGAATCCGCCACAGGTATACACGTGTTCCCCATCCTGAAGCCCCGTCCCTTCTGCCTCCTCGTACCATCCCTCTGGGTCATCCCAGTGCACCAGCCCCAAGCATCCAGTATCATGCATCGAACCTGGACTGGCGATTTGTTTCATATATGATATTATACATGTTTCAATGCCATTCTCCCAAATCATCCCACCTTCTCCCTCTCCCACAGAGTCCAAAAGCCTGTTCTATACATCTCTTGTCTCTTTTGTTGTCTCGCATACAGGGTTATCGTTAACATCATTCTCAATTCCATATATATGCGTTAGTATACTGTATTGGTGTTTTTCTTTCTGGCTTACTTCACTCTGTATAGTTGGCTCCAGTTTTATCCATCTCATTAGAACTGATTCAGATATATTCTCTTTAATGGCTGAGTAATATTTCATTGTGTACATGTACCACAGCTTTCTTATCCATTCATCTGCTGATGGACATCTAGGTTGCTTGCATGTCCTGGCTATTATAAACAGTGCTGCGATGAACATTGGGGTACAATGAACATTGGGGTCCAATTCTGGTTTCCTCAGTGTGTATGCCCAGCAGTGGGATTACTGGGTCATAAGGCAGTTCTATTTGCAGTTTTTCAAGGAATCTACATACTGTTCGCCATAGTGGCTGTACTAGCTTGCATTCCCACCAACAGTGTAAGAGGGTTCCCTTTTCTTCACACCCTCTCCAGCATTTATTGCTTGTAGACTTTTGGATCACAGCCATTCTGACTGGCAGGAAATGGTACCTCATTGTGGTTTTGATTTGCATTTCTCTGATAATGAGTGATGTTGAGCATCTTTTCATGTGTTTGTCAGCCATCCATATGTCTTCTTTGGAGAAATGTCTATTTAGTTCTTTGGCCCATTTTTTGATTGCTGACCCAGGGATCTTTAAACCCCAGTCTCCTAAGTCTCCTGCAGGTTCTTTACCACCAGCACCACTTGCTATACCCCCAATTTATCTGTGACTAGGGATTTTTGTCCCATTCTCAGCATATTTACAAAACGGTCATATATTCTACACAGCTTTCATGCAAAATTCTTTCATGCACTTGAGAGATACATATTGAGTGCCAACATGTTCCAAGCAATAAGTAGAGATGACAAAAACAAATCCCCCACAATTCAAGGATGTTGAGAGATAATGAACAAATAAAGTATTATATAATATGTTAGGTGGAGACAGATGCTATGAAAAAAAGAAAACCAGTTATGAAGGAGAGAGTTGTAAGAGGTGTTATTTTGTACTGAGTGTTCAGGTAAGGTAAGCAGACAAGAAGATATTTGAACATTAGTCTTCAAGAAAGAGAGGGAAGAATTTAGTACTATATCAGGAGAAGGGTGTGCCTGCAGAGGGAACGGCCGCTGCAAAGGATCAGAGGAAGATGCGGGTTCCACACGTTCAGATCCAAAAAGGAAGCCAGTGGGTCAGAGAATAAGAAAGAGGGGGAGTGATTAGAGATGGTGTCAGGCATGCTGAGGAGCAAGGTGGCCTCCCTGCTACAGCTGAACCTTCAGTCCACAGAGAATCCCTCCTTACATATTCTTTATTTTCTTGCAAAAATTTCATGTGAATTAATTATGGCAAAACCAATACAATGTTGTAAAGTAACTAGCCTCCAATTAAAATAAATAAATTTAAATTAAAAAAAATAATTTGAAAATTCCTTTACATGATGCAAAGTACCAAAAGGCCACTTTTAACTATTTCTATAACGATAAAATGCTTTAAATGTTAAAAAAAAAAAATAAAGTAGATGACATCCTTAGTATTATCCCATATTTGACTGAATTCTGGCCTCTGTATTATAAGTCCCCTTAATATATAAGCCCAAGTGCCTCTGCTTGGAGAATTGTTCTCAGTCCACAAGGTGTGAATTAATAGGAACTAACAAGAACTCCTGGGCTGTGTAACTCCATGCATTTCTCACCTATAATCAGCATCCTTGGGCCATGAGTTCTCAAGCTGGTCAAATCAGATTATCTTTCTTGTATAGAATGTATAAATGGTACCTAGAAATTCCAGTTCATGAACTTCTAATGGACCAATAAATTTGGGGTTCTTTTTCTACATGGTCACTTTCTTCTCTATATTAAAAAAAACATTTAAGAGTATGAGAAAGAGAGAAGAGAAAAAAAAATAGAGAGGAAAGTTAAATGCACATAAGAATATTAGGGGAGAAAATATCCAATAGCCCAAATGTACCCTGAGACAATACAATGAAGAAAGGCCTCCTTGGTTTGGTGTCATTCCAAATCCAGTGACATCTCCTTGATGCCCAGGAAAAATAATAAAGCAAAATTTTTCTTTTCCAAGGGCAGAAACAGTGATATCTTTATGATTTGTAAGAACTTGCAGATTGAATATCCTAAAAGAAAAATAAGAAAAAAGGAATAAAGTAACAATTCAAAGCAGGAAAACAAGACACAACAAAAGTTGGAAATGTTTTATATGAAGCAGCAGAAGATTTCTTTTTTCCTTGAGGCTTATCCTTATTTGTCTACTCCTGCTGGTAAATATGGGCTTCCCTAATGGCTCAGCAGGTAAAGAACCTGCCTGCAGTGTAGGAGACACAGGAGATGCAGGTTCAGTCTCTGAGTCATGAACATCCCCTGGAGGAGGAAATGGAAACCCACTCCAATATTCTTGCCTGAAAAGTCCCTTGGACAGAGGAGCCTGGTGGACTGTAGTCCAAAGGGTTGCAAAGAGCTTCACATGACTGAACGACTAAGCACATTAATAAATACAGTTCATAGACTTACTGCCTAATTTTACTGAAAACATTTTATGTCTATCATTTCTTTTTTCTAATTGAACTTCCATTAACACCATTTAACCGTCAGCATCAACACTTGCATTTCCGACTGCAATGTTCAGTTTATTTTTTAGATAATAAATAAATATACACTAAGGTAAGGAAAGCCAGCAAACAACCACAGTGACCTCTGGGCTATGCTACAGTGGTCTTCAGGTGACCTCAGGTACAGGTTCCTGGCTTCCGCACTCTTTCACTCTCTCCTAAAGTGTCTGTTCAGCTCTTGGACTCACCTGCCTGCAGAATCTGAGAGCAAGCTTTCTGCATAGAAGGGAAATGACTGACGATGCAGAACAAAGTTTCGTCCACGAACAAGACAATGGGAAGAAGTCTTCTAACCAGATATAGAGCTCCAAAAGCAAGGATCACATCCTAGTCAAACAGCTATGGCACAGGCTGAGGGACTGCAGGAGAGTGGGTATTTACATCTTCCTATGTCAGCTCATTAAACATGTTTTCCTACTGTGACTCCAATCTATTTAAGTACAGGACTTCCCTTGGAGACACTGGTGTGGGCAGAATGGATTTTTTTCTTTTTCCTGCTGATTCTCTGTTCCTAGGAGACTGCTTTATAAGTTAGGTAAATTCAGTTTTTACTACTCCTTCTCCAGTAATTCTCCTGATTCCAAAGCTCTAAGCCTCCTAGGACCTCATCACATTCTTGAGTTCAAATTTTCTCAAAAGTATAATATTGAAGATTTTTCTTAAATAGGTCACATGTGTCTTCAAATCTTTGATTTGTGGTGGGGACACAATCACCAAAGTTTCTGGAAATAACTATCCTTCTCTTCAAAAAGGGGGATAACTTTTCTCCTTTAGTATAAAATCTTGGGTATTATATTCCCTGGATTCATGATGGTTTTTCCAAGCTAATTGAGAGTTTTCTACTTACATCACAAGTTCACATCTGTTTTTTAGTACTCAATACAAAACATTTGCAATTATAAAAGATATACTGAGCTATTATTATGCCCCATAAACTAGATTATCGGATTATATGTATGTGTGTCTTAGTCGCTCAATCATGTCTGACTCTTTGTGACCCCATGGACTGTAGCTCGCCAGGTTCCCCTGTCCATGGGATTTCCCAGGTAAGAATATTTGAGCTGCCATTCCCTTTACAGGGGGTCATCCTGACCCAGGGATTGAACCCAGATCTCCTGCTTACAGGCAGATTTTTTTCCCGTCTGAGCCACCAGTAAAGCCCTTGCATATTATAAAGATTGTCAAATTTAATTTTAAAACCAGTGTATTCTATGAAATAGTGCTTTTATGAGCATCATTTTTCATTGTCAAAATAGGACTCAGTGGGATTTCATGTTTTACTCAAAAGTATAAACCATGTAAGGGATGGAGTCTGATTGGAATCCCTCAGTTCTGGAACTCTGGGGTAGTGATTCAATTTGAGAATAGTCCTTGGAATTATTTTACAGTATCTGAAAGGATGCTGCTAATGTTCTATAAACCATGGAACATTAGCAGCATTAGTTGGAGAAGACTCTTGAGAGTCCCTTGGACTCCAAGAAGGTCCAACCAGTCCATCCTAAAGGAAGTCAGTCCTGAATATTCATTGGGAGGACTGATGCTGAAGCTGAAACTCCAACACTTTGTCCACTTTATGCGAAGAACTGACTCATTGGAAAAGATGCTGATGATGAGAAAGATTGAAGACAGGAGGAGAAGGGAACAACAGAGGATGAGATGGTTGGATGGCATCACCGACTCGATGGACATGAGTTTGAGCAAGCTCCAGGATATGGTGAGGGACAGGGAAGACTGGTGTGCTGCAGTCCATGAGTCACAAAGAGTCGGACACGACTGAGCGACAGAACTGAACTGAACAGCATCCAATATAAACAATTATCGTGTTACAAATCAATAGTAAGATGGTGAGAATCGCTATTCTAGATCAAAATGTTTCTAAATCCACTGTACATACAAATCACCAAGGTTTCTAGTTCAATGCAAACTCTGGTTCTCCATGTCTCTTGTCAACCCAGGGATCCTGTTTCTGACAAGCTCCCAGGTGTTGTTGATGCTGCAGGTCCAGGTCTGTGAATCATGCTTTGGTAGCAAGAAAGTGGTTCTGTGTTGGAGCCAGGTATATACAGTTTTGGGCTTCCTTGGTGGCTCAGACAGTAAAGAATCTGCCTCCAATGCTGGAGACTTGGGTTTGATCCCTGGGTCAGGAAGAGCCCCTGCAGGAGGACATGGCAACCCACTCCAGTATTCTTGCCTGGAGAATTTCAAGGAGACTTGTGGGCTACAGTTCATGGGTTCACAAAGAATCAGAGATGACTGAGTCACTAACACTGTCACTTTCATTAATCACCTTAATCTTCTTCACCAAAAATCTTTTATATATATAAATGTTGAAAAAGTTTTTCACATGCTTTATAGGTGATTGCACAGAATGTATCATTTTAAACACAGCAACCAATCCTTTACCCTAATGAGAATAGGATGTTTTCCCAAGAACACAAAAATCCACACTTTAGTGAATAGATACAGGGTATGAAAGGGAAATATTTTGCTTAGTAATACAAAGTGTAGTTTAAATTTACTACCTATTGACTTTTTCCCCTGACTCAAAGGTCATAATAAGTGAATGTATTCAGATGTATTCTTCTGTGTAAACTCCACTTGGAAATAGGTAGTTGGCTAACACTTGCCAGTAACTAGGGTAGGTACTGTGGACGCCAGTAAATAAGAGAACAGGATCCTAAAGAGAAGAATAAATCTGAATAACCACCTCTAAAGCAAACTATAGGTTAAAGTCTCCATTGTCAAGAGGAGCAATTAAGGAAATAATTTGCATAAGCAAAGAAGGCAATAATTAAGGAATGGTATATGCAAAATGAAAACCTTAGTCAGTTTTCCTCTGATATAAAATTACATAAAATACCTTGGCTAGTAAGTTTAGCTTTTTTCCCCACTGTGGTACTCTTACTTATAACAATTCTTTCAATAATGCAAGAGAAAAAATATTTGGGATCATATGTATCATTTGAGAAGAAATAATTCTTAAGAAATCCATGTTATCCCACGAAAAAATGAGAATTGTAAATATTGTAAATCAAGTTTGGGAAAATTTTTGAGACGGCAAAACCAATACAATATTGTAAAGTTATTGACCTCCAATTAAAATAAATAAATTTATATTTTAAAAAATGAACAAAGGGGAAAATTGTTTATAAATCAGACAGAGAAAGAACTTATAAATGTGAGTTACTTAACTGCTATGGAGAATTTGAATAATCAAAGAAATGAAAATTTCAGGGAATAGAGGGAGTGAGCAATTTCTACTTCTACACTCTGATCAAAAAGTATCGAATTCTGGCTCAAATGCAAAAGTGGGAACTTCTTTAATTCTATGGCTGTTGGTCCTTTTATACCTGCCATTCCAAAGAATATTTTCAGAGCCTTCTTTATGTCTTTGTACCTTAGACTGCAGATCTGAAGGGGTTCAACATGGGTGTGGACACAGTGAACATCGTTGAGGCAAATCCACTCAACTCTGAGCAGAAGGGTTTGTGGAGCAGCAAGGCTGAGATACAAGCAAAGCTCATACAATAAAGCAAGTATACAACTGAGAGGTGAGAGGCACAGGTGAAAAGCATCTCATACTTCTCCCAGTTGATGGCATTACACGTATAGAGGAAACTTTCTTAGAATATGGATAAAGGATCCCAGACAAGAGATCACCACTCGGGAATATTACAGTTTCAAAATATATCACCATGTCACTAAGAAAGGTATCACAATTGGCAAGTTGGACATCCTGCTTGATTTCACAGGAAAAGTGGAGGATTTCCAAAGTTGTACAGAAGGACAATTGTGTCCCTATTCATCTTTGTAGCCAGGAATACAGGACAATCATGAATCAAAAACCAGAACCAGCAGTCCACAGAGCAGAAGGCTCAGGGTTATAGAACAGTGCCGGGCTTGACAGATGGCCGTGAAGTGGTCCATAGGCCTTTGTGGTCAGGAAAATATTATCCAAATCTACAAAGAGTGGGTGAATGTATAATTAGAGGTTATGACTTTGCCGTCTTTGGGATGGTGGTTAAGGTGAAACGTATCTAAAAGAACAAACTGGAGAAGAATAATTACATGGGTGTGCAGCAGTAAGAGTCAGAGACAGTGGCCAGGATGATGAGCAGTTTTTGTCTTTTAATTTATTTGGCTGCACAGGGTCATAGTTGTGGTGTATGAGATCTTCACTGCAACATGTGAGATGTTTAGTTGTGATCTGTGGTATCTAGTTTCCCGATCAGGAATCGAATTTTGAGCCCTGCATTGGGAGTGTGGAGTCTTAGCCACTTGGACCATCAGGGAAGTCTCAAGGTAAGCAGGTTTTCAAACACAGTGATCAGGTACATGGACAGGAAACTCTAAAACACGAGGGACTGCAGTTTTGATTCCTCTGATATTAGAGAGGAAGAAATTGTGAATTTGGGTATCATTTCCTGGTCCCATGTGGTCCTTACCAGTGTTTGTTGATTTTTGTCTCTTTAACAATAGCCATTCTGACCAGTGAGAAATGTATCTCACTGTGGTTTTGATTTTCAGTTCTCTGAAGATGTCAAACCTCTTTTCACGAGCCTGTTGGCCATCTTTATGTATTCCTTGGGGGAAAAAAAAGTCTACTGAAGGTCCTTTACCTGTCTTTAATTTGGTTGTTTATGTTTTTAATTAAGTTAGCTGATTTTTTTTTTTTGAATAACAGTCCCTTATTGGATGTATAATGTGCAAATACCTTTTCCCATGAGTAGGTTTCCTTTTAGTTTTGTTGCTGATTTCCTTCACAGCAGAGCTTTTTTTGTTTGACATAGTTCTGTTTATTTTTACTTTTATTTTTCTTGCCTGGGGAAATATATTCCCCCCAAAATATTTCTAAAACTGAAGTTAAGGTGTTACTGCCTATGTTTTAGCCTATGATTTTTAATGTTTCAGACCTCACATTTAAGTCTTTAACCTAGCTCGAGTTTATCTTTGTTTGTAATGTGATAGAGTCATTCAGTGGCATTCTTTTCCCTGAAGTTGTTCAGTTCAAAAAATATTCTTCTTCATTTTGTGATTGTTACCAATAGTAGCTACAGTGATTTTAATGCTTTTTCCTTTAAGCATTGTACTGTAATTGTTAACAACCTTGTCTGATATATAGTTTCAATTTTTTGATTCTATCTATCACCTTATTCAGCCTTCCGGTACTTTTGTTTTTCATTTTATATAGAAGAGAGCATTTCAATACTGCTTATAACATAGTTCTGGGTGTTGAACTCCTACAGTTTTTCTTTATCTGTGAGATAATCTTTCTTTCTTTCATATCTGGAGGATAACTTTTCTGGATAGAGTATTTTGGTTGACAGTTTTTGTATAACAATATTATAAGTATATTTCATTGACCTGATGAGAAATTTGCTCATAGCCTAATGATGATACCTTTGTAGGTTACTTATTTCTGGCTGCCTATAACATTCTTCTTTGCCATCATCTTTGCTGGGGGAATCCTGAAAATGGTGGCTCTATTGCTGCATCCAGGGTGACCAAGATTCAGGGCTACACCCTCTGTACCACCTGGCGCTCTGTGGCTGTTGATGTTGCTGCATCCAGGAGGCCAGGGTCATGTGCACCACCTCCACTGATGCTACCAGTGCCCTCTGGGGCAATGGGCTCTGCTGCCTCAGCTGTGCGGCTGAGACCAGGATCATTGTCTCTGTTGTTTTTCCAGTTCCATCTCCTCTAGGTGAAAAATCCATTCACCTTCAGATGGTGCAACAGTATGTATCTCTGGTGCCCTGACATGTTGGGTAGAAAAACTTTGTTTACTTATGGATGTTTTACTAGTTGTAGATTGAAGAGGTGAGACACAGGGGACGTCTTCTGCCACCATGATGCTGACATCACCAATGATTAACTATTTTTCCCACAAGTTGCAAGATTAAAATACATACATAAGTGGAGTAGACTATCATATATTAGTGAAGAAAGAATTGCCACATGGCTGCATACAACCTCCTGGATGAGCTTTTGTAGAGCTGTAATGTATAAAATTACAAGTAGACTTATGAGGATGTAGACTCATGAGGAGCCCAGAAGAGATCAGAACAATTCAATATTAAATCTCACTTGATAATAAAGGCATTACATTCAAACTTTTACTATTAGGGTGAGTGGTTATTCAGCAATAACTGAGTAAAATATAAAATTGTACAGAATTGAGGGTGATTATAATAATGTTCTCATTCTATGCATTCATTCTGATATTTACAGATAGCATTCAGCATTTCTGCCTTTGGATTTTATTACAGAAAATGGTGTTTAAAAGTACTCCATTGCAGTTTCCTCTCTGTTAAGCAGCAGATTGGAAGATGTGTTTGGTTGCATAAATTGTGACCTGAATCACATGGCTGGATAGGCGGTCAGGTTCTCTAGTGAGTCACCTTTGATCGTGAGATACACATACATATACATATATAAAGAGTTGACTCGAGTAATGCAGGGCTTGGGGCAATGACACCCTATGCAATTGAAAATCTCCCTATAACATTGCAATCAATGCTCCTTATCCACAGTTCCATACTCTATGATTCAATCAACCCTCTTATAAAATTGTATAAATTGAATTAGATTTCACTTGTACTTTTTTTATATCAGTAATTCATCTCATGACTATTCTTTCAGGAAAACAAGGCAAAAATTACTTGGGATGATATATGTCATTTAAGAAGAAATTCTTCCTCATGTTACTCCATTAAAAAAAAAAAATGAGCATGTCCAAAAATTTCATATACAAAGTTTGGAGAATTTTGAAATAGAAGAAAACAAAACTTTTGACTGAGGAGAAAGCTTAATAAAGTGAGTCACTGGATTTGTATAGAGAGCTTGAATTAAAATAGGATGGAAATTCCAAGAAACAAAGAGGAGTGAATTTTATTACACAATGGACAAAGAATCACAACTTCTGGTTGCAGGACTATTTTCTGTGAAATCAAGGGCAGTTCATCACCCCCAGGGCAACTGACTGCTTTGTGACTGCCATCCCATTGAATCTCTTCAGAGTTCTCTTTATGTCTTTCTTGCTCAGAAAGCAGATAAAGGGGTTCAGCATGGGTGTGGTTGTGATGAACAACTAAATGATGAAGAAAAAAAGTAATAAACTTTTGTTTCATATTTGGCTGTCTAAAGAAATTGTGGAAATGGCTTCGGTTGCCAAGTTGGTACTTTTTCCCAGAGAAATAGTACAACTCATGATTTTTCTTTTAGTAAACTGAAAAATAAATTGTTCAATATATAAATCATGTCAATGTATGGCAAAACCAATACAGTATTGTAAAGTAAAATAAAGTAGAAATAAAAATTTTTTTAATAAAAAAATAAAACATTTCACTTCAGAAGAAATTATTCCCAAGGAATGCATGAAGAGTCATGAGGTAAATGGGAATTTCCATATATTACACTTAAGTTTGCAAATCAATTCGTGGAAGTAGAAAAATGACAAAGGTAAAAAAAGATAGCAAATAGCATAAAGATTAGTCAAGAAAGCTAGTTAACTTGTATAAAGAAGTTGAAATGAAATAAATGGACATATCAGGCAGTAAATTGAAGGAGCAAGTGCTCTTTTCTCAATCTGATCAGAAAATCACAATTTTGGCCTCTAAGGCATTGCATCTTGCAAAAATCAACACTTCTTCTGCCTCAAGACAATTGGTTCTAATATAGTTGCCATCCTAAAGAATTTTCTCAGAGCCTTCTTTATGTCTTTATTCCTCAGACTGTAGATGAAGGGGTTCAGCATGGGTGTGACCACAGTGTACATCACCGAGGCTGTTACACTTGAATGTGAATTCTGGGTAACAGCAGGGGTAAAGTACACTCCTAAGACTGAACAATAAAATAAGGAGACACCGGAAAGATGAGATGCACAGGTGGAAAATGCTTTATACTTCCCTTGAGCTGATGAGATTCTATGTATGGAGGAAACTATCCTAGAGTATGAGTAACATATCCCAGCGAATGGACCACCACCCAGCAGCCCAACTGCCAAGTACATCATGGTTTTATTTAGAAAGGTGTCAGAACAGGCAAGTTGGATCACCTCTTTGAATTCACAGAAGAAGTGGGGGATTTCCAAGACTGTACAAAAAGACAGGCGCAGGGCCAGCAAAGTTTGTAACAAGGAATTCAGGGCACCTATCATCCAGGACACCAGAATCAGCAGTGCACACAGCCGGGCATTCATGATGACTGTGTAGTGCAGGGGGTGACAGATAGCAACATACCGGTCATAGGACATGACGGTCAGGAGAAAGTCATCCAATTGTACAAATAGTAGGAAAAAATATATCTGAGTGAAGCAGTCTTCATAGGAAATGACTTTGTTTTGTGTTTGTATATTCACCAGCATTTTGGGGATGGTGGTAGAGATGAAACAGATGTCTACAAAGGACAGGTTGGAGAGGAAGAAGTACATGGGGGTGTGGAGGTGGGGATTTGAGTTGACGGCCTGGATGATGAGCAGGTTTCCAAACACAGTGATCAGATACAGGGAGAGGAAAAAACCAAATATGACAGACTGCAGTGCTGATTCCTCTGAAAATCCCAGAAGAATAAATTCTGAAATTTGTGTTTTGTTGCCTGGTACCATACTTTGGTGGTCACTATTAGGAAACAAAGAACATGATTAATTTTCACACGTGTGGGCTTTAACATAGTGAAAAACTGAAAATTACATATTTCTGTAGTATTCAAGGTATCTTCTGTGACATCTGTGATTAGAAATTCCTGTTTCACACTCAGGCTTTTGACCAACAGCTCATGTATTACCCTGTTTAAATGCAAAATTCTTCCACACATTTGAGGAATTTATGTTGAATACTTACTATCTTCTGGGTTGAATGTGTAGGATGCTAAGAACAAAACTCCCTACAGTCCAATAGTGAATAAAAATATAAATTAACAAATACAAAAACACGTTGCCATGTCTTATAGTGAAAGATGCTGTGGAAAATATTCACTCTATAAAATAGAGTAAATGGAAAAACAAAGCAGGTATAAGACAGGGACTTCCCTCGTAGCTCAATTGGTAAAGATTCGGCCTGCAATGCAGGAGACATGGGTTTGATTCTTGGGTCAGGAAGATCCCCTGGAGAAGGAAATGGCAACCCACTCCAGTATTCTTGCCTGGAGAATCCCATGGACAGAGGAGCCTGGAGGGTCCTCTGGGGTCGCAAGACCATGGGGTCACAAGAGTCAGACACTACTTAGCTACTTTGACTTATAAGATAGAGTGGAGGTGTTATGATTTACTGGGAGCTCAGGGAGACCTCAAACAAGGAGAAATTTGAACAGAGATCTGATGGAAGACAAATCAAGATATTATATTATCTGGGAGAGGAGAGTGCCCTGTTGGGGAAAGAGTCAGTGCGAAGTCACTGAGGGTGGGACTTGTTTCAAATAGTCAAGGCTCAAAGGAAGCCAAAGTGTTCAGGGGAATGAGCAAGGGGAGTAAGGGAAATGACGTCAAATGATGCTGATGACCTCCCTGCTGCTGCCAAAACTGAAAGGCACAAAGAGTCCCTCCTGCACATGTTCTTCCTTTCACACTTTTGTTTTAAAATTTAAAATGATTCCTTTGGATAGAAACAGATCCTTATTTTCATCTTCTGTGTAACACTGTTGTGTCTGTCTCTTACAGGTCACATTTTGGAGTAGATAAACTTAAGTACCATTGCCCAGAGAACTGTTCATTATCCACAACACACTCTCACACAAATAGAGCACTTGATTACTTACTGGGCTTATTACTCCCTGTGTGTCCATGCTAAGTTGCTTCAGTCCTGTCTGACTCTTTGTGACTCTATGGACTGTAGCCCAAGGCTCCTCTGTTCATGGGATTTCCAAGGCAAGAATACTGGAGTAGGTTGCTATTTCCTTCTCCAAGGGATCCTCCTAATTCAGAGATTGAACCCGAGGCTCCTGCATTGCAAGCAGATTCTTTACCATTGAGCCACCAGGGAAGTCCCATCACTCCCTAGTTCTCAACTCCAGCCACAATGATTAGGAAATGAATAATACAAAGCAAGTTGTCAACATCAAAATATCTTTACCCTAGAGAATGTAGAAACAGTACCTAAGTTGTTGTTGGTGAGCCTCCTGTGGGGCTTCATTTTAATGTGAGCATTTTGTGCTCTGTATTAAAAGATAAATCTAAAAAGCAGTTCAAAATATGACAAAGAAGAATAGGACATGGGGAGAAAAACAAGGATCACCCATGGGTCATATCTCTTCCTGGTTGCCTTATTTTAGAGCACACGTCTTGGATTATGTATACCTCAGTTTTGCAGGCATTTCATCTTCTAGGCCAAGTCTAATGACCTCAGTTATATATACCACAGTCACCCCCATGCTGAACCCCTTCATCTACAAATCAAGATCTAATCAGCTCAGTTGGTCCCTGAGAGACTGTGATGACAAAGCTTCCTTAGTAGCAGCAGCATTCCAACCCCAGTTTTATCTCCTTGATGCCCAGAATACCTAGTAAAGCAGCCTACAGCAATTTATCAAAAGAAAAATAAATCGTTATCTTTATGCTGTCAAAACATGTTTCATGGTGCTTTATAATGTAAAAGCTTTTATTCTTTTTCTGTTAAAATGGCAGTCAAAGGAGGAAAAAGAAACATCCTACTGGTTGAGCATTACACTAGAAAACTAACAACAATTGATTATTGTTTGAAAATGACTAAAAATTATTAGAAACCATTGTTATGTTAGAAATATTAGCAACAGAAAATATGCAAAGTTCAACAATAAATTAAATTTTAAAACATAATTGGTAAAAGGACTGTAGCCCACCCAGCTCCTCTGCCCATCGAATTCTCCAGACAAGAATACTGGAGAAGGCTGCCATTCCCTCCTCCAGGAAAGACTTTTCTACATGATCTTCAATACAAAAAAAACTGAATCAGAAAACCAGCATCTGAACTGCAGGTCTAACACATGTTAGCCGTATAAACTTAAGAAAAACTATAGATCCATTCTAAACATTAATATCCTTACTCAGTGGGAAAAGTGGTGTCCATCCTTCTACATCGGTAGGCAAATGTATGTAAAAAGCTTAGCACAGTCCTTTCATGTTATTAAGTGAATGATTATCATTGGTGATGAGATTTAACTGATTTTTTTTCTTCTGTCTCACAAATTTCTCCATTGCTTTCCCACTTATTCCTAAAGAAGTCTTACAAATTAAAGCTCAGTAGCATACCTGTTTTCATATTAAATCCATATTTTTTTCATGTGAATATCCAACATGAGAGAATGTGCTGTGAAATGTATGTCTCTGTTGCAAGATAGTATCTACCTCCATGGGAATATACCTTTATAACTAATGCAGAACGTGCTTTAATGCATCACATCTTTAAAAAATGTCTTTAGTTCACTGCACATGCCTCTAAATCTACTTTTCTTACTCCTGTTATGTAGGAAACTCCTTTAATATCCTCTAATTTTACTGGAACACTTTATGCTCCCACTTCCTTCCTCACTCTCATCCAACTGGACTTCCATTTCCATCACTTAATCATCAACAAGGATGCATGTTTCTGAGTCCATCAGACATTTCTCTTTTTAACATATTTAAAAATGAACTATAAATTAATTAGCCAACCTACCAAACAAGCACGGCAAATATCTCGAGTCTGTACTAGACTTAGGCTCTCAAGTGATTTAAAATATATAAGAAATGAATTGCCAGTCCAGGTTTGATGCAGGATCCAGGATGCTTAGGGCTGGTGCACTGGGATGACCCAGAGGGATGATACGGGGAGGGAGGTGGGAGGGGGGTTCAGGGTGGGGAACATGTGTATACCCATGGTGGACTCATGTTGATGTATGGCAAAACCAATACAATATTGTAAAGTAATTAGCCTCCAATTATAATAAATAAATTTAAAGTTAAAAAATTAAAAAATAAAATAAAAGTTGTCCACCTCCATTCTCTCTGAATCTTTCCTGAACTACCTATTAAACTATAGACTCACCTAGATGGGGTCTATGAGAGGAAAATCTGTGTGGATATGCAAATTCCTCCCTGGATGGTTGATAGTGAAAACTGAAGCTCTGTTGCCAGGAAGGTACCTCAGCCTGAATTTTTACTCCAAAAGCATCAACCATGTCCTGTGAAGCTCAAGGTTCTACATCTACAGGGACTGTAACAAAGGAGATATTTACAGCTCCTTATGTCTGCTCATTAGGCACTGTTTCCTTTGTTACTCTGATCTCAGAACACATCACTTCCCTGTGGGACACTAGAAACAGAATAAATTTTTCCTGCTGAAAATCTGTTCCCAGGAGACAAGGTTGGATATCAGTTGAATCTAGTTTGTATTCAGATTAGTCGCTCAGTCCTGTACGACTCTTTGCGATGCCATGAATCGCAGCACGCCAGGCCTCCCTGTCCATCAACCAACTCCTGGAGTTCACTCAGACTCACGTCCATCGAGTCAGTGATGCCATCCAGCCATCTCATCCTCTGTCTAGTTTGTATTACTCCTTATGAATTCTCCAGGCTCCCAGAGGTCTAACTTCCTTGCACTTTATCCTAACCTTCAGTTATCATTTTCTAGTCTGAAAAGGAGGAACCTATTTTGACTAGTTTCCATGGACTTCTAAATTATTGTCTTGTTCCAAGTATCAGGCTCCTCAGTTCTGTCTTGTCACTACAAAGATTTGGAGTGACGGACATTAAAGCCCTTGGCGTGTCACAGCTCTCAGGTCTTGGACAGACCATGTTATAGCTCTTAGGTTTCAAACAGACCGTGTTATAGCTCTTAGACAAATCAGTGTTACAGCTCCATGTTACAGCTCTATTTAATTTAGAAAATAGCAGGAAAATCCATCCTCAAGGCATGAGTGAATGTCGACCCAAAGACACAAAGAGAAGAGTTCCCCAGCATGTGGGAGAGAGACCCCAGGCCCTTTGGCTCCTCTTTTTATATGTCTTTTTTCTCCACCTAGGCCTCTCTTATGTAAATTGGGCTAGCCAGGAGCACTATTTGTTCTACCTGAGGTCCTCACTCTGGTTCCTTTGTTCTTTTTTCGCAGGCGTTTCCCTTCCTTGTCTTTTAGCCACCACCATTCTGGACTCCTATAGGTAGAATAACTACCTAGCACAAGGATCAATAGCTCCTGATATATCCAGAATATTGGTAATCCCTCTTCAACAAAAGAGTTGTATTGTTTGCTACAAAACCATATGTAATCTTTGGCTTCATGTGATGTTTGACAAATCAGGAGATTTAACTATAATTTAGAGCAGTTATTTACTCCTCTTTAAAAAGATTTGTTACATGACATATTTAGGTATATATTTAAATCACCCACAGAATTGTTGTTGTTCAGCCACTAAATTGTGTCCAAATCTTTGTGATCCCATGGACTGCAGCCCGCCAAGATCCTCTGTCCTTCATTATCACTGGAAATTGCTCAAATTCATGTCTATCAAGTCAGTGATGCTATCTAACCATCTCATCCTCTGCTGCCCCCTTCTCCTCCTGTCCTCAATCTTTCCCAGCATCAGGGTCTTTTCCAATGAGTCAGTTCTTCTCATCAGCTGGCTAAAGTATTGGATTTTCAGCTCCAGCATCAGTCCTTCCAATGTATATTCAGGGTTGATTTCCTTTAGGATTGATTGGTTTTATCTCCTTGCTATCTAAGGGACTCTCAAGAATCTTCTCCAGCACCATAGTTTGGAATATATCATTTTTCCAAACATTTGCTTTTTAATTGAAAGATAATTGCTTTACAAAATTTTGTTGTTTTCTGCCAAACATCAACATGAATCAGCCACAAGTATATATATATATATATATATATATATCCCCTCCTCTTGAAACTCATTCCCATCTCCCACCCCATACCACCCCTCTAGGTTGTTACAGAACCGTTATCACCCAAAACTTGTGGCTTTCTGTCCATCTGAAGGTTCTTAATTTCCCTTGTCTGCCTATGGTCCTCACTGTTTATGTGACATGGGATTTCCTGCCATCTGTCCCTGCCCCAATTTCTCTGTTCATCCTTAGCCACCTGCCTGCTGTCACACACTGACACAGTGAGCAGCTGTTTGGGAACAGATGGCTCAGTGGTAAAGAACCCACCTGCCTTTGCAGGAGATGTAAGAGACTTGAGTTCCATCACTGAGTCAGAAAGACTCCTGGGAGTAGCAAATAGCAACTGTAAAATGAAAACATCTCCTGCCATATCAATAAACAAGAAATGTCACAGCCATCAGCTATCTCTGGCCTCCAAATGTGGAATGGCGGGGGGTGGACTCCTAAGACTACAACCCAGCAGGAGCTACCACACGCCCAGTGGGGGAATGCAAGAAGCAGCCATTTGCCACAGTTTCTCCTCCTTAAGAAGAACAAGGAAACAGGATTTGGCCCAAGATAGCCAAGGTGCATATGAAAGGAATGAATTCAGTGAGTCCAGAGGCTTACATCTTCCCATACAGAGAAGGCTCAACTCCTTAATTTGATATCTGACTTTGATGTTCAGCCTGCCTGCTCCCTTTGTTGCAAAGGTGTATAGCCTGACTCCCCCTCCTTTCTCCTTGGAACAGTTTTCTCAGAGCTACTGAGATGCTGTCTCCAAGGCTGGGGACAGTCCCACAAATAAAGTAACTCTCTACTTTCAGGTTGTGACTGTATTTTTTAGTCAACACAACCCATTCTAATATTCTTTCCTGGAAAATTCCATGGACAGAGGAGACTGCTGGGCTACAGTTCATGAGGTCACAAACAGCTGAACACAACTGGGCACACACACACACACACACAAGTGAAACCCATTAACAGTATAGGAGCTATATTTTGATATTCTTTCTATTTTGAAGTTTTGTCTCTGGTTTACTTACTCCCTTTGTCTGGATTTCCACTCGAAATCAGGATTCAGAACACTGTTCAGTTCAGTTCAGTTCAGTCGCTCAGTCGTGTCCGACCCTTTGCGACCCCATGAGTCGCAGCACACCAGGCCTCCCTCTCCATCACCAACTCCCAGAGTTCACTCAGATTCACGTCCATCGAGTCGGTGATGCCATCCAGCTATCTCATCCTCTGTTGTCCCCTTCTCCTCCTAGCCCCAATCCCTCCCAGCATCAGAGTCTTTTCCAATGAGTCAACTCTTCGCATGAGGTGGCCAAAGTACTGGAGTTTCAGCTTTAGCATCATTTCTTCCAAAGAAATCCCAGGGCTGATCTCCTTCAGAATGGACTGGTTGGATCTCCTTGCAGTCCAAGGAACTCTCAAGAGTCTTCTCCAACACCACAGTTCAAAAGCATCAATTCTTCGGCACTCAGCCTTCTTCACAGTCCAACTCTCACATCCATACATGACCACAGGAAAAACCATAACCTTGACTAGACGGACCTTAGTCGGCAGAGTAATGTCTGTGCTTTTGAATATGCTATCTAGGTTGGTCATAACTTTCCTTCCAAGGAGTAAGCGTCTTTTAATTTCATGGTTGCAGTCACCATCTGCAGTGATTTTGGAGCCCCAAAAAATAAAGTCTGACACTGTTTCCACTGTTTACCCCTCTATTTCCCATGAAGTGATGAGACCGGATGCCATGATCTTCGTTTTCTGCATGTTGAGCTTTAAGCCAACTTTTTCACTCTCCTCTTTCACTTTCATCAAGAGGCTTTTTAGTTCCTCTTCACTTTATCACAGAACAAATTGTAGTCACAGCCTGTTTCAGTAAAAAGTTTTTACTGAACACAGCATAGTGGATTGAATGGTGGGCCCTCACCAAGATATGTCTACATCCTAACCCCTCATACCTGTGAATGTGACCTTATTTGGTGGGAAAAAAAAAAAAAAAAAAAAAACCTCTTACAGATATAATTGAGGACTTTTAGTGAGATCAACTTAGATTATACAGGTGGACCCAAAATCCAATGACAAATGTATTTATAAGAGATACAGAGAGGAGATACACGGGTTTGAGAAAAAAATTGTGAAACTTGGGTATCCTTTCCTGGTCCAATGTGGTCCTCACCAACACGTGTTTATTTTTTTTCTCTTTGATAGTAGCCATTCTATCCGTCCCTGAAGGAAGAAATGGCAATTTCCAGTATTCTTGCCCAGAAAATCCCATGGAAAGAGAAGCCTGGTGAGCTACACACTCCCCAAGGGTTGCAAAAAATTGGACACGAATGAGCAACTAAGCACAGCACAACATTCTAACCATGGGAAGTGTATCTCTTGTTTAAATAGTGGCTTTGGTGTCCATTCCTTTGGTGATTAATGATTTTGGGCCTCTTTTCACTTGCCCGTTGACAAATCTGATGCCTTCCTTGGAAAACAGTCCATTGAGGATCCCCTGCTAATTGTTTTAATATGGTTGCTTTTTTGTATTGAGTTGATTGAATTCTTTGTATTTTTTGATAAAAAAAAATTCTTCTTTGGGAATATAATTTGCAAATACATTTCCCCATGAGAAGGTTGCCTTTTAATTTTGTTGGTGGTGTCCTTCACTTTTTCAAAGCTTTTTAGTCTGATGTAATTCCCTTTGCTTGCTTTTACCTTTTCATTGACTGAAGAGATGCATCCGCAAATGTATTTATAATTTTAATGTCAAAGAGGTACAGCCCATGTTTTGTTCTATGATTTTCAATGTTTAAGGTCTCAAATCTAAGTTTTTAATCTGTATTGAGTTTATTTTTGTATACTAGCATAGTAGTGCAGATCCATTTCATTCTTTTGTACCAAGTGGTACTGGAAAACATTCCTTTCCACATTGTGACTCAATTACCAAACTGAAGAAGTTATAGTTATTTTAATGATTTTTCCCTCTAAAATTTACATGGTAATTTTAAACAACTCATTTTGATATAGAGTTGAAATTTTTCTGATTCTGTCACCTTAGGCATAGTTTTGTGTCATTCAAGGTAAAAGAGAACATTTCAACATTTCTTTTTTTTTTCTTTTTTTAAAAATTAGTTTATTTATTTTTTACTTTACAATACTGTATTGGTTTTGCCATACATCAACATGAATCTGCCACAGATGTACATAAGTTCCCACTCCTGAACCCCCTTCCCACCTCCCTCCCCATACCATCCCTCTGGGTTATCCCAGTGCACCAGGCCCAAGCATCCAGTATCCTGCATCAAAACTAGACTGGCAATTCATTTCTTGTAAGATATTATACATGTTTCAATGCCATTCTCCCAAATCATCCAGCCCTCGCCCTCTCCCACAGAGTCAAAATGTCTGTTCTGTACATCTGTGTCTCTTTTGCTGCCTCACATACAGGGTTATTGTTACCATCTTTCTCAATTCCATATATATGTGTTAGTATACTGTATTGGTGTTTTTCTTTCTGGCTTACTTCACTCTGTATAATAGGCTCCAGTTTCATCCACCTCATTCGACCTGATTCAAATGTATTCTTTCTGATGGCTGAGTAATACTCCATTGTGTATATGTACCACAGCTTTCTTCTCCATTCATCTGCTAATGGACATCTAGGTTGCTTCCATGTCCTGGCTATTATAAACAGTGCTGTGATGAACATTGGGGTACACGTGTCTCTTTCAGTTCTGGTTTACTCAGTGTGTATGCCCAGCAGTGGGATTGCTGGGTCATAAGGCAGTTCTATTTCCAGTTTTTTAAGGAATCTCCACACTCTTCTCCATAGTGGCTGTACTAGTTTGCATTCCCACTAACAGTGTAAGAGGGTTCCCTTTTCTCCACACCCTCTCCAGCATTTATTGCTTGTAGACTTTTGGATCGCATCCATTCTGACTGGTGTGAAGAGTTACCTCATTGTGGTCTTGATTTGCATTTCTCTGATAATGAGTGATGTTGAGCATCTTTTCATGTGTTTGTAAGCCATCCATATGTCTTCTCTGGAGAAATGTCTATTTAGTTCTTTGGCCCATTTTTTGGTTGGATCTTTTTTTTTTTTTTTTTCCTGGAACTGAGCTGCAGGAGTTGCTTGTATATTTTTGAGATTAGATGTTTGTCAGTTGCTTCATTTGCTATTATTTTCTCCCATTCCGAAGGCTGTCTTTTCACCTTGCTTATAGTTTCCTCTGTTATGCAGAAGCTTTTAAGTTTAATTAGGTCCCATTTGTTTATTTTTGCTTTTATTTCCAATATTCTGGGAGGTGGGTCATAGAGGATCCTGCTGTGATTTATGTCAGAGAGTGTTTTGCCTATGTTCTCCTCGAGGAGTTTTATAGTTTCTGGTCTTACGTTTAGATATTTAATCCATTTTGAGTTTATTTTTGTGTATGGTGTTAGAAATTTTTTAGTTTCATTCTTTTACAAGTGGTCGACCAGTTTTCCCAGCACCACTTGTTAAACAGATTGTCTTTACTCCATTGTATATTCTTGCCTCCTTTGTCAAAGATAAGGTGTCCATAGGTGTGTGGATTTATCTCTGGGCTTTCTATTTTGTTCCATTGATCTATATTTCTGTCTTTGTGCCAGTACCATACTGTCTTGATGACTGTGGCTTTGTAGTAGAGCCTGAAGTCAGGCAGGTTGATTACCTCGTATAGCCAAAGCAATCTTGATAAAGAAGAATGGAACTGGAGGAATCAACATTTCTTATAAAGCATTCTAGTGATGCTAAGTTCCCAGTTTTAGTTCGTCTGCAGAAGCCTTTATTTCGCTTTCCTATCTGAAAGATAGAGGCTTCCCCAAAAGCTCAGGGGTAAAGAATCCGCTTGCAATACAGAAGATTCAGGAGACAAGGGTTCTATCCCTGGGTCCGGAAGATACCCTGGAGGAGGAAATGGCAACCCACTCCAGTATTCTTGCCTGGAACATCCCAAGGGCAGAGGAGTCTGGTGGGCTACAGTCCAGACCATGGGGTTGTAAAGAGTAAGCCAACAGCTAATCACACACACACACACACACACACACACATCTGAAGTTTAACCTTGCTGAATAGAGTATTCTTGGCTGACGTTTATTATCTTTCAATATTTTGAGAAAGTCATTTCATTCTCTCTCGTCCTGTGGAGTTTCTCCCAGAAGTCTGCTGATACCCTCGTAAAGGTACCTTTTTAGGTTATATTTAATATTCTTTCTTTGTCATTGACTTTCAACAGCTTTAATATGTCTGTCTTGGAGTAGGTCTTTTGCACTGAGACATTTAGGTGTCCTATTATGATAGCTTTGTGGACTTGTACATATAGTTCCTTCCCCAAGCTTGGAAAATTCTATTATCTCTATAAATAATCTCTGTTCCTTTCTCTCCCTTTTTATTCTTTTTCTTCTGGGATAAAGTTAAAGTGAAGTCGCTAAGTCATGTCCGAATCTTTGTGACCCTGTGGACTGTAACCTATCAGGCAACTCCGTCCATGAGATTTTCTAGACAAGAATACTGGAGTGGGTTGCCATTTCCTTCTCCAGGGGATCTTCCCGACCCAGGGATCGAACCCAGGTATCCCACATTGTAGGCAGAGGCTTTACCATCTGAGCTACTGGAGAACACATTATTTTTCTTACCTCTTCTGATGGAGTCAGATGTTTCTCACAGAATATCCTCATTAAAAATCTTAGTTCTGTCTTCACTTCTCCTAAATCACTCTACCTTTCAGCTCACTGTTCCTCACATCCATAATGCATCCTTTACTTCCAGTGTTTTCTAAGGCACATTTTATCTCATTTATTGAGTTGTTCAGCTCCAGAATTTCTGCTTGGTCATGTCTGAGTTTTCATCTTTTTGGATGTTTCTGTTATGTTCATTATTATTTTTATCCCTGAGCTTATTAAAGTGCCTTTATCAGTTTTACTATAACTTGTTGAGTTTCTTCCAGATGTTGCTTTGAATTTTCTATTTAATCACAATTTTCCATGATGTTAATATTAGTTCATGGAAAATTCTTGTTTCCCTTTTGTGAGTCCATGTTTCTCTGGTTTTTCATGGTGCTCACTAGATTTCTCATCTGCCAGTGCATTTGAAATAGCAAACACCTGCTTTATATGGGGAAAACTTTGTTTATTTTGATTCTAAGAATTCAGAAACCTATATGCAGCCCAGCAAGCAACAGTTAGAACTGGACATGGAACAACAGACTGGTTCCAAATAGGAAAAGGAGTACATCAAGGCTGTATGTTGTCACCCTGCTTATTTAACTTCTATGCAGAGTGCATCATGAGAAATGCTGGGCTGGAATCAAGGTTTCTGGGAGAAATATCAATAACCTCAGATATGCAGATGACACCACCCTTATGGCAGAAAGTGAAGAGGAGCTAAAAAGCCTCTTGATGAAAGTGAAAGAGGAGAGTGAAA
Source organism: Capricornis sumatraensis (assembly GCF_032405125.1). Lineage (NCBI taxonomy): Eukaryota > Metazoa > Chordata > Mammalia > Artiodactyla > Bovidae > Capricornis > Capricornis sumatraensis. Next base: position 11,004,573 of record NC_091077.1, read on the forward strand.
AAGTTGGCTTAAAGCTCAACATTCAGAAAACGAAGATCATGGCATCTGGTCCCATCACTTCATGGGAAATAGATAGGGAAACAGTGGAAACAGTGTCAGACTTTATTTTAGGGGGCTCCAAAATTACTGCAGGTGGTGACTGCAACCATGAAATTAAAAGACGCTTACTCCTTGGAAGAAAAGTTATGACCAACCTAGATAGCATATTCAAAAGCACAGACATGACTTTGACAACAAAGGTCCATATAGTCAAGGCTATGGTTTTTCCTGTGGTCATATATGGATGTGAGAGTTGGACTGTGAAGAAAGCTGAGTGCCAAAGAATTGATGCTTTTTAGCTGTGGTGTTAGAGAAGACTGTTGAGAGTCCCTTGGACTGCAAGGAGATCCAACCAGTCCATTCTGAAGGAGATCAGCCCTGGGATTTCTTTGGAGGGAATAATGCTGAAGCTGAAACTCCAGTACTTTGGCCACCTCATGCGAAGAGTTGATTCATTGGAAAAGACTGATGCTGGGAGGGATTGGGGGCAGGAGGAGAAGGGGACGACCCAGGATGAGATGGCTGGATGGCATCACTGACTCGATGGACGTGAGTCTGAGTGAACTCCAGGAGTTGGTGATGGACAGGGAGGCCTGGCGTGCTGCAATTCATGGGGTTGCAAAGAGTCGGACATGACTGAGTGACTGAACTGAACTGAAGTGAAGAATTCAGATTAACTAGAAACCCTTCTTTGTTTTTCAGTTAAGCTCTATTGAACAAGGTTTTAGTTTCTTCTATATGACCTACAACTGCCTATAATTGAGAAACTGCAGTGTCTGCCCTTCAGTGTTCCTACCAGATGTTTTGCCTGGTGCCTTGTAGTCACTGCTGGTGCCTCCAAGGGTCACTGATGCCTCCAGGTCCACTGATGCCTTGTTGCTGTCACTGTCTTTCCTGTGGTTGGCATCTCTGCTGTGGGAATCAGGACAGTGGGTACTTTTCATCAGCCAGGGTCACCCGGTTCGAGGTCCCCACCACCATCTTCCTGTGCTTGTAGATGATGCTGCATCTGGAAGTCCAGGGTCAAGTGTTCCATCTCACTGGTGCTCTGGGTCCATGGGCTCAGCTGCCTCAACCATAGCACTGGACCAGGGACGCTGATTCTACCGTTGCTGTGGTTCTACTTCCCCTTCATGTGCTACATATATGTGAATCTCTGGAGGTCTGGTGTCTTGAGCAGAGGAAACTTTCTTGAAGTATAGATGTTTTACTAATAGTAGAATGAAAAGGAGAGACAAAGGGAGTACCTTATGTTATCATGATGCTGACATACTAATGATAAACTCATTTTTCCATAAACTCTAACATAACAGGCACTCATAATGGAGAAAACTATCATTTACCAGTGAAGAAAGAAGTACACTATGCAAAAACCTTTAGAATTACAACATAGAGAAAGACAGATGAATATAGACTCATGAGGAGCACAGCAGAGATCAGAACAACTCCACTCTACACAGCTTCATTTGATAGTTAAGGGGTTATATTAAAACATTTATAATTAGGATGAGTTCTAATGTAGCAATGTCCAATGACATGACATAAAAGTGAACAGAACTGAGAACAATATTAATAAACTAATTCTTATCATTCTAGACATTTATACAATATTTAAATACAAGTTACACTGCTTTTAAATTTTATGTCAGATAATTGTATTTTTTTAAAAAGTGACTCCATTTAGATTTCATTTCAGGTGGGTAGGATATTGGAAGACAAGTTTGTTTGCTCAAATTGTGACCCTGTGTCATGTGACCAAACAGATATTAAGGCTCTCCAGTGTGTCCTTTTTTGATCATGATGATCCATACATATATTTTAACATAGAATCTTAGACCTTGAGTAACACAAGTGTTAGGGGCATAGACCCTTTGCATAGTCAAAAGTTCTCATATAATTTTATAGTCATCTCTTTATACCCAATAATTCAACCAACTTTATTTAAAATAATATGATTTATCTTGGTTGTCAACTATATATTTTTTTTTATTTTATTTTATTTTTTATTTTATTTTTTTACTTTACAATATTGTATTGGTTTTGGCATACATTGACATGAATCCGCCAAGGCAGTACATGTGTTCCCCATTCTGAACCCCCCTCCCACCTCCTTCCCCATCTCATCCTGCACAGTCATCCAGTGCACCAGCCCTAAGCACCCTGTATCATGCATCGAACCTGGACTGGTGATTCATTTCACATATGATAATATACATGTTTCAATACCATTCTCCCAAATCATTCCACCCTTGCCCTCTCCCACAGAGTCCTGAAGACTGTTCTATACATCTGTGTCTCTTTTGCTGTCTCACATATAGGGTTAATGTTACCATCTTTCTAATTTCCATATATATGCGTTAGGCTACTGTATTGGTGTTTTTCTTTCTGGCTTACTTCACTCTGAATAATAGGCTCCAGTTTCATCCACCTCATTAGAACTGATTCAAATGTATTCTTTTTAATGGCTGAGTAATACTCTTGTGTATATGTACCGCAGCTTTCTTATCAATTCGTCTGCTGATGGAATTCTAGGTTGCTTCCATGTCTTGGCTATTATAAACAGTACTGCGATGAACAGTGGGGTACACGTGTCTATTTCAGTTCTGGTTTCCTCAGTGTGTATGCCCAGCAGTAGGATTGCTGGGTATTATGGCAGTTCTATTTCCAGTTTTTTAAGGAATCTTCATAGTGGCTGTACTAGTTTGCATTCCCACCAACAGTGTAACACATAACGATATGATAAGTTCTCCATAGTGGCTGTACTAATTTGCATTCCCACCAACAGTGTAAGAGGGTTCCCTTTTCTCCACACCCTCTCCAGCATTTATTGCTTGTAGACTTTTGGATAGCAGCCATTCTGACTGGCAAGAAAGGATACCTCATTGTGGTTTTGATTTGCATTTCTTTGATAATGTGATGTTGAACATCTTTCATGTGTTTGTTAGCCATCTGTATGTCTTCTTTTCAGAAATGTCTGCTTAGTTCTTTGGCCTAATTTTTGATTATGTCGTGTATTTTCCTGGAATTGAGCTGAAAAAGTTGCTTGTATATTTTTGTGATTAATTCTCTGTCAGTTGCTTCATTTGCTATTATTTTCTCCCGTTCTGAAGGCTGTCTTTTGACCTTGCTTATAGTTTCCTTTGTTTGAAGAAGCTTTTGATTTTACACTAGGATTTTTTTTATTTTTTTAATTTAAATTTGTTTATTTTAATTGGAGGTATTTGTTTTGCCATACATCAACATGAATCTGCCATGGGTGTACACGTTTCCCCATCCTGAACCCCCCTCCCACCTCCCTCCTCGTACCGAAGCTTTTAATTTTAATTAGGTCCCATTTATTTATTTTTGCTTTTATTTCTAATATTCTGGGAGGTGTGTCATAGAGGATCCTGATGTGGTTTACATAGGAAAGTGCTTTGCCTATGTTTTCCTCTAGGAGTTTAATAGTTTCTGGTCTTAAGTTTAGATCTTTAATCCACTTTGAGTTTATTTTTGTGTAATGTGTTAGAAAGTTTTCTAGTTTCATTCTTTTACAAGTGGTTGACCAGATTTCCCAGCACCACTTGTTAAAGAGATTGTCTTTTCTCGATTGCATATTCTTGCCTCCTTTGTCAAAGATAAGGTGTCCATAGGTGCGTGGATTTATCTCTGGGCTTTCTATTTTGTTCCATTGATCTATATTTCTGTCTTTTTGTCAGTACCATACTGTCTTGATGACTGTGGCTTTGTAGTAGAGCCTGAAGTCAGGCAGGTTGATTCCTCCAATTCCTCCAGATCCATTCTTCTTTCTCAGATTGCTTTGGCTATTCGAGGGTTTTTCCCCATGCAAATGGTGAAATTATTTGTTCTAGCTCTGTGAAAAATACCGTTGGTAGCTTGATAGGGGTTGCATTGAATCTATAGATTACTTTGGGTAGTACACTCATTTTCACTATATTGATTCTTCCAATCCATGAACATGGTATATTTCTCCATCTATTTGTGTCCTCTTTGATTTCTTTCACCAGTGTTTTATAGTTTTCTGTATATAGGTCTTTTGTTTCTTTAGGTAGATATATTCCTAAGCATTTTATTCTTTTCATTGCAATGGTGAATGGAATTGTTTCCTTAATTTCTTTTTCTACTTTCTCATTATTAGTGTGTAGGACTGCAAGAATTTCTGTGTGTTGATTTTATATCCTGCAAATTTACTATATTCATTGATTAGCAATTTTCTGGTGAAATCTTTTTTCTTTTTTTTTCATTGGTAGTAAAGTTTGTTGTTTTTTATTTTTTTAATTTTAATTAGGGGCTATTTACTTTACAACATTGTATTGGTTTGCCATACATCAACATGAATCTGCCACATGTGTACACGTGGTGGAGTCTTTAGAGTTTTCTATGTAGAGGATCATGTCATCTGCAAACAGTGAGAGTTTTATTTCTTCTTTTCCAATTTGGATTCCTTTTATTTCTTTTTCTGCTCTGATTGCTGTGGCCAAAACTTCCAAAACTATGCTGACTATTAGTGGTGAGAGTGGGCACCTTTATCTTGTTCCTGACTTTAGGGAAAATGCTTTCAATTTTTCACCATTGAGGATAATGTTTATTGTGGGTTTGTCATATATAGCTTTTATTATGTAGGTATGTTCCTTCTATTCCTGCTTTCTGGAGGGTTTTTAATCATAAATGTATATTGAATTTTGTCAAAGGCTTTTTTTGCATCTATTGTGATAATCATATGGCTTTTATTTTTCAATTTGTTAACGTGGTGTATTATATTGATTAATTTGTGGATATTGAAGAATTCTTGCATCCCTTGGGATAAGGCCCACTTGGTCATGGTGTATGATCTTTTTAATGTGTTGTTGGATTCTGATTGCTAGAATTTTGTTAAGGATTTTTGCATCTATGTTCATCAGTGATATTGGCCTGTAGTTTTCTTTTTTTGTAGCATCTTTGTCAGGTTTTGATATTAGGGTGATGGTGGTCTCATAGAATGAGTTTGGAAGTTTAACTTCCTCTGCAATTTTCTGGAAGAGTTTGAGTAGGATAGGTGTTAGCTCTTCTCTAAATTTTTGGTGGAATTCAGCTGTGAAGCCGTCTGGACCTGGGCTTTTGTTTGCTGGAAGATTTCTGATTACAGCTTCAATTTCAGTGCTTGTGATGGGTCTGTTAAGATTTTCTATTTCTTCCTGATTCTTTGGAAAGTTGTACTTTTCTAAGAATTTGTCCATTTCTTCCACATTGTCCATTTTGTTGGCATATAATTGCTGATAGTAGTCTCTTATGATCCTTTGTATTTCTGTGTTGTCTGTTGTGATCTCTCCATTTTCATTTCTAATATTATTGATTTGATTTTTCCTCCTTTGTTTCTTGATGAGTCTGGCTAATGGTTTGTTAATTTTATTTATCCTCTCAAAGAACCAGCTTTTGGGTTTGTTGATTTTTGATATGGTCTCTTTTGTTTCTTTTGCATTTATTTCTGCCCTAATTTTTAAGATTTCTTTCCTTCTACTAACCCTGGGTTTCTTCATTTCTTCCTTTTCTAGTTGCTTTAGGTGTAGAGTTAGGCTATTTATTTGACTTTTTTCTTGTTTCTTGAGGTATGCCTGTATTGCTATGAACCTTCCCCTTAGCACTATTTTACAGTGTCCCACAGGTTTGGGGCTATTGTGTTTTCATTTTCATTCTTTTCTATGCATATTTTGATTTCTTTTTTGATTTCTTCTGTGATTTTTTGGTTATTCAGCAGAGTGTTCATGATTGTTTCAGGAAGACAAATGAAAATTACTTGGGATGTCATATGAGTTTTTAAAATTAATTTTTTAAATAGGAGGATAATTGCTTTACAATGTTGTGTTGGTTTCTGCCTTACAACAACAGGAATCAGACATAACTATATGTATCCTTCCCACCCCTTCATCCCACCCCCCTAGGATATCACCATTTTGAGAAGCAATTATTCTTAATACATCTGTGATGAACCACCAGAAGAATGGGATTTCCAAACATTTCTACTCTAAAGTTAGGATAATTTTGAAGTAGGAAACAGTATTATACTGTCTGAATATCAAGCTGATGAAAAAACTTAAAGACAGTTACTAAAATTTGCATAGAGAAGCTGAATCAAAATAAAAGGGAAATCTGAGGAAATAAATAGAAGTGTTTTATTCTACAAAGATCAAAGCATTGCAATATCTGCTTCCAAGTCTTTGAGTCATGTGATCGAGAAAACATTCATTTCCTTCATATAACTGGCAGTTTTATACCTGGCATCCCCAAATAGAATCTCTTCAGAGACCTCTTTATGTCTTTGTTCCTCAGACTGTAGATGAAGGGATTCAGCATGGGCATGACCACAGTGTACATCACTGAGGCTGTTGCACTTGTGTGTGAGCTGTGTGTAACAGCAGGGCTAAGGTACACTCCTAAGACTGTACAATAAAATAAGGAGACAACTGAGAGGTGAGATGCACAGGTGGAAAATGCTTTATACTTCCCCTGAGCTGATGAGATTCCAGTTATGGAGGAAACTATTTTAAAGTAAGAGTAGATTATGCCAGCAAAAGGACCACCACCAAAGAGAGCAGTTGAAAAATAGATCACTATGTTATTGAGAAAAGTGTCAGAACAAGAAAGTTGTATCACCTGGTTGAGTTCACAGAAAAAGTGGTGGATTTCCAAGTCTGAACAGAAGGACAATCGCAACACCATCAAACTGTGTAACAGGGAATACATGATATTCATTATCCAGGACAGAAGCACCAGCAGTCCACAGAGTTGGGGGCTCATGATGACCATGTACTGCAGGGGTTGGCAAATGGCCATGTACCGATCATAGGCCATCACAGCCAGGAGAATGTCATCTAATCCTGCAAAGAATATGTAAAAATACATCTGGGTGACACAAGCCTCATAGGTGATAACTTTGCTATGTGTCTGGATGTTCCACAGCATATTTGGGGTGGTGGTGGAGGTGAAACAGACGTCTACAAAGGACAGGTTGGAGAGGAAGAAGTACATGGGGGTGTGGAGGTGGGGGTCTGAGCTGACAAGCAAGATGATAAGCAGATTTCCAAACAGAGTGATCAGGTACATGGAGAGGAAAATCGTAAATATGAGGGGCTGCAGTTCTGATTCCTCTGAAAATTCCAGAAGAAGAAATTTTGAAATTTGTGTATTGTTCTCCAGTTCCATATGGCAAATGTGACTATTGGGAGGAAAAAAGAGCAACATGATTAATTTTCACTTAAATGGGCATACCTGAAATAGCTGAAATACTATAATTTCTATTTTGCAGGCAAGAAATTGATGTTAATATGTTGCATATATATGAATTTTTCTTGACGATATACCTCATTTCATCTCTGACTAGAATTTTTATTGTCCCATTCTCAGTAAATTTACAAGGGTTTCGATCCCTGGGTCAGGAAGATCCCCTGGAAAAGGGGATGCCTACCGACTCAAGTATTCTTGCCTGGAGAATTCCATGGACAGAGGATCCTGGCAGGCTACAGTTCATGGGGTCACAAAGAATCAGACACGACTGAGCTACTAACACTTTCACTTTACAGTTTGAATGAGAAACTCTTTCATGCCTTTGAGAAACATGTATTGAGAGCCAACATGTCCCAAGGACAAAGAGGGATGCAGAAAAACAAATCTCTACATTCCAAAAATGGAGATAGATGATATTAAAATAAATAAATTTATATTTTAAAAAAATATGTCAGAAGGTGACAGATGTTATGAAGAAAATAAAACCAGATACAAAGGAGAGAGTAGTAATAGGAATTATTTTGCACTGAGTGTTCAGGCAAGGTCTGCAAACAAAGGGTTGTTTGAAGAGACATCAAGAAAGAGAGCAAAGCATCTAGTGTGATACCAGGAGAAGTGTGTTCCTGGAAGAGGGAGCTGCCAATACAAAGGATCGGAGGAAGATGCTGGTTCCACATGTTCAAATGCAAACAACAAAGCCAGTAAGGCAAAGGAATAGCAAGAGGCAGAGTGATTAGAGATGGCGTCAGGGAAGCTAAGGAAAAACATGGTCTCCCTGCTACAGCTGAACCTTCACTCCACAGAGAATCCCTCCTTCCAAGTTGTTCCCAGCACTTCAGAAATTTAGTTGCAAAGGCACCCTGTGAATTGAAGGAGATCTTCTTCTTAGTACCACCTGTTCACTGAGTTCTGGCCTCTCTCACCTTATTATGTCACTTTAATATATGACTGGGTGCTTCTGCTTTAAGAACTGCTCTCACTCCACAAGGCACAGACACACCGTAGCTTCCTGGACTGTGTTACTGTCATGATTTTCTCATCCAGAACCACCTTCCTTAGGTCATCAGTGGTGACAACTCAAGGTGGTCGGATCAGATTAAGTTTCTTCTAAAGAATTTTTTAAAGGTATCTAGAAATTCCACTTCATAAATTTCCAAGGAAGCAATAAAATTGAGGTTCCTGTCTGTTTGGGCCACCCGATGCAAATAGCCAACTCATTGGAAAAGACCCTGATACTCGGAAAGACTGAGAGCATAAGGAAAAGGGGGCAAAAGAGGATGAAATGGTTGGATGGCATCACTGATTCAATGGACATGAATTGGGGCAAACTCCAGGAGATGTTGAGGCACAAGGAAGCCTGGCATGGTAGAGTTACAAAGAATTGGAGACAAGTTGTTAACTGAGCAATGACAACAACCACCCAGTACTTAAAGAAATATAAAAAGTATTAGAGACAGATGGATTAAATGAAGGGAAAAGATCTAATGAGCTCCAGTGTCCCTGAGAAAATGTGACTAATAAAAATTTTCTTTGTTTGGGAACATTGCAAATTCAGCTACATATCCTTAATGCCCAGGTAAAATCATAAAGAAAAATATTTTTTGTCAATGGCAGAAACAGTAATACATATGTAATGTGAAAAAACATACAGATTTAATACCCCAAGAGAAAAATAACCAAAGGGAGTAAACTAAGAAATCAAAATGGAAACATGGAAAATGGAAATTTTCTGTGTGTGATATATTAATCAATAGAAGATTTGTTTCTCCTGAGTGTTTTTCATATTATTTTACAAATTATATTTCTGTGATCTGATACTGAATGAAGAAAGACCTGTCTATTTTCTTATGGGAGATATTTTTTTTTATTATTCTTGTGCCTAATTTTTTCTTTAATAAATCCAGTGGGCATAATTTAATTCTTGTTCTGGTCTTTGTCCAACATGCAAAGGTCTTTCTATACCATACTTATAAAGCCTTATAAATGAAAATTCATTGTTATTCTGGGTAAATATATTTGCATAATTTAAACCTGAGGACACTATGTTGTAGTCTGTGCTGTGCTGTGCTGTGCTGTGCTTAGTCACTGAGTTGTATCTGACTCTTTGCAACCCCATGGACTGTAACTCACCAGGCTCCTCTGTCCACTGGGACTCTTCAGACAAGAATACTGGAGTGGGTTGCCATGCCCTCCTGCAAGGGATCTTCCTAACCCAGGAATCAAAGCCAGGTCTCCTGCATTGCAGGTAAATTTTTTACTGTCTGAGCCACCAGGGAAGCCATTTTAGTCTACTGTACTGCAACTCTGTTGCTATAATGCAATATCAATAGAGACTTCAATTGTATTGTTCACTCATTTTTCCCAAAGATATGTGAATATATGTACATTTATTTAAAAATGCACTTAAGAAAGTTCGAAATAATGGAATAAAAAGAATAGCAAAACCAGTAAAACTAAAGGGTGATTTTGCATAATTGTATTAAATAAAACTGAGTGGAACATCAAAACTGAAACATGATATATAATAACAGTCATTGAACAATTACAACATTAAGTAATAATTAAGAAAAGACTTTGACTCAGGAGAATATAACATATAATTTACCCAGAAATTTTGGCACATAGCAGATGCTTTGCTATTATTTGTTGAATGATTAGGAATTAGGTCCCCTTAGATATGAACATTATCCTATAGGAGCACTATATTTCAATTTGGTTGGAAAAGTCCAGATTGTTGAATAAAACTTGGCATAAATTGCTGACTACCTGGAAGAAAATGAAGTGGTTCCTTATATAGCACATCTTTTATTCATTTATTTTTTAAATGAAAGTTTCCATTTAATTTCTTAGAATAAAAATTTAGTGCACAAATACAGTTTTAAAAAGGGAAACACGTGTATACCTGTGGCAGATTCATGTTGATGTATGGCAAAACCAATACAATATTGTAAAGTAATTAATCTGCAAAAAAAGGGGGGGGGACAAAGATCCCCAAAATAGTCTACTTTAGATGAACATATAAAAAACTACACATAAAATCAATAGGTGGGAAGACTATCATAATTAAGGTGAGAAAATCAGAAGTAAAGAGAAAGATTTAACTCTATGAAACTTAACATTTTTATGGTTAAAACACCCAACCAAAAGTGAATTGCAAAACCAATAATTTGTCAGCATTATTGAAAATGCATCTAACTGTTGAGAAATAGGTGTAAAATATATAGATGTATGATAATAAAAATTGACATGCTGATCAAATATATGAATCTTTACTCAAAGTGACTAATAGTTTAAAAATCACCAGGAAGTCTCATTCACAACCCTCAGCCTGGTGAAAACACTTATTGTAGATTGAGGTTGAAACTTCTAAACAGATATCACAGACATAAGGGGAGTTCTGTAATTTCACTAGCAAAAATGTGATGTGGAGAACATTTTGGAAACTACCTGTGACAGCTCTTGATTGTGGAGGCACTAATATTCTTTAACTCAGAGTTCCTCCACCTTTGCACTACTGGACATTCTCTGGCAGACCATTCTCTGTGGTGGGCTCTGCCCTGTATACTGTAGGATGTTTAGAAGCATCTTTGCCCATCATCTACCATTCATCAGTGTGATAGTGAAACATGTCTACTCATATTGCTAAGTGTCCCCTGGAGGACATAATTACCCTTGGTTGGGAAGCAGTTTTAAATTAACAAACTCCACATATTTTCATAATAATTTATAGCATACCTGCAAGTTGCTAAGAGACAGCAGATATGACAATTTCTCATCACAAGAAATAAATTGGAACTATGTGTGGTGACAGATGTTAACTAGATGTACTGTAGTGATCATTTAGTGATATAAACAAATACTGAATCAACATGCTGAATGCATGTAACTCATATGTTATTATGTGTCAGAAAAAGGAAGTGAAAGAAAGTGAAAGTCTCTCAGTTGTGTCTGATTCTTTAAGACCCCATGAACAGATAGTAGCCCACCAAGCTACTCTGTCCATGGAATTCTCCAGGCAAGAATAATAAGTGGATTGCCATATCCTTCTCCAGGGGATTTTCTCTTCTTAGGGATGGAACTCTGGTCTTCTGCATTGCAGGCAGATTCATTACCAACTGAGCCACAGTGTCAAATTACCCAAATTCTTTCTTGAAAGTGATGAAGAGGATGCTATATTTGACAGATTTGACCAAAAAAATGTATGAATGCTTATACAATCCCCACAGATATATCTATACATATATAAAAGAACTAAATGATGTTTTTTGTTTAAAAATATTCATGTTGAGGTATGGCAAAACCAATGTAATATTGTAAAGTAATTAACATCCAATTAAAATAAATAAATTTATTTTAAAAAAAGAAACTAAAAAGCTGTTCTTTCTTTCAAAGAATTAAATTTTTAAAAGGAATAATAGTACTCTGACACTACTATGTAAAATAAAAGTTACAGAGATATTTTTCAGTAGAGAAACACTCAATGCCTAACAAATCCACAAATATATTCAGCCTCACAGGTAATAAAATAATTGAAAAGTAAATCTCTGGACATACATCTTTTCACCTGTGTAACTACGTTGTTGTTTTTTTTTTTTCTTGTGTGAATACCCACCATGAAAAAAGATACTGTAACATGTAGGTTTCATTCATAGATATTGCAAGGGTATATTTGCAAACAGTCTTCAGTTTAGATCTTTCTCCTCCATGTGAAAACAGAATCTAATATATCCTGTCTTACAATAAAAAGAAATGTCCTTACCTAATTGTCTGACCCTCCGGGTAATACCTTATTTGTCCACTCCTGTTAATCAACAAGATTCCTGGGCTCATGTTCTACTTTTACTGGTTTAGCAGTTTAGGCCTCCCATTCCTTCTTCTATTGGGCTTCCACTAGCATGATTTAATTGTTAAAAGCGACATTCTTTTTTCCAAGCACAATGTTTACTTGGAAAGCCAGCAAACAACCACAGTGATCTCTGACCTCTGGGCTATGCTAGATTGGTCCTCAGGTGACCTCAGGTACACATTCCTGGCTTCCCTCCTCTCTGATCCTCTCCCGAAGTATCTGTGGAGTTCTCAGGTTCACCTGCTTGGAAACTCTGCATGGAAGTTTTCCCTGCGAAGATCAAAATCCCCCACCCCCTAAATAATTGGTGATGGAGACCAAAGTTTGTCCCTAAACAAGACAACAGCATTGGTCTCTCAGCCAGATTTAGGACTGTATAAGCAAAGACCATGTACTATCCAACCACAGTGGCATAGGCTGAGAAACTGCAGCAGAGGAGATATTTGTAGCTTCCTGTGTCAGCTCATTAGGCATGTTTCCTCTTGTCACTCCAACCTCTATATACATGATTTTCCTGGGAGATATTGGTCTGGACAGAACGGAATTTTTTCCTGCTGATTCTCTGTTCCTAAGAGACTGCATTATAAGTTAGGTGAATTCAATTTTTATCACTCCTTCTCATTTAACTCTTCTGCTTCCAAAAGGCTAAGCCTCCCAGAACCTCATTACATCCCTGAGTTCAAATTTTCTCATATGGGCATATGTCTTGACTAGGTCCTTAGGGTCTTGATTGCTTTGATTAGTGGTTGCAATACAACCCCTGAAATATCTGAGAATTAATTTTTCTCTCTTCAAAATGGGGGCTAACTCCACTTCTTTCATGTAAAACTTGACTATTAAAATCTTTGGTTTCAAGACAGTTTTATAAAGGCAATAAGGATTTCCTACTGATAGTAACATCTGTCATTTACCCCTCATTATAAAACATTAAAATTATAAAAGATATATTTAGATGTTGTTCTGTAACACTAGTTTAGAACATTACAGGGACTGTCAAGTTTCATCTTGACAACTGTGTGTTCTATGAGTTAGAATGTATAAAAACTCCATTCAACACTGCAGAAATGGTACTGAGGGATTTAATGTTCTGCTTAAAGGTATAAACAAAGTAAGGGATGGAATCTTGGTTGGAATTGGTCAAGATACTTTCAGTTCTCAAACTCTGGGCAGTGATTCTCAATCAGAGATGATTTTGTCCCTGGGGATATTTGACAATGCCTAAAAGATGCTACTAATCCCCAGTATACAGCAGGATAGCACGCTGTACCTTTCCTGCCTCAAATGCCAAAAGTGAGAATGTGTGTGTGTTTAGTTCCTCAGTTGTGTCTGACTCTTTGCGATGTCATGGATGGTAGCCAGCCAGGCTCCTCTGTCAGTGGCATTTCCCAGGTAAGAATATTGGAGTTGATTGCCATTTCCTTCTCCAGGGGATTTTCTCCACCCAGGGATCAAAGGGTCACCTGCATTGCAGGCGGATTCCATACCATCTGAGTCACCAGGGAAGCCTGTAAGAAAGTAAGAAAATCTGTCTTTAGACCAGAACTTCTATAGGTTCTTTGTGCATACAAATCATCAAGGTTTGCAGTTCAAATGCACATAGTGACTCATCAGGTCTCTAGAGGGCCCAGGGACTGCCTTTGCAGCAAAATCTTATGTGTTGAAGCTGCAGGCCTTGTTCTGTGGACCACAGTTTGGATATCGTTGCAGTGGTCCTGTGTTAGAGTCAAGTACACATAGCTTTAGTCTTCTCCATGAAGGGTCTTTTATGTACCAATTTTGAAAGAATCATTTTCACCCACTTCATAAGTGATAATAATTGTGTCCAGATCTCTAAAATATTATAGCTCTTGAGTGACATCAAATAAAATATATATTAAAAAGACTTTAGATCCTCCCTGGTGGCCCAGTGGCTAACCTGACACATGGAGCCAGGAATCAATCCCTAGTTGGGGAACTAGATCCCATATGCTACTTAGAGTTCTCATGCCATATCTAAAAAAAGATCCTGCATGCCTCAACTAAGACATGCCATGGCCAAATAATTTTTAAAAAGGGAAAAAAAGAAGATTTTAGGGTAGGCAGCATCAGGGATTCCAAAAGATTTCATATCCTAAACCAAAGAACTTTGGAATATATTTGTTACATAACAAGGTAATTGAGACAGTAGATGGGATATAATTATTAGTCATATATTTAAGATAAGAAGATTATCCCAGATTATCTACCTTGAAAATGAAAGTAGCTCAGTCTTTTCTGACTCTTTGTAACCAATTCCCCAGGCCAGAATTCTGGAGTCGGTAGCCTTTTCCCTTCTCCAGGGGATCTTCCCAAGCCAGGGATCAAACCCAGGTCTCCTACATTGCAGGCAGGTCCTTTGCCAACTGAGCTATCAGGGATGTAAATACAATGATCCTCTAAATGTGGAAGACAGAGGAAAAATTGGGGTCAGAGATTTGAAGATGCTGTGCTGCTGGCACTGCAGATGGAGGAAGGATCATAAGCCAGTGTATGAAGATGTCCCCTGGAAACTGGAATAGAAGAAGGAATTCATCCTCACCTGGAACATCTAAACAGATCCAAACCCTCTAGATGTCTTGATTTAAGCCCATTAAAAATCTATTTTAGGCTTCTGACCTCTAGAGGTTTAAGATAGAATGTTTTTTAAGTCAGTCTGTTAATTTCTTACAGCAGCAGGAGGCATCTAATACAGATACTTAACCAAGAAAATATTGTTGCCAGGAAATGAGTTTAAGCTTCTCAAATCACTCACCCTTGGCATGTCATTCTATATTGAAATCCCTTTTCAATAAAAGAAATTAGAGTTAATTTGGAGATATTCAATACCATTACCTGGTATAGAGAATTTCTTGTTATATAATGTAAATGTGGTTCTGACTTCAAAGGCTTTGGGAATTTAAGGTAGTAAAAAAGTAATCCCTTATTCAAATTAAAATGATATATTCTACTTTAAATCTTCTAGTTTATGTTTATTCAAATGTCATACCCTTCCATCTCTCTCTCAGGTTTTCTTTCAATGTGGTAGATGAGATGATGAATGAGTCTATGTATATATGCATATGTGTGAGTGTGTTTAGTTGAAAGAATGGTATATACAAATGCACACACATACATACATTCACATACTAACTATTCTTGAATGCTTTCTTTGGACTCATCAAAATAAATCAATATATACCTAACATTCATTTATTCCTTACAGCATGCACCTGAATTAAGGTTTACTATTAAGCTTGTGCACATTTTGAACTCTAAAAAATGAACCATGTAGTGTGTACTGCTAATTTTTGAAATTTAACAAATTGTATAGTTTAAAACTTGCAGTGTAATGTGTGTAATTATACTTCAGTGAATTACTTAGAATTTAAAACTTCTGGTTTTGCATGATTCAAGGTAGTAAATAAATCCCATGTAGTTGATTCACACCTAAAACTGGGAGATATCTCTTCTACCAAGGAAGAAAACAAAGTGTCCTATATGGATATAAGAACAGTCAAATTAAAATAAAGCAGTTAACATTTGATAAACCAATTTTTTTCTGTAAATTAAAGACTAACCTACAAAGGTCCATATAGTCAAAGCTATGGTTTTTCCAGTATCCATGGATGGATGTGAGAGTAAACCATAAGGAAAGGTGAACCACAAAGAAAGTTGAACCATAAAGAATGCCAAAGAATTGGTGCTTTCAAACTGGTGCTGGGGAAAACTCTTGAGAGTCACTTGGACTGCAAGGAGATCAAACCAGTCAATCCTAAAGGACATCAACCCTGAGTGTTCATTGGAAGGGCAGACTGAAGCTGAATTTTCAATACTTTGGCCACCTGATGTGAAGAGCCAACTCATTGGTAAAGACCCTGATGCTGTGAAAGACTGAAGGCAGGAAGAGTAGGGGGCAACAGAGGATGAGATGGTTGGATGGCATCAACAGCTCAATGGACATGACTTTGAGCAAACTTCAGGAGATAATCAAGGACAGGGAAGCCTGCATGCTGCAGTCCATGGGGTCGCAAAGAGTCAGACTTGACTGAGTGACTCAACAACTACTACATATATAAAAGGAAGAAATTGGCATAAAGTGGCTCAAGAGAGAAGAGCACTACAACCACACACAGCATCCTGGAGGAGCCTTTAAAACATGAAATATAGCCTGAGAGTAGACCCATGAAGAAGAGAACATCGCCTCATCATACAGTCCTATATGATAATCAGGGCATTATTATCCATTTGCTCTTAGGACAACTTGTTATGCAGCAACAAACTGATATAATAATCCAAGTGAAGAGAACTGAGGAAATTAAAATAATATATCGCTTCTCATTCTAGGCAGTTCTGATATTGAATAGCACTCTGTTTTTCCAGTCTATTTCGTATAACTGTGACTCCATTAAAAAGGAACTCCATTGAGATTTTCTTTTTTTTTTCTTTTTTAAAATTTATTTTAATTGGAAGTTAATTACTTTATAATATTGTATTGGTTTTGCCAACATCAACATGAATCTGCCATGGGTGTACACATGTTCCCTATCCTGCACCCTCCTCCCACCTCCCTCCCTGTACCATCTCTCTGGGTCATCCCAGTGCACCAGCCCCAAGCATCCTGTATCATGCATCAAACCTGGACTGGTGTTTCAATACCATTCTCCCAAATCATCCCACTCTCACCCTCTCCCACAGAGTGCAAAAGACTGTTCTATACATCTGTGTCTCTTTTGCTGTCTTGCATACAAGGCTGTCATTGCCATTTTTCTAAATTCCATATATATGCGTTAGTATACTGTATTGGTGTTTTTCTTTCTGGCTTACTTCACTCTGTATAATAGCCTCCAGTTTCATCCACCTCATTAGAACTTATTCAAATGTATTCTTTTTAATGACTGAGTAATACTCCATTGTGTATATGTACCACCACTTTCTTATTCATTCATCTGCTGATGGACATCTAAGTTGCTTCCATGTCTTGGCTATTATACACAGTGCTGCGATGAACATTGGGGTACACGTGTCTCTTTCAGTTCTGGTTTCCTCAGTGTGTATGCCCAGCAGTGGGATTGCTGGGTCATATGGCAGTTCTATTTCCAGTTTTTAAAGGAATCTCCACACTGTTCTCCATAGTGGCTGTACTAGTTTGCATTCCCACCAACAGTGTAAGAGGGTTCCCTTTTCTCCACACCCTCTCCAGCATTTATTGCTTGTAGACTTTTGGATAGCAGCCATTCTGACTGGCATGAAATGGTGCCTTATTGTGGTTCTGAGTTGTGTTTCTCTGCTAATAAGTGATGTTGAGCATTTTTTCATGTTTTGTTTTGTTTTTACTTTTCTTTTGTTTTGTTTTTGGTTCCTTTGCCTTAGGAGACACATTGAAAGTAAAAAAAGAAATATTGCTATGATTTATGTCAAAGAGTCTTCTAAGTTCTCACCCAGGAGGTTCATGCTTTGTCTGATGTTTAGATCTTTATATCATTTTTACTTTATTTTTGTACATGATATTGGAAAATATTCTAATTTCATGTTTTTGCAGATAACTATTCAGTTTTCCCAGCATCACTTATTGAAGAGATTACCTATTCTCCACTATATATTTTCAACATCTGTCTCATAGATTAATTGACCAAAAGTGTTTGGCTACATTGCTAGCCCCTCTGTTCTGTTCCACTGATCTATATGTCTGTTTTAGCAATGGTACCATGATCTTTTGTTTACTGTAGCTTCCAACTATAGTCTGAAGTCAAGGAGAGACTTGATATCTCTAACTCTATTTGGAGAAAGAGAGAATGAAAGAAAGTGGAGGGAGAGTGAGATGGAGAAAGAATGAGGATTTCTTTAATGTCTAATAGAAAATATACTACAGGTAGCTCTTCAGTTATACAAATCTATTTGATTTGCTAAATTATGGAAAGAAAAGCAAGAATAATTTGAGTTCAGAAAAAAACTATAATTTTCATCAATAATTATATTATTATTATTCTATGATTTAGTAATCAAATCAGTGGAGAATAGATGAAAGTACCTATGCATATATGTTTAAATATCTTTATAGTTTAAGGCTTTAGTTTTTATTCTGAATATTTTATTTCCATTTGTACATCACCTGAAGATACATACTTGAACAAGTGTATATCCTATGGTGTAAATTTAGCTGATATGTGCATGCTCAGTCACTCAGTTGTGTCTGACTCCTTATGACTCCATGGGCTGTAGCCCACCAGGCTCTTCTGTCCATGGGGTTCTCCAGACAAGAATACTGGAGTGGATTGCCATTTCCTTTTCCAGGGGTTTTCCTGACCCAGGGGTGGAAAATGTGTCTCTTGTGTCTCCTGCGTATCTGGTGGATTCTTTACCACTGAGCCACTACAGAAGTCTATTTAGCTGGTATAGCAATAATAATTAATGCAAAACATCATGTAAAGTGTTGTAGTAGTCAGATTTTCTGTGATAACAAATAACTTTTCAAATCACAGCACCTTAAAATAGAAAGTTTATTATCACTTTAGATGCAGCATGCTATAAGATATCTATGACTCTGACCTGACCATGCTAGGCTACATGCACATCTTCATTCTGGGAGCCATGCGAATGGACTTTATATGAGAGGTCCTTATGTGGGAGCTGCCCATTCTCATGATGGAGGGGGACAGTAATACAAAGGGTGTAATCTCATAAAGGTTTCCCAGGTAGCTCAGTGGTAAAGAATCCTGCCAATACAGAAGATGCACGAGATACAGTTTCAATCCATTAATCAGGAAGATTCCCTGGAGGAGGAAAAGGCAACCCACTCCAATATTGTTGGCTGGAAAATCCCATGGACAGAAGAGTCTGGTGGGTATAGTCTACAAGGTCGCAAAGAGTCAGACATGACTTAGCAACTGAGCACGTATGGACTCCTACAAAGCTTCTTACAGCTTCTCCTTAGACACTGAGCATGTCAACTCTGCCCACATTCCACAAACTCAAGGATGTCACATGTCCAAGTTCAAACCTGAAGCGTGGTGACATGCAATCCTCCCACACTTTCAAATCTCAAAGGAATGGATGAGTGAGTAAGACTTCCTAAGGTAATAAAGAGGTGAATCACAAATTGTGAAGAATAAGACAAATTCAACTTGTGGAAGAAACAAACAAGCAAGCATTTCATACTCCTATTGGTATTAAATGTTCATGAATTCTATACTCTAGACTTGCAACAAAGGAAGATAAGAAGGGCTGGTGGAAACTATGATTCACCAAGGAATATGAGCTTTACACACATTGTTGTTCAGTTGCCTAGTCGTGTCTAACTCTTTGTGATCCCATGGACAACAGCACACCAGGCCTCCCTCACCATCTCCCAAAGTTTGCCCAAGTTCATGTCCATTGCATCAGTGATGCCAGTCATCCATCTCATCCTCTGACACCCTCTTCTTTTGCCCTCAATCTTTGCAAGCATCAGGGACTTTTCCAATGGGTTAGCTATTCAAATCAGGTGACCAAAATACTGGAGCTTAGTTTCAGCATCAGTCCTTCCAGTTAGTATTCAAGGTTGATTTCCCTTAAGATTGAATGATTTGATCTCCTTGCTATTCAAACAACTCTCAAGAGCCTTCTCCAGCACCACAGTTAGAAGGCATTGATTCTTTGGCATTCTGCCTTCTTTAAGATCCAGCTCTCACAACTGTACATGACAGCTGGGGCAATCATAGCCTTGACACATATGAGAAGATTACAGAAGCAAAGTAAAAAAGCTTGAAAGAGTCTAATTTTTTTTTTAACTGAACTGGTACAGAGTCGGCATGAGGGGCTCTGAGTTTATATCCCCACATGGAACAAAACATGTAATGCTGGCTCTTAAAACTCTCTGCTCGCTGCATGGGACCCTGGGAGATCTTTAAGATGGTGACTCTGTCTCCTGGATCACGTAATCCTGGACTCATTTCTTATCCCAGTAGATTTTCTGGAGTCCCAGTGATCTTAGTAAATGTGGAGCTCAAACATAGTTATTACAGCTTCTTGTTGAGCTGTACCTGCTCTGTGCCAGGTAATTTCCTGTGAGCTCTGCAATATTATCAACCTCTCAACTCCTTAGGCAGAATTTCCCCAGTTTATAGATAAGGAAACAAATGTCTGAAAGGTTTATTTCTTGTTAAGAGGGAAATACTCAAGAAGCTCATATAAACTTGTGTATGCAGAAGCTGAATGACTGAGTCCACCATTTACATCAGACATGAGGTGAGGAGGAAAAATCTTCATGGAGAAGAGCTTAAACTACCTACACCTGACTCTTAACACTGGACCACAGTCTTGATACTCACAGAGTGGTCCACAGAACAGGACCTGCAACATCAACAACATCTGGGAGATTATTATAAATGCAGAATTTCTGTGACACCCTAAGTCCTGTCAAATCAAAATTTGTATTTTAATACTATGACCTAGTGATTCATATACACATTGATGTTGGAGAACTGCTTGATTAGTGTTTCTCACCCTCACTGCTATTGACATTTGTGCTGGATAATTCCCTATAATGAGGGCTGTCCTGTGTTTTGCAGTTTGCTGGACTGCATCCCTGGTCTCATCACACCACATGCCAGTAGCAGTTCCCCAGATACAACAATCAAAACTTTCTCCAGATATTGCCAAAGAGCCTCTGGAGGCAAAGTCAGCTCTGATTTAGAACCACTCCCCTAAAGCAAGAGAACTAGAAATAGATTATGTAATAATCAAAGCACACACCTTAATCAGCTTCTAAACTTGGGCCTTTGAATTGTGGTGCTAGAGAAGACTCTTGAGAGTCCCTTGGACAGGAAGGAGATTAAACTTTGCTTTAAATCCTAAAACCTTGGGATCAAGTCAATCCTAAAGGAAATCAACTCTGAATATTCACTGGAAGGACTAATGTTAAAGCTAAAGCTCCAATACTTTGGCCACCTGATGGGAAGAGCTGACTCATTGGAAAAGACCATGATGCTGGGTCAGTTTGAGGGCAGGAGGAGAAGGGGACAACAGAGGATGAGATGGTTGGATGGCATCATCGACTCAATGGACATGAGTTTGAGCAAACTCTGGGAGATAGTAGAGGACAGGGAAGCCTGGCGTGCTACAGTCTGTGGGGTCACAAAGAGTCAGACATTACTGAGTGACTGAACAACAATAGCAACAACTTTGGGCCAGTCACCTAATTCTGAAAATTGATAAGGAAGGTCATAATTGCACAGCCCTCATAGGATGGACCTTTGCAAAAAATAAATGGGACAATATGTGTAAGATTCTAAGGCCAGCCCACCATATATTAAATGATCTAAACTTTTCTCTTGTAATTTTTCATAAGTATTTCATAAATAAGAGAAAATGCCAGCTTTTCATTCGTAATAAAAGGATGAAACTCCTAACTGATGTATCAAAGTATGAAATCAAAGATTATTTTTACCTATGGTTTTTAAAGCAAAGGAACACAGTTCACTAATTTATTAAAGAAGAAATAGTAAAATTCTGTTGGTATCGGGGGCTGTGTTCCCACTACAAGTCAATCCTTTTGAGATGCAAGTGAATTAGTCAGGTTCCTCAGCCTTAGATTTGGAGAAAACTGGGTCTAAGGGTTTTGTAATAAGTTTAAATGTTAACTGGAAACCAGAAGTGTTGATGGAGTAGTATTGATAATAAGAATTAAATACACCTGATGTCTAAGCTCATCTCTTGGGAATTGCAAATCAGCAGGAAAAATTTCCTGTTTTATCCAGACCAGTTCCCATGGGCAAATGTGCTCAGAGGTCAGAGTAACAGTGGTAAATGTGTTAATGAGCAGATGTGGTGAGCAGATAAAGAATATATAGAGCTGTAAATGTCTCCACTGTTGTAATGTCTGAGCAGTTCCACCTTGAGCTGGAGCGGTCATGGTTTTTGCATCTGGATTCCTAGGTCTGGCTCTGTTTAACTCCTTCTTGGTCTCTTCCTGAAGACAGAATTTCAATCTCCATCATCAACCATCCAGTGAGGAATTTGAACTTCCACACAGAGGTCTAACTCTGAGTTACCATCCAGGTGGCTACAAGACACACATGTACACCCATGGCTGATCCATGTCAGTTCAGTTAATTCAGTTCAGTCTAGTCTCTCATTTGTGTCTGACTCTTTGTGACCCTATGAATCGCAGCACGCCAGGCCTCCCTGTCGATCACCATCTCCCGGAGTTCACTCAAACTCATGTCCATCAAGTCAGTGATGCCATCCAGCCATCTCATCTTCTGTCATCCCTTTCTCCTCCTGCCCCCAATCACTCCCAACATCAGGGTCTTTTCCAATGAGTCAACTCTTTGCATGAAGTGGCCCAAAGTATTGGAGTTTCAGCTTCAGCATCAGTCCCTCCAATGAACACCCAGGACTGATCTCCTTTAGGATGGACTGGCTGGATCTCCTCGCAGTCCAAGGGACTCTCAAGAATCTTCATCAACACCGCAGTTCAAAAGCATAAATTCTATGGTGCTCAGCCTTCTATACAGTCCAACTCTCACATCCACACATGACTACTGGAAAAACCATAGCCTTGACTAGATGGATCTTTGTTGACAAAGTAATGTCTCTGCTTTTGAATATGCTATTTAGGTTGGTCATAACTTTCCTTCCAAGGAGTAAGCGTCTTTTAATTTCATGGCTGCAATCACCATCTGCAGTGATTTTGGAGCCCCAAAAATAAAGTCAGTCACTGTTTCCACTGTTTCCCCATCTTTCTGCCATGAAGTGATGGGACCAGATGCCATGATCTTCGTTTTCTGAATGTTGAGCTTTAAGCCAACTTTTTCACTCTCCTCTTTCACTTTTGTCAAGAGGCTTTTTAGTTCCTCTTCACTTTCTGCCATAAGCGTGGTGTCATCTGCATATCTGAGGTTATTGATATTTCTCCTGGCAATCTTGATTCCAGCTTGTGCTTCTTCCAGTCCAGTGTTTCTCATGATGTACTCTGCATAGAAGTTAAATAAGCAGGGTGACAATATACAGCCTTGAGGTACTCCTTTTCCTATTTGGAACCAGTCTGTTGTTCCACGTCCAGTTCTAACTGTTGCTTCCTGACCTGCATATAGCTTTCTCAAGAGGTGGGTCAGGTGGTCTGGTATGGCCATCTCTTTCAGAATTTTCCACAGTTTATTGTGACCCACACAGTCAAAGGCTTTGGCATAGTCAATAAAGCAGAAATAGATGTTTTTCCAGAACTCTCTTGCTTTTTTGATGATCCAGTGGATGTTAGCAATTTGATCTCTGGTTCCTCTGCCTTTTCTAAAAACAGCTTGAACATCTGTAATTTCATGGTTCAAGTACTGCTGAAGCCTAGCTTGCAGGATTTTGAGCATTACGTCAATGTATGGCAAAAACCACCACAATACTGTGAAGTAATTAGCCTCCAATTAAAATTAATTCATTTTTTAAAAAGACCCCAATTGATGCTGCAGAAGAAGGAGAGACTAAAACCAAAGAATAAGTACCTGAGGTTACCTAAAAACCCAAACACCTGGCTCAAAATGGAGAGATCTCCATGTTTGTTTACTTGATAGAATAATTAATCCAGAATCAATATATTTAATAAGCTGAATAGAGAAGTGTCTATTGGATTCAGAAATCCAAGGACTATTGTTGACAGTTAAGTTTGGGAATGAAAATTTAGTTGAATGAGACTCAAATGGGAAACATAGTGTTATCAGTAAAATTTGAACATTTCCAAGGAGATGAGCAATTAAGGAAACAGAAAAATAATTAGGTGAGAAACATTTTCCAGTGAAGTGTTTATATTTTATTTGTATACTTTTGATTTTAAGATGGGATATATATGAGCATCAAATCAATAGACATAGCTGCTGCCTTGTAACTACAGTTCTTGAGACACATATTTCACAGAATCATCTCTAACACTGCATATTTACTTGAAAAAGTGCATTTCATATGCAAGCAGGCATATGGAACAGGGCTTAACTTTGCAATTATTTCATTATGTGAGAGACCAAATATATTTTGGGATTTATTAGCCATTTTTCAATACTTTACTGCAAATTGTCTAAGCACATTCTTTGCTTTATATACTTCAATCTGAGGGGTTTTATTTATTTTCTTTTTTGTCCATATCATTTCCTTCATAGGTTATTTCATCTCCAGCTCTCAGAGAAAAAGCCAGGAACTTCACTCCAACATATGGAGGAAGGAGAGGATGAGATATATTTTTAATGCTTTGACAAGATTTCTATGCTAAAACTAGAGAAATGTGCTTCAGATGCTCAGTCATCTCCAATTTTTTGTGACTCCACAGACTGTAGCCCACCAGGCTCCTGAGTCTATAGGATTCTGCCAACAAGGATACTGGAGGTGACTGCCATTTCCTCCTCCAGGGGATCTTCCTGACCCAAGGATCAAACTAGTGTCTCTTACATCTCCTGCATTGGCAGGTGGATTTTTACTACTAGCAAAGGGCTTCCCTGGTGGCTCAGAGGGTAAAGCATCTACCTGCAAGGCAGGAGACCTTGGTTCCATCTCTGGGTGGGGAAGATCCTTTGGTAAAGGAAATGGCAACTCACTCCAGTATTCTTGCCTGGAGAATCCCATGGATGGAGGAGTCTGGTAGGCTACAGTCCACAGGGTTGCAGAGAGTCAGACACAACTGAGTGACTTCATTTTCACTTCTCACCTGGGAAGCTCTAGAGAATTATGTCAGATATCATTTCTATGACACCATTTCACCCCAAACTTCTCTAAGCTGCAAGTACTTCCCCTTGCATCTCTGAATTCTATATCCCAATTTCTCTTTATTCTTATTTTTATTGCATTTTTTCAATCAAAAAATTACAATTTTTCAAAGGAACTTGGTATTTGACATTTAATTTTTCTATGTGTTTATTTTTGTTTAAGGGATTTGTTGGGGTGTGTGAGAGTTTTTATGGGTGTGGTCAGATCTGATATTTGGTTATATTTTGTTCTCCCTCCCATTGCATTTTAAACAGAGAATGTTCTCCTCCTCCTTAGCAATAATAAATCACCTTTTATTATGAATTGACATCTTATTTCATATGTTTTAGCAGTAATGCAAACTTTTGCCTTTAATGATTAGATCTATTTTTAAAACTTCCATCATTTGCTGACATCTTGCGGAATATATGCTTTTGCTTTCAACTGAAGATAACTTACATCTTCCTCATAATCAAGTTAAGCCCATATATGTTTATTTAGATTAAAATTAAAATGTTAGTTACTGCTTCTCACACTATTTTACAATTATATTTCATATTATTTGTTACTTTTTTCTGTTTAATTTATATTTAAAGCCTGTGTAAATGTGACTATTGTTATTTTATATTTTCCCTTCAGGTATTCATCTTTCTGTTTCTTTCAATTTTGTCTAACCAAGTTGTTTTCAGTTGGGTGTATTTAACCTGGTTTTATCCCTCATGGTAGTCTTTTTATTTATAAATTCCATTTTCTAAAAATTTATTTTTATATTAAGGCCCATATTGATGAAACCACAGAGTGAATAAAGCAGATGGGGTCCCCATCCATCTGGGTCTCACATTTTAATGGAGAAAGAAGATGTGAAAACTATTCTTGCAATTAAGCAACTGATTAGAGAGATTTTGTACTGTGTCCCATAGCAAAACATACCTTTTACCTGTGATCCAGCATGTGTGCACAACGAAGCAAGCAATACATGTTTACACATGCCAACATACACACATGTGCACGTGCACACACACACAAACACAGAGCTGAACAAAGAAAACCAAAATACCCTGACGTGATATGCTGCACTCTGGATTATCACTGAACTGGTATGAGAAATAGATAAGTGTGCAACAGGAAAGTCCTATTCAGAGATGGCATGGATGATCCCTTGACATGGAAATTTCATTGAAAAATATGGATACTGAGTTTTTGAGTGCAAAATATAAATTGAGAATTTCAGCTGTGTTTGTGATGCCAGTTTTTGAGAAAACTGTACTATTTTGTGTTTCCAGGCAGTCACATTCACCACATGAAACCAGGGAATGATACGCAAATAGCAGAATTTCTTCTCCTGGGATTATAAAAGGATGAAACTGGAGCCTATTATACAGAGTGAAGTAGGCCAGAAATAAAAACACCAATACAGTATACTAACACATATATATATGGAATTTAGAAAGATGGTAATGATAACCCTGTATGCGAGACAGCAAAAGAGACACAGATGTATAGAACAGACTTTTGGACTCTGTGGGAGAGGGAGAGGGTGGGATGATTTGGGAGAATGGCATTGAAACATGTATACTATAATGTAAGAAACGAATCACCAGTCTATGTTCTATACAGGATACAGGATGCTTGGGGCTGGTGCAGGGGGAAGATCCAGAGAGATGATATGGGGTGGGAGGTGGGAGGGGGGTTCAGGATTGGGAACTCATGTACACCCGTGGTGGATTCATGTCAATGTATGGCAAAACCAATACAGTATTGTAAAGTAAAATAAAGCAAAAAAAAAAAAATTTTTTTTTTTTAAAGAAAGAAAAGAAACCAGAGCTGCAACCTCTCATATTTGGGCTTTTTCTCCACATGAACCTAATCACTGTGTTGGGAAAGCTGCTCTCATCATCCTGGCTGTCAGCTCAGACCCGCACCTCCACACCCCCATGTACTTCTTCCTCTCCAACCTGTCCTTTGTAGACATCTGTTTCACCTCCACCTCCATTCCAAAGATGCTGAATAATATACAGACAAAGAACAAAATTATAACCTATGAAGGCTGCATCACCCAGATAAACTTTTTCCTCCTCTTTGTTGGATTGGGCAATTTTCTCCCTATTGTGATGGCCTAAGTGATGGCCTTTGTGGCCATCTGCCATCCCATGCACTACACAGTCATCATGAACCCACGGCTCTTTGAACTGCTAGTTCTGATGTCCTGGATGATGATGGTCCTGAATTCCTCGTTACAGAGTTTAATAGTGTTGTGGCTGTCCTTCTGTACAGACTTGGAAATCTACCACTTTTTCTGTGAAATTAATCATGTGGTTCAATTTGTGTGTTCGGACACATTTCTTAATGTTATGGTGATGTATTTTGCAGCTGTGATGTTGGGTGGTGGTTCACTCATTGGGATTCTTTATTAAAATTCAAAGATCTATCAGTTCAGTCGCTCAGTCATGTCCAACTCTTTGCGACCCCATGAATTGCAGCACACCAGGCCTCCCTGTCCATCA
Organism: Capricornis sumatraensis; assembly: GCF_032405125.1. Lineage (NCBI taxonomy): Eukaryota > Metazoa > Chordata > Mammalia > Artiodactyla > Bovidae > Capricornis > Capricornis sumatraensis. The sequence goes on from NC_091077.1 coordinate 11,031,918, forward strand.
CCAACTCCTGGAGTTCACTCAAACTCATGTCCATTGAGTCGGTGATGCCATCCAGCCATCTCATCCTCTGTCGTCCCCTTCTCCTCCTGCCCCCAATCCCTCCTAGCATCAGGGTCTTTTCCAATGAGTCAGCTCTTCGCATGAGGTGGCCAAAGTATTGGAGTTTCAGCTTTAGCATCTGTCCTTCCAATTCTAAGACAGTTTCCTCCATAAGAGGAATCTCATCAGCTGAGGGGAAGTATAAAGCATTTTCCACCTGTGCATCTCACCTCTCAGTTGTCTCCTTATTTTATTGTACATGCCTGGGAGTGTACCTTGTCTCAGCAGCTAGTCACAACTCACACTCAAGTGCAACGGCCTCAGTGATGTACACTGTGGTCCCACCCATAGTGAACCTCTTCATCTATAGTCTGAGGAACAAAGATATAAAGAGGATTCTGAGAAGAATCAATGAGATGACAGTTTTATAAAAGCCAGTTGTCCTGGGGCTGATGAAATACCCATGATTTAAGGGCTTTAAGACTGAGAGCCAAAAATTGCTATTTTTTTTTATCAGATTGTTGAAATACATCTTGCTCTTTCTGCTTACTTTCTGGAATTTCCCTTTGTTTGTACTCAAGTCCTCTACACAATTTGCCCCTCCCTTTGTTATACTGTATATATATATATATATACACACACATACATAAATACATACATAGTTTTGCCCTTTGTCCATACAAATATTGCATTTAGATATTCCCCAAATTTACCCATGCCTGGAAAGAAAAACTATTTGAAAATTTTAAGATTTTACCTGGGGAAACAGATTTCCTAAAACTTACTTCTTCTCAGATGACATACATATGTGAAATAATTTCCCTGAAAGGATAATCTTGTTTTCCTCATGCAGAAAACAAACAAACTACCCTGGCAACTAAGGCCACTTGTATAATTTCATTCTAGGGGAAGGTATGAAGCTACAGATTTTACTTCAGACCATCATTTTTGTCATTGCTACCATATCTTCTATTCATCACAGTATAGACATTAACTTGTCAGTTTAAGTCTCAGACTATTAGTAGATATGCTCTTGGCTGACTATGTCTGAGGCACTTAACTGGCCTGTACTATGTACTGCAAGACTACACAGCCATTTTCCTCCCAAGTCGATAATGTGGTTGGATAGGCTCTTGTGGTATTTATTGCGATTGTAGCAATATTACGACCCTCAGCAATATGAGTGCCGAAGAACTGATCCTTTTGAACTGTGGTACTGGAGAAAACTGGAAAATTCTGAAAGAGATGGACATACCATAGAAACCTGTAAGCAGATCAGGAAGCAATAGTTAGAACTGGACATGGAACAACAGACGGGTTCCAAATAGGAAAGGAGCATGTCAAGGCTGTATATTGTCACCATGCTTATTTAACTTATATGCAGAGTACATCATGAGAAACCCTGGACTGGCAGAAGCAAAAGCTGGAATCAAGATTGCTAGGAGAAATATCAATAACCTCAGATATGCAAATGATACCACCCTTATGGCAGAAAGTGAAGAAGAACTAAAAAACCTCTTGATGAAAGTGAAAGAGGAGAGTGAAAAAGTTGGCCTAAAGCTCAACATTGAGAAAAGTAACATCATGGCATCTGGTCCCATCACTTCATGGGAAATAGATGGGGAAACAGTGGAAACAGTGTCAGGCTTTATTTGGGGGGGCTCCAAAATCACTGCAGATGGTGATTGCAGCCATGAAATGAAAAGACGCTTACTCCTTGGAAGGAAAGTTATGACCAACCTAGACAGCATATTTAAAAGCAGAGACATTACTTTGTCAACAAAGGTCCATCTAGTCAATGCTACGGTTTTTCCAGTGGTCATGTAAGGATGTGAGAGTTGGACTATAAAAAAGCTGTGCCCAGAAGAATCAATGCTTTTGAACTGTGGTGTTGGAGAAGACTCTTAAGAGTTCCATGGACTGTAAGGAGATCCAACCAGTCCATCCTAAAAGAGATCAGTCCTGGGTGTTCATTGGAAGGACTGATGTTGAAGCTGAAACTCCAATACTTTGGCCATCTCATGTGAAGAGCTGACTCATTTGAAAAGACCCTGATGCTGAGAAAGATTGAGGGCAGGAGAAGGGGATGACAGAGGATGAGATGGTTGGATGGCATCACCAACTGAATGGACGTGAGTTTAGATGAACTCCAGGAGTTGGTGATGGACAGGGAGACCTGGCATGAGGCGGTTCATGGGGTCTCGAAGAGTCAGACAAGACTGAGTGACTGAACTGACTGACTGGAGAAGACTCTTGAGAGTCCCTTGGACTGCAAGGCGATCAAACCAGTCACTCTTAAAGGAAATCAACCCTGAATATTCACTGGAAGGACTGATAGTGAAGCTCCAATCCTTTGGTCACCTGATGCGAAGAGCCAACTCATTGGAAAAGACTCTAATGCTGGGAAAGGAACACAATTGAGAGATTAAGCCCAAGCACAAAGAAGAAGGGGGAGACAGAGGATGAGATGGTTGGATGGCATCACTGACTCCATAGACATGAGTTTGAGCAAACTCTGGGAGATAGTGAAGGACAGGGGAGCCTGGTGTGCTGCAGTTCATGGGGTTGCAAAGAGTTGGACTCAGCATCTGAACAAAACCTCAGCAATATCAATTGGCGAACTGAAAAAAAATACAGTAATAACAAATCCTGGAAGGTACACAGCATGACTAAGATCTATGTCCTTAAATATTATGTACAAATACAAAGATACTCAGGTCCTTAAAATCCTGGTCAGGGCAGTGATGGATGGGATGGCCGATCGTAGTAGCGATGTTGCAACTGGCCTCAGAGGAAAGCTGCAGGAGTTATTTGGCAGAGTGACTTCAAGAGTGACAAATGATGAAGAACTCTGGAGGCTGTATGCCCAAGTGTGTGGAAACGGGCAGAGTGACAAGCCTGACGAAAATGAAAACGTGAGTCCTTCCCAGTCCTCTGGGGCTCTGACCTTCTATTTGAACACAGACAGGGTGAATCTGCTTTTTTGATGGTTGGAGGGAGACTAATAATTTGAAAGATAAGATTAATATGCTTGTATTTTCACTTATGATGCAGAGTCTTTTAACATAAGCACCCTGAATTGTGGACAGGTTAGGATGTGTAAACATTCATCTTGTTTCCTTCCATGAGTTTTTCTTAAATAATTGTTCTCTGTTTCCCAAAAAGGGTCTCTTTAACCTGCTTTCCTTGCAAGCCGTGAACAGCTGGTTCTTGTTATTTACTCCACACCCCTTTCTGCAGACTCCTTGCTGAAGACTAAGGTAGACAGTACAAGGACAAAGGAGTGTTTAAATCTGAGGTGGAGACTATGAAAAGGAGAAAGAAAAAGGAGCTTGATAAGACTATGGGAGAGGACTTTTAAATTCTAAACAATAATGTTGTGCAAAGGTTGCCCTGCCCCTGTCTTGCAAGTGCAGTGGAGCACCAGTTGCGTTCAAGTTATGCCTTCAGCTTCTTATTTTAGAATGTAGGGGCTTCCTGAGTTTCCAGGGCTGGAATACTCAATGTTTTGTGTTCTTTGGAATTTGTCACAGTACAGCTAATCTGTGGGATTCTTAGCCGTTCTCTCCGCTGCTTCAGTCCACCCAGCTGGCTTCCAACAAAGCCTTGTCAGTCTGGAAAATACATACCCACACCCCTGTGTGCACACACTCCTGCTCTCTGTCTTTCCATTCTTCTTGAATTCTGTCCTCTCTTGCATATGCGCCATTAAGGATACTCTGCATTCTCTGATCTGTGATTTCTCCCTCAAGGGTGGGGAGGTTGTAAAAGAAAGTTGTTTTAAGCATCTGTGTCATTACTCACCTGCCAGTAATCCTACAGTTTTCACCAAGTTCACACCTTGTTCTCTAAACTGGTCTCTTAAGCTGATGTTTACAAATGCCAGGAAAATGTGTATACTTCTTATAGATTTGCAAACCCTGCCTTTTAATTTTGGAGGGAAGTGTCTCCATTCAGACACGCCCATTTGATTTAACCGCTGGTTGGTGTTGGATGTGCATCTGCATCCCTTCTTTGATGAGAATAATGCAGAGACTGTGCTGCATAACCCAGAAGCTGTCTTTTCAGCTGGAATTAATTCCATATGACTTCCAGGAAGCAGAGTTTGAAATGTGAATTCAGCTTGTTCTGAATGCTGTTCTTTTTCTTTCCTCAGGCATTCCAGTATTTCTCTAAGGCATACAAGTGTGACACACAGTCCAGTTGTTGGGAGAAAAATATTACGTCATTTAAGGAAGTAGTTCAAAGAGCCTTAGGACTCACACATGGTATTTGATGTAACGTTTAATATCCATGGTATATTTTAATGTATTTCTACTGATAGGAAAACATATTAGTCAAAAGCGAAATTTCATTTCAGATAATTTCAGATTATTTCATTGTATTAGAATTTTGTAGTTAATTCAGCAAACATTTATAGATTAACTATTATGTAGTAGGCACCCTCGGAGAAGGCAATGGCAGCCCACTCCAGTACTCTTGCCTGGAAAATCCCATGGATGGAGGAGCCTGGTGGGCTGTAGGTCTATGTAGTTCATGAGGTCGCTAAGAGTCGGACACGACTGAGCGACTTCACTTTCACTTTTCACTTTCATGCATTGGAGAAGGAAATGGCAAGCCACCCCAGTGTTCTTGCCTGGAGAAACCCAGGAACGGGGGAGCCTGGTAGGAGGCCATCTATGGGGTCGCACACAGTCAGACACGACTGAAGCGACTTAGCAGCAGCAGCAGAGAGACAGATGGAGAGAGAGAAAGATCCAACTGGGGGCTGTGCTTTATTGAGTTCTGAGGGTAAGGTGGCTAGGATTCTGCTAGTTCATTATTTAATGATGAATAGATAAAGTGCAATGAGGGCATAACCAATGAAAAGCAGGCACTCTTGAGTTCAGTTATCTATTTACTCAGGGCTTTCTAAAGGGGGAAAGGATGCCTCCAGAAATCCAAAGCTGAATTCAGTTCAGTTCAGTCCAGTTCAGTCGCTCAGTCGTGTCCGACTCTTTGCGACCCCATGAATTGCAGCACGCCAGGCCTCCCTGTCCATCACCAACTCCTGGAGTTCACTCAGACTCGCATCCATCGAGTTAGTGATGCCATCCAGCCATCTCATCCTCTGTCGTCACCTTCTCCTCCTGCCCCCAATCCCTTCCAGCATCAAAGTCTTTTCCAATGAGTCAACTCTTTGCATGAGGTGGCCAAAGTACTGGAGTTTCAGGTTTAGCATCATTCCCTCCAAAGAAGTCCCAGGGCTGACCTCTTTCGAATGGACTGGCTGGATCTCCTTGTAGTCCAAGGGACTCTCAAGAGTCTTCTCCAACACCACAGTTCAAAACATCAATTCTTCGGTGCTCAGCTTTCTTCACAGTCCAACTCTCACATCCATACATGACCACTGGAAAACACCATAGTCTTGACTAGATGGACATTAGTTGGCAAAGTAATGTCTCTGCTTTTGAATATGCTATCTAGGTTGGTCATAAATTTTCTTCCAAGGAGTAAGCATCTTTTCATTTCATGGCTGCAGTCACCACCTGCAGTGATTTTGGAGCCCAAAAATATAAAGTCTGACACTGTTTCCACTGTTTCCCCATCTATTTCCCATGAAGTGATGGGACCAGATGCCATGATCTTCGTTTTCATTGAGAGGCTTTTTAGTTCTTTTTCACTTTCTGCTGTAAGGGTGGTGTCATCTGCATATCTGAGGTGATTGATATTTCTCCTGGCAATCTTGATTCCAGCTTGTGCTTCTTCCAGCCCAGCATTTCTCATGATGTACTCTGCATATAAGTTAAATAAGCAAGGTAACAATATACAGCCTTGACATACTACTTTTCTTATTTTCTGGCTCTTAAATTGTGATCGAAACCTTAATGCCAGATACTTAAACTGCAAACTTGCTAGTGTCTCATAACTGCACTTCTAGTTTCATTCAATTATTCACCTTGGTGATCACAAGTGTGCTCAGTCAGTCAGTCATGTCTGACTCTTTGTGACTCCATGGACTGTAGCCTGCCACGCTCCTCTGTCCATGGGATTCTCCCTACAAGAATACTAGAGTGGGTAGTCATTTCTTTCACTAGGGGATCTTCCCAACTCAGGGAATGAACCAAGGTCTCGTCCACTCCAGGAAGATTATTGGTAATCCAAGCCACCAGGGAAGGTAGCTGTTGGAAAAAAATTTGATTTTTAGACACACATATGCATACCTCCCAGTGAAATCTACATGGAAAGACAAACTGGAATAAATTTACCTGATACTATCTTAGTGTCACAGATGACCATAAATGTGAGGAAAAAATGTTAAATCACACATTTTGTTACGATGCAAAATGTTTATTTTTCATGTCACACATCTATTAATTAAAGCATGAAAGATAGGTGCCTACGAGTGAAAGGGTTTATTCATTGAAGTGGGGGATAGGTTACCATATTTTATTACTAAATTATTATCCTCTTTCTGCTTAAAAACTTCTAATGCTACCTACTTCTATGAATCTTCTTATTGTTCTAAAATTAACTCCCATTTCCTACTATTTGTAATAAACATGAAAAGGGATAGCTATTGAACGATGTCAGTTCATCCATTTCCCATCTCCTTTATGTTCAGAAATCAGTCCATTCTTTGTGATCAGAGGATGATCCACACACAAGAGCTTGATACCCTGCCAAGACATTGATATCTTGCCCAGGTCTCTAGTTTTTCTCCACAAACATATGTGTCTATCTACCTCTCCTAGTCACCTAGAAGAGAACCTCAAAGTAGTCACTTGTTACTATACTGATCTGAAATATATTTGAATGACAGAATGATCATGGATGTTCTCCTCAAATATCAGAATATATGCCAAAAATAAAAAGCTACAGATTATTAAAATTGCCCTCAGTTCTATTCATTTTCATTATTGTGTCAGTTAGCTATTGATGCCTAACACGTCATTCTATCGCAAAGGGATATATAATAGTACTTTTCTTTTAATCAAAAGAAATTACATAATGTGGAGGGGCTGTACTGATTTTTTTATGCACTGCATGACTGTATAAGTCAGCTCTCAATCTCTACATTGTATTTGTATGGCTCATCCAAATGTTGAGCAGGACTATATTGATCTTCTCTCTTGCATCAATTTATTATCAGTTTACTGCATTTCTATATCTAAGTTAAGCTTTTATTTACAGATAAAAAAGAGTTTGTCACTTGAATTACTTAAATTTAATAACACCCATTCCACATCCATAATGAGACTTGGCTTCTTTCCCAGTTAGAAGATATATCTCCCACCCTTTTTAAGTGAGAAACTGTTGCCTTTGTTCTAGATTCAAATCTTACTCATGCACCTTTAGATTTTTTACTATTTAATTAAATTAGTGGAGTACAGTTGCATTCAGTAAACTGAGTATTTAAAGTGAGCAACTTGATGAATTACAAGGTCTCTACAAAAATTAAGAGAACATTTGTAGTTGTTGTTCAGTGGCTAAGTTGTGTCTGACTCTTTGCAACCCCATGAACTATAGCACGCCAGTCTCTTCTGTCCTTCACTATCTCCCAGAGTTTGCTCGAATTCATATCCTTTGAGTTGGTGATGATATTTAACAATTGCATGCTCTGCTGTCCTCTACTCCTTTTACCTTCGATCTTTCCCAGCATCTGGCTCTTTTCCAATGAGTTGGCTCTTAGTGTCAGGTGACCAAAATATTGGAACTTCAGCTTCACCATCAGTTCCTTCCAATGAATATTCAGAGTTGATTTCCTTTAGAATTGACTAGTTTGATCTCTTTGCAGTCCAAGGGACTCTCAAGAGTCATCTCCAGTGCCAAAATTTGAAGCATCAATTCTTTGGTGCTGTTTTCTGTATAAGAGAATATACTGCCTGTTTATATGTGTGTATAATTTGACAGTGATAACAGCTTTAAATGCTTTGTTACATAGTTACAAACAATTTATGCTCTCTGAACTTCTTGTCTCCTTATTTCTGAAGGCAATGTGGGATACTAATTGTAACTTCATATAGATGCTCTGAGAAATAAACAAAATGAACATAGAAATTAATTAATTTCTATGTTCATTTTTTAATCTATAGAAAACATTCAAGTGCAAATGTTCTGTTTCTATGTGTGTGTGTGTGGCTACAATTTCCTTTCAAATAAGCACAATCCTATACATAAATGTAAGGGCTTCCCTGGTGGCTCAGTGAAAAAGAATCTGCCTGCCAATACAGGAGTCCATACTTCAATCCCTTGGTGAGAAGATACCCTGGAGAAGGAAACGACAACCCAAGCCAATATTTTTGCCTGGGAAATCCCATGGACAGAGGAGCCTGCTAGCTATTGTCCATGGGGTAGCCAAAGAGCTGGACATGATCTAGTGACTAAAACAACAACAAACAATACACATATGTACACACAGATGAGATTAGAATTCCATCTTTTCTTTTTAAAGGAAACTAGAGAGAAAAGTAGAGAGAATAGAAACAAAATGAATGAACATTTCAATTAATATAATAGAAAATAATATAGCAATATAGACACAAAAATTTAAAATACAGTGGGTGACCTCTATCTTCATATTGGGTTACATTTCCTGCCTTAATGTCACAAGGCATCATAGTCAGGCAACTCTTACAGTTATGTAATACATAGATCATTGTATCAGCTAATGGTATGAAATAACTTCATACTGATTTTAAAGATCACTAATCTAGAGCCAGACATTTTGAAATGTGAAGTCAAGTGGGCCTTAGAAAGCATCACTATGAACAAAGCTAGTGGAGGTGATGGAATTCCAATGGAGCTGTTTCAAATCCTGAAAGATGATACTATGAAAGTGCTGCACTCAATATGCCAGCAAATTTGGAAAACTCAGCAGTGGCCACAGGACTGGAAAAGGTCAGTTTTCATTCCAATTCCAAAGAAAGGCAATGCAAAAGAATGCTCAAACTAATGCACGATTGCACTCATCTCACATGCTTGTAAAGTAATGCTCAAAATTCTCCAACTCAGACTTCAGCAATACGTGAACCATGAAATTCCTGATGTTCAAGCTGGTTTTAGAAAAGACAGAGGAACCAGAGATCAAATTGCCAGCATCCGCTGGATCATGGAAAAAGCAAGAGAGTTCCAGAAAAACATCTGTTTCTGCTTTATTGACGATGCCAAAGTCTTTGACTGTGTGGATCACAATAAACTGTGGAAAATTCTGAAAGAGATGGGAATACCAGACCACCTGACCTGCCTCTTGAGAAATCTGTATGCAGGTCAGGAAGCAACAGTTAGAACTGGACATGGAACAACAGATTGGTTCCAAATAGGAAAAGGAGTACGTCAAGGCTGTATATTGTCACCTTGCTTATTTAACTTCTTTGCAGAGTACATCATGAGAAATGCTGGACTGGAAGAAACACAAGCTGGAATCAAGATTGCTAGGAGAAATATCAATAACCTCAGATATGCATATGACACCACCCTTATGGCAGAAAGTGAAGAGAAGCTAAAAAGCCTCTTGATGAAAGTGAAAGAGGAAAGCAAAAATGTTGGCTTAAAGCTCAACATTCAGAAAACAAATATCATGGCATCCGGTCCCATCACTCCATGGGAAATAGATGGGGAAACAGTGGAAACAGTGTCAGACTTTATTTTTGGGGGCTCCAAAATCACTGCAGATGGTGACTGCTGCCATGAAATTAAAAGATGAGTACTCCTGGGAAGAAAAGTTATGACCAACCTCGATAGCATATTCAAAACCAGAGACATTACTTTGCCGACTAATGTCCGTCTAGTCAAGGCTATGATTTTTCCAGTGGTCATGTATGGATGTGAGAGTTGGACTGTGAAGAAGGCTGAGTGCAGAAGAATTGATGCTTTTGAACTGTGGTGTTGGAGAAGACTCTTGAGAGTCCCTTGGACTGCAAGGAGATCCAACCAGTCCATTCTGAAGGAGATCAGCCCTGGGATTTCTTTGGAAGGAATGATGCTAAAGCTGAAACTCCAGTACTTTGGCCACCTCATGCAAAGAGTTGACTCACTGGAAAAGACTCTGATGCTGGGAGGGATTGGGGGCAGGAGGAGAAGGGGACGACAGAGGATGAGATGGCTTGATGGCATCACTGACTCGATGGACGTGAGTCTGCGTGAACTCTGGGAGTTGGTGATGGACAGGAAGGCCTGGCGTGCTGCGATTCATGGGGTCACAAAGAGTCGGACACGACTGAGCAACTGAACTGAACTGAACTGAACTGAATGTGGGTTTTCAACATAAAATGCTCTTATTAAAGTAACTAATGAATGAGTTGAGAATGTTAAACTCAATTTTTGCCAACAAATTTTATTGAATGAACATCTATATTAGGTTTCTGTTGCTGTTGTAAAATATCCCCAAACTATTGGTTACAATAAACAAATATATGCTGTTACAGTTCTGGATATCAGAAGTGTAAAATGAATGAGTCTCATTGGATCAATATCAAATGTTAGAAGGTGGTTCATGTTGGCAGCATAGGAAGATCAGACACTGACCTCGATCCACAGACACACCAAATGTGCAGTTACATATGGATCCATATCTTCTGAAATTGTCTGGTTCTGAACCAGTACCATACTGTTTTGTTTACTGTAGCTTTGCAATATATGTTGATATTAGAGACTGTGGCAACTCCAGCTTATTCTTTCTCAAGATTGCTTTGGCCATTTTCAGTCTATTGTTTTTATCCATATGACTTGTAGAATTATTTTTCCTAGTTCTGTAAATAAGAAAGTGCCTTTGTTATTTTGATAGGGATTCCATATAGTCTGGAGATTGCTTTGGGTGGTATGGTCATTTTAACAATATTAATTATTTCATTGTATATCTTTCTGCTTTTTATGTCATCTTCAGTTTCTTTCATGAAAGTTTAACAATTTTAAATTTCAAGTTTTTTCCCCCTTTATTAAATTACTCTTCAGTTATTTATTCTTTGATGTGACAGTAAATTATATTTTCCCATCTTTCTTATAGTTCATTATTGACAAATAGAAACTTAACAGATTTCTGTATATTAATTTTGTACTATGCAATTTTACTGAAAACATGTGTTATTACTGGTGGTGTCTTTAGGATTTTCTCTATACAGCATCAGGCTTCCGTGGTGGCTCAGTGGTAAAGAATCTGCCTGCCAATGCAGGAGACGTGAGTTTGATCCCTGGGTCAGGAAGATCCTAAGGAGAAGGAAATGGAAACCCACTGCAGCATTTATACCTGGGAAATCCCATGGATAGAGCAGCCTAGTGAGCTACAGTCCATGAGGTTGCAAAAGAGTCAGACATGACTTAGTGAGTGAACATGTACACATCATGTCAATTGCAAACAGTAATAGTTCTTCCTTTCCAGTTGGATTATTTTCATATCTCTTTCTTATTTGATTGCTCTGCTTAGGACTTCTACTATTATGTTAAATAAAATTGTCAAAAGTGGGTATCTTTGCCTTGTTCCTGATTTTAGGAGAAATATTGTTAATTTTTCATCAATGAGCAAAATATTGGCTATTGTTTTGTCATAAATGGCCTTTTCTTATGTTGAGGTATTTTTTTTATACCCACTTTGTTGAGAGATTTTATTATAAATACATATTGAATTTTTATTTATTTTTTAAATATAAATTTATTTATTTTAATTGGAGATTAATTACTTCACAATATTGTATTGGTTTTGCCATACATCAACATGAATCTGCCACAGGTATACACATGTTCCCCATCCTGAACCCCCCAACCTCCTCCCTCCCATACCATCCCTCTGGGTCATCTCAGTGCACCAGGACATGAAGCAACCTAGATGTCCATCAGCAGATGAATGGATAAAAAAGTTGTGGTACATATACACAATGGAGTATTCCTCAGCCATTAAAAAGAATACATATTAAATTTTGTCGAAAGTTTTTTTGAATCTATTCAGATGATACTACAAATTTTATTCTTCATATGTTAATTAGAAGTACCACACTGATCAGTCTATTCGTATTTAACGATCCTTGCATCCCTGGGGTAAATCTCAATTGTTCTTGGTGTGTGACTCTTTTGACGTATTGCTGAATTTAGTTTGTTAATATTTTGTTGAGAACTTTTGCATCTATATTCATTGGTGGAATCAACCTATCATTATCTTTGTTGTGGTATGCCTGGCTTGTTGGACAATGAAGTTATAACAGCCTCTGGAATGAGTGAATACAATATTCATTTAAAATAACATGCAAACATGAATTTTCATTCAGAATAGCTAAAACTACCTACACCTGAATTGCATAGGCCCACAGCCTGGCTACTCAGAGTGGTCCACAATCTGAATATCTGGGCACTCCAGGACCTGATGAATCAGAATCTGTATTACAACTACAACCATAGGTCATACCTATGCACACTGAAGTTGGAGAAATGATGGTCTAGAAGAGGTTTTTCTCACCTTCTCATGATGACAGTTGAAATGGGATAATTATTTGTATTGAGAATTGCAGGTGTTTAGCACCATTCCTTCAGACATTGACAAATATTCTCAGGGGCAAAATTATCTTGGACTGATCAGTCTACAGTTTGATAGCTGGATGCATCCTGGCAGAATTCTGATTAAGGTCCTTTCTATACTCAGTTTGAACCTTTAGGCATATCATTAAATCCCTTTAAACATATTTACACCATGTGGAATGGTGCTCATAGTAATACTACTTCATAATATAAAGTTTTCTAAAAGGTAATTTGGACAATGCCTAAGAGATGACAACCTCAGGTGAATAGTATTGAAATATCTACACATAACACCTACGATTAACAAAATATTTTATAGTGAGGGGCTAAGTATCAGCTCTTAGCTTGTGATGAAATTTGAAATCCCTAATTCTTGGACAAGTGTTTTAAGAAGCCAGAGATTGTGGTGCCCCAAATGGCATTTCAGTTCTCCCTTTTGCTGAAGAGAGGAATAACAATTTTCTGAGGACAACAAGGCTGTGTGCTGACTATAAAGCAACCTTTTAGGGACCAAATGTACCTATTCCTGACAAGTTCCTTAATGTCAGACTTTGGAGAAAATATTAATTTAGGGTTGGCATAATGTGATTGAGGTTAGATCTCTAAAAATCAGGAAAGATTGAGGACAAGTGTAATAAAAGACTGGATTCACTTGACTTCTAACCTGATCTCTAGGGAACAGAGAGCCATTAGGAAAAATTGCCTTTCTGTTTATTCCAGAGGCCCAGAGAGAAATCATGTACTTAGCGATTGGAATAATGGGAAGGAAATGTGCCTAATGAGCAGGTATAGAGAGCTATTAATATCTTCCTTGTTGCAGTCCTTTAGTGTTTGCATCCCTAAGCTGGACAGGACATGACAGGTGCTTTGGAGTCATAAGTCTGGATCAGAAGTCAATGTTTTACCAGTACTCTCTGCTGTCTTGTCTGGTGACAGAGCTTCAGTTATCACCATCAACAATTCAAAGAGTAATTCAGATTTCAACCAGAGAACCCCTCTCTGAGACCCCATCTAGGTAAGTCTGAGAACCCAGCAGATACTCCAGGAAAGATTCAGAGAAAATGGAACCTGAGAACTTTTATCTTAAATCACCTGAGAACCTAATCAGTCTAGCCCAGAAATGAGAGCTCACTGTGTATTCTTGATTAACTAGTGAAGTATAATTAATTTATTTACTATGTTAATATGGATATGTCTGTTTGAATATGCAGTGCAAGCTGACATGGAAGTGATAGGAATGGATGTTCAGTATGATGACATTGTAAAATAAGTGAGATAAAAATATGGTTCTAGTAAAATTAAAAAATACGTGAGATTTGCTCTTCAGAGGAGTAGGAAAGCATAGTATTACATGTGGAGGACTATGCAGCAAATAAAGAATATTTTTCAAATTTATTTTTTAATGTAAATTTATTTATTTTAATTGGAGGTTAATTACTTTACAATATTGTATTGGTTTTGCTATACATCATGAATCCGCCACAGGTATACACGTGTTCCCCATTTCGAACCCCCCTCCCCATACCATCCTTCTGGGTTGCCTCAGTGCACCAGCCCCAAGCATCCAGTATCATGCATCGAACCTGGACTGGCGATTCATTTCATATATGATATTATACGTGTTTCAATGCCATTCTCCAAATCATCCCAAATTGCAGTAGATTTGAATATGTTCTGCATTCATTAAGAAAGTCCAGGTCAAAGGAGGTAGATAATACCTTCCAACAGCAGTTTTGTTGTTGTTCGATTGCTAAGTCATGTCCAGCTCTTTGCGACCCATTAACTACAGCATGCCAGGCTTCCCTGTCTTGCACTATCTCTCAGAGTTTGTTAAAACTCAAGTCCATTCAGTTGGTGATGCTATAAAACTGTCTCATCCTCTGTCGCCCCTTCTCCTCCTGCCCTCAATCTTTCCCAGGACCAGGGTCTTCCCAAGCGGCTCAGACAGTAAAGAATCTGTCTGCAATGTTGAAGACTTGGGTTCAATCCCTGGGTCAGGAAGATCCCTGGAGAAGGAAGTGTCAACCTACTCCAGTATTCTTGTCTGGAGAATTCCATGGAAAGAGAAGCTTGGGGGGCTACAGTCTATGGTGGCAAAGAGTCAGACATGACTGAGCAAGTGGCAGGTTTACATTCTCTATTTCAAATTGATTGTAAAAGTTATTAACACAGTTTATGTATAAGGGTCTACATGGCTCAGTGGTAAAGAATCTACCTGCCAATGCAGGAGATTCAGGAGACTCAGTTTTGATCCCTGGCTTGGGAAGATCCTCTGGAGGAGGAAATGGCAAACCATTACAGTATTCTTGCCTGGAAAATCTCATAGACTAGAGGATCCTGAAGGGTTATAGTCCATAAGGTGGCAAAGAGTCAGACACAACTGAGCACCCACGCTTGCAAGTTTTTTAATATTTTTTTCATGTTTTCAGAAAAAAGTGATTTTTTTCCACTAAGGTTATTGTTTGACATAAATTTTTTTAAATACAAAGGATTCAAGATGGGGAACATGTGTATACCTGTGGTGGATTCATGTTGATGTATGGCAAAACCAATACAATATTCTAAAGCAATTAACCTCTAATTAAAATAAATAAATTTATATTTTTTTAAAATTTAGATATATGTGGGGAGTATGTGAAAATGTACACATTTGTATGATCAGTTTGGTTAATCATGTCACACCCTTACATATAATTACATTTTACATGGAGAAAAATGTTCTGCATCCCGATAATAATAGCAGATTTTCATATGCATGGTTCTTATTTCACATCTGTGCTTCCTCAATGGTAGCTTTTTTGCCTTTTGTAGTTAGATTTGTTTTTAAGAATAATAATCACCTTCTCCCCTCTTGTGGAAGATATTTTTGGCATTCAACTGGCTACTGCCTTTTTTCATAAGCATATTGGAATCTATTTATGTTTTTATTGATAGAAAGTTTAACTTAATATAGTTTCTTTTTCTACTTTTCAAAAATTGTATCTTTATATTTCTTACATAATCTTTAATTAAGAGATCCATGTGGATGTGATTAAATTTTTACTTTATATGTCTTATTTCATAATCAGTCTTAGATTTTTATTAAATACCATTTAATACAATTGTTTGAATCCACTAGTTTTCACATGTTTCCACTAGTTTCCACTAGTTTTTATTTTCCTTACCATATTTTTTATTTTGTGAGTTCTCATTTCTTTAATCATTTTCTATATAAATGCACATATTTTGTAAACACAAAAGTGAACAAAATATAAAGTCTCTGTTCCTTTGGACCTTAAATCATAATGGGAAAGGCCTATTTCATAATATAAATGCATGGATATGATATACTGTCCTCAGAGATAAATCGTGTTAAAAGATGAACTTTATAGCCTATGTAGTATTTTATGGAGTATGGTGTGGAGAAGCCTCTGCATGTTAAGACTAGGAACAGAACCAGGTCTAGAGCACGCCCATCAGATGTGTCAAAAATGACCAAAGCCAAAGCTAAATAATAACACAGAAAGGAACACCACAAAGAAAAATGAGAGAAGGGCCAGCACACCCACAGCTGCATGACTTTTTAGAAAAACTTCTGTCAGATAAACAAAGATGGGTATAAAATCTCAGGAAGACCAGGGTCATGAGGTGGATTCCATGGCAAAGCAAGTGGAGCGATAAAGGTCCAGTTAGTCTTTGGTCCCTCGAGACTGAGGTGACGTCGGCACCCACACTGTTGCCTGTTCTATCTGCAACCTGGCTCCTCTGTTGGGCTCTTCATTTATGTTGCTTTTCCCTCATTATTAGAACAGCTCTTCTTAAACTTTTCTTACATTTAATGCATTGGATTCTAGACGTTTTTGACTATGTATCAAATCCATGCCTTTATTTTGTGATCCTGCATGCTTGCTCACAAAAACTTTAAAAAGTGAACATATACACGCATATTCACACAGCACAGGACAAAGAGAACCATGAAGCAATTCTGCAGGGATTATGAATGATACTCCCCAAGTATTTGATTGTATGTCATTTAGTCTGCAACACTAATGGGTCTCAGTCTTAGAATATGGGAAACATTTTTCTGGCATATCCTACCCTCTTACATTAGTTCATTTGGCTCTCTGAATTTGTGGGGTCCACATCTATGGATTCACCCAACAATAGATTAGAAATATTCCAGGAAATCCCAGACCATTCAAAAAAAGCAAGATAAGAATTTGAAACTCACCAATGTTCTTAATTATATGTACCACATTTCTTCATCCATTCTTCCGTTGATGGATATTTAGATGACTTCCATGACTTGACTATTTTAGACAATGCTACAATAAAAATTGGGATGTATGTGTCTTTTGAATTATGGCTTTCTCTGAATATATCCCCAGTAGTGGGATTGCTGGATATTGCATGCATACATATTCAGTCGCTTCAGTCTTGTCCAACTCTTTGTGACTCTATGGACTGTAGCCTGCAAGTCTTCTCTGTCCATGGGATTCTCCAGGGAAGAATACTGGAGTGGGTTGCCATGTGCTCCTCCAGGGGATCTTCCCAACCCAGGAATCCAACGAGTATCTCATTCATCTCCTGCATTGCAGGCAGATTGTTTACTGCTAAGCCACCGAGGAAGCACCTTGCTGGGTCATATGGTAGTTCTATTTTTTTTTTTTTTTAAGGAGCTTCCTTACTGTTCTCATAGTGACTGTATCGACTTACATTCCCACCAACAGTGTAATTAAGTTTCCCTTTTCTTCACATCCTCTCCAGCATTTATTGTTTGTAGATTTTTTGATGATGTTCATTCTGACAGGCGTGAAGTGATAACTTATCAATTTTGAGTGTTCTGTGGTGACAGAAATGGGAAGGAAATCCAAAAAGGAAAAATATATATGCATAAATACAATTGATTCACTTTGAAGCACATTAGAAACTAACACAACATTGTAAGGCAAATATACTCCAATAAAAATTAATTACAAAGATAAAAATCTCAAAATGCATCTAAATAAACTATAGACTCTATTCTGTACATTACATCCCAATGACAATTTATATAACTGGAAGTTTGCTTATTTTTACTTCTTTTACCCATTTTACTCATCTTTCTCTGGCAACCACCAATTTTTCTCTTTTCTATGAGCTCATTTTTTGTTAGGGTTAGGGTTTTTTGTTGTCGTTATTTTAGAAATTGTCATGGTCTGTGTGCGGGTTGGAAAAGAATTTCCAGACATGAGGCAGAATGAGAGGAGAATAAAGTTTATTAGAGTGGGAGATGCTGTTAGAACAGTGGGCTAGCTCAAGGGAGAGCTGATTTTGAACAGGGGTACTTAGCCCATTTTTATACCAAGGATACAATGAGCAGGATAGGGGTCTTACGGGTCATTTGCTGGTTGGATGAGGTGGGGAAGAGTAAGGCAAATGCCTTCTCCCTATGGGTAGGAGGGGAGACAGGTTATACTGCTCAGGAGGACCTGAAACTCTTTAATAGTTACAACATGGGGGAGGGAGGGACAATAAGAGTCTGTTTTTTCCTGTTCCTGCATTCCAAGGCCCTCCTTGTTTTCCTTCTGTTCTTTTGTCCTTGGGACACCACAGAATCCACACATGAGATTATACAGATTTAGTATTTTTCTTAGTCCATTTAACATAAAACAGTCAAGGTCCATCCATGCTATCACAAATAGCAACATTTCATTACTTTTTATGGCTAATTAAAAAGACATAGCTTATTTTTTCATTTATTCATTGATAGGAATTGTATTGAATCTATAGGTTTCTTTGGGTAGTATGGGCATCTGAACAACAGTAATTCTGGTGGGAGAAGGCAAGAGATGGGATGAATTGAGAGAATAGCACTGGAACATGTATATTACCATATGTGAAATAGATCATCAGCCCAAGTTTGGTGCATGAAACAGGGCACTCAAAGCTGGTGCACTGGGACAACGCTGAGGGATGGGATGGGGAGGGAGGTGGGAGAGGGGTTCAGGATGGGGGACATATGTACACCCATGGCTGTATTGTGAAATAATTAGCCTCCAATTAAAATTAATTAATTTAAAAAACAATATTAATTCTCTCAGTTATGAGTAGGGTATATTTTTCCATATATTTGTGTCTTCTTCAATTTCTTTCACCAATGTCTTATACTTTTCAGTGTACAGGTCTTACACTTGCTTGATTATTCTTAGGTATATTATTCTTTTTGATGCAGTTGGAAAATGTGCTATTTCCTAATTTATATTTTTGATAGTTCATGATTAATGTAGAGAAATGCAACAGATTTGCAACTGATATTCATAGCAGCATTGTTCACAAAAGCCAAGATATGGAAATGACCTAAGGTTCCATGGATGGATGAATGGATAAACAAGTTATGGTGAATGTACACAATGAAATAACACTTAGCCATAAAAAATGACACACAGAGGAAATCCTCTGGCAGCATGAATGAAACATGGAAGCATTATACTAACTGAAAGATGTAAAAAAAAATCAAATACTATATGATCTCACTTATATGGTGAATTTTAAATAAACAAAAACAACAGAAAACTCATAGAAAAATCAGACTTGTGTCTATCAGAAGCAGAGTATTGAGGCTTAAGAAAATAGAAAAAAAGTTATCAAGAGACAAAAACTTCCAGATATAAGTACTAGATGTAGATGCAATGTAAAAAATGATAAGTATCGCTAATATTGGGCTTCACTGATGGGTCAGTGGTAAAGAATCCACCTGCCAATGTTGGAGACGTGGGTTTGCTCCCTGGGTCAGGAAGATCCCCTGGAGGAGGAAATGGCAACCCACTCCAGTATTCTTGCCTGGTAAATCCCATGGACAGAGGAGTTTGGCGGGCTATTGTCTATGGGGTCACAAAAGAGTTGGACACAACTTAGCAACTAAACATCAACTTAACTAACATTGCTGTACAATATATACGAAAAGTGTTAAGAGAATAAATATAAGAATTCTAATCACTAGGAGGGGCTTACCTCATGGCTGAGATGGTAAAGAATCTGCCTGCCAGTGCAGAAGACCCCAGTTCCTTCCTGAGGTGAGAAATTTTTTATTTTCTTTTTTATTTTATTTCTTAGTTTATTTTTTTTTTATTTTTTTTATTTTTTTAGTTTATTTTACTTTACAATACTGTATTGGTTTTGCCATACATTGACATGAATCCACCACGGGTGTACATGCGATCCCAAACATGAACCCCCCTTCTACCTCCCTCCCCATAACATCTCTCTGGGTCATCCCTGTGCACCAGCCCCACGCATGCTGTACCCTGCATCGGACATAGACTGGCAATTCGATTCTTACGTGATAGTATACATGTTTCAATGCCATTCTCCCAAATCATCCCACCCTCTCCCTCTCCCTCTGAGTCCAAAAGTCTGCTAAAGACATCTTTGTCTTTTTTGCTGTCTTGCATACAGGGTCATCATTGTATCTATATGAGAAGATGGATGTTAGCTTAACTCACTGTGGTGATCATTTCAAAATATATGCAAATTATTCCAATATATATGCTATATTCCAAGAACTTACACAGTGGTGTATATCAATTATTTTTTAAATGAAATTGGAAAATAAACAGCTGAAGAGAAGCTTTTCTTTATTGAATATAATGTTAGCTCTGTGCTTGTAATGAATGAATGAAGTTGCTCAGTCGTGTCCGACTCTTTGAGACCCCATAGACTATAGCCTACCAGGCTCCTCTGTCCATGGGATTTTTCCAGGCAATAGGGCTGGAGTGGATTGTCATTTCCTCCTCCAGGGGATCTTCCCAACCCAGGGCTCGAACCCAGGTCTCCTGCATTGTAGACAGAAGCTTTACCATTATGTTGAGCTCTGTTCCTGCTTTATCCAATTTGTTGAGAGATTTTTTCTTTTCTAGTTTTTTTTTATATAAATTTATTTATTTTAATTGCAGGTTAATTACTTTACAATATTGTATTGGGTTTGCCATACATCAACATGAATCTGCCACAGGTATACACGTGTTCATGCTGAACTTTGTCAAGAGGTTTTTCTGCATCTGTTGAAAAGATTATACAAGTTTTATCCTTCATTTTGTTAATGTATTATATCACATTGATTGATCACAGACATTGAACCATTCTTGCATGCCTGGAATAAGTTCACTTAATCAGGATACATGATCCTTTTTATGCATTATTTAGTTTTGCTAGTGTTTTGTTGAGAATGTTTGCACTGGGGATATTGGTCTGTAATTTTCTTTGCTTGTAGAGTCCTTGTCTGATTTTGGTATAAGGGTAATGCTGCCTTTATAAAATGAGTTTGGAAGACTCTCTTCCACTTCTAGCTTTCAAATACTTTCTGAAGATTGATATTAATTCCTTTTTGAATGTGTGGTAGAATTCACCAGCGAAGGCATCTCATCCTAGATATCTGTTTGTTGGGAGGTTATTTATTATTGATTCAACCTCTTTACTAGTGATTTACTTCCTCACATTTTCTGTTTTATAATTATTTAGTCTTGGGAGGTTGTATTTTTCTAGAAATTTTTCCATTTTTTTCTAGATTATCCAACTTGACATATGATTGCTCACAAAAGTCTCTCATCAACCTTTACATTTCTCTAGTATCAGTTGTAAAATCTCCTCTTTCATTTCTGAATTTATCTGAGTTCTGGACATTCCCTCTGCCAGGCACACACTTCCACACACAGTCTTTCATTTTCCTCCTCTTACATGAAGTCACTGCTCACATGTCACCTTGTTTTTCAGGTCTTGCCTAAATACCCATGACAAAGTGAATGCACTATTCACTGTCTCCTTTATAGCTGTTTTAGATTTCTTTATACCACTTGTTGCCATCTGTAAGTATTGTATAATGCTATTAATGGCTTACATATTTTTCTCCACCATTGAACTGTAGGCACTTTTGCTCTTCAGGACCTTTGAAGAAATTGCCTAGATAGTAACTATTAATGAATCATGGTCAGACCTCAATTTACATTCCTGAAATCATGGATAATTGTTCATTAAAACTATAGAATACATGACTTCTTGGGGGGAAGTTGATTGGAACAAAAATTTCAAGTCACAGGTGGCACAGGGAAAACACTAAATCAGATCCGCACACAGAATATTGAAATTAGTTTCTTGATGACCAAGTGTAAGGACAATTTTAATTATATATTTCATTCAAGCTTGTGTGAATATTTGTAATACCATCTTTTTCTTTCCTAGTAGTTACTTCAAACACATGGAACCAGGCAATGATACACAAATTTCAGAATTTATTCTCCTGGGATTGTCAGAGGAACCAGAGCTACAGCCCCTCATATTTGGACTTTTCCTCTCCATGTACCTGATCACTGTGTTTGGAAACCTGCTCATCATCCTGGCCGTCATCTCAGACCCCCACCTCCACACCCCCATGTACTTCTTCCTCTCCAACCTGTCCTTTGTAGACGTCTGTTTCATCTCTACCACTGTCCCAAAGATGTTGTGGAACCTCCAGACCCAGAGCAAAGTTATAACCTATGAAGGCTGCATCACACAAATTTATTTTTTCCTACTCTCTGCAGTGTTGGACATCTTCCTCCTGACAGTGATGGCCTATGACCGCTTTGTGGCCATCCATCACCCGCTGCACTACACAATCGTCATGAATCCCTGGCTCTGTGGACTACTGGTCCTGGCGTCTTGGATCATGTGTATTCTGAATTCCTTGTTACAAAGCTTAATGGTGTTGCGGCTTTCCTTTTGCATGAATGTGGAAATCCCCCACTTTTTTTGTGACCTCAGCCAGATGACCCAACTTGCCTGTTCTGACAACTTTCTTAATTATATGGTGATTTATTTTACAGCTGTCCTTCTAGGTAGTGGTGCCCTGATTGGTATCCTTTACTCTTACTCAAAGATTGTTTCCTCCATACGTAGAGTCACATCAACTCAAGGGAAGTATAAAGCATTTTCCACCTGTGCATCTCACCTCTCAGTTGTCTCCTTATTTTTTTCTACAAGCCTAGGGGTGTACTTTAGCTCTGCTGCTACCCAGAGCTCACACTCAAGTGCAATAGCCTCAGTGATGTACACTGTGGTCACACCCATGCTGAATCCCTTCATCTACAGTCTGAGAAATAAAGACATAAAGGGGGCTCTGAAAAGACTCTTTGTGATGGTGAGTCCAAAAAGGCAAATAATTCTGGACCTGGAGAAATGCCCATCATTGCAGGGCTCAATGCCTCAGAGTCAGTTGTTGTGATTCTTTAATCAGACTGTGGAAATGAAAGTTGCTGTTTTATTTATTTCCTGAATTTTTATTTTTTCTGCTATCTGGTACAATGGAATTACCTCATTTATTAATGAAGATATGCAATGGCTTTCTTCTTTTTTTTTTCTCAAGTTTCCTTACTTTTTCTCACACTTTGATATGAAACAGTTGAAAAATCCTATATATTGCAAGGAACTGCCTTAATTTACTAAGAATCAGTTCAGTTCAATCTCTTTGGGACCCCATGGACTGCAGCACACCAGGCTTCCCTGGCCATCACCAACTCCCAGACTTTGCTCAAATTCATGTTCATTGAGTCAGTGATGCCATCCAACCATCTCATTCTCTTTTGCTCCTTCTCCTCCTGCCTTCAGTCTTTCCCAGCATCAGAGTCTTTTCCAATGAATCAGTTCTTTGCATCAGCTGGCCAAAGAATTGGAATTTCAGCTTCAGCATCAGTCTTTCCAATGAGTATTCAGGACTGATTTTCTTTAGGATTGGCTGAGTTGATCTCCTTTCAGTCCAAGTGACCCTCAAGAGTCTTCTCCACACCAGAATCCAAAAGCATCAATTCTTCAGAGCTCAGCTTTCCTTATGGTCCAACTCTCACATCTATACATAACTAGTAGAAAACCACAGATCTGATTAGACAGGCCTTTGTCAGCAAAGTAATGTCTCAGCTTTTTAATATGCTGTCTGAGTTGGTCATACCTTTTCTTCCAAGGAGCAAGCATCTTTTAACTTCATGGCTGCAGTCACCATTTGCAGTGATTTTGGAGCTTTCCAAAATAAAGTCTCTCACTGTTTCATTGTTTCCCCATCTATTTGCCATGAAGTGATTGGACAGGGTGTCATGATCTTAGTTTTTTGAATGTTGAGTTTTAAGCCGGATTTTTCACTCCCTTCTTTCATTTCCATCAAGAGGCTCTTTAGCTTCTCTTCACTTTATAAGGGTGGTGTCATCTGCATATCTGAGGTTATTGTTATTTCACCCAGCAATTGTGATTCCAGCTTGTGCTTCATCCAGCTGGCATTTTGCATGATGTACTTTGTATATAAGTTAAATAAGCAGGTGACAATATAAAGCTGTGATGTACTATTTTCCCAATTTAGAACCAGTCTGTTGTTCCATGTCCAGTTCTAATTGTTGCTTCCTGACCTGCATGCAGACTTCTCAGGAAGCAGGTAAGGTCATCTGGTATTCCCATAATGTTCGTCACAGCACTATTTATAATAGCCAGGACATGGAAGCAACCTAGATGTCCATCAGCAGATGAATGGAGAAGAAAGCTGTGGTACATATACACAATGGAGTATTACTCAGCCATTAAAAACAATACATTTGAATCAGTTCTAATGAGGTGGATGAAACTCGAGCCGATTATACAGAGTGAAGTAAGCCAGAAAGAAAAACACCAATACAGTATACTAACACATATATATGAAATTTAGAAAGATGGCAATGATGACCCTGTATGCAAGACAGCAAAAAAGAAACAGATGTGTATAGCGGACTTTTGGACTCAGAGGGAGAGGGAGAGGGTGGGATGATTTGGGAGAATGGCATTAAAACATGTATACTATCATGTAAGAATCGAATCACCAGTCTATGTCCGATGCAGGATACAGCATGCTTGGGGCTGGTGCATGGGGATGACCCGGAGGGATGTTGTGGGGAGGGAGGTGGGAGGGGGGTTCATGTTTGGGATCGCATGTACACCCATGGTGGATTCATGTCAATGTATGGCAAAACCAATGCAGTATTATAAAGTAAAATAAAGTAAAAATAAAAAGTTTAAAAATAAATAAATAAATAAAAAAGACCCTCTTGATGAAAGTGAAAGAGGAGAGTGAAAAACTTGGCTTAAAGCTCAACATTCAGAAAACAAAGATCATGGCATCTGGTCCCATCACTTTATGGCAAATTAATGGGGAAACAGTGGAAATAGTGGCTGACTTTATTTTTCTGGGGTCCAAAATCACTGCAGATGGTGACTGCAGCCATGAAATGAAAAGACGCTTACTCCTTGGAAGGAAAATTATGACCAACCTAGACAGCATATTCAAAAGCGGAGACATTACTCTGTCAACAAAAGTCCTTCTAGTCAAGGCTATGGTTTTTCCTGTGGTCATGTATGGATGTGAGAGTTGGACTATGAAGAAGGCTGAGCACCAAATAATTGATGCTTTTGAACTGTGGTGTTGGAGAAGACTCTTGAGAGTCCCTTGGACTGCAAGGAGATCCAACCAGTCCATTCTGAAGGAGATCAACCCTGGAATTTCTTTGGAAGAAATGATGTTGAAGCTGAAGCTCCAATACTTTGGCCACCTGATGCAAATAGCTGACTCATTTGCAAAAACCCTGATGCTGGAAAGGATTGAGGGCAGGAGGAGAAGTGGCCGACAGAGGATGAGATGGCTGGATGGCATCACCGACTCAATGGACATGGGTTTGGGTGGACTTTGGGTGTCAGTGATGGACAGGGAGGCCTGGCATGCTGCAGTTCATGGGGTTGCAAAGAGTTGGACACAACTGAGTGACTGAACTGAACTGAATTGAACTGGGCTATCAGGGAAGCCCCTTGCTTCCTTGATGAGATTTATTCTGAAGTCTTTTCATTGAGATTTTAGATGAGATTTTTTTGTTTGCATTCCATTTCTGATATTTCATTGTTAATATAAAGAAATGTAACTGATTTCTGTATTTCAGTCTTGTATCCTGCTACCTTGATAAATTTATCTGTTCTACTATTTTTTTTTGTGGGATCTT
Organism: Capricornis sumatraensis; assembly: GCF_032405125.1. Lineage (NCBI taxonomy): Eukaryota > Metazoa > Chordata > Mammalia > Artiodactyla > Bovidae > Capricornis > Capricornis sumatraensis. The sequence continues at coordinate 11,057,435 of NC_091077.1, forward strand.
TAGGGTTTTCTATATAGATAACATCATGTTATCCATGCTTAATAACAATATTACCATTTCCTCACCGATTTGAATACTTTTATTAATTTCTTTTTCTTGTCTGATTACTGTAGGTAGGACATTCAATACTATATTAAAGAGAAGTGGTGGGATTGGGAATCCTTATCTTGTTGCAAATTTTAGCAGATTTAGTGGGGGCTTTCAGCTTTGCAATGTTGACTATTATATTAATTGTGCATTTATCAAAAATAGTTTTATTATTTTCAGATATCTTCCTTCTATACCTACCTTCATAAGGATTTTTATTACAAAAGGATGTTGAATTTTATTCAACAACTTTTCATTATTTCTGCACTGATTTTTATTATAACATTACTTTTATTATTTCCTTCCTTCCTTCCAACATTGGTCTGTTTGCTTTTCTTTTACTACCTCCTTTAGATATAAAGTTAAATTCTTTGTTAAGGATCTTTCTTGTTACTTGAGGTAGGCATTATTACTATAAACTTCCCCCTTATTACACTGTTGCTTTATCTCAGAGATTTAAATATGTCATACTTTCATTTTCATTTGTCTTCTGGGTTTTTTAGTTACTCCTTTTATTTCTTTTTTTTTTATTTTAAATTTGTTTATTTTTTCATTGAAGGATAATTGCTCTACAGAATTGTGTTGGTTTCTGCCAAACATCAACATGAATCAGCCATAGGTTGACCCAATACTGTTCAATAACATGATGTCTGGCTTGCATATATATGTGATTTTTCCACCTTTTTTTTCCTTATAGTTGACTTGTAGTTTCATACTGTTATGATGGAAAATGCTTGATATAATTTCAGTATTCTAAACTTATTGAGACTTGTATTATGTCCTGACATATGATCTATTCTTGAAAATTTTACATGTGCACTTGAGAAGAATGCATATTTTACCACATTTGGATAGAGTGTTGCTACTCTAAATATGTTCCCCAGAATAAGGCCTGTAAAATCAACTTTACTCAGAAGGCTTTTTGATTTTTTTTTCCAGAATCTCTGTGCCCACCAGAACCTGATGAAATTTTATCTGTATCAGAACTACAATCCTGCATGATTCCTATACTCAGTGAAGCTGGGGTAATGCCAATCTGGAACAGGTTTTCTCACCTTCTCCAGTTGACAAATGAGGCTGGGCAATCACTTGTATTGAGTACTGTAGGTGTGCAGCAGTATTGCTTCAGATATTGACAAATATCTAAAGGGCAAAATTATCTCTGGTTGAGAACCAATGACTTACAGTTGAAACATGGAAGTATCCTGACAGAATTCTCACCAAAGCCCTTTCCTGCCTCAGTTTGAGCCTTTCAACAAATCATTTAACTGCTTCAGGCACACTTATTTCTGTGGTGGGAAATAGAGCACAACATATGCCATGAAGTGCCTAAAAGCTATTATTCTCAGGTTAAATAGCATTAAAACATCTAATTTTTCAAAAACAGTTAACAAATATTTTGTGTGAGGGAATAAATGACATTTCTTAACTTGCAATAAAGGAAAACACTCAAATTTTTGAACAAATGTTACAAGTCAACAAACATGGTTACATATCAAAGGAACACTTTCTTATTGCTGAAGAAAAAAAGCAATTTTATGAGAATTAAAGGACTTCATGCTCACCACAAATTAATCTTTTAAGGATCAAAGGGACCTAGTCCTAACAGTTCCCTTAGTCTCAGGGTTTGGAAAACAACTAATTTAGTATTAGGCTACAGCTGTCCAGGTTAGACCTCTGAAAAACAGACAAGATCAAGCACAAGGAGTGATAAAGACTGGATTTACTTGACTTTGAAGCTGATCTCTTGGGATCAGAGAATCATTAGGAAAATATTTCTTTCATTTTATTGCAGTGGCCCAGAGAGAAATCATATATGAAGAGGTAGAACTAACTGCAGGGAAATATGCCTAATGAACAGGTATAGAGAGCTATTAATATCTCCCTTGCTGAGGTCCCTTAGTGTTTGCGTCCTTAAGCTGGAGAGGACACAGAGTTGCTTTCAGAGTCAAAAATCTGGATCAGAGGCCAATGCTTTACTACACTCTGCTGTCTTGTCTGGTGGCAGAGCTTCAGTCTTCACCTCCTTCTAAGAAACTCCATCTAGGTAAGTCTGAGAGCAGAGGAGTTACTTCAGGAAAGATTCACAGTATATTAAACCTGAGAACTTTTATCTGAATTCAGCTAAGAGCCTAAACAACCTAGCCAGGAGATGAGAGAAGACTGTGTTTATATTCTTAGTTAACTAATAATGTACAGTTTATTTATTTAATCTGTTAATAATAATGTGTTTTTTTGAATCTGCAATGCAAGTTGACAATTAAGTGATGGTAATGAAGGTGTAGTTTGATGACAACGTAACATAAGTGAGATAAATAACATATTTCCAATAAAATTAAAATATATATGAGTTTTGCTGTTCGGCAGAATAAAAACATATGTAGTATTATATGTGGAGGCCTATGCAGCAATTTAAATATTTTTTAAATTTGAGCATATTCTATATTCACTTTAAAAACATCCAAATCAAAAGAGATAGATATTACCTGTAACATCAGTTTGTGAGACATCTATATCACAGTATCTTCTCTTATACTGAATACTTTTTCTTTGCAGTTATTTCATTACTGATGAGTCCACGTATACTGATATTGGGGGGGGGGGTTACACATTTTTTCTGTTATAAATTGAATATGAAAGTTTTTTCCACAGTTTATATACAGGTGCCTGAGTTTTCAAATATTGTTTTTGCTCTATATTTTCAGAAAAAAATTGATTTTTTGCACTAACTGTTCCTTGACATTAATTCATATGTGTGTGTGTGTGTGTGTGTGTGTGTGTGTGTGTGCTGACATATGGTCTATTCTATATTATTTCCAAGCACAAAATTTTCTAAAACTTAAGTCATGCAGTACCTATAAGATGTTAATCTCAGGTTAAATAGTATTAAAATATCTAAATTTTTAAAAATAGTTGACAGATATTTTATATGAGAGCATAAATGACAGCTCTTAATTTGCAATAAAGGGAGACATTCTTAAATTTTTGAACAAATGTTTTAAGAAGCCAAAAAATGTGGTGCCCATGATTACATAATATGTATATGTTTTAGGGGGAAATCTGTGAAAATATATACATTCTGAGTGGTTCAGTCAATCAGTTCAGTCGCTAGTCCTGTCCAACTCTTTGTGACCCCATGGACTGCCGCTGGCCGGGTTTCCCTGTCCATCACCAACTTCCAGAGCTTGCTTTATTGAGTGGTTAGTTCTATTATTTAATCATGTCCTCTCATATTATATTTTATATATTTGGAAATTTTTTCTGTATCCTTGGCAGTAATAGCAGTCCTGTATATGTATTGTGTTATTTCACATCTGCATTTCCTTAATGGTAGTTTTTTGCCTTTATGCTTAGATTTGTTTTTAAAAATAGAAGTCATTTTCTTCCCTCTGTGGAAGGCTTTTTTTTCATTCAATTAACTACTGCTTCTTTTTCATAAGCATTCTGGAATCTTTTTATTGCTATATTGATAGAAGTAAAACTTTAGATACTGTTTCTTTTTTTGCTTTTCAAGTATTGTGTCTTTACATTTTTCATTAATAGGCCTTTGCCATTTTGAACTATAGTTAAAGACCCAAATAATACAATTAAAATTATATTTTATATGTCTTATTTCATATCAATCTTATTAAATATCATTTAATACAATTAATTGAAACTACTAGTCTTCACATGGTTTTTTCTTTCTTTACATCATTTTTATTTTATGAATTGTCATTTCCTCAATATTTTTCTATATAAATGTACACACTTCAAAACACAAAGCTGAATAAAATATGAGGCCTCTGTTCATTTGAGTATTAAATCATAAAATAAGAAGTTCATTGCAGTCATATAGATGCATAAATGTGATATATTGTCCTCAGAGATAAATTATATGTTAAAAGGAGATATTATCTTGGCCTCTGTAGGATTTTATGGAATCTGGTGTGGAGAAGCCTCTGCATGTTGGACTAGCAACAGAATCAGGTCTAGACTGTGCCCATAGCTATTGTAAATAGTGCTGCTATGAACACTGGAGTACACTGTCTCTTTCAATTACGGTTTTCTCAGGGCTTATGCCAAGTAGTGGAATTGTTGGGTCAACTGGTAATGTTATCCTTAGTTTTTAAGCAATCTTCATACTGTTCCCCATCACAATATTATAAAGCAATTATACTCCAATTCAAATAACTTTAAAAATAAAAATAAACAAAAATAGAAACACTTCCCATACTGCCATGAATTTCAGATATATTGACTATGTAGAGAAGAAGACATGCCTTGTATGTTGTTTTACATGCCTTTTACATTGTGTATTGCAGTATATGCAAATATAGAAATAAACACATATGTACATCCACAGACAGATATACTAACATACAAGAGACTGAACAAAGAGAACCCTAATATGATTCTGTCTGTATCCTTACTCTGAAGGATGCTCTTTGATAAGTTATTTTGTATTCTATTTAATCTATTCTATTTCATTCTTAGAAAAGATAGTTCAATTCCCTAGTAGGTCCTCACCTCAGAATATGGAAAATATTTATTTTGTGTGTCCTCCATACCTATTTTAGCATTTCCCTGCCTCTGTTCATCCTTCATCATCTTTCAGCCTTGACAATTTTGTGGGACCATAACCTTTCAAGTTCAAGTGAATATATATGTATTCATCTGCCATTTCCAACTAAGTCTGGTGTGGGTGGGGTCAGAATGGCAATGGGTAAGTATAGCATCATTACATGTGTCAAGATATTCACAGCATAGGAAAATAACAAGGAATTAAAATGTATGGCAAAACCAATACAGTATTGTAAAGCAAAATAAAGTAAAAATAAAAATTAAAAAAAAGAAGTAGACATCGATGGCTTATACAATTAAATTAAGTGTATGAGGAAATGTCCCTTTCCTTCAGAATTATTAATTTAAAAAATGGTTCGTGAAAGAGTTTCCTACAAGCAATGTGAAAGCGTAGATGAAGTTTTTGAAGACAAAGGAGGCGTGAATATTTCCAAGTAAGAAAGTGAATGAGACTCGAAAAAAAGGAAGAAGTATTATAGTGACTCTGAGCATTAAAGCTTTCACATCTGTTGAAACAGTCAAGTTCAATGTTTACTAGATCTGTGTGGCCAAGAGCAGGGCAATGTGAATGTGACGTTTATAGAATGCACAGAGGGTGAGCATCATTTTCAGCTACAGAATTTTGGCTTCATTCTCCAGTGGTGATTCACTATTCTGAATTATGTGTTTATTCATTTTGCTCATTTTCCTACTTCATTCAGTAAACTATCTTTGCATCATAAGGACATCAGTCCTTTTCTTTTGAATAAATTGGTGTTTTGCTGCTTTACTGGTTATTCTGGGCATCACGGGACTTCTTTGGTGAAAAATCCTCCTGCGAGGCAGGAGATGCTGGAAACACTGGCTCAATCCCTGGGTGGGGAAGATCCCTGGAGAAGGAAATGGCAACCCACTCCAGTATTCTGGAAAATCCCATGGGCAGGGCAATAACAGAAGTTGCCATTCTCTCCTCATCTCCTCTCAGAGACCACCTGAGTTTATTAGGTCATTTTTCTCCCTCATGTCTATTTCTTTCCTACAACTATGCTTTTTGAACTTTTTTAAATGTTTCATCAAATAAAGAGAGAAAGTAGTCACATTGAAATGGAGAGCCATGTTTCACTGTCCATAAAAAACTTAATAACTGGAATTTGGGTACTACTTCCCCATAATTGAGGGTATAGATAATCTGGTTTTGACAGCTCACCTTGTATTATTTCTGCTCTAATTTTGCAGCTGAAGTTGAGAAGATGCTGTGTGTGTTTGTGTGTGTGTGTGTTTGTGTGTGTGTGTGTGTTGTGAGGTATGAGAGTCCTTATGGCAGGAGGATCTGAATTCATACACACAAATTATTCTCCTTAAAATACAGACAGCAGACAGTAACATGGAAACTTACATTGCCCTATGTAAAATAGACAGCCAATGGGAATTTGCTATATGACTCAGGGAACTCAAACAAGGCCTTTGTAACAATCTAGAGGGGTAGGATGGAGAAGGAGATGGGAGGGAGTTTCAAGAAGGAAGGGACATATGTATACTTATGGCATCATATTATTTGGCAGAAAACAACAAAATTCTGTAAATCAATTACCCTTCAATTAAATACAAAATGAGAATGATGGCCCTCATAAGATTAGAGCAAAAATATATTAAATAAAATCAACAAAATTTATAATGTGCAAGAACAACATGTGAATGATGGACTCCCTGTATCTTCATTCCTTAGCACTCTGTCCTATTTCTCATCACTCTCCCTCTTGGTCATTCCCCTTGACATACAAACTTGCACTTGAGCCTTGACTATTAGAAACAATGGCCTTCCTCAGGGTCCTTGCACTGGCCCTTCCTCCTGCCAGGCCTACATTTCCTGAGATAATATTGACACCCCCGACCCTCTTCCTTGATATCTCTGTTCAAATGTTACATTGTTTGCCAGCCTAATTGAATACCCAGCAAAAAATAATACCTCTACTACTACCTTCTATCTTCTCTACTTTTCTTCATTTGACATTTTATTGTATTTCTACTTGTTTACATTCTTTCTCCATCAGTGAACTATAGGGACTTGTGTCTCTCAGCATACTCTGCTTATTCAGGAGATGGTGAGTACTCAATATATAGCCTCAATGGTTTGTCAGAATCCCTCATTCAAAGTTTACAATACATGACCTCTTGGTGAAAAGACAGAGATGAACAGGAATTTGTAATCAGAGGACGTCCCAAAAGGGAAAAGTTTCACACCAAAACTGTAGGTGTTGATTTCTTGACTGCAAAATAGAAATTGTACATTTTAAATTATACCAGCAAGATCTATTTTTGTTAAATCAGTCTTATTATTATTTTTATTGCTAGGTAGTGCCCTGCACTACATGGAATTGGGAAATGATACCCAAATTTCAGAATTTCTTCTTCTGGGATTTTCAGAGGAACCAGAACTGCAGCCCCTCATATTTGGGCTTTTCCTCTTCATGTACTTGATCACTGTGTTTGGAAACCTGCTCATCTTCCTGGCTGTGAGCTCAGACCCCCAACTCCACACCCCCATGTACTTCTTCCTTTCTAACCTGTCCTTTGTAGACATCTGCTTCACCTCCACCACCATCCCAAAGATGCTGTGGAACATCCAGAGGCAGAGCAAACATATAAGTTATGCAGGCTGTATTAGCCAGATACACTTTTTCCTACTCTTCGCAGGGCTGGATAACTTTCTCTTGACTGTGATGGCCTATGACCGCTACCTGGCCATATGTTACCCTCTGCACTACACAGTCATGATGAACCCCTGGCACTGTGGACTGCTGGTTCTGGTGTCCTGGGCGATGAGTGCTCTGAATTCCCTGTTACAAAGCTTAATGATGCTGCGGTTGTCCTTCTGCACAGGATTGGAAATCCCTCACTTTTTCTGTGAACTCAATCAGGTTGTCCGATGTGCCTGTTCTGACACCTTTCTTAATGACATAGTAATATATTTTGCAGCTGCAATCCTGGGTGGTGGTGCATTCACTGGAATCATTTATTCATACTCTAAGATAATCTCCTGCATACGAAGGATTTCATCAACTCAGGGGAAATATAAAGCATTCTCCACCTGTGCATCTCACCTCTCGGTTGTTGCCTTATTTTATTGTACAGTCTTATCTGTGTACCTTAGCCCTGCTTCTACCCACAGCTCACAGTCAAATATAACAGCTTCAGTGATGTATACAGTGGTCACACCCATGCTGAACCCTTTCATCTACAGTCTGCGGAATAAAGACATAAAAAGGGCTCTGAGAAGATTCATTGGGATGGCATCTCTAAAAATGCCAGCTTACCTCTGGTTGAAGAAGTGTAAATGATTGCCAGGCTAAAGAAAGTGGAGTAAGAAATCACTATTTTTTTACCAGGTTGTACGTGTAGACCATGCTTTTTCTATTATTTCCTGGTATTTCCTTTGTTTTGACTTCAACTTCTATCTACACTTAAGAGATTCAGTTTTTTAAGATTTCCACTCTAACATATAAAATATTTTTCTGCTTTCACAAAGTCAGAGAATAATAAATAAATGATCATGATATCTGGCTATTAGTCGTTTATTAATGATATATACAGGTGCAGATCATTTGGCATTAATGGTGGAAGTTAGATTGGGGGAAAAAAATAGATAAGGACTTTTTTCCAAGCAGAGGAAGTGCCCAGGGGTTTATAAAACATGGAGGATTCATGTTGATATATGCAAAACCAATACAATATTGTAAAGTAATTAGCCTCCAATTAAAATAAATGAATTTATATTAAATAAATAAATAAGGATGATCTAAAAAAAATTCAAGTCCACCACAAGTAGAAGAAAAACTAGTTCTTTCTTAATGAGAAAAGGAAGCAAAATTTAGCAGACATGCAGGATCATACCTATGGAGAAGAATTTGGTTGCCAACTGAGTGCATCAGCTGGGTAAGAATGGGTTAATTTGAAGTCATTGATAGGACAAGTAGAATTGTGATGGATGCCTGATCAAAAGTGTGTGGTCTTGGTGGGAAGGAAATGAAACTGGGAGGTGACTAACAAATTGAGAATGAAAGGAAGACTTGAAACCCTGATTTTTTGCTGGGCAGATGGTTGGATGGCATCACCAATTCAATGTACATACTTTTGAACAAAATGACCTTCCTTTCAAAATCTTTCCATACGCTAGAATTGTAATGCCTCCTTCCCTTTATCCCTCCCTCCCTTTCTTCCTTCCCTGTTTCCTTCCTTTACTGATTTCTTTTCTTCCCATCATTCTCCTGTTTTTTTTTTAACCCCACAATGACTATTTCTTGTCTTCTGTATCTTCATACCTTAAACACCATTTTCCCCATCCTATGTAAACTGATACGCTTGACCCCTAACTCCCTGAGAAATCCGAAGAACTTAGAAACAATTTTCCAAAGGGATGCACCTCCATAACAATCCACCCACCAACTCTACCACTAAAATCTCTGCCTTCCTACCTGTCACTCTAAACACTGCTGCTATGAAGGCCAGTATATATATATATGTAGAATCTCATCAGCTCAAGGGAAGTATAAAGCATTTTCCACCAATGCATCTCACCTCTCAATTGTCTCCTTATTCTTTTGTACAAGCCTATGAGTGTCCCTTAGCTCTGCTGCTACTCCCAGCTCAAGTATACTGCCTTGGTGATGCTCACTCTGGTCACACCCATGCTGAAACCTTTCATCTACAGTCTGAGAAACAAAGACATAAAGGGGGCTCTGAAAAGACTCTTTGTGATGCTGAGTCCAAAAAAAAAGCCATTTATACAGGATTTGAAGAAATGCCCATGACTACAGGGCTCAAAATTTGAGAGCAGTAGTTGTGACTCTTTAATGAGATTGTAGATGTAGAAGTTGCCTTTTTATTTGTTTCCTAGAATTTTTACTTTTTTTCAGCTGCTCTGTACAATGTAATTATCTCATTATTAATGAAAATATCCAAAGGCTTTCTCTTCTTTTTCTTTCCTCCTGTGTCCCTTCTTTTTTCTCAGACTTTGATGTGAAATGTTGGAAATTCCCATGTATCTCATGGAACTGCCTTAACTTATTAAGAATAATTTCTTCTTAAATGACAAATATCACCCCATGTAATATGTCTTCATTTTTATTAAAAAGACTAGTCATGAGTTACCACTCTATTGGGAAAAAAAAAAACTAAGCTTGGAAACTTGGTTGTTTTTATAACATTACAGAGAGGAAAAACCTGAGACTACAGTTTTTTTTATGTCTATGTCCATTGTTCCTTTTTAATATCACTTCCTGAATTGGTGTTCTTGATGAGGAGTTTAATGTACTAGTGTCTTTTTTACATATATATAATAGGCCATTGAGTTTTATTCTCCTAAACAGGATTCTGTTCTCTTAGCAGGCTCTATATCCACATTGACTACCATAGTTACTGGAAAAAAACTGATTATCAAATACATGTCTGACAGTTTCAGTCTACACAGAACCAGAAACCGCAATAAATAGATTGACTTAATATGACCTTCAAGTTAGAGAAGACATTAAAAATAATGAAACAAACTTTGAATTATACTTTGTAATATTATGCATGCCGTTCCTTTTCAAACTATACATCTACTCAATAAATTAAGGAAAACCTCCTTATCCATAGGTAGAGACAGTAAGAAATAGAGGTATTAGCATAATATATAGGAAGCAGAGAATACTGAGAAGGGAATATACAAGAATTTCACAAACTAATAAACAGGCCGTTCATCTCCTAGACTATATGCCAAGACATTCACAATATCCATAGTTTTATCCATTTATGAATGAAATTTACATACTACAAGTGAATGTATGTTTCAGTGTCTATATTTCAGATTCAGTTGTAACTTTTTGTCTAGAAAGTTCATTAAAGATTAAAAATGTTTTTAAATTGTAAGAAAAATTTTAAAAATAGTATGGAAAGTCAGCGTCAATGTCTAAGACAATTTCTTCATTGAAATGAAGGACTGATGAAACTGTTTTATATTTCTTTATTGAATCATCTTATTCTTCCTGCTTGAAAACTTGTAGTGATGCCTACAACCATTATTTTCCCCATTGTTCTACATAAATTACTTAATTCATTCCAAATACTGTCATAAACAAAATGAGCAGTAAGTGATATTATCCACTTCATATCTTCCATATGATACAATAGAATTCCTTCAGTTTTCATGATCAGGATTCATGAAAGAACTTGAATTTCTGCCTACTCAAATCATTCAGGGTCAACAGTTTTTGTGTACAAATATGTATGTCCTTACAAGCTCTCCTTGGTATCTGGACAAGAACATCAATGAAGTCACTTTTCAATACAGTTCTGTAGGCTATCAGGATGCCCAAGTGGTCTAAGGCATCAGACTCAAGCTGATACAATTTTGTGAAGAAAAATTTAAAAAAAAAAAAAAACTTGAGTAACAAAGTAATCAGAAATGCTGTCTCCAAATGTCAACACAATCTAACATGGAGACAATAATCCAAAAAAGACTGGGTATGCATATGTATAACTGATTCACTTTGCTGCACACCTGAAACTAACACAATATTGTCAATTAACTATATTCCAATAAAACATTTTTAAAAGAAACAGTAGATTCCTGCTTCATTCACTTTGATTATTATATTTTTTAGTGGGTTGCATTATCAGCCATCCTAAAATAAAATGGTAAAACGTAATGTTCATGCATGCTAAGTCACTTCAGTCGTGTCTGACTCTTCGCGACCCCATGGACTGTAGCCCACCAGGCTCCTCTGTACATGGAACTCTCCAGGGAAGAATACTGGAGTGAGTTGCCATGCCCTCCTCCAGGGTATCTTCCTGACCCAGAGATTAAACTGGTGTCTCTTAAATCTCCTGCATTAGCAGGCTAGTTCTTTACCACTAGCACCACCTGGGAAGCCCCAAAACATAATGTATTTATTATTTAATGGGATGGTATGGTTTGGAATTTTTCCGAGCTCTGTTAGTTTCCTCATGAGCCTGTATGTAATTAGCTGTTTATCTCTACATAGGGTTTCTAAGGCTCATTTGTGCCTGGCTATAGTGCTCTTCCATCTTAAACTAAATTATAGTTAGTCTGTTCATTTCTATATCTAGTTAATCTAGTTTACAGGAAAAAAAAATGGTTTTATCTTAGGTACATTGCCTTAATTTATTCCACTGCTCCTATGGTCATACATAACACTTTGCTTTCTTCCCAGTTAGAAGACATATCATCCACACTTGTTCAGTGTGGCTCAGCTACCTGTATTCAATCTGACCCTGAGTCATGCATATTTAGATTTTTTTCCCCTTTAACTAATTAGAGTATGCCATGTGATAAACTGGAGAAGGAAATGGCAACCCACTCCAGTACTCTTGCCTGGAGAATCCCAGGGATGGCGGAGCCTGGTGGGCTGCCATCTATGGGGTCACACAGAGTTGGACATGACTGAAGTGACTTGGCAGCAGCAGCAGCATATGATAAACTGAATATATTTAACATATACTAGTAATAGAGGAAGTAGAGGGACTTTCCCAGGATAACATCAAAACAAGATGGCAGTGTCAGAAATCCTATATCTGTCTCCTCCCAGAAACATCAAATTGAAGAACTATCCATTCACCAGAATACCTTCATACAAGCAAAGCATTTCAGGTGAGGCATTACAGCACCTTGATGAAGGAAAGTACTTTTTTTCAAGAGGCATTGAATAGAATAGGAAGGACAATTTCACATTATCCTTGCCACTCCTACCCCAAATCTAGGCATCCCAGGACAAAGAGAGAAACATCCAAGTGGGGGAAAGACAAGTGAAGGAAGTATTTGACTTCACTTCATACTCCAGTGCCATGTCTTTAGTAGTGTCACTCTAGCCCTTATGGTCTAGACCTCAAACCAGCTCCTGAAAACACAAGATCTGAACTTATGCAGCACCAGGCTATTCCTTATGCTTTCAGTGTCCATGCAAGCTCCAGCAGACAGTTTATGCAGTCTTCTTCAGACACAGGCTTCTGGCTCATCTAAGCATCAAGGCTAGCCCCTGAGACCCAATATCCAGGTTTGACATGGAACCAATCCAGTATATGGTCCCCATTCTCTAGGAAATCTCCCTCAAACTAAAGATCTCAACCTTCACCAGAATAAAACCAAACTCTACCAATTGAAATGTCAAGCCCATAGCAGGAGTCCCTGGCATCTGGCTGGCAACTTTGGACAAAAATTTCATTCCTGATCATAGAACTACATGTCATGCTCACCACCATAGACTCAAGCAGGTGATTTCAAGATCCATCCCTTGCTTGTATGGTCTCAGACACTGGACAGACCACAGGGACCCAAGAATTAGGCAACTTGATTACTCAGACCCCAGGCCTGCCCACCCAAGGACTCCAGAAGCACCTCCACCTGTGGACATCATCAGGGAACTCACTCAGTATCTTTTGTAGGATGACTGCAGAAGGACTTGGGCTACTATCATGAAGAAATTTTTTAAAAATCTGTTTTAAGATTTTACTGTTTTCTGCAGTGGATGCACCAATTTACATTCCCACTAACAGTGTAAAGAGGGTTCCCTTTCCTCCAAACCTCTCCAGAATCTGTTATTAGCTGACTTTTTAAAGATGACATTTCTGGCCAATTTGATGTTGTACTTCACTGTTGTTGATTTGCATTTCTCTAACATTTAGAAATGATGAGCATCTTTGCATGTGCCTATCGGCCATCCTTTGGAGACATGTGGATTTATGTCTTCTGTGCATTTTTCAATTGAGTTTTTTTAATTTAATTTGCATGTTTTTGAAATGAACCCCTTGTTGGTCACATCATTTGCAAATATTTTATCCCTGTCCATAGGCTGTCTTTTCTATTTATTTATGGTTGCCTTTGGAAGCAAGAGCTTATAAGTTTGATTAAGTCACACTGGTTTATTTTTGCTTTTATATCTATTGTCTTGGAAGACTGACCTAAGGAAACATTGCTATGATTTATGTTGGAAAATGTTTTGCCTGTGATCTTTTTTAGAAGGTTCATGGTGTCTTCAGTTATATTTAAGTCTCTAAGCCGTTTTGAGTTTATTTTTGTGTATAGTGTAAAGATATGCTCTCGCTTCATTGATTTACATGTGGTTGTTCCAGATATCTCAATACCACTTGCCAAAGAGACTGTCTTTTTCCCATTGTTTCCTTTTTCAAAATTTAAGTGTCCATAGGTCTGTGGGTTTATTTCTGGGCTCTCTACTCTGTTATATTGATCCACATGTCTGATTTTTGCAAATAGCACAGTTGTGATAACTATAGCTTTATAGTATTGTCTGAATGTGGGAAGGTTTTGCCTTCTGCTTTGTTCTTTTGTCCTCAGGATTTCTTTGTCAACTGTGGGTCTTTCATGGTTCCATGTATATTGTTGGATTATTTTTTCTAGTTCTATGAAAAATGTCATGGGTATTTTGAGAGTGATTACCTTAAAACTGTAGATTGCTTTGGATAGTATGTCCATTTAACAATATTAATTCTTCCATTCCAAGAGCATGAAATAATTTTCAATTTCTTTGAATCATTTTTGTTGTTGTTCAGTTGCCTAGTCATGTTTGACTCTTCATGACCCATGAACTGCAGCATGCCAGATTTCCATGTCCCTCACCATCTCTGGTTGTTTGCTCAAGTTCATGTCCATTAAATTAGTGATGCTATCCAACCATCTCATTATCTGTCACCCTCTTCTTCTCCTGCCTACAGTCTTTGCCAGCATCAGGGTCTTTTCCAATATTGAATCATTTTAAATTTCCTTTCTTAATGTTTTGTAGTTTTCAGTATATAAATCTTTTGCCTCTTTGGTGAAGTATTTTCCTGAGTTTTTTTTAGATGCAATATTAAATGAAATTGCTTGTTTACATTCCCTTTCTGAGATTTCATTGCTAGTGTAAAGAAATGTGACTGATTTACGTATGATAATTTTGTATCCTGTTACCTTGATGAATCTGTTCATCAGTTCTACTAGTTTTTGTATGGAATATGTAGAGTTTCATGTGTATATAGAGCATCATGTTGTCTGTGTTTAACAACATTACCTCCTCCTTGAAAATCTGAATACATTTTATTTCTTTTTCTTGTCTTCCAATTCTTTTTTTAATATAAATTTATTTATTTTAATTGGAGGTTAATTACTTTACAATACTGTATTGGTTTTGCCATTCATCAGCATGAATCCGCCACAGGTATACACATGTTCCCCATCCTGAACCCCCCTCCATCTTCCCTCCCCGTACCATCCCTCTGGGTCATCTCAGTGCACCAGCCCCAAGCATTCAGTATCATGCATCAGACCTGGACTGGCGGTTCATTTCATAGATGATATTATACATGTTTCAATGCCATTTCAATTCTATATTAAAGAGAAATGGTGAGAGTGGTAATCATAGTCTTGCTCTAGATTCTAGTGGAAAGTCATTCAGCTTTTCAATGTTGAGTATTATATCAGTTTTGTAATTATCATAAGTAGTTTTTATTATGTTGAGATATGTTACCTACATGGCATTCCTACTGATTTAGATGGTAAAGAATCTGCCTGAAATACAGGAGACCCAGGTTTGATCCCTGAATCAGGAGGATGCCCTGGAAAAAGGAATGGCTATCTGTTCCAGTGTTCTGGCCTGGAGAACTCCATTGACAGAGGAGTCTGGTGGGCTACAGTCCACGGGATTGCAAAGAGTTGGACATGACTAAGCACTAACATTTTCCTTATATATTTACTTTTTTAAAGGTTTTTATTATGAAAAGATGGTGAATTTTATCAGTACTTTTTCATTTTCCTATTATGACTTTTATCATTTCCTTCCTTTCATTATTTTCTTCCTTCCAACTTTGGGCTCTTTGCTTTTCTTTTGCTACTTCCTTTAGATGTAAAGTTAAATAGTTTGTTAGATATCTTTCTTATTTCTTGAGTAGGTATGCATAACTATGAACTTCCCTCTTGTTAACACTGTTGCTTTGTCTCAGAGGTTAATATATGTCATATTTTTATTTTCATTTGTCTTCAGGATTTTTTATGATTCTTTGATTTCTTAACTGACTCAATATTGTTCAGTAGATCATGTTTAGCTTGCAGATATTTGTCATTTTCCAGCTTTTTCTTATAGTCCATTTGTAGATTCATGCCATTAATATCAGAAAAATGCTTAATATAATTTCAGTCTTCTAAATTTATTGAGATTTGTATTGTGTCCCAACATATGGTTTATTCTTGAGAATGTTACATGTGTACTTGTGAAGAACGTGTATTTTGCTGCATTCCATTTGGATGGAATCTTGCTACTCAAAAAGTGGTCCAAAGACTAAGACCTGTAGTATCAACACCAGCAGAAGTTTTCTTTGATTTTCAGAATCTCTGGGCCTACCAGAACCTGATGAATCCCAATCTGCATCAGAACTACAATCCTGCATGATTCCTATGCACAATGAAGTTGGGGAAATGCTGGTCTGGAAGCAGTTTTCTCATCCTCTTAAGGCAACAATTGGACTGCATAATTATTTGTATTGAGTACTGTAGGTGTCTAACAGTATTGTTTCAGATATTGACAAATATCTCCCAAGGGAAAATTATCTCTGTTTGAAAACCAGTGGCCTATGGTTGAAACATGGTGCATCCTGATGGGATTCTGACCAAAACCCTTTCCTTCCTCAGTCTGAGCCTTTAAACAGATCATTTAATTGCTTAAAATACATTCCTTCAATGGAAAATTGAACTCACAATAATACTACTTTTTAGCACAAACATCTCTAAAACTTAAATCAAGTCGTGCCTATAAGATGCTAATCTCAGGTTAAATAGCATTAAAATATCTAAATATGTTTTTTAATAATTAACAAGTGTTTATTGCCAACATCTGCTGGATCATCAACAAAGCAAGAGAGTTCATAAAAACATCTATTTCTGCTTTATTGACTATGCCAAAGCCTTTGACTGTGTGGATCACAATAAACTGTGGAAAATTCTTTAAGAGATGGGAATAACAGACCACCTGTCCTGCCTCTTGAGAAATCTGTATGCAGGTCAAAAAGCAATAGTTAGAATTGGACATGGAACAACAGACTGGTCCCAAATAGGAAAAGGAGTTCATCAAGGCTGTATATTGTCACCCTGCTTATTTAACTTCTATGCAGAGTACATCATGAGAAACACTGGGCTGGAAGTAGCAAAAGCTGGAATCAAGATTGCCGGAAGAATATTAATAACTTCACATATGCAGATGACACCACCCTTATGGCAGAAAGTGAAGAGGAACTAAAAAGCCTCTTGATGAAAGTGAAAGAGGAGAGCGAAAAAGTTGGCTTAAATCTCAACATTCAGAAAACGAAGATCATGGCATCCGGTCCCATCACTTCATGGGAAATAGATGGGGAAGCAGTGGAAACAGTGTCAGACTTTATTTTGGGGGCTCCAAAATCACTGCAGATGGTGACTGCAGCCATGAAATTAAAAGACGCTTACTCCTTGGAAGAAAAGCTATGACCAACCTAGATAGTATATTCAAAAGCAGAGACATTACTTTGCCGACTAAGGTCCGTCTAGTCAAGGCTATGGTTTTTCCTGTGGTCATGTATGGTTGTGAGAGTTGGACTGTGAAGAAGGCTGAGCACCGAAGAATTGATGCTTTTGAACTGTGGTGTTGGAGAAGACTCTTGAGAGTCCCTTGGACTGCAAGGAGATCCAACCAGTCCCTCCTAAAGGAGATCAGTCCTGGGTGTTCACTGGAAGGACTGATGCTGAGGCTGAAACTCCAGTTCTTTGGCCACCTCATGCGAAGTGTTGACTCATTGGAAAAGACGCTGATGCTGGGAGGGATTGGGGGCAGGAGGAGAAAGGGACGACAGAGGATGAGATGGCTGGATGGCATCACCGACTCAATAGACATGAGTTTGGATAAACTGCTGGAGTTGGTGATGGACAGGGAGGCCTGGCGTGCTGTGATTCATGGGGTCGCAAAGAGTCGGACATGACTGAGCAACTGAACTGAAATGAACTGATTTTATAGTAAGGGACTAAGTGTCAGCTCTTAACTTGTGATAAAGTGTGACATTCCTAAATTTTGGGGCAAACGTGTCAAGAAGCCAAAGAATGTAGCATCCATAAGAAGTGTAAAAGTTAGTCACTCATTGTGTCCAACTATTTGTGACCCCATGGCTTTAGCCCACCTGCCTCCTCTGTCCATGGAATTTTTCAAGTAAGAATACTGGAGTGGGTTATCACTTCCCAGGAGATCTTCCTGACCCAGGGATCGAACACAGGGTCCTGCATTGCAGGCAGATTCTTTACCATCTGAGCCAGCAAGGAAGCCAATTTTTTGGGCAATTGTGTCAAGAAGCCAAAGAATGTGGCATCCATAACGATATATCAAAAAAACACTGTCCTCCCTCTAGTTGAAGGAAGAAATAACAGTTCTCTGACAATAAAGTCCTGTGTGCTCACCACAGATTAATCTTTTAAGGATCAAAGGGACTTCAACCTGAGAGTTCCCTTAGTCTCAGCCTTTGGAAAAATTTTAAACCAAGGGTTAGGATAAGGTGGTCCAAGTTAGACCCCCTGAAAAACATACAAGATTAAATTCAAAGAGTAGTCAAGACTGGGTTCACTTGGCTTTGAACCTGGTCTTTGAGAGCAAAAGATCATTAGGAGAATTTTTCTTTCATTTGATTCCAATGAAACAGAGAGAAATCATGTACATAGAAGTAGAAATAATGAGAGGGAAAGGCGCCTAATAAGCAAGTATCGGTTCAGTTCAGTCGCTCAGTCATGTCCGACTCTTTGCTACCCCATGAATTGCAGTACGCCAGGCCTCCCTGTTCATCACCATCTTCCAGAGTTCACTCAGACTCATGTCCATCGAGTCCATGATGCCATCCAGCCATCTCATCCTCGGTCATCCCCTTCTCTTCCTGCCCCCAATCCCTCCCAGCATCAGGGTCTTTTCCAATGAGTCAACACTTCGCATGAGGTGGCCAAAGTATTGGAGCTTCAGCTTTAGCATCATTCCTTCCAAAGAAATCCCAGGGTTGATCTCCTTCAGAATGGACTGGTTGGATCTCCTTGCAGTCCAAGGGACTCTCAAGAGTCTTCTCCAACACCACAGTTCAAAAGCATCAATTCTTCGGCGCTCAGCCTTCTTCACAGTCCAACTCTCACATCCATACATGACCACAGGGAAAACCATAGCCTTGACTAGACGGACCTTAGTCGGCAAAGTAATGTCTCTGCTTTTGAATATACTATCTAGGTTGGTCATAGCTTTTCTTCCAAGGAGTAAGCGTCTTTTAATTTCATGGCTGCAGTCACCATCTGCAGTGATTTTGGAGCCCCCCAAAATAAAGTCTGACACTGTTTCCACTGCTTCCCCATCTATTTCCCATGAAGTGATGGGACCGGATGCCATGATCTTCATTTTCTGAATGTTGAGATTTAAGCCAACTTTTTCACTCTCCTCTTTCACTTTCATCAAGAGGCTTTTTAGTTCCTCATCACTTTCTGCCATAAGGGTGGTGTCATCTGTATATCTGAGGTTATTGATATTTCTCCCGGCAATCTTGATTCCAGCTTGTATTTCTTTCAGTCCAGCGTTTCTCATGATGTACTCTGCATAGAAGTTAAATAAGCAGGGTGACAATATACAGCCTTGACGTACTCCTTTTCCTATTTGGAACAAGTCTGTTGTTCCATGTCCAGTTCGAACTGTTGCTTCCTGACCTGCATACAGATTTCTCAGGAGGCAGTTTAGGTGGTCTGGTATTTCAATCTCTTTCAGATTTAGAGAAAATGAAACCTGAGAAGTTTTACCTGAAATCAGCTAAGCACCTGAACAGCCTAGTCCAGAGATGAGAGATAACTGTGTTTGTTCTTGGTTAACTAGCAATGTATAATTTATTTATTTAATATAATATAAGATGTGTCTGTTTGAGTCTGCAACACAAGCTGACAATTAAATGATGGGAATAAAGATCCAGTTGGAGGGCACTGTAAAATAAGTGAAATAAATAACATGGTTCCATGAAAATTAACACATATGTGAGTTTTGCTGTTCAGAGGAACGAAAACATGTACTATGTTTGAGGAACTATGCAGAACACCAAGTATTTTTTTAATTTCAAATTTGGGGTGTATTTGAGCATGCTCTGTATTCATTGAAAAGATCCAAATCAAAGGAGGTAGCTATTAACTTGCAACAACAGTTAGTGAGACATCTATTTCACAGTGTCTTTTCTCATGCTGTGTGCTCATATGAAGAAAAAAATGCATTTAATAAGTCTGAAGAGGAACACTAAATACTCTTTCTTTGCAACTATTTCATTATTTGTGAATTTGCATGTATTGATATTTTGGGGTTTTTTACACATTTACTTTTTTATATTTTCATTTTATATTACATTTTTATTTTATATTATAAAAAGTTCTTTGCACAGTATATATATATAATATACATATATTATATATAATATATATATTATATATATACAAAATGGTCTGAGTTTTAAAGATTCTTTTTATTCCATATTTCAGAAAAATTAATTTTGTCCACTAACTGCTATTTGGCATCAATTCACTTACTGTATATAGGGAGCAATGTGAGAAACTGTATATATTTTGCATAGTTCAGTTCAGTTCAGTTCAGTCTGTCAGTCATGTCCGACTCTTTGCAACCCCATGAATCGCAGCATGCTAGGCCTCCCTGTCCATCACAATCTCCCTGAGTTCACTCAAACTCATGTCCATTGAGTTGGTGATGTCATCCAGCCATCTCATCCTCTGTCGTCCCCTTCTCCTCTTGCCCTCAATTCCTCCCAGCCTCAGGGTCTTCTCCAATGAGTCGACTCTTCGCATGAGGTGGCCAAAGTACTGGAGTTTCAGCTTTAGCATCATTCCTTTGCATAGTTAGTTCTAGTAATCTTGTCATGTCTTATCATGTTGCACTTTATGTATAGAAAGTTTTTGCTGGGGTCCAGCACCAGTGGATCCAGGGAATTTGAAGGGTGGACGGCGTTGGCGTGACAAAAACTTATTTATTGTTTGATATAAGAAATATAAGATTAGATTAGGAAGAAATAGTGTAGTAGGAGAATTAAGTGAAGGAAGAGGGCTGAATAGCTTGGATTATGCGGTAGACCAATAAAATTCCAGACAAGGAATTTGGACCATCTATGTTGGGCCACCGGCGCTCGCTTGAATATCTAAGGGTGCCTCGCCTTAGGCTCCCTTTCGCGCAGGCCTTAACAGCCAGGATAAGTAAGTAGACTTGGCAAGCCTCTGCACCCCAGATGGAAATTCAGCTTGAAATTAAAGTAAAGAGCAGAGGGAGGGAAAGGGAAAAAAGGAGAGAGAGAGACACAGGGGAAACCAGTCCAGCGACTGGCTCCGTCCTCTATTGTTCAGAAGGCCTTTTGATAAAACATGGAGATCAATGGGTAACACAAAGTTATGCAGCTTTAGCAGTCCAGACTCTTATCAAAACCAGGCTTTTCTCTCTGCATACCTCATTGTATACACAAGTCTTAGGTAATTTACATCATCTTCCAGCCAAAAGGGCCAATTAACATTTTACAGCCTTTTTTCTGATAAGGGTTTGTCAACCAGAAGACTTATTTGTGTTGATCTTCCCAAGGTCTGGTGCCACTCTCAGAAAGCACTAAATAAAGTTACATTCTTACACAGCAAGGATACGGCAAGTTATAACAAGTAGAGGGAGTACAGTGATTTACAGCAAAAGAGAAGCAATTAACTCAAAAGTCTAGTGTTGCTAACATCAAAACTACTATATATCCTTTTCCATATCCCATTTACATTGATTAACATCCTCCCAGGTGCCTAAAAGATAAAGAATATGGAGGCCTGGCAGCAGTCATTGAGTCAACAGTGAAAACCCTGTACCAATATAATTTTTAACTCTTTAGAAAAGGCTCTGTATCTTTAAGATGCTTTTAAGCTTTGTGCCTCTCAAGGTTGGGGGGTTGTAAGCAATTCACAAGTGGTAAGAGGTCTGGGGAATCTGTTAGGCAGGCTAGAGAGCTATTAGAGGGGTTTTAACTGAAACATCCCTTTCAAATGCAGAAGACTAAAGCCCTGAATTGACTTTTTTCCAGATAATATCAGAAAAGTGGAAAAGCAGAGCACAAAAGCTGGCAGATTTTTTGTTGTGGTACATGCTTAGAAATTTCCAGAGGGGCCTCTGAAGTCTGAGCACGCCTTGTGTATGTCAGCTTCCTTCCTCATGACCTTGTCATGGGTGGGATTCCTCACACTGGCTTCCGGCAAGTTTTCCTGTATGCTTAGTAATAACAGCCTTTTATATGTATAACACTCTCATTGCACGTCTGTATTTCCTTAATGGTAATTTTTTGCCTTTTTCAGTTATATTTGCTTCTAAAATATCAATGCAAGGGGCCTGGTTTCAATCCCTAGGAACATTCCCTGGAGAAGGGAATGGCTACCCACTCTGGTATTCTTGCCTGGAGAAATCCATGGACAGAGAAGCCTGGGTGGGCTACAGTCCATGGAGTCACAAAGAGCTGGACATGACTGAGCGACTAAGCATAGCACAGCACAGCACAGCAAACAACTAACACTTTCACTTTCCTCTAATTTAGGGTATAATCTGCTTTTGAGAGCATGCCTTGTATTATTTGCATCCTAATTTTGCATCTGGAGGCGAAATGATGGTGTGTGTGTGTGTGTGTGTTGTGAGGCATGAGAGTCCTTAGAACAGAAGGACCTGAGCTCATATAAGCAAGTTATTCCCCTTGAAATACAGACACCTGAATGTTAGCATAGTATTAAAATTAAAAGTGGATCCATTCCCATGTACAGAATTCCTTGGGAATAAAATCAATAAAATGTAAGAACAGCACGTGAATGAGGGACTCCCTGTATCTTCTTTCCTTAGCGTTGTCTGTCCAATCTCTCATCACTCTCCCTCTTGCTCATTCCTCTTGACACTCAAACTTCCACTTGAGCCTTTAGTATTAGAAACAATTGCCTTCTTCAAGGTCTTTGCACTAGCCATTCTTCCTGCCTGGTCAACATTTACTGAGATAACATTGACATTCCAACCTCTTTTCCCTGAGGTCTCTGATCAAATGTTACCTTGTTTGACAGCCTAGCTATATACCCAGGAAATAATATCACCTCATCCACCACTTCCTACATATCTTCTCTGTTCTTCTTAATTTTATTTATCAGTATTTGACATGTTATAAGATTTCTATTGTTTATATTCTTTCTCCATCATTGAACTGTGAGGACTTTTGTCTCTCAGCACACTCTACTTCTTGTTTAGGAGATGGTGAGTACTCAATATATACCTTCAATGTTTTGTCAAATTTTCTCATTCAAAGTTTAAAATGCATAATCTCTTGGGGAAAAGACAGAGATGAACAGGAATTTACACTCAGAGGATGACTGAAGGGAACAAGTTTCACAAAAATTATAGGTATTTATCTCATGACTGCAAAATACAAATTGTAGAATTTCTACCATGTCAGTAAGGCCCATTTTTGTTAAATCTTTTTTTTTTTTTCTAGGTAGTGCCCTTCAGCACATGGAATTAGAAAATGATGGGCAAATTTTAAAATTTCTTCCTCTTGGATTTTCAGAGGAACCAGAACTGCAGCCCCTCATATTTGGGCTTTTCCTCTCCATGTACCTGATCACTGTGTTTGGAAACCTACTCATCATCCCAGCTGTCAACTCAGATTCCCACCTCCACACTTCTATGTACCTCTTCCTCTCCAACCTGTCCTTTGCAGGCATCTGTTTCATCTCGACCACCATCCCAAACATGCTGTGGAACATCCAGACACAGAACAAAGGCATAACGTATGAAGGCTGTGTCAGCCAGATAAGATTTTTCCTGCTTTTCGCAGGGCTGGATAACTTTCTCCTGACTGTGATGGCCTATGATTGCTACCTGGTCATATGTCACCCTCTGTGCTACGTAGTCATCATGAACACCAGGTTCTGTGGACCGCTGGTCCTAATGTCCTGGATCTTGGGTGACCTGAATTTCTTGTTACAAAGCTTAATGATGCTTCAGTTGTCCTTCTGTACAGACTTGGAAATCCCTCATTTTTTCTGTGGATTCAGTCGGGTTGTCCAATATGCTTGTTCTGACACCTTTCTTAGTGAAACAGCACATATATTTTGCAGCCTCAATCCTGGGTGGCAGTCCATTCACTAGAATCATTTATTCAAACTCTAAAATAATTTCCTCCATACGACAAAATTCATCAACTCAGGGAAAGTATAAAGCATTTTCCACCTATGCATCTTGCCTCTTGGTTGCTACCTTATTTTACTGTACAGTCCTATCAGTATACCTTCTATCCACAGTTCACAGTTAAACATAATGGCCTCAGTGATGTACAAAATGGTCGCACCCATGCTGAACCTCTTCATCTACAGTCTGTGGAATAGAGACATAAAGAGGGCTCTAGGAAGATTCATTGAGGTGGCATCTCTAAAAAGGCCAACTTGCCTGTGGTTGAAGAAGTGAGCGTGATTGCAAGGCTCAGAAAATCAGAGCCAGAAATCACTCTTCTTTGATCAAATTGTAGGTGTAGACCATGTTTTTTTCTATTATTTCCTGATATTTTCTTTTCTTGGACTTCAACTTCTATTTAGATTTAAGAAATTAAATTTAGGTTTTCTGCTCTAATATATAAAGTGTTTTTCCTTTTGTATATGTTTTGCTTCACACAGCCAGAGAATAATTAACAAATGATCATGAGGTCTTGTTATTAGTAAATCATTAGTGAGATATATACATATACAGGTGCAGATTCAGTTCACTTCAGTCACTCAGTCACGTCTGACTCTTTGTGACCCCATGGACTGCAGCGTGCCGGGCTCCCCTGTCCATCACCAACTCCCGGAGTTTACTCAAACTCATGTCCATCTAGGGGAAAATTAGTTGAATTTGAATGTAGAAGCCAGATTGGGGTATAAATAGTTGGCATATTTCCAAGCAGAGGAAATGCGCAGGAATTTATAAAGCATCAGAATTCAAATCCACAACTTTAAAAGAAAAACTAGCTCTTTCCCAATGAGAAAATGAAGTAAAATCTCCCAACATGCAGTCCCGTACTTATGGAGAAGAATGGTTTGCAGCAAATTGAGTGTATCAGCTAGGTAGGAATGCACTGATTTGAAGTAGTTGATAAAACAAGGAGTAGAAAATGTGATGGATGTCTGACCAAAAGTGTGTGGTCTGAGTGGGAAAGAAATGAAACTGAGAGACGACTAATGAAATGAAAATAAAAGGAAGAGTTGAATCTGAATTTTGCTGGGCAGATGGTGGGATGCCATCACAGACTTAATGGGCAAGAGTTTGAGCAAATTCTGGAAGTTAGTGAAGGATAGGGAAGCCTGGTGTTCTGCAGCTCATGTGGTTGCGGAGAGTCTGATATGACTTAGTGAGTCAACAACAATAACAAAAATCAGAAGAGGAGAAACAAGAATAGAAAGAAGGCTGTGATAAAAGCGTACAATATTGGGAGTTATTAATAGGATTGAAGAAGATGCTAAGAGCCAGGTGACTTTCCTTCCAAAATCTTTCCATACCCTAGGATTGCAATCCCTCCCTCCATCTCTCCCTCCCTCTCTTTCTTCCTTCCTTCATTCCTTCCTTTCTTTTCCCTTTCCTCTTCTTCCCACCATTCTCTTCTTTTCTTATTGTAACTCTTGATGACTATTTCTTGTCTTCTGTATTCTCATACCTTAAACACTATCTACCCCATCACTTCATGGGAAATAGATAGGAAAACAGTGGAAACAGTGTCAGACTTTAATTTTTTTTTTTGGGGGGGGGGCTCCAAAATCACTGCAGATGGCAATTGCAGCCATGAAATTAAAAGGCGCTTACTCCTTGGAAGGAAGTTATGACCAACCTAGATAACATATTAAAAAGCAGAGACATTACTTTGCCAACAAAGGTCTGTCTAGTCAAGGCTATGGTTTTTCCAGTGGTCATGTATGGATGTGAGAGTTGGACTGTGAAGAAAGCTGAGCACCGAAGAATTGATGCTTTTGAACTGTGGTGTTGGAGAACTCTTGAGAGTCCCTTGGATTGCAAGGAGATCCAACCAGTCCATCTTAAAGATCAGTCCTGGGTGTTCATTGGAAGGACTGATGTTGAAGCTGAAACTCCAGTACTTTGCACCTCATGCGAAGAGTTGACTCATTGGAAAAGACCCTGATGCTAGGACGGATTGGGGGCAGGAGGAGAAAGAGATGACAGAGGATGAGATGGCTGGATGGCATCATCAACTCGATGGACGTGAGTTTGAGTGAACTCCAGGAGTTGGTGATGGATAGGGAGGCCTGGCATGCTGTGATTCACAGGGTCATAAAGAGTGGGACACGACTGAGTGACTGAACTGAATTCAACTGAACTGAACCCCATCCTTATTTTAAACTGATACCATTGGCTTCAAACTCACTGAGAAATCATAATAATTCAGAAGCAATTTTCCAAAGCGATCCACCTCCGTAACAATCCATCCACCATCTCTATCACTAAAATCTCTGCCTTCCTGCTGTTACTATAAATACTGCTCCTATGAAAGCCAATATCTCCATATGTACCCTAGACACATTCTCTTCCCCTACCAAAGAAAATCTTCAGATAATCTCCTGCCTTTTGCAGCATCGAATTTGCTGTCACCAGTAGATTACACACCAAATTATTCAAACACACTGCCATTTTCTCCATATTTCTTGATGACGTTTATAATATGTGAGTTGTGTGTTAATAAAATTGTGTTATCTTGACCCCATGTTCCCCTCCAGATATTGCCCCTGTATCTCTGGTCTCCACTTCATGAAAATTTCTCCAGAAAGCATTCCAAAAGTACTAACTCCTCTTTCTCTCCTCTGTATAACAGAATGTGAACAGAAAACTGCCAGATGTACAAACTGGATTTAAAAAAAAAAAAAAGAGGGCAGAGGACCCAGAGGTCAAATTGCCAAGTTCCATTGGATCATTGAAAAAACTAGAGAATTCCAAAAAATATTGTAAAGTAATTAACCTCCAATTAAAATAAATAAATTTATATTTAGAAAATTTTTAAAAAATCTACTTCTGATTCATTGACTATACTAATGCCTTTGACTGTGTAGTTCACAAAAAAAAAAAACTGTGAAAACTTCTTAAAAGATGGGAATACCAGATCATCTTTCCTGCCTTCTGAGAAACCTGTAGGCAGATCAAGAAGCAACAGTTAGAACTGGACATGGAGGAACAGACTGGCTCAAAACTGGGAAGGGGAAAGGTCAAGGCTGTGTATTATCACCCTGCTATTTAATTTACATTCAGAGTATATTATGCAAAATGCCAGGTTGGATGAAGCACAAGCTGGAATCAAGATTTCCAGAAGAAACATCAATAACCTCAGATATGCAGATGAAAACACCCTATCAAAGGAAATGAAGAGGAATTAAAGAGCCTCTTGATGAAGGTGAAAGAGGACAGTGAAAAACCTGGCTTAAAACTCAGCATTCAAAAAACAAAGGTCATGACATTCAGTCCCATCACTTCATGGCAACTAGATGGGGAAACAAAGGAAACAGTGACAGACTTTATTTTGGTGGGCTCCAGAATCACTGTGGATGGTTACTGCAGCCATGAAATTAAAAGATGCTTGTTCCTTGAAAGAAAAACTATGACCAACCTAGACAGCATATTAAAAAGCAGAGACATTACTTTGCCTACAAAGGTCCATCTAGTCAAAGCTATGGTTTTTCCAGTAGCCATGTACAGATGTGAGAGATCAACAATAAAAAGGCTGAGCACTGAAGAACTGATTCATTTGAACTGTGGTGCCACAGAAGACTCTTGAGAGTCCCTTGGACTGCAATGAGATCAAACCAGTCAATCCTAAAGGAAATCAATCCTGAATACTCATTGGAAGGACAGATGCTGAAGTTGAAACTCCAATACTTTGGCCACCTGATGTGAAGAACTGATTCATTGGAAAAGATCTTGATTCTGGGAAAGACTGAAGGCAGGAGATGGGGACGACAGAGGATGAGATGGTTGGATGGCATCACTGACTCAATGGACATGAGTTTGAGCAAGCTCTGGGAGTTGGTGATGGAAAGGGAAGCCTGGCGTGCCTCAGTCCATGGAGTCACAAAGTCAGGTACAATGAGCAACTGAACTGAACTCAGATCTTTTATGATTAGATATCTATTTGCACAAATCCAAGGGGAAATGATCTGTATTCTGGTCTATAATAAAAGACCAGAACAAGGACAGGGATCATCTTTGAGCAGTAATGTGAATCTTGATTCTTAGATTCATTTTATTCTAGTATATCTGTCCAGCACTACAAATAGACACACAGATAAAATATCCTTAAGAAACAAACATTTTAAGATTTGAAAATTAAATTAAAGTTTTGAAGTTGTAAATTAAAGTTTTAAAAATGAAACTATTAAAGGAAAAAATTAAGCTAAAAATCAGAGTTAAAGAAATAAAATATATATATTTAATTGATAAATAAGTTTCAGAGCTAATTCTTTGACAAAAGTCAAATAGAAAGAATCAGATATTTAAGAAAAGCAATAAAAAGAAAGATTAGAAAAAATTAGGAAGGAGAAAAATGGACACATGCATAAGAAAATACTTAAGTTTTCAAGATATTATAACTGTAAGTCAAATTTTTGAAAACCTCTAAGAAATGAATTTGTTGATTAATTTATTGGTTGATTCAGGATGGAGGATAACATATCAATAGTTAAGAAAAGAATGAAATGAACATCACAACTTACCTGAGAATGCCATTGAAATGTGTGACATGAACATTGGATGAAATTCCCTTTAAGTCTTAAAGAAAAAAGAAAGTCTACCATCACTAATACTGTTTACTAATCCCTTTGACACCTAAGGGCTTCCCTGGTGGTTCTGACAGTAAAGAATCTTCCTGCAATGCAGGAAATCTGGGTTGAATCTTGGGTCACGGAGATCCCCTGGAGAAGGGAAGGGCTACCCACTTCTTGCCTTGAGAATTCCATGGACAAAGAAGCCTGGCAGGCTACAGTCTGTGGGTCACACAGAGTTGGACACAGCTGAGTGAATCACTTCACTTTGAGATCTGAATATCATTGTTTGAAGATAATAGCCTGGGGGCTGATAATGAATTGACAAGTGAAAACCTCTTTTCAATGAATATGATTTTAGTAACGCAGCTGATATAAAACAAATATGTAAAAACCAATAACCATTTTAAGGTGACATTCAATAGCACATAGTACATTCATGGTGAAGGTGAAGTCGCTCAGTCATGTCTGACTCTTTGCGACCCCGTGGACTGCAGCCCACCAGGCTCCTCCAATCCATGGGATTCTCCAGGCAAGAATACTGGAGTGGGTTGCCATTTCCTTCTCCAGGGGATCTTCCCGACCCAGGGATCGAACCCAGGTCTCCCTCATTGGAGGCAGAAGCTTTAACCTCTGAGCCACCAGGGAAGCACGCTTTGCAAAATCACTTCTGTTGTCTGACTCTTTTGTGACCCCATGGAGTGTTGTCCACCAGGCTCCTTTGTCCATGGGATTTTCCAGGCAAGAATACTGAAGTGGTTGCTGTTTCCTTTTCCAGAGTATATTCCCGAGCCAGGGATCAAACCTGTGTCTCCTTCATTGAGAGGTGGATTCTTTACCACTGAGCCACAAGGGAAGTCCTAAAAAAAAAAAAAAAAATTAAATTTAAATTTAAAAATCACTTCTATCTAGTTCAAAACATTTCATCACTGTGGGCACTTCTTGTACAAATTTTGTAATTTATCTGTAAATCTCAAATTGTTCAAAAATGAAAACTACCCAAAAAAAGAGAGTGCAAGAAAAAAAAATTAGTGTTCATCAGTACAGTTAAATCTCTTCATAAAAAGATGACTATTACTTCAAATAATAACAAAAATAGAAATATCCTGGATCAAGGAACAGAAACTTACAAATACGCAATAAATAAGAGTAGTAAATTTACTCAATAAGCTACAATTTTTTAAGAACTATCATGATAAACATGTATTGCAAAAATATTTTTAATATAAATTTATTTATTTTAATTGGAGGTTAATTACTTTACAATATTGTGTTGGTTTTGCCATACATCAACATGAATCCACCACACGTATACATGTGTTCCCCATCCTGAACCCCCCACCCTCCTCCCTCCCCGTACCATCACTCTGGGTCAATTGGAGGTTAATTACTTTACAATATTGTATCGGTTTTAACATTCTAACATGAACGCAGATAATGCTGACAGATCCTTAGCATTGGGTTTCAGAAGAGAAAGGAAGGAAGCTGACAGGAAGTGAGACTGAAAAGAACTCCGGAATTGAATTGTGTAGAATGTTTCAATAAACAGACTTTCACCATTACATTATCCCGACTTGTTAATACTCTGAGAGATCTGCCTGCCTTCACACCTGTTTCCAACAGCACACACTCTACTGCCATCACTGAGCCTAGTCCCCTGAACACTTTCTTTCCTGGGTGATGGATGTTCAACTCAACTTCAAGGAAGTGCAGGCAGGTGACATCAGGAGTCAGTTCTCGGAAAGAGCACAGCTGAACTTCCTCCTTCCTGGGACAATGGAGCTGTAGTGAGAGAAGTAAGGGGCATATTTACTATTTCTGTGGCTTCAGAGATTGAATTCTCACAACTGCTCATCAAGTTAATTGTTCCATTGTTACTCTATTCTCAGAGAAATTTGGTTCCCATGAGTGTTCAGTTCAGTTCAGTCACTCAGTCATGTCTGACTCTTTGTGACCCCATGAATCACAGCACGCCAGGCCTCCCTGTCCATCACCATCTCCCAGAGTTCACTCAGACTCACATGCATCGAGTCCGTGATAACATCCAGCCATCTCATCCTCGGTCGTCCCCTTCTCCTCCTGCCCCCAATCTCTCCCAGCATCAGTCTTTTCCAATGAGTCAACTCTTCGCATGAGGTGTCCAAAGTACTGGAGCTTCAGCTTTAGCATCATTCCTTCCAAAGAAATTCCAGGGAGGAAGCCAAAATACAAAGAGACTTCTTTCTAGTTTCCTACCCATGGGAGCATCTTAAATGTGAGGTACGCATATCCCCTCCTCTTGCACCTTAGTCACGATGCTCTTTTCTCCATGGATCTAATCTCCATTTTCTTTCCCATGAACATTTCTCTAACATTTAAGACTGAATTTCTTTGACTATCTAAGACACACTGGCAAATTGTTCATAACTAAGCAAGTCCCAAGCACCTGGACTTGGAGTTGCCAACAAAGAATTGGGACATTGTCATCTCTCAACAAAACCATTTCCAATGACTTTCATTCACACTGTAATGTTGGAATCTATGGGAAGTTCTAGGCATACAGTGAAAGAAATATGATAAGAGATGGCTGGCTGGCTGTAGAGGCAGAAATTTGTAGGTATCCATAGCTTCATAAGGTCTAAACAAGTCCATTGGACACTCCTCATTATTCCAGCCAGATGAACAAGCCATTTTTTATTAATTCACAAGGGACTAATTTTAAGCTCATAATCAACATTAACAATCTATAAGAAAATAAAAACCAGGAAGCACTTTGGGACGACTGTTTTGAGTGACTATCTTCATCTTGAAAAAAGACATCAATAGGATGAGATCTTTTCCATTGGTTTCTGCCATACAACAACATGAACCAGCTGTAAGTTTACACTTATCCCTTCTGTCTTGAGCCTCTCTCCCAGCTCCCGCATCCCACCACTCTAGATTGTCACAGAACACTAGGCTGAGTTTCCTGTATTATACAGGAACTTCCTACTAGCTGTTTTACACATTGCAGGTGTGTAAAACATATCTATCTTAATGCTTTTCTCTCAGTTCATCCCACCCTCTTATTACCCACACTGTGTCCACAAGTCTATTGGCTACATCTGTGTCTCTCCTACCCTGCAAATTACTTCATCAGTGACTTCTTAAAAATTGAAATATAGTTGACATATTGTATTACTTTCACATGGAGTATATACTGATTTGACATTTGAATACATTGTAAATGATGACAGAGATAAATCTAGTAAACACTTGTCCCCATGCAAGATTATAATAATATTACTGACCATATTGTCAATGTGCCATATTACTTCCCCATGGCGTATGTATTTTATCACTGGAGATTTTTACCTCTTGATTCCATTCCCCTGTTTTGTTCCCCCCACACCTTGCCTATAAGCAAACACCCACTTGTTTACCAAATCTATGATTCTGTTTTCAGTTTACTTTGTATGCTTGTGTGTTTTGATTCTTAGATTCTACATGTAAGTGACATCACATGGTCTTTGCCTTTGTCTAATTTATATCACTTAGCATGATATCCCTAGGTTTGGCAACTGGCAAAATTTTGTTATTATATGGCTGAGTAATCAGCTCAGTTCAGTCACTCAGTTGTGTCCAACTCTTTGTGCCCCATGGACTACAGCACACCAGGCTTCCCTGTCTATTACCAGCCCCCAGAGCTTTCTCAAACTCACATGCATTGAGTTGGTGATGCCATCCAACCATCTCACCCTCTGGTGTCCTCTTCTCCTGTTTTCAATCTTTCCCAGCATCAGGGTCTTTTCCAGTGAATTAGTTCTTCGTATCAGGTGGCCAAAGTATTGGAGTTTCAGCTTCAGCATCAGTCCTTCCAATGAATAGTCAGGACCGATTTACTTTAGGTTTAACTGGTTTGGTCTCCCTGCAGTGCCAAGGACTCTCAAGAGTTTTATCCAACACAACAGTTCAAAAGTATTGATTCTTTGACACTCAGCTTTCTTTACAATTCAACTCTCACATCCATACATGACTACTGGAAACACCATAGCTTTGATGTTTGTCAGCAAAATAATGTCTCAGCTTTTTAATATGCTGTCTAGGTTGGTCATAGCTTTTCTTCCAAGGAGCAAGTGTCTTTTAATTTCATGGCAGCAACCACCATCTGCAGTGGCTTGAGAGTCCAAGAAAATAAAATCTGTCACTGTTTCCATTTTTCCCCATCTATTTGCTGTGAAGTGATGGGACCAGATGCCAAGATCTTCATCTTTTGAATGTTGAGTTTTAAGCCAACTGTTTCACTCTACTCTTTCACTTTCATCAAGAGGCTC
The DNA here is from genome assembly GCF_032405125.1 of Capricornis sumatraensis. NCBI lineage: Eukaryota > Metazoa > Chordata > Mammalia > Artiodactyla > Bovidae > Capricornis > Capricornis sumatraensis. The sequence goes on from NC_091077.1 coordinate 11,090,204, forward strand.
TTTAGTTCTTCTTCACTTTCTGCCATAAGGATGGTTCATCTGCATATCTGAGGTTATTGCTATTTCTTCCTACAATCTTGATTCCAGTTTGTGCTTCATCCATCCTGACATTTTGCATGAATGTACTCTGCATATAAGTTAAATAAGCCGGGTGACAATATACAGCCTTGTTGTACTCTTTTCCTAATTTTGAACCAGTCCATTGTTGCATGTATGGTTCTAACTGTTGCTTCTTGACCTACGCAAGTTAATCAGGAGGCAGGTAAGGTGGTCTGGTATTCCCATCTCTAAGAATTTTCCAGTTTGTCATGATCCATACAGTCAAAGGCTTTAGTCTAGTCAATGAAGCAGAGGTAGATGTTTTTCTGAAATTTTCTAGTTTTCTCTATGATCCAGCAGATGCTGGCAATTTGATCATTTGATCCTCTACCTTTTCTTAATACAGCTTGAACATCTGGAAATTCTAGGTTCATGTTCTGTCAAAGCCTAGCTTGGAGAATTTTGAGCATTACTTTCCTAGCAATGAAGCCTGGAGGTCTACAATCCACAGGATCACAAAGAGTCAAACATGACTGAACACACACACACACACACAAATAGGCAAAGACTGAGAGGTTAACAGAAATTTGTAAACAGACATGGGAACGCTTTAGTGGGGACAAATTTCATGCCAAGATTATAGCTATTGGTTTCACGACTGCAAAATACAAATCACAGAATTTCAACTATATTAGTGACTTATCACTGTGTTTGGGAACCTACTCATCATGCTGGATGTCAGCTCTGACTCCCGCTCCCACCCCTAAATATTTCTTCCTCTCCAACCTATCCTTTGTAGACATCTGTTTCATTTCCATCACCATCCCAAAGATGCTGTGGAACATCCAGACACAAAGTAAAATTATAACATTTGCACACTACATCAGTCAGGTATATTTTTTACTATCTTTGCAGGATTGGATGGCTTCCTCCTGGCTGTGATGGCTGATGACTGCTTTGTGACCATCTGTCCTCCCGCACTACACCACCATCATGAATCCCCAGTTCTGTGGATTGCTCATGCTGGTGTCCTAGATGATGAGTGCCCTGATTTCCTTGTTACAAAACTTAATGATGTTGTGGGTGTAGTGTAGAGTCTTGGAAATCCTCCACTTCTTCTGTGAATGTAATCAGGTGATCCAACGTGCCTGTTGTGACACCTTTCTGAATGACATCGTGATGTATTCTTCAGCTGGAGTACTAGGTGGGAGTCCCTTCATTGGAATATTTTACTCTTACTCTAAGATTGTTTCTGCCACAAGAGGAGTCTTATCAGCTAAGAGGAAGTATAGAGCATTTTCACCTGTGCATCTCACCTTTCAATTGTTGACTTTTTTTTTTTTTTGCCTTATTTTATGGTATGCTTCTAGGAGTCTGTCTTAGCCCTGCTGATACCGACTGGTTAAACTCAAGTTTAGCAGCCTCAGTGATGTACACTGCAGTCACATCCATGCTGAACCCCTTCATCTACAGTCTGTAAAATAAAGACATAAAGAGGTCTCTGAAAAGATTCATTTAGATGGTTTCTACAAAAAGGCCAACTATTCTGGGACTGAAGAAGTACTCATGATTGTAGGGCTCAAATCAATGGAGCCTGAAAGTACCTTTATTGGATCAAATTATGGAAGTCGAAATTTATCTTTCTATTGTGTCTTGAAATTTCCATTTCTGTGACTTCAAGTTCTCTCTACACTTAAATAACTCAATTTATCAACTTTTCTGCTCGGATACCCATTCAGTTTTTCCATTTGTCTATTCTCCTGGTTTCACAGATCTTTCCCAAACTTACAACAAATAGTTGCAAAGTTCTGGTTCTTGAGAATATGGATGTCTTAAGAACACTCTCTTCTCAGGTGAAATATTATCACAAGTGTTTTTTTTTTTTTTCTTTTGTTTTACTAAGAAGTCATGAGTTGTATTGCTTGTATGGAATAAACTCTACTTGGCACCGTCTCTGTGAAATGTATGTAGCTCACCTTATTAGACTTTTTTCTGTTTCATATATAGATAGTTTACCATTTGTTTTCCTACTTTTCCAAAGTTTTCTCCAATCTTGTATCAGAAACATTTGGAAATTCCTGTTCCCGCCCCCCCCCCCCCCGCCATAGGGCAGCCTGAATGTCTTATGAATAATTTCTTCTCAAACTATATTTATCATCCCAAGTATCTTTTCCCTTTTATACTGGAGTTATTAGTTGTATTTCTCATGTAAATAAAAACTACACTTGAAAACCCAGACAATGTATATTTTATAACAGAGGAACATCTGAGACCACAGTTTGCCATATTTGCATACATCATTTATTTATATATAATTACCTTAACTGCTCTTCTGATAATGTAGAGTTTAACTAATAATGCACTTTATAGATAGGCTTCCCAGGTGACAGTAGTGGTAAAGAACCTGCCTGCCAATTCAGGAGCTGCTGATTCAGTCCTTGAGTCAGGAAGATATGCTGGAGAAGGGAATAGCAACCTATTCCAGTGTTCTTGCTGATGAATCCCATGGACAGAGGAGCCTGGTGGGCTACAGTCCATAGGGTCTCAAAGAGTCAGACACTACTGAAGCTACTTAGCATGCATGTTCATGCTTTAGAGGTGGTGACTGAGTTTTATTCTCCTCCTTAACATCCTGTTTTTTTATTCAGTCATGTCCACATCATTACCATAGTGACTGGCAAAATGTTTATCAAATATGTATCTCCATGTGAAGTCTACACAGAAACACAAATTTGAATAGATAGGTTGACTTAATACGGTCTTTGAATCAAGGAAGACCTTAACTATATATGATGAAGCAAAATTTTAAATTATACTTTATATTGCTGCTGCTGCTGCTAAGTCGCTTCAGTCGTGTCCGACTCTGCGCGACCCCACAGATGGCAGCCCACCAGGCTCCCCTGCCCGTGGGATCCTCCAGGCAAGAACACTGGAGTGGGTTACCATTTCCTTCTCCAATGCAAGAAAGTGAAAAGTGAAAGTGAAGTCGCTCAGTCGTGTCCGACTCTTAGCGACCCCATGGACTGCAGCCCATCAGGCTCCTCCGTCCATGGGATTTTCCAGGCAAGAGTACTGGAGTGGGGTGCCATTGCCTTCTCCAATACTTTATATTGCTAAGCAATAAATTTCATTTTCATGCACTATTGAAGTGTGAAAGACTGGTGCCCAGGCAAAAGGTTTTCTTTTTCTTTTTTCTTTCTTTTTTTGGTTTGTTCCATTTGGAGGTAGAATATTGAATTGGCTTTTTTCTGCTTAAAAATGTACATTTCTCCCTACAAATGTGAATTCTCTACTGATCTTAATGAAATAACTCCAATTTCATAAATTTTGTCATTCGCTAAAGTAATATTTTTCTTGGTTAGTCTAGCTAAAGTTTTGTCAATTTTATCTTTTCAAAGAACCAGCTCAGTTTTTTTTAATATAAATTTATTTATTTTAATTGGAGGTTAATTACCTTACAATATTGTATTGGTTTTGCCATACATCAACATGAATCCGCCACAGGTATACACGTGTTCCTCATCCTGAACCCCCCTCCCTCCTCCCTCCCTGTACCATCCCTCTGGGTCGTCCCAGTGCACCAGCAATCCCACTTGCAGGCATACACACCGAGGAAACCAGCTCAGTTTTGTTTGGTTTTTTTTTTTTAATATTTGATATTGCTTTCCTCACCATTATTATGTTTATCTCTGATTCAATCTTTGTTTCCTTTCTTCTAATTTTGGGCTCAGTTTTTTCTTCCTTCTCTAATACCTAGTCATAATTTTTCTTTTATTTTACTAAGAGTAGTAATCAAAATAGCATGGTGCTGGCATAATAAGAGACATGTTAAGACCAGTATACCACAGTGGAGAGCCTAGAAGTAAACCCATGCATACATGAGCACTTAGTATTTGACAAACCAGCCAAGAATGCTCAGTGGAGAAAAGACTGTCTCTTTAATAAATGGTCCTGTGAAAACTGGCTTTTCACACTTAGAAAGATGAAACTAGACTCTACTTATATCTCTCACAGTTCTACTGTCTTAGCAATTTCAATTATACAAAATGGTATTTTCAACTGTATTAATCATGCTGTTTATGAGATCCTCAACCTTATTATCTTGTATCTAAAAATTTGGACTCTCTTGCCAAACACTCCTCAGTCCCCATGACCAGCACCTTACAATAACCATTCTACTTTTCTTCTATATGTTTATTTTTTATATTAAACACAAGTGGTACCATATAATTTTTATCTTTCTCTGACTTACTTCACTTAGCATAATGCTTTCAAGGTCCATCCATATTGTTGCAAATGACAGGGTTTCCTTCTATTTAAAGTTAAATTCCCTTGTCTATTTCTACCACATTTTGTCTATTTATTTGTCCACAGTTTGTCTCCATACTATGACTGTTGTGAATGAATGTAGGCATGCAGATAACCCTTTAAGATAATATTTTTCATTTCCTCTGAATATATCCTAGAAGTGGGATTGCTGGATTATATTGTAGTTCTATTTTAATTTCTTGAGGAGCTTCCATACAGTTTTGCATGATGGCTGTACTAGTTTACTATCCCACCAACAGTACTAAAGTATTTCCTTTTCTCCACATCTTCTCCAGTATTTATTAGCTCTTGTCTTTTCAATAAAATACATTCTAATGGTGCGAAGTTATATCCCAGCATAGTTTTGATATACATTTACCTGCATAGTCATGGTAATTGACCACGTTTTCATGTACTTGTTGGACAACTGTATACCTTTGTCCTTTGGAAAAATGAAAAAATGTCCAAAGGGAAAATGTCCTATGTCCCTCTTTTTCTTCCAGTATTATTTAGATATGATTGACATGTAGCACTGTGTAAACTGGGGCTTCCCTGGTCGCTCAGGCAGTAAAGAATTTGCCTGCAATGCAGGAGACCCAGGTTCAATCCCTGGGCAGGGGCGACACTCTGGAGAAGGAGATGACAACCCACTCTGCTATTCTTGCCTGGAAAATCACATGGATAGAGGAGCTTGGCAGGCTATAGTCCATAGGGTCACAAAGAGTTGGACATGACTGAGTGACTGACACTTCAATGCTGTATATGTAAGGTAGTAGTCAGTCAGCTTGCTTGGTAAGAAGCTACTCCCCAAATCACGACGGCTTACAATAATGCAAGTGTATTTTAACCGTATTAGACACATCCTGCAGGGTGTCTATGGCTCTGACCCGACTGTGCTAGTCTGCATGCATAGCTTCATTCTGGGAGTCATGCCAATGGACCAGCTCCTATGTGGGAGGGGCTCGTTCTTGTGATAGAGAGGGACAGTAATAGAAAGAGTGGACTTTCCCAAAGCTTCTTTGAGCTTCTCCTTTGGCATTGAGCACCTCATGTCTGCCCTCATTCTATCCACCAAAGTATGTGACATGTCCAAGTTTAAAGCCAATCAGTGGGGACATGCACTCCTTCCACCTGAGGCATTTGGGAGAATGGCACTGAAACATGTATACTATCATGTAAGAAACAAATTGCCAGTCTATGTCTGATGCAGGATACAGGATGCTTGGGGCTGGTGCATGGGGATGACCCAGAGAGATGTTATGGGGGGGGGGGGTGGTTCATGTAAGGGAACGCATGTACACCCGTGGTGGATTCATGTCAATGTATGGCAAAACCAATACAGTATTGTAAAGTAACATAAAGTAAAAATTAAAATTAAAAAAAAAAGACTCAAAGCAATGGGTCAGGATGTGCAGACCTCCTAAGAGTATGAAGCAAGAATAAACCAATACTTGTGAAGAATTTAAAAAGTCCACCTGGGGAAGAAACAACCACACAAATAGTCTATACTTCTATTAGCCACAAATCCTTGTCAGTTATATGCTATAGACTTGCAACAAAGGAAGATAAAAGTTGGAGAAAGGTATGACTTAAGAAACAGCAGTTTTACACACATACTTAGTAAGGCATTTGTTGCTGTTTAGTCTCTAAATCCTGTCCAACTCTTTGTGATCACATAGACTGTAGCCTACCAGTCTCCTCTCTCCATGGGACTTCCCAGATAAGAATACTGTGGTGGGTTGCCATTTCCTACTGCTGGGGATCTTCCCAACCCAGGGATGGAACCTGCACCTTCTGCATTGCAGGTGGATTCTTTACCAGTGAGACACCAGGGAAGCCCTAGTAGATCATAGAAACATGGTAAAATCGATTTAGAGAGTGAAAATTCTTCCTGAGGCTATATAGAGCCAACATGAGGGTGTCACATTTTATGTCCTGTGTAGAACAATGTCCTGTGTAGAACAAAAGTGATGTGATGTGTCCTCACAATCACTCTGCTTCCTGTGTGGGGCCCTCGGAGAAGATATGCCTTCAAGATCACATCTCACTGTCTCCTAAGAGCAGTCATCCTGGACTCATTTCTAATCAGTAAATTCTCTAGAATCCAAATGATCTTAGTAATTTTGGAACTTGGACAAAATCATAACAGGTGCTATGGATTGAGCATCTATTTGTGCCACATAATTTCCTGTGACTCTAAAATATCATCAACTTCTCACACCAGCTCCTTAGGTGGAAATCCCCCAGTTTATAGATAAGTAAATAAAGGTTAAAGTTTATTTCCTGCCAAGAGGGAAATACTCAAGAAGCACATATAAACTTAGGTATGCAGATATTAAATGACTGGATCCAACATCTGACCATATTTCATCAGACCTGAGGTGGGAAGGAAGAACCCTAATGGAGAAAATCTAAAATACCTACACCTAACTGTAACACTGGTCCATAGGCTTCATACTCACAAGAGTGGTCCACAGAACAGGACCTGACCTGCAACATCAACAACATCTGCGAGCTTGTTAGAAATACTGAATCTCTAGAACACTCTAGTCTTGTCAAATCAGAGTCTGTATTTGAAAAATATTCCCTAATTATTCACACACACATTGATGTTGGGAGAAGTGCTTATTTAGTGAACAGTGTTTCTCAACTTCACCACTATTGACATTGTGATAGGTAATTCCTAGTGTTAGGGGATGTCCTGTGCATTTTACTTTTGTTAAACTGTATCCCTTGCCTCAGCACAGTTTGTTTCAGTTGCACTTACCCACATATGACAATCAAATATTTCTCCAGATATTTCCAAGTGTCCTCTGGAGCCAAAATCATCTCTGATTGAGAACCATTGGCCCAGAGCAAAAGAACTAGGAAATATTCTGTGTTGTAATCACAGCACATGGCTTAATCAGTTCATAACTTTGAGCCAGTCACCTCACAATTCTGAAAATTTAGAAGAAGATTCAAAATTGTATAGTCTTCATAGGACAGCCTGTTGTAAAATGTAAATGAGACAATATATATATGATTCTAAGCTCTGCCTACAGTGTGTCAAAAAATCTAAGTGGCTCTTTCAGTTCTGGTTTCCTCGGTGTGTATGGCCAGCAGTGGGATTGCTGGGTCATAAGGCAGTTCTATTTCCAGTTTTTTAAGGAATCTCCACACTCTTCTCCATAGTGGCTGTACTAGATTGCATTCCCACCAACAGTGTAAGAGGGTTCCCTTTTCTCCACACCCTCTCCAACATTTATTGTTTGTAGACTTTTGGATCACAGCCATTCTGACTGGCGTGAAATGGTACCTCATTGTGGTTTTGATTTGCATTTCTCTGATAATGAGTGATGTTGAGCATCTTTTCATGTGTTTGCTAGCCATGTGTATGTCTTCTTTGGAAAAATGTCTGTCTAGTTCTTTGGCCCATTTTTTGATTGGGTCGTTTATTTTTCTGGAATTGAGCTGCAGGAGTTGCTTGTATATTTTTGAGATGAGTTCTTTGTCAGTTGCTTCATTTGCTATTATTTTCTCCCATTCTGAAGGCTGTCTTTTCACCTTGCTCATAGTTTCCTTTGTTGTGCAGAAGCTTTTAATTTTAATTAAGTCCCATTTCTTAATTTTTGCTTTTATTTCCAATATTCATGGAGGTGGGTCATAGAGGATCCTGTTGTGATTTATGTCAGAGAGTGTTTTGCCTATGTTCTCCTCTAGGAGTTGTATAATTTCTGGTCTTACATTTAGATCTTTAATCCATTTTGAGTTTATTTTTGTGTATGGTGTTAGTTTCATTCTTTTATGAGTGGTTGACCAGTTTTCCCAGCACCACTTGTTAAAGAGATTGTCTTTTCTCCATTGTATATTCTTGCCTCCTTTGTCAAAGATAAGGTGTCCATAAGTGTGTGGATTTATCTCTGGGCTTTCTATTGTGTTGCATTGATCTATACTTCTGTCTTTGTGCCAGTACCATACTGTCTTGATGACTGTGGCTTTGTAGTAGAGCCCGAAGTCAGGCAGGTTGATTCCTCCAGTTCCATTCTTCTTTCTCAAGGTTGCTTTGGCTATTCTAGGTTTTTTGTATTTCCATACAGATTGTGAAATTATTTGTTCTAGCTCTGTGAAAAATACCATTGGTAGCTTGATAGGGATTGCATTGAATCTGTAGATTGTTTTGGGTAGTATACTCATTTTCACTATATTGATTCTTCCGATCCATGAACATGGTTTATTTCTCCATCTGTTAGTGTCTTGTTTGTTTTCTTTCACCAGTGTTTTATAGTGTTCTATGTATATAGGTCTTTAGTTTCTTTGGGTAGATATATTCCTAAGTATTTTATTCTTTTCATTGCAACGGTGAATGGAATTTTTTCCTTAATTTCTCTTGCTATTTTCTCATTATTAATGTATAGGAATGCAAGGGATTTCTGTGTATTGATTTTATATCCTGCAACTTTACTATATTCATTGATAAGCTCTAAAAATTTTCTGGTGGAGTCTTTAGGGTTTTCTATGTAGAGGATCATGTCATCTGCAAACAGTGAGAGAGACACGTGTACCTCAGTGTTCATCGCAGCACTGTTTATAACAGCCAGGACATGAAAGCAACCTAGATGTCCATCAGCAGATGAATGGGTAAGAAAGCTGTGGTACATATACACAATGGAGTGTTACTCAGCCATTAAAAAGATACATTTTAATCAGTTCTAATGAGGTGGATGAAACTGGAGCCGATCATACAGAGTGAAGTAAGCCAGAAAGAAAAACACCAATACAGTATACTAACACATATATATGGAATCAAGAAAGATGGTAACAATAACCCTGTATGCGAGACAGCAAAAGAGACACAGATGTATAGAACAGTGTTTTGGACTCTGTGGGAGAGGGAGAGGGTGGGATGATTTGGGAGAATGGCACTGAAACATGTATAATATCATATATGAAACGAATCGCCAGTCCAGGTTTGATGCATGATACTGGATGCTTGGGGCTGGTGCACTGGGATGACCCAGAGGGATGGTACAGGGAGGGAGGACGGAGGGGGGTTCAGGTTGGGGAACATGTGTACACCTGTGGCAGATTCATGTTGATGTATGGCAAAACCAATACAATATTGTAAAATAATTAAACTTCAATTAAAATAAATAAATGTATATTAAAAAATCTAAGTGTATCTCTTATAATTACCAAATATTTTATAAGGATGAAAAAACAGTTTAACACTTCTATTAAAAATATAAAATTCCTAATTGATGTGAATCCAAGGGTTATTTTACCTGTGATATTATAGCAAAGGGATACACTTCTCTCCATTGTTGAAGAAATAATACTAATTTTCTGGATATATCAAGAGCTGCCTTCTCACCATAAACCAGTACCTTCAATATCCAAGATACCTAGTCAAGATAGGTTCCTCAGGCTTAGACTTGGAGGAAATTATGACTGAAGTTTGTAAAAACATTTTAGTGTCAGAACTCTGGAAGCCAGAAGATAATCTGCAGTAGTAATAAGAACTGAATACACTTGACTGCTAATCTGGTCACTTGGGATCAGCAAACCAGTGGGGGGCGGGGGGGGGGGGGTAATCCATTCTGTCCAGACAAGTTCCCCTGAGGAAATGATGTGATCAAGGTTGGAATAACAAGGAAAATTGTGCTGAGCGGGTATAATGAGCAGGTACAGAAACTATAAAGAGCTATGACCATCTCCACAGCTGCAATGTCTGAGCAGTTCCACCTTGAGCTGGAGCAGGCATGGTTTTTGCATTTGCACTCCCAAGCCCAGTTCTGCTTCACTCCTTCCTGCTCTCCTGTTGGAAGATAAACCTTCAATTTCCATCATCAACTATCCAGGGGGGAATTTGGATTTCCACATAAAGACCTTCCTCTCAGCTGTCCCAGTCAGGTGAGTAAAAGACTCCAGTGGGCATTGCCGGAGAAAGTTAGAGAGAGTGAAACCTGTGAAACCTATGAACATTTACCTGAGGTCATTTGAAAAGACAAACAGCTGGCCTGGAGCATAGAGGTCTCTGATTGTTGGTCTGATTGACTAATTTATAATAAATTTATTTAATATGTTAAAAAGATAAACATCTATCAGATTCAGCAAGTCAATGATTGTTGTCAACAGTTATGGGATGGGAATGAAAATCTAGTTAGATGAGACTCAAGAAGAAATGGGGGTGGGGGGGTAGTTGTTCAGTTGCTCGATAGTGTCCAACTTTTTGCAACCCCAGCACACCAGACTTCCTTGTCCTTCACTATCTCCCAGAGTTTACACAAACTCATGTCCACTGAATCGGTAATGCCATCTCAGCCATCTCATCCTCTATTATCCCCTTTCCTCCTGCCTTCAATGCTTCCCAGAAGTTTTGCTGTTTAAGGGAGTAGGAAAATAAACTATTAGATTAGGAATGGTTTGAAGTGAAATGAAAACATTTCACTTATTTGTTTTAATTTTTAAGATGGGGTGTATTTGAGCAACTTCTATATTCATTAGGATCCCAGGTGGCATAGTGGAAAAGGATCCACTTGCCAATGGGGGAGACATGAGACACAGGTTTGATTCCTGGGTCAGGAAGATTCCCCTGGAGAATCTTCCTTTGGAAAATTCACTTTGGTATTCTTTCCTGGGAAATCCCATGGATAGAGGAGACTGGCGGCTTCAGTCCACTGGGTCACAAAGAGTCAGACATGACTGAGCATGCACTGAGAACACGCAGATCAATGGAGTAGTTATTGCCCTGTAGCCACAGTTCTTGAGATACACATTTCACAGAAGCTCCACTCACCCTACATATTCACTTGATACAGAAATTGCATTTAATATATAAACAGGCATATGTTAAAGGGATTAACTTTTCAATTAGTTCACTAGCTGAGAGACTGAACATAGGTTTAGGTTTATTAGCCATTTACGCTCTCTACTGCTAATTGTCTATGTAAGCTTTATATTTTATATACTGGTGTTTGAGTGATTTTACTCCCTTTTTTTTTTGGCTGTATTATTTCCTTTATAAATCATTTCATCACCAACTCAGGAAATGCCAGGAATGGCACTCCAACGTGTGGAAGAAGGAGAGAATTAGACATGTTATTCATACTTTGAAAAGTCTTACTGCTGAAAATAGAGGTACATGTGGTGTTTCTCTCCCCACCCTTCCCTTTCCCCACATAGGTGTGTTAGGTGTCTTTTTGTGACACCATTTCACCCAAAACTGGTCTAAGCTGCAACCAGTTCCCTTACTACAGATTCCCTATTCCTCTCTCTTTTTATTCTTGTTTTTTTTTTATTGCATTCTTTCAAACAAAAAGTTATGATTTTTAAAAGAAGTTTACTATTTACCATTTAAATATTATATATAGGTATATATATATATGCTTGCTATATATATAGTTTCTATACATAATTGCTCAAATATACCCCATCATAAAGCATATATATGAATATATATATGCTTTCCAGGTGGTTCAGTGTGTAAAGAATCCACCTGCCATGCAAAGATGCAGGCAGACACGAGTTTGATCCCCAGGTCGGGACAATCCCCTGGAGATGGGCACGGCAACTCACTCCAGTATTCTTGCCTGGGAAATCTCATGGTGAGAGGAGCCTGGTGGGCTACAGTCCGTGGGGTTGCAAAGAGTCAGATATGACTGAAGTGACTGAGCATGCAAGCACACACGCACATGTATGTATGTATGATGTATTTGTTGGGTTGTGTGAGAGTTTATGAATTGTGGGTTGTTCATTCTATCAGTTGGTCATATTTTGTCCTTCTGCCCATTGCTTTTTAAACATAGTAGTCATCCTTTGCTGCCATCTTGTGGAACACATGTGTTTGTATTCAGCTTAAGATTGCTTACATCTTTTTTTTTTTTTACTTTACAATACTGTATTGATTTTTTTAAAGCATATTTGAATCCATTTTTGTTTATATATTTGGAATTTGTAGTGTTAGATACTGCTTCCTTCACTGTTTTTTAAAAATTATATTTCCAATCCTTTTCATAAGATTACACCCATTTCATTTATATTTAAACTTATGTTAACTTGAGTGTTGTTATTTTGTATATTTTCTTTCAGATTCATCTTACTCTTTTACTAATATTCAACATTGTTTAGTAACATTGCTTTGAATCAGCTATATTTAATCTGCTTTTATTTCCTCTGATATTCTTTGTGTTTTATAAAATTTATTTCTACATAAATGCACACCTTTATGAAACCTCAAGAGTGAACAGTGAACAAATCAGGTGAGGTCCCTGTCTATTAGGGTCTCACATTCCAATGGAGAAAGAAGATTACAGTAAAATAAATGCATATGTGACAAAAAGTCCTCAGGCATAAACCAAATGGAGAAAGGGGAAATTTTTTGTAGCATATGGAAGGTTTTATAGCATACTTTGTGGGAGGGGACTTTACCTTTGGGATAGGAATCAGAAACAAAAGTAGAATGTGACCAACAGATTTGTCAAAAAGAGATCAGAATAGAAAGCCCAAGAATAACAAAGAAAGATGCAACACACAAAAAGAGAGAAAGAGAGAGAGAAGGGCCAGCTTCATCCACTATTGGACCATATTAAAAATGGTGGTGTTTCAGTCCCTAAATCCCGTCTGGCTTTTGTGACCTCATGGACTGTAGCTCATCAGACTCCTCTGTCCATGGGATTTCCCAGGCAAGAATACTGGAGCAGGTTGCTATTTTCTTCTCCAAGGTTTCTTCCTGACTCAAGGATAAAATCTGGGTCTCCTGAATTGCAGGATGCTTTACTGACTGAGCCACCTAGAAAGCTCATAATTTTAAAAAGTAATAAATGCAAAAAAAAAGTAATAAATCCACTCAAACACAGAAAAGACAGGAATAACTAATTCCCACACCTCAGGGGAATGAGATGGATACTGTAATAAGACAGTGAAGGAAAAAAATGCAGTGAGTGTGTGGTTTCTTGGGTCTGAGGTCACTTTAGAATGCACATTGCTTTGTGTTCTCTCTGCAAACTGATTCTTCTGTTGAGCTCTTTATTTTTATTGTTTCTCTCTTAGGAGGAACTAGGCTTTTTTCAATGGCAAAACCAATACAATATTGTAAAGTAATTAACCTCCAATTAAAATAAATAAATTTATATTAAAAAAATTAATTAATTAGAAAAAAGAAAAAGAAAAAAAAACTACTCTTGTGTTTACTGCAATGGATAAGAAATGTTTTTTGACTGAGTCCTAGAGTAAAACAGGTGGCCCAGGTGGTAAAGAACCCACCTGCCAATGCAGGAGATGTAAGAAGTATGGGTTCAATCCCTGGGTCAGGAAGATCCCCTGGAGGAGGGCATGGCTATCCACTCCAGTATTCTTGCTTGGAGAATCCCATGTACAGAGGAGAGTGGCAGGCTACAATCCAAAGGATTGCAGAGTCAGACATAACTGAAGAGACTTCACACCCTCGCAGGCAGAGTAAAACAGGCAGTTTACATATGATCTAGTATGTGTGCACTGGCAAGGTATAAATACACATGTATGCATCTATGCATACACACACAAACATGCAAGGAAGCTAAACAAAGAAAACCAACAACATTTACTACATATGACACATTCTGATATTTTCTTTTGTGTTTTACTGTATTCTATTTTGGTCTTACAAACTGCATAGACTGTAGCTGTAACAGGTCTGAACCTCGAATAGAATATAAAAAACATTCCTCCAGCATGTCTTCCAAATCTATGTTACTGTTTCCCAGCTTCATTTTGTTTTCTAGTCATAGGCAATTTCTGTGAGAACACATTCTTTCATTCCTTTATGCAATATATATTTATTCAGCTTCTGTTTCCAGCTAAACTAAGCATGGGGTGTTAAGGCTTATGTATGACATTGATACATGGCTCATGACATTCACAGTCTAGTAGAGAATATAAGATATGGAATTAAATTAAAATTACACACTGATTACCTTATTGTGTAAATTATTGTAAGAGAGTATCTTTTTGTGGAAATGTTTTAAAAAAGAAGATTTATACAGATGATATCAGTTCAGTTCAGTTCAGTCGCTCAGTCATGTCTGACTCTTTACGGCCCCATGCACTGCAGCATGCCAGGCTTCCCTGTCCATCACCAACTCCTGGAGTTTACTCAAACTAATGTCCATTGAGTCAGTGATGCCATCCAACCATCTCATTCTCTGTCGAACCTTCTCCTCGCGCCTTCAATCTTTCTCAGCATCAGCATCTTTTCCAATGAGTCAGTTCTTCGCATCAGGTGGCCAAAGTATTGGAGTTTCAGCTTCAACATCACTCCTTCCAATGAACACTCAGGACTGATTTCCTTTAGGATTGACTGGTTGAATCTCCTTGCAGTCCAAGGGACTCTCAAGAGTCTTCTCCAACAACACAGTTTTAAAGCATCAATTTTTGGTGCTCAGCTTTCTTTATAGTCCGACTCTCACATCCATACATGACCACTGGAAACACCATAGCTTTGACTAGAGGGATCTTGGTTGGCAAAGTAATGTCTCTGCTTTTTAACATGCTGTCTAGGTTGCTCATAGCTTTTCTTCCAAGAAGTAAGCATCTTTTAATTTCATGGTTGAAGCCATCATCTGCAGTGACTTTGGAGCCCCCAAAATAAATTCTGTCACTGGTTCCTTTGTTTCCCCATCTATTGGGGATGAAGTGATGGGACTGGATGCCATGATCTTAGTTATAAGGCACCTTTTTCACTATGGACAGAACTTCATGACATTGTACAGGAGACAGGGATCAAAAACAACCCCATGGAAAAGAAATGCAAAAAAGCAAAATGGTTGTCTGAGGAGGCCCTACAAATAGATGTGAAAAGAAAAGAAGTGAAAAGCAAAGGAGAATAGGAAAGATATTCCCATTTGAATGCAGAGTTCCAAAGAATAGCAAGCAGAGATAAGAAAGACTTCCTCAGCGATCAATGCAAAGAAATAGAGGAAAACAACAGAATGGGAAAGACTAGAGATCTCTTCAAGACAATTAGAGATACCAAGGGAATATTTCATGCAAAGAAAGGCTCGATAAAGGAAAGAAATGGTATGGACCTAAAAGAGCAGAAGATATTAAGAAGAGGTGGCAAGAATACACCTTGGAAGAACTGTACAAAAAACATCTTCACTACCAAGATAATCACGATGGTGTGGTCACTCACCTAGAGCCAGACATCCTGGAATGTGAAGTCAAGTGGGAATTAGAAAGCATCACTACGAACAAAGCTAGTGGAGGTGATGGAATTCCACTTGAGCTATTTCAAATCCTGAAAGATGATGCTGTGAAAGTGTTGCACTCAATATGCCAGCTAATTTGGAAAACTCAACAGTGGCCACAGGACTGGAAAAGGTCAGTTTTCATTCCAAACCCAAAGAAAGGCAATGCCAAAGAATGCTCAAACTATCGCACAATTGCACTCATCTCACACGCTAGTAAAGTAATGCTCAAATTCTCCAAGCCAGGCTTCAGCAATACGTGAACCGTGAACCTCAAGATGTTCAAACTGGTTTTAGAAAAGGCAGAAGAACCAGAGATCAAATTGCCAACATCTGCTGGATCATCGAAATAGCAAGAGAGTTCCAGAAAAACATCTATTTCTGCTTTATTGACTATGCCAAAGCCTTTGACTGTGTGGATCACAATAAACTGTGGAAAATCCTGAAAGAGATGGGAATACCAGACCACCTGATCTGCCTCTGGAGAAATCTGTATACAGGTCAGGAAGTAACAGTTAGAATTGGATGTGGAAAAACAGACTGGTTCCAAATAGGAAAAGGAGTACGCCAAGGCTGTATATTGTCACCCTGCTTATTTAACTTATATGCAGAGTACATCATGAGAAACGCTGAGCTGGAAGAAGCACAAGCTGGAATCAAGATTGCCAGGAGAAATATCAATAATCTCAGATATGCAGATGACACCACCCTTATGGCAGAAAGTGAAAAAGAACTAAAAAGCCTCCTGGTGAAAGTGAAAGAGGAGAGCAAATAAGTTGGCTTAAACCTCAACATTCAGAAAACTAAGATCATGGCATCCGGCCCCATCACTTCAAGGTAAATAGATGGGGAAACAGTGGAAACAGTGTCAGACTTTATTTTGGGGGGGCTCCAAATCACTGCAGATTGTGACTGCAGCCATGAAATGAAAAGACGCTTACTCCTTGGAAGGAAAGTTATGACCAACCTAGATAGCATATTAAAAAGTAGAAATATTACTTTGCCAACAAAGGTCCATCTAGTCAAGGCTATGGTTTTTCCTGTGGTCATGTATGGATGTGAGAGTGGACTGTGAAGAAAGCTGAGTGCCAAAGAACTGATACTTTTGAACTGTGGTGTTGGAGAAGACTCTTGAGAGTCCCTTGGACTGCAAGGAGATCCTACCAGTCCATTCTGAAGGAGACCAGTCCTGGGTGTTCATTGGGAGGACTGATGCTGAGGCTGAAACTCCAATACTTTGGCCACCTCATGTGAAGAGTTGACTCATTGGAAAAGACCCTGATGCTGGGAGAGATTGGGGGCAGGAGGAGAAGGGGATGACAGAGAATGAGATGGCTTTATGGTATCACCGACTCAATGGACATGAGTTTGAGTGAACTCCGGGAGTTGGTGATGGACAGGGAGGTATAGTGTGCTATGATTCATGGGGTTGTGAAGAGTCAGACACTACTGAGCAACTGAAATGAACTGTTTCACCCTCCTCTTTCACTTTCATCAAAAGACTCTTTAGTTCTTCTTTGCTTTCTGCCATAAGGGTGGTGTCATCTGCATATCTGAGGTTATTGATATTTCTCCCAGCAATCTTAATTCCAGCTCGTGCTTTATCCAGCATTTCTCATGATGTACTCTGCATACAAGTTAAATAAGCAGGGTGACAATATACAGTGTTGATGCACTCCTTGGAACCAGTCTTTTGTTCCATGTCCCGTTCTAATTGTTGCTTCCTGACCTGCATATAGGTTTCTCAAGAGGCAAATCAGGTGGTCTGCTATTCCCATCTCTTGAAGATTTTTCCACAGTTTATTGTGATCCACACAGTCAAAGGCTTTGTTGTAGTCAATAAAGCAGAAGTAGATGTTTTTCTGGAACTCTCTTGCTTTTTTGATGATCCATCAGATGTTGGCAATTTTATCTGTCTCCTCTGCTTTTCTAAATCGAGTTTGAACACTGGAACTTCAAGTTCATGTACTATTGAAGCCTGGCTTGGAGAATTTTGAGCATTACTTCGTTAGTGTGTGAGATGAGTGCAATTGTGCAGTAGTTTGAGCATTCTTTGCATTGCCTTTCTTGGGATTGGAATGAACACTGAACTTTTCCAGTCCTGTGGCCACTGCTGAGTTTTCCAAATTAGCTGGCAAACTGAGTGCAGCACTTTCACAGCATCATCCTTTAAGATGTGGAATAGCTCAACTGGAATTCCATCACCTCCACTAGGTTTGTTCGTGGTGATGCTTCCTAAGGCCCACTTGGCTTCACATTCCTGAATGACTGGCTCTAGGTGAGTGATCACACCATTATGGTTATCTGGGTCATGAAGATCTTTTTTGTACAGTTCTTCTGTGTATTCTTGGTACCTCTTCTCAATATCTTCTGCTTCTGTTAGGTTCATTCAATTTCTGTCCTTTATTGTGGCCATTTTTGCCTGATAATTTTCCTTGACATCTTTAATTTTCTTGAAGAGATCTCTAGTCTTTCCCATTCTGTTGTTTTCCTCTATTTCTTTGCATTAATCACTGAGGAAGTCTTTCTTATCTCTCCTTGCTATTCCTTGGAACTCTGCATTCAAATGGTTATATCTTTCCTTTTCTCCTTTACCTTTTACTTCTCTTCTTTTCCTAGCTGTTTGTAAGGCCTCCTCAGACAATCATTTTGCCTTTTGTCATTTATTTTTCTTGGGGATGGTCTTGGTCATTGCCTCTTGTACAATGTCAAGAACCTTCATCCATAGTTCTTCAGGCACTCTATCAGATCTAATCCCTTGAATCCACTTGTCATTTCCACTCTACAATTGTAAGAGGCTTAAGTCATACATGAATGGTTAGTAGTTTTCCCTATTTCTTCAATTTAAATCTGAATTTGTAAATAGGGAGTTCATGATCTGAGCCACAGTCAGCTCCTGGTCTTGTTTTTGCTGACTGTATAGAGCTTCTCCATCTTTGGCTGCAAAGAACGTAATCAATCTGATTTCAGTGTGGACCATCTGGTGATGTCCATGTGTAGTCTTCTCTTGTGTTGTTGGAAAAGGGTGTTTGCTATGACCAGTGCATTCTCTTGGCAAAACTCTAATAGCTTCGTTCTGTACTCCAAGGCCAAATTTGCCTGTTACTCTGGGTATTTTTTGACTTCCTACTTTTGCATTCCAGTTCTGTATAGTGTTTTAAAAAGATATCTTTTGGGGGTGTTAGTTCTAGAAGGTCTTGTAGGTCTTAATAGAACCATTCAACTTCAGCTTTTACAGCATTACTGATTGGGGCATAAACTTGGATCACTGTGATATTGAATGGTTTGGCTTGGAAATGAGCAGAGATCATTCTATCGTTTTTGAGATTGCATCCAAGTACTACATTTTGGACTCTTTTGTTGACTATGATGGCTATTCCATTTCTTCTAAGGAATTCTTTCCTACAGTAGTATATATAATGGTCCTCTGAGTTAAATTCACCCATTCCATATGCAGCCTAAAAAAGAAGATGGAGTCTATTTTTAATCAGAGGAAAACTGGTTTACAATGCTGCGTTGGTTTCTGCCAGACGACATCACAAATCAACCATAATTCTATAAGATGAGCTTCCCTGATAGCAGTTGGTAAAGAATCTGCCTGCAATACAGGAGACCCCAGTTCAATTCCTGGGTTGGGAAGATCCACTGGAGAAGGGATAGGCTACCCACTCCAGTATTCTTGGGCTTCCCGTGTGGCTCAGCTGATAAAGAATCTGCCTGCAATGTGGGAGACCTGGGTTTGATCCCTGGGTTGGAAAGATCTTCTGGAGAAGGGAAAGGCTACCCACTCCAGTATTCTGATATGGAGAGTCCCATGTAGTCCATGGGGTCGCAAAGGGTTAGACACAACTGAGCAACTTTCACTTTCACTTTTCACTTTTATATACATATGTGTGTATATGTGTGTGTGTGTGTTGTGTGTGTGTATGTGTAGCATCTCCCTCTTGAACCACCCTCTCCTACCCCTATCCCACTCCCACAGAAAGCCAGGCTGAATACAAAATTGTCATATTTAAATAGAGCCCTGTTTTATGCATCCAGGGTATTTAGGTACTATTGAAGCTGAAGCTCCAATTCTTTGGCTATCTGATGCAAAGAGCTAACTCTGCAAAAATAGTACTGGACTTTAGGTACTATTACTACACTTAGGGAAGAAAGATAATCTGATGTTGACAGCTTGACTTTTGACATTGTTTTCCTAATTGTGTGCCTGAGATTGAGAATAGCCTGGTCACTGCAAGGAGGCCTCTTGGTACCTCCAAATTTTCTATTGCTATATCTCATCACTTTACCTTATGGACTTTCCCATAGATACAAAAGCTTCCTTTCAAACTTGATTTTCTAAAACAACTACTTTTTCAGGCCCTTTCACCTTGGGGTTATCTCTGTCCACTACACACATTTCCTTCAGATAACCTCACATCTCTGGCCCTCACTTCCATGAGGTCTCTGTTCAGATGTTTGGCAGACTATCTGAACACTCCATAAAACGTTATTGTTGGTGTTGTTCACTCAGACATGTCCAACTCTTTGCAACCCTATGGACTGCAGCACACCAGGCTTCCCTGTACTTCACCATTTCCTAAAGTTTGCTCAAACTCATGTCCATTGAGTCAGGTGATGCCATCCAACCATCTTATCTTCTGTGGCCCTCTCCTCTTCCTGCCCTCAATCTTTCCCAGCATCCGGGTTTTTTGCAGAGTCAGCTCTTTGTATCAGATAGCCAAAGGATTGGAGTTTCAGCTTCAGCATCAGTCCTTCCAATGAATATTCAGAGATTACTTCCTTTAGGATTGACTGGTTTGATCTTGCAGTCCAAAGGACTCTCAAGAGTCTTCTCCAATACCACAGTTCAAAAATATCTATTATTTGGCATTCAGCCTTTTTTATAGTCAAACTCACATCTGTACATGGTTACTGGAGAAACCATAGTTTTGACCATAAGGAAACTTTGTCAGCAAAGTGATGTCTCTGCTTTTTTAATATGCGATCTAAGTTTGTCATAGCTTTTCTTCCAAGGAGCAAGCATCCCTTAATTCCATGGTGCAGTCACCATCCACAGTGATTTTGGAGCCCAAGAAAATAAAGCATAATACCCACATTAACTTTCTTCTTCATGCTAGATCTCTTTCTTCATAGCAACTATCTCTCAGTATAGTATGCTCTTTATCTAGAAGTAGGTCAGTCCTCAATTTATATTCCCCAAAAACATGGCAGAATTTCTCATCTAAACTCCCCAATACATGACCATTTGGGGAGGAGGCTGGATATGGGCCAGAAGTTGGTACTCAGAGATAGCACAGGGGATCTCTTGAAGGAGAAATTTTCATACAAAAAATATGGATTTTAATTTTTTGAATGCAAAATTGTAGAATTTCAATGTTGCTACAATGCCAATTTCAGATAAAACTAGTCATGTCATTTGTTTTTCTTTTGTTTGTTTGTTTGTTTCCAGGCAGTCACCTCTACTACATGGAACTGGGGAATGATACCAAAATTTCAGAGTTTCTTCTTCTGGGATTCTCACAGGAACCAGAACAGCAGCCCCTCATATTTGGACTTTTCCTCTCCATGTACCTGATCACCGTGTTTGGAAACCTGCTCATCATCCTGGCAGTCAGCTCAGATGCCCACCTACACACCCCCATGTACTTCTTTCTCACCAATCTGTCCTTTGTAGACATCTGTTTCACCTCTACCACTATCCCAAAGATGTTGAGGAATGTCCAGACCCAGAGCAAAGTTATTACCTATGAAGCCTGCATCACACAAATTTATTTTTTCCTACTGTCTGCAGTATTGGACATCTTCCTCCTCACAGTGATGGCCTATGACCGCTTTGTGGCCATCTGTCACCCCCTGCACTACATGGTCATTATGAACCCTAGGCTCTGCTTTCTGCTGGTTCTGGTGTCCTGGACCATCAGTGTCCTGAATTCCTCATTACAAAGTTTAATTTTGTTACAGCTTTCTTTTTGCACTGTTGTGGAAATCCCTAACTTTTTTTGTGACCTCAGTCAGATAACCCAACTTGCTTGTTCTGACACCTTTCTTAATAATATGGTAATGTATCTTACAGTTGTGCTTCTGGGTGGTGGTCCCCTGGCTGGTATCCTTTATTCTTACTCAAAAATAGTTTCCTGTATATGCAGAATCTCATCAGTTCAGGGAAAGTATAAAGCATTTTCCACCTGTGCATCTCACCTCTCAGTCGTCTCCTTATTCTTTTGTACGAGCCTAGGAGTGTACCTTAGCTCTGCTGCTACCCACAGCTCACACTCAAGTGCAACAGCCTCAGTGATGTACACTGTGGTCACACCCATGCTGAACCCCTTTATCTACAGTCTGAGAAACAAAGACTTAAAGGGGGCTCTGAAAAGATTCTTTGTGATGGCAAGTCTAAAAATGTTAATTATTCTGGATTTGGAGAAGTGCCCAAGATTTCAGATCTCAAAGTCTCAGAGTCAGTAGTTGTGATTTTTTAATCAGACTCTGGAAATACAAGCTGCCTTGTTATTTATTTCCTAGAATTCTCATTTTTTTCCAACTACTCTACACAATTTAATGACTCACTGAATTACTCTTCTCTGTCAGATATCCAACCGTTTTTCTTTCCTTCTGTTCTTTATTCCTATTTTTCCTACTTCATCCCCAAGCTTTGATATCAAAAAGTTGGGAATTCTCATTTATCTCATGAAACTGCTTGGGTTTATTAAGAACAATTTCTTTTAAAATGACAAATACCATCCCAGGTGATGCATCTTAGTTTTGCTAGAAGAATAGTCATGAGTTACCACTTCATCAGAAAAAAACTAAACTACAGAGTTCACTTTTATAACATTATAGGAGAGGAAAAACCTGAGACTACAGTTTTTCACTTCTGGGTCCATCATTCCTTTTTATGGCCTGAACTGGTGTTCCTGATAATGTAGGCCTTAACGTAACAGTCTATTTTATAAAAGGTCATTGGGTTTAATTCTCCTGAATAGGATTCTATTCTCTTATCAGACTCTATGTACACATTCTCTACCATAGTCATTAGCAAAGCTGATTGTCAAATACAGATCTGCCAATGTAGTCTACACAGAAACAGAGACTGAAATAAATCAATTGATATATAGGTCATATTATAACTTAGTCAGAGTCATATGACTTAATATGAATCAGAGATGGCATTGTATATAATTAAACAAATTTTAAATGATACTTTGTATTATTACACATGCCATTTATTTTTAACCTATATGTATATTCATTAAAGTATAGAATATCAGTGTAAATGTATAAGGTGATTGATTAACCTGTTTTTATTTTTTCTTATTGAATTATTTCACTCATCCTACTTAAAAATTTCAGGTGATGCCTACAGCTATCACTTTTTCCATTGTTCTAAATAAAACTTAGCATCCATTCTAAATGTTGTCAGAAACAATATAAGCAGTGAATGGGCAGTATCATCCACTATTTATCTCACATACACAAAGCAATTCCTTCAACTATCACGATCAAAACTGAATCATAAGAATGTGCTTTCCTGTATAGACATAAGACCTAGAGTCAGCCTGTTTTGTATGCGAATATGCATGTTTTGCAACCTTTCCTGGCTATCAGAAAAGGAACATCAATGAAGTCACTTTTTAGAGTTGTATGGGAAAAAAAAATTGGATGAGAGTAATTAGAAATGCCATTTGCAAATGTTAGAACACAATGAAATATAACAAGCAATATATTATTATCTTTGCCTTTAATACCATTCCACTGATGATTATATTTGTTAGGCTGAGTAACCAACCATCATAAAATAAAATATTAAAACATAATGTATTTATTATCAAATGAGATGGTATGGTTTGAAGTTGTTCCAAGTTATACTAGATTTCTTGTGAGTCTGTAATTAGCTGCCAGTCTCTGTAATTAGCTTTCAGTCTCTATACAGTTGGAGAAGGAAATAGCAACCCATTCCAGTATTCTTGCCTAGAGAATCCCAGGGACAGAGGAGCCTGGTGGGCTGCCATCAGTGGGGTCACACAGAGTCAGACACGACTGAAGGAACTTAGTAGCAGCAACAGCAACAGCTCTATACAGTACTTCTAAGGCTCACCCATGATCCTGTGCCTGGATGTAGTGCTCGTCTCTCTAAAACCAAACTATGGACGGGTCATCTATTTCTACATCTAGGTTAACTTAGTTTACAGAAAAAAATCAGTTTGTCATAAGTAAGTTGTCTTAAATGAGACTGAGGGCCAAAGAATTGATGGTTTTGAACTGTGGTGCTGGAGAAGACTCTTGGGAGTCCCTTGGACTGAAAGGAGATCAAACCAGTCAATCCTAAAGAAAATCTACCCTGAATATTCACAAGAGGACTGATGCTGAAGGTCCAATACTTTGGTCACCTGATGTGAAGAGCTGACTCATTGGAAAAGCCCCTGATGCTGGGAAAGATTGAGGGCAGGAGGAGAAGAGGTCAACAGAGGATGAGGTGGTTAGATGGCATCACTAACTCAGTGATGGGAGTCCGACTCTTTGTGACACCCACTGACTGTAGCCTGCTAGGCTCCTCTGTCCATGGGATTCTTCAGGCAAGAATACTGAAGTGTGTTGCCATGCCCTCCTCCAGGGGATCTTCCCGACCCAGGGATCAAACCTAGTGTCTCTTATGTCTCCTGCATTGACAGTGGGTTCTTTACCACTAGCGACATGTGGGAGTGAAAGTGAAAGTTGTTCAGTGTGTCCAACTCTTTGAGACCCCGTGGACTGTAGCCATCCAGGCTCCCCACCATGGGAATTATGCAGGTCAGAATACTGGGCTGTGTAGCCATTCCCCTCTCCAGGGGATCTTCCCAACCAGGGAATGAATCCAGGTCTTCCTCATTGTAGGCAGATTCTTTACCTCTGTAACCACCAAGGAAACCAGTGCCACCTGGGAATCCCATTGAACAGGGTAAGGAAAGAAAATTTCGTATGACTCCCATCTCCTCTACCCCACGTCTGGACATCTCAGTGAGAAGAGAGACACCTCAAGGTGGGGAAAGAAGAGTGAAGCGAACATCTGTACTTATAATTTGTAGTAACAAGAGGAATATGTGCCCAACGAATAGATATAGAGAGCAAAATTCTTCATAGTTGCAAATTCAGGGCTTAATAGGACACCATTGTTTCTTTTGGGTGTTCAAAGCCTGACTAAGAGACCGGTATTTCACTCCTTCCTGCCATCTTGCCAGGAGAAAGATTTCAGTCTCTACCATCAACCATCCAGGGGGAATTTGTGATTCCTCCTGGAGTCTGTCCTCTCAGAGATCACAATCCTTGAGTCTGAAAGCCCCGTAGACATTGTAGGAGTGAATCAGAGAGAAGGAAAACCAAGAATGTTTACCTGAGCCAATCCTCTCTAAACTATCGTCCCCAATTCATTGCGATTGGTTGCTCATTTGCCTCATAATTAATTAATAAAATTAATTATTAATAAATTTAATTAATAAATTAATTATTAATTAATTAATTAATGATGTCTAAGAAAAAAGTGAATACTGTACTCAGCAGAGCAAGGTCAATGTTGAAAATTAAATTGAAGTGCGTGTTAAGTCGCTTCAGTCGTGTCTGACTCTTTTGACCCTGCAGAAGGTAGCCCACCAGACTCCTCTGTCCAAGAGAATGCTGGAGTGGGTTTCCATGCCCTCCCCCAGGGGATCTTCCCGAGCCAAGTATCCAACCTGCATCTCTTACAACTCCTGCATTGGCAGAAGGGTTTTTTTACCACTAGTGCTACCTTGGAAGCCCAGTTAGAAGATAGAATGGGAGATGTAAAGTGCTTCTGGTAAAAGTGGAAAATAAGTCCAAGAATCTTCGTAATTAACTGGAGTAGAGAAATATCCTTATTAGCAGAGGAGAGAATACACAGTGAAGTGACGGCACTCTTTTTATCTTAAAAGATGGTGCATACTTGACTGTATATTAATGAGAAACACAGACCAAAGAATTCTTGAAAGTATTGTCTTGCAATAGCATTTCATTAGATATATTTCTCATGGTATCCTCTCAGTGTGGGTATTCACATGAAGGAAAATTATATAATATATCAAAGCAGACATGGTAATGACCTTTACTTTCAAATTATTTCATTATCTGTGGAGGTGAATATATTTGTGAGTTTGTTAGATATGTACTTTCTCCATCGTAAATTGTCTATGGGAGTCCTTTCCTTTTGTATAGCGATGTCATAGTATTCCTACTGCCGTTTTTCTTCACATTCATTAAAAAAACAAAAAGGGCTTTTTTTTTTTAAACCAACTAGCTGTTTTACATTTGGTTTATTTATGTATGTATAGATTTTTTGTTGAAGAGGAAAATACTAATTTTCTAGAGTTATTGGGAAACATCCCCTCACAAGTCAATGCTTTGAAACTCCATGGGACCTAGTAAACACAGGTTATCATTCTCAGATTTGGAGAAAACGTTAGATCAAGGTTGAGATTAAGTGTAATGAGATGAGACTTCCAGAAGGCAGGAGAGTTCATGGAGAACTAAGAATAGACTGGATTCACCTGATTTCTACTAATCTAGTCTCTTGGCCACAGAGACTCAATAGGAATCATTTTCTTTGTGTTCAGATCAGCATCCCACAGGGAAATTATGAACTCAGAAGTTGGGGCAACAACCGAAACAGTGCCTAAGGAGCAGCCTAGGGAGCTATAACTATCTCCTCTGCTGTAATTCCTTGGGGTGTGCATTCCTGGCGCTGGAGACGACTTGATTGTTGCTTTTGGTGTCTTATCATAGCTCAGGAACCAGTGCTTTGCTCCTTCCTGTTGGCTTGTCTAGAAACAGAGCTTCTATCTCCATTGCTGATCATCCAGACAGCAATTCAGACATCCATACAGAGATTTTTCTCTTAGAGACATTATCCAGGTACATCTGAGAACTCAATAAGTAGGTGAGGAAAAAGGTTCAGAGAGAAATGAACCTGAAAACGTTTACCTAAGCTCACATAAAAGCCAGACCACTCTAGCCCTGAGACAAGAGATTGCCATGTGTCTATGCTAGAGAGACTAATTAACCTATAATTAATTCACTTAATGTGGTAAAAAGAGAAGTGTCTTCTAGACTTAGAAATACAAGGAGTACTGTTGCAGCTAACTCATGGAATAGGAAATTCAGCTTAATCAGAATGAAGAAGGAATTCGAGGCATAGTGTAGTTCCAGTAAAATGAGAACATGGCTGAGGATATTTACAGTTAAGGGGAGTTGTATTATAGAATATTAGGTTCAGAGTCTTGTGCAGTGAACTAAAGGCATTTTTTACATGCTTAAAATGGGATGTATTTGAGCATTTGTTTACTAGAAAGACTCGTTTTTTTATTAGATAGTTTGTTTTTATGATATTGAGCCACACAAACTGTTATTAAATTTTGGAGACTAATCCTTTGTTTATTGCATATTTTGTAAATATTTTCATGTTTTGTATCTTTTATTTTCATGTTTGTCCATGCATCATGTTTATGTTTGAGTATGTTTGTGTGTTGATTAGAAACAGACTAAGGGAGGTGAATATTTGTTTGCATAGATGTCCCTCATGTTGGATATCCATATGGATAACAAATTGTACCTAATATGAAAAAGAGTTATGCTAACAAGCTCTACTTTACAACTATTTCATTACTGAGAGGTGGGGAAGCAACAGTGACACTTGAAACGCAGGGGGGAAAATCAGCTTCATCTCATTGGCGGTGATAATCGTTCATTTGTTAACAGGAAGGAACTATTCTATCTGCTTATTGAATAAATCTGTCGAGCACCTCCAGACAGTGTATACTACTCTCTTACTATATATATATATGTCTATATACTATATGTGTATGTATATTACTCTCTTACGTTAGCATTTATAATGGTTCCATTGGCCACCCATGGCAAAAAACTATGTGGTACATACAAGATTCAAAACTCAGTTTTCAAGTGCCCAGAGTCTTTTCATATGGTATCATTTTTAAAAATATTTCACCATTTCAATTTTTTAAATGTACAATGGTTATTGTACCTTGTATATTTTCTATTTTAAATTGAGAATTTATTTCCTATGATCATTACTCTAATGGAATCAAGAAAAGGTCAGTTCAGTTCAGTTCAGTCGCTCAGTCGTGTCCAACTCTTTGCGACCCCATGAATCAGTAATCAGTAAAAGGTTGTAATATTGTAAAATGTTGTTTGTTTCTCTGGAGACTAAACTGTATGCATGTTCTTTCTGATTTATTAGGTATTCTGGGCATTGATGAGATATAACTGGGGTTCGAATATTGCCAGAACCAATAAAAAAATTTTTCTCATCACAATTTCTCAGGAACCATGTGAGTATTCTAGATCTTTTTACCCACTGATGTGTAGGTCTCTCCTCTGTTTTAAAATTGACTTTCATGTTTTCTTAAATACAGGACACAAAATGGTCATATAAATATGGATCTCCATGTTTACATATCCATGGGAGGCTTACCAACTGGAATTTGGGTATTATTTCTACATTCTTTTATTTACTGAGGTAACATTGGTTTAAAACTTTACATAAGTTTCATGTGAATATTATATTTTGACTTCTGCTACAGTGTACTCACCACCAAAAGTTCAATTTCCATCCTTCACTACACAGTTGTCACTATTTACCCATTTTGTCTGCCCCCAATGCTTCCTGTGACAACTACTGTGTTCTCTGTATCTAAGTGTTTGTTAGAGTTATTTCCTTCCATCATACCTCCTAGTTTAGGTGAACATTTGTCAAAAATAGTAAGACTTATTTTGACTGACTAGTATTCCATGGTAGACACCTACCACATCTTCTTTATCCATTCATCTATAAATGGCTGCTTCCATATTTTAGTTGTTTTCAATAATACTGCAATGAACACTGGTGTGCATACCTCTTTTCAAATTAGTGGGACTTTTGTGGGGTGTGTGTAAAATATTCAGAAGTGGAACTTTTGGATGATATGTCAGTTTTATTTTTAAATTTTGAGGAACTTCCACACTGTTTTTCAATAGTGGCACCACCAATTTATATTCCTACCAACAGTGCATAAGAGTTACCTATGGTCTTCATCCTCTTTAGCACATTATTTCTAGACTTTTTGGTAATAATCATCCTAATGGGCCAGAGGTGATATCTCATTTTGGTTTTGCTTTGCATTTCACTAATAATTAGTGAGATTGGACATCTTTTCCTGTGCCTTCTGGTCATTTGTATGTCTTCTTTGGAGAAAAAGTCTATTCAGCTCTTCTGCCCACTTTGAATTAGGTTGTTTGTAGTTTGATTGCTGACTTATATGAGTTCTTTATAAATATTGGATATGAACCCCTTATCTGATACATTATTGGTGAAGATTATCTCCCATTTAGTAGGTTGTCTTTTCATTTTATTAATGGTTTGCCTTGCTGAGCAGATCTTTAATTAATGTAATCCCATTAGATTATTTTTGTTTTTTGGTTTTTTTTTCCTGCCTTAGGAGAAGTATCTAACAATATATTGCAAAAGAGTGTATTGCCTTTGTCTTCTTCTAGGAGTTTTATGATTTCTCAGGTTTTGCATTCATTAGTTTAACCTATTTTGAGTTGATTTTTTGTTGTTGTTAGGAGTTAAATTTTTATTCTCTTGTTGCAATTGTAAGTGGGTTTGTATTTGAGGTTTTGTTCCTGCTAGTTCATCATTATTGTTTATAAACATTGTAGTTTTTTATATTGATTTTATACCTGTAACTTCATAGTATTCATTTGTTATTTCTAATAGTATTTAGTGGGATCTTTAGAGTTTCCTACTCAAAAATTTATGTCATCTGCGATTAATGATAGATTTACTTCCTTTCCAATTCCAAAAAACAAATGTCTTTTATTTATTTTCTTGCCTCACTACACTGGTTAAGACCCCAACAATATTTTGAATAAGAATAGGAAAAGTAGGTACCTTTGTCATGTTTCTAATCTTAGAGAGATAGCATCTAGTTTTTCAACATCGATTATAATGTTAGCAGTGAGTTTGCCATATATGGGTTTTATTATGTTGAGATAAATTCCCTCTATACCCACTTTATTGAGAATTTATATGGTAAAAGTTTTTATGAATCTTTTGAACTCTCTTTCAACATCAGCATCTTTTTCTGGATCTACTGAACTGATCATATGATATTTATTCTTCATTATGTTATTGCTGTTTTCCATGTTAATTTGCAGATGTTAAAACATCCTTGCATTCCAGAAACATAAACCACTTGACTACACTTTTTTATGGTGTGTGGTCCTTTTAAGAATCGTTGTATTCTTTTGTTAATATTTTGTTGAGGCTTTTTGCTCTATGTCCTTCAGATCTATTGCACTATATTTTTTTGCTCTTATTGTTCTAGTTTGGTTTGGGAATCAGGGTAAATTTGGTCTCATGAAATTATTAAGGATGGTTTTCTCTCTTTTAATTTTTGGAAGAGTTTGGGGAAGATAGGTAGTGTTTCAAAGAATTCACCCCTGAAGCTGTCTGGTCCAGAACTTTTGATTTGGGGGAGCTTTTTGGTTATTGTTTTAATATCTGTACTTTCTTAAATTTAATTAATTAATTTATTTTACTTTACAATATTGTATTGGTTTTGCCATACATTGACTTGAATATCTGTACTAAATGATAGGTCTGTTCAAATGTTCTATCTTTTCCTGATTCAGTCATGAAATGTCATATAATTCTAAGATTCTGTTCATGTTTTCTAGGTTGTCCAATTTGTTAATTTATAGCTGTTCATAATCTTTTGTATTTCTCAGGTATTCATTGCTATTTCTCCTTTTTCATTTCTGATTTTATTAATCAAAGTCTTCTGCCTCTCTATTTTTTTTCAGCGAACCTTGTAAAGGCTTGCCAATTTTGTTTGTCTTTTCAAAGTACCAGCTGTTAGTATGACTGATCATTCCTTTTTTTATAGTCCTTATTTCATTAATTTCTTCTCCGATTTTTATTATTTCATTCTTTCTACTGAATTTGAGCTGTGTCTTCTTTTTCTACTTCCTTTAGATATAAAGTTAGATTGTTTGTTGAGAGAATTCTTGTGTCTTGAGGTGGGTCTGTGTTCTTATAAATCTCCCTCTCATTCTTTTGCTCATCTCAGAGATTTAGATATGCCACATTTTCATTTTTATATGTCTTCAGATATTTTTCTTAACGACTCCTTTGATTTCTCAATTGACCAATAGTTGTTCAGTAGCATGCTGTTTAGCCTGCATATTTTCTTGATTTTTTTCAGTTTTCTTCTATAGCTGATTTGTAGTTTCATACCGTTGTGATCAGAAAATGACTGACGAAATTTCAGTCTTCTGAATTTATTAAGACTCTATTGTTTCCCAACATATGGGAAACAATACTCTTGAGAAAATTCCATGTACACTTGAGAAGAATGTATAGTCTGCATTTGGATGGAATGTTCTGTACAAATCTATCATGTCCATCTGGCCTAATGAAAACATAAGGCTGTTGTTTCTTGTTGACTTTCTGTCTCAGTGAGCTATGCAGTGATGTAAAAGGAGTGTCAAAGTCCTCCTCTGTTATTGTGCTGCTGCCAATTTACCCATTTAGGTCTCCTAATACTTGCTTTATATATGCCAGTTCCTCTACTTTAGATGGATATATCTTAACAACATTTAGTATGACTTTATCTTCTCCATTTTTAGGTCTTCCTGAACTCTCAGTTTAAAAAAAAAAAAAAAGCACACTCATCCACTGTTTTTACACTTTTTTACACTATGCATAGAACCTGTCACCAGGTGGCATGATATAAGATATTTATGTGCTTATATTCTCTATCATTATTTTTTGGCTTTTCTTTCTCAGAATTTTAAACCTAGAAAATGGCTAGTATTCAGCATATATTCCTCAAATGGATAAAAATATTTCTCATTAAAACTGTGCAATGCATGATCCCTTGAGAGAAAATCTGAAAGCTTTCTCCACATCATAATCTAACTGGGACTACCTTAGCAATTTAGATCTGTTTTTTCCACTTAGGTCAGTATTATGCCTCTCTCTCTAACAGAATTCCTAGTCAGAGATGTCACAAAACATCCCTTAAATGTGAAGATTCATTAAAAATACAGATGAAAAGATGGATGACTAGATAGATAGACAGATAGATAGATAGAGATAGATAGAGATGTAATTGTAGCATTTTCAAATGAATAATGTCCATTTGGGTAAAAATGATTCATGCAATTTTTTTTTCATTCCTAGTCATCAACACCACAACATGATACCAGGAAATGATACACAAGATTCAGAATTTCTTCTTCAGGGATTATCAATGAAACCAGAGCTGCAGCCCCTCATCTTCGGGCTTTTCCTCTTCATGTACCTGATCACTGGGTTTGGAAACCTGCTCATCATCCTGGCCGTCAGCTCAGACTCCCACCTCCACACCCCCATGTATTTCTTCCTCTCCAACCTGTCCTTTGTAGACGTCTGTTTCACCACCACAACAATCCTAAAGATGTTAATAAATATACAGAACCAGAGAAAAGCTATATCCTATGAAGGCTGCATCAGTCAGATGTATTTTTACATGCTCTTTGCTGTGTTGGATGATTTTCTTCTGACCGTGATGGCCTATGACCGGTATGTGGCCATCTGCCACCCCCTGCACTACGCAGTCATGATGAACCCTCGACTCTGTGGACTTTTGGTTCTGCTATCTTGGATCATCAGTACCCTGCTTTCCTTGTTAGAAACCTTACTTGTGTTACGGCTGTCTTTCTGTACAGATTTGGAAATCCCTCACTTTTTCTGTGAAATCAAGCAGATTGTCCAGCTTGCCTGTGATGATACGCTTCTTAATGATACCATGATGTATTTTACAGCAGTGCTGTTGGGTGGTGGTCCCCTCGCTGGTATCCTTTACTCTTACTCTAAGATAATGTTCTCCATACATGGAATCTCGTCACCTCAGGGGAAATATAAAGCAGTCTCCATCTGTGCATCTCACCTCTCAGTTGTCTCCTTATATTATTGTTCAAGCCTAGGAGTGTACCTTAGCTCTGCTACTGCTCCCCACAACTCTCATTCAAGTGCAACAGCCTCTGTGATGTACACCGTTGTCACACCCATGCTGAACCCCTTCATCTACAGTCTCAGAAACAAAGACATAAAAAGAGCTCTGAAAAGACTCATTCACATGGCAGTTATGAAAAGGGAAATTGTTCTGGGTTTGAAGAAGCATCCTTGAAGAAGAGCTCAAGCTTTAGAACAAAAACTTATATTCTTTGATTAGATTGTGGATGTTGAACTTGCTTTTTCTATTCATTTCCTGGAATTTCTGTTTCTTTAACTTTTGCACTTTAAACAAACTGTGCACTCACTTTTTGAAGCTTTCTTCTCCATCTGATGAAAAGACAGTTATCCCCATGATCCACTTTCCTATTTCCACAAAGTTTTTCCAAGCCTAAGAGCAGAAAGACTTTGAAATTCTGGTTAATTTCATGATGCTACATGGATTACTTATGAAGAATTTCATCTCAGATGATATATGCACATGCATACTCAATTGCTTCAGCTGTGTCCTACCCTTTGCGACCCCGTGGACCACAGCCATGGATTCTCCAGGTGAATATACTGGAGTGGGTTGCCCTGCCCTCCACCAGGGGATCTTCCCAACCCAGGCATTGAACCCATGTCTCCTGCATTGCAGGCAGCTTCTTTACCACTGAGCTGCTGGGGAAGCCCCAGAAGACATATATATTATCTCAAATATTTTCAAAAGAACTACAAATACTGGAAAATGGATAACAAAGTGTCAATAAGCATATATTTATTATTAATATTTTAAATACCAATGGGCTAAATGTTTCAATTAAAGACATAGGGTGGTTGAGTTAAAAAAAAAGAAAAAAAGACTCTTCTATCTTCTCTATGCTATTTATAAGAAACTCACTTCAGAGCTAAAGTCACACAAAGAATGATAGTAAAAGGATGGAAAAGATATTTCATGCATATGGAAAGTAAAAGAAATAGGAGATATGGAGAACATTATCTTAGGGGGAAAAATAGACTTTAAAACAAAAGCTAAAACTTGGTGTTTGTGCTTGGCTGAGGAGTCAGTGGGGCAAAGCTACTATCTGTGGGATTATGACTGAATGCCTCTAAGTCAGAAACCAGCCCAGGCCGAAGGATTCTGCAGCACCAGGTGAGCCTCAGATAGCTGGTCCCCTGCCATCCCCACCGACGGGCCACCGTCCACGACCCTTAGGGCGTGGCATGGCATGCCCTGCCCCGCTACCAGAGCAGGGTCTAGTGCAGAGAACCCTTTGTCCTGGGATGTGGTGAGCTTCCCCTGCCTGTCATGCACTGCATATTCATGCGGAACCTGGTGCTAAACAATTCCTAGTTAACCTGCTTCTGCAGATATAGGACTATGTCGCCATCACAAATTAATGCTTTGAAGATCCGAAGGACCTAATCAAGACAGGTTCCTCCATCTTAGATTTTTGAGAAAATGTGGACTCATGGTAGAATAAGGTACTAGGAGGTTATACCTCTAGATGGCACAAGACTTCATGGAGAAGGATTGATATTAATAGTATTCACCTGATTTCTGACCTAGTCTCTTAGGAACAGAGAATCATTAAGAGGAACTTCTGTCTAGACCAGTGCACTGGGGGAAATTACATGCTTGAAGCTGGAGTAACAAGAGGGAAACGTCATCAATACAAGAATATTATATAATGTATTTATCTTTAGTTTTGGCTTTTTAATATCATTCTTGACAATTAAGTGATGAGAATGGAATTAAGTGGGTAAAATTCGATTCGGAGGCATAAAGTGGTTCCAATAAAATTAGAACATATTCAATTCAGTTGCTCAGTTGAGTCTGACTCTTTCTGACCCCATGGACTGTAGCATGCCAGACCTCCCTGTCCATCACCAATTCCCAGAGTTTACTCAAACTCACGTTCATCGAGTTGGTGATGCCATCCAACTATCTCATCCTCTGTTGTCCCCATCTCTTCCTACCTTCAATTTTGCCCAGCATCAGGGTCTTTTCTAGTGAGTCAGTTCCTCGAATCAAGTGGTCAAAGTATTGGAGTTTCAGCTTCAGCATCAGTCCTTCCAATGAATATTCAGGACTGATTTCTTTTAAGATTGACAGGTTTGATCACCTTGCGGTCCAAGGGAATCTCAAGAGTCTTCTCCTACACCACAGTCATAATAGCTGCAGTGAAGTGAGCAACTATTTTCTGCCAGGTGATTTTCTATAAGCTCTGAAATATTAAAAACTTCTCGACTACTCCTTAGGAGGAATTTCCCTAGTCATGTAAGAGGAAACTGGAGAAGGAAATGGCACAAAATCCCATGGACAGAGGAACCCGATGGGCCACAGTCCATGGGGTCGCAAAAGAGTCGGACAAGACAGTGGATAAACAACAACAACAACATAAGATGAAACAAGGCCTAAAAGTTTTACCATCTGTACAGAGGGAAATACTCCAGAGATGTGTGTAAATTTGTTAAGGGAGAAGCAGAATGGCATTTGACCACCACATTTGATATTGGTCTAGCATTTGATCACCTTACATGAGACATGATGTGAGAAGGAAGATTCTTGATGGAGAACTGAAACACCTATGCGCATGTGCATGCATGCTGCGTTGCTTCAGTCATGTCTGACTCTTTGGGACCCCCTGGACTGAGCCCACTAGGCTCCTCTGTCTGTGGGATTCTTCAGGCAAGAATACTGGAGTGGGTTGCCATGCCCTCCTCCACGGGATCTTCCTGAGCCAGGGATCAAATCCATGTTTCTTGTGTCTCCTGCACTGACAGGCATGTTGTTTACCACTCACGCCACCTGGGAAAATACTTCCACCTGACTCTAACACTGGACCACAGTCCTGATACTCAAAGACTCTTCCAAAGAACAAGACCTGCAACATCAACAACATCTGGGAGATTGTTACAAATGCAGAATCTCTGGGACACTCTAGTCCTGCCAAATCAGGATCTGTATTTAATGATAAGATTCCCTAGTGATTCGTATACACACTGATTTTGGGAGAAATGTCTTGTGAAGAACAGTGTTTCTCAACCTCACCACTGTTGACATTGTGATGGATACTTCCTTGTAGTGGGGGCTGTCCTGTACTTTGTAGTTTGCTGACCTGCATCCTTGGATTCAACCCACTATGTTCAGGAACACTTCCCCTTGTGGGAAAATCAACTATTTCTCCCTATATCCCCAAGGGTCCTCTGGAGACAAAATCATCTCTGATTGAGACCACTGGCCTGGTGCAAGAGAATTAAGAAGCATTTTGTATTCTAAGCTAAGTGCATCCCTTACTTAGTTCATAACTTTGGAACAACCATGTAACACTTCTGAACCACAAATCTGCAAATTTAGAATGAACCTCATAATTGTTCCATCCCCATTGGTTGGACTTTTGCAAAAAATGAATGAGACAATACATATATGTTTCTAAGCTTACCTCATAGTGCATTAAAAGATCTAACAGTGTCTTTTATGATTATCAATTTTTTAATAAGTAAAAGACTTTATTTGCAATACAGAAAGTCAAATGGCTAATAAACCCCAAAATATATTCAATATCCCAGGCAATAAAATCATTGCAAAGGAAAACCTTTACCATCTGCCTGTTTGCATAGTAAATGAAATTCAAATGCCAAATTTTCATTTATATTAAAAGCATGAAACTCTTGACTGATGTATCAAAAGCATCCTTTTTTGTTTTTAAAATCCTTATAAAACAAGGATTATTTAAATGACAATTTTATGGCAAAAGAACACAGTTCTTTTATTGAAGAAATAAATAAACATTTTTGGAGATGTCAGGAGCTGTGTTCCTACCACAAGTCAATTCTTCAGATTCACAGGACCTAGTCAAGACAGGCTTCTCTGGCTCAGCTTTGGAGAAATCTGACTCAAGATTGTAAATCAAGATTGTTAGAAAGGATCCATGTTTCACCCTTGGAAGCCAGAAGAGTTCATGGAATAGCAATAAGCACTGGATAGACCTGACATCTAAACTAAACTCTTGGGAACAGCAAATCAGCACAGAAAATTTCCATTCTGTCCAGACATGCCCCCATGGGGAAATGTGCTCAGGGTTGGAGTAATAATGAAAATGAGCATATATACAGTGAAATATACAGAGTTTTAAATCTCTCCACTGCTGTAATGAGTGAGCAAGTTCAACCTTGAGCTGGAGGGAACATAGTTTTTTCATTTGGATTCCTAAAGTAAGCTCAGGTACTCCTTCCTTCTTTCTTGTCTGTAGACAGAGCTTTAGCCCCAGATGCTTCATCAAGCATCCATGGAGAAATTTGGACTTCCACATGGAGAACTTCCTGTCAGCCTTTCCATCCAGGTGAGTATAAAAGTTCGGTAGACACTACAGGAAAAAGTCAGAGAGGATTAAACCCAATATTATTTGCTTGAACCAAGTGAAGTCGCTCAGTCGTGTGCGACTCTTTGTGACACCATGGACTGTAGCCCCCCAGGCTCCTCCGTTCATGGGATTCTCCAGGCAAGAATACTGGAGTGGGTTGCCATTTCCTTCTCCAGGGAATCCTGACCCAGGGATCGAACCCAGGTCTCCCGCACTGCAGGCAGATGCTTTAACCTCTGAGCCACCAGGGAAGCCCCATTATTTACCTGAGGTCACTTGAAAATCCAAACAGATGGCCCATAGCCATGAGATCTCCATGTTTGTTTGCTTGATTGGCAAATTAATCTATTTATTTAGTGATAAGTCTCTATCAGACTTGGAAATACAAGAAATACTGCTCCCTATTAAGTTTTGGGAATAAAAATCTGTTGGATGAGACTCAAGAAGAAACAGAAACTCTGAAATTTTCCAGAATTTTACAACATATGGGTGTAGGAAAATAGACAGGTAAGGAAGAATTTGCTGTTAGGTGAAAACATTTTATTCATTTTTTAAAATTTTAACATAAGGTATATTTGATGGTGTTCTGTCTTTATTAGGAAGATCCAGATCAATAGAAGTAACTATGAAATTGCAAGTTCAGTTATTGAGATTCATATTTCATAGAGTCTTCTCTTACACCGACCATTCACTTGGAAAAATTGCATTTACTATAGTGCAAACAGGAAGATGATAAAGAGTTTTACTTTGCAATGATTTTATTACCTGGAAGACTGGATATATCTGAGGATTTATTAGCCATTTACTTTCTGTACTGAAAATTGTCTATGGATGTTCTTTGCTTTAAGTATTGGTGTCTGAGTGCTTTTACTTTTCTGCTTAATTTTTTTCCATATAATTTCCTTCATAACTTATTTCATTTCTATCTCTGAGAAAAAAGGCCAGGAATTGTACTCCAACATAAGGAAAAATGGAATAGTGAGATGTATTTTAAATACTTTGACAAGTCTTCTTGCTGGAAATAGCGATATGTGCTACTTCTCTCTCTTTTTTTAAATTAACTTATTTTTTTTACTGAAGGATAATTGTTTTACAGATTTTTGCTGTTTTCTGTCAAACCTCAATATGAATCAGCCATAGGTATACATATATCCCCTGTCTTTTGAAACTCCCTCCATCTCCCTCCCCATCTCACTCCTCTAGAGTGATACAAAGCCCCTGTTTGAGTTTCCTGAGACATACAGCAAGTTCCCACTGGCCATTTATTTTACATATGGTAATGTAAGTTTCCATGTTACTCTTTCATACATCTCACCCTCTCTCCACTCTTCCCTTCCCCCACGCAGGTGTTTCAGGCACCATTTCTGTGACTCCATTTCACCCAAAGCTGCTGTAAGCTGCAACTACTTCCACTACTCAGGATTATCAATCCCTAGTCTCCTTTATTCTTATTTTTTTTTAATTTCATTCCTTCAATTTTTAAACAAGTGTGCTAATTGACATTTAAATCTTATTTGTATATACAATGTGTGTGTTGGGTTGTGTGACACTTTATGAATTTTGAGTAGATAGATTTGACTATCTATATCAAATCTATCTATATTTTGTCCTCCCTTCCATGGTTTTTCAAGCATAGAAAGCTGTTCTACATCCATAGATGTAATAAACCACCTTTTAGATGCATTGCCATCTTACTTCACATATCCTTTATTACTGTTACCTTTTGCCTTTACTGATTAGATCTATTTTTAAAATAGCAATCATTTGCAGCCATCTTGTGGAACCCATTCTTTTGAATTCAATCAAAGATTGCATGGGGACTTCCCAGGTGGTTCAGTGGAAAAGAATCTATCTGCCAATACAGGAGACATGGGTTCAATCCCTGGGTTGAGAAGATCCCCTGGAGAAGGAAATGGCAACCCACTCCAGTATTCTTGCTTGAAAAACCCCATGGATAAAGGAGCCTGGAAGGCTACAGTCCATAGAGTCACAAAGAGTCAGACATGACTGAAGCGACTTAGCAAGCATGCATGTATGATGCACTCTGATATATTGTGTTTTATTTATTCAATTCTACTTTATTATTTTTTATTGAAGTATAGCTGATTTACAATATCATGTAGTTGCAGGTGTACAGCACAATCATTCAATTTTACACACACACACACACACACTCATATACATATGTGTATACACACACGCACATTCTTTTTCAGATTCTTTTCCTAATAGGTTACTACAAAATATTGAGTGTGGTTCTGTGCTATAGTGTAGGTCTTTTTTGTTATCTATTTTATATACAGTAGTGTGTATATGTTAATCCCAACCTCCTAATTTACCCCTTCCTCTTTCCAGTTTGGTAATCATAAGTTTGTTTTCTGTATCTTTGACTCTATATCTGTTTTGTAAATACATTTATTTGTATTTTTTATAAGATTACATGTATGAATAATATCATATGATATGTTTCCTTCTCTATCTGGTTTACTTGCTTTATAATGATAATCTCGAGGTTCATCCATGTTGCTGCAAATAGTATTATTTATGGCTGAGTCCATTATATATATGGTCCACATCTTTATCTATTCAACTGTCGATGTATATCTAGGTTGCTTCCACGTCTTGGTTTTTGTAAATAATGCTGCAATGAACATTAAAATGCATCTATTTTTTCCAATTATACTTTTCTCCATACATATCCCCAGGAGTGGGGTTGTGGGGTTCTATGTTAGCTCTGTTTTGCTGGGAGCCAGCATGGGGAATCCCGCCCGTGGCAAAGGTCATGAGGAAGAGGCCTGATAGGCAAAGGTGACATCAGGCCTCAAGGAAACTCCCCTGGGCCTTCTCGAACATCTACCCCCAAACCAGAATCTGTCTGTCTTATTATTTTATGACTTTCACTAACTCCTCTGACATTAACAGGGGCTATCCCTGACCACCTTTCTCTGGAAAAAGTTAACTTAGAGCTCCAGTTAAAAGTCTCTTACATATAAAAGGAGTGTCTCAGCTCAAACCCCTCTGATGGCTCTCTAACTTGCCTGACAGGTTTACTCGGACTTTTACAACTCTGCCTATGATTGTTTACAGCCCCCCAACTGCAATAGGCATGAAGCTTAAAACATCTTAAAGATACAGAGCCTTTTTTAAAGAGCTAAGACTTATATTGGTGGAGGGTTTTCATTGTTGAGTTAATGACTGCTTCCAGGCCTCCATATCCTTTATCTTTTAGGCACCTGGAGGATATTAATCAATGTAATTGGGATGCAGAAATAGGAATATAGTAGTTTGATGTTAGCAATACTAGACTTTTGAGTTAATGAATTTTCTCTTTGTTATAAATCACTGTACTCCTCTTTCCTTGCTATAAATTATTGTATTCTTGCTATGTAAAAATGCAACCTTAATTAGTGCTTTCTGAGAGTGGCACCAGACTTTAGTAAGAACAACACTTTTAAGGCAAATAAGTTTTCTGGTTGACAGATCCTTGTCAGAAAAGGGCCATAAAATGCTAATAGGCCTCCTCGCCAGAAGATGATGTAAATCACCTAAGACCTGTGTATACAGCTAGGCATGCAGAGAGAAAGCCTGGTCTCGATAAGGGTCAGGGCTGCTGACCCTGCATGACTTTGCATCTCTATGTACAAAAAAAGTATAAAAGCTTTCCTAGAAAATAAAGGACAGACCAGTTCCTGGAAAGACTGGTTTCCCCCGTGTTGTCTTTTTTCATTTTCTGGCTGAATTCCCATCTGGAGCGTGGAGGCTCACCGGGTCTGCTTATTTGCCCTGGCTTCTAAGACCCACACGAGAGGGAGCCCAAAGCAGGGCACCCTCCGCTATTCAAGCGGTCCCGGTGGCCTACGTGGACAGTGCAAACCTCTTGTCTCAGAGTTTTATTGGTTCTCCGTGTAAACCAAGTTATTCAGCCTCTTTTCTCCACTAATTTTCCTACTACACTATTCTTTTCTAATCTCTCTTTAAACTTCCAATTAATCTCTCTTCGATGACTCCGTCCCCGCTTTGAATTCCCTGGATCCACCGGGGCTGGACCCTGGCACTATTTTAGTTGCTGTTGTTATGGTTTTTGTTGTTGTTGTTGTTTTTTAAGAAACCTGCATTCTGTTCTCCACAGTGACTGCACCAATTTACATCCCCACTAACATTGTAGAGGGATTCCTTTTTCTATACTCTATCCAATATGTATTATTTTTGGACTTTTTGATGATGGACATTCTGACTGTGAAGAAAGCTGAGCGGTGAAGAATTGATGCTTTTGAACTTTGGCATTGAAGAAGACTCTTGAGTCCCTGGGACTGCAAGGAGATCCAATCAGTCCATTCTGAAGGAGATCAGCCCTGGGATTTCTTTGGAAGGAATGATGCTAAAGCTGAAACTCCAATACTTTGGCCACCTCATTCAAAGAGTTGACTCATTGGGAAAGAAGACTCTGATGCTGAGAGGGATTGGGGGCAGGAGGAGAAGGGGATGACAGAGGATGAGATGGCTGGATGGTATCACCGACTCGATGGACATGAGTTTGAGTGAACTCCAGGAGTTGGTGATAGACAGGGAGGCCTGGTGTGCTGCAATTCATGGGGTCTCAAAGAGTCAGACACGACTGAGCAACTGAACTGAACTGAACTGATCCTGAAGGAGTGAGGTAATACCTCATTATAGTTCTGATTTGCATTTCTATATAATTAGTGATGTTGAGCATCTTTTCATGTGATGTTTGGCCATCTACATGTCTTCTTTGGAGAAATGTCTATTTAGATTTTCTTCCCATTTTTAATTTGGTTTATTTTATTCTTGTTGTTGTCAGTCAGTCACCTAGCCAAGTTCAACTCTTTGAGACCCATGTACTGCATCATGCCAGGCCTCTCTGTCCCTCACCACCTCCCGAAGTTTGCCCGAGTTCTTGTCCATTGCATCGGTGATGGCATCCAGTGATTTCATCCTCTGATACCCTCTTTTCCTCTGCCCTCAATCTTTCCCAGCATCAGGGACTTTTCCAGTGAGTCAGCTGTTCACACCTGATGACCAAAATACTGGAGTTTCTGCTTCAGCATCAGTCCTTCAAATGAGTATTCAGGGTTGATTTTCCTTAACATTGACTGGTTTGATCTCCTTACTGTCCAAGGGATGTTGTTTTACTATTCTGGGCATCATGAGTTTATAACTGGGGTTTAAATGTTGCCAGAATCAAGGAAACTTTATCATAAACTATAAGAATCACCTGAGCTTATTTGATCCTTTTCCCTCACATATTTTTTTCTGTTTTATTTTTTTTCACATGAGTTTTTATTGTTCTTTAAACGCTGCATACAAAATGGTCATATTAAAATGGAGCCCCATATTTAAATGTCCATGGGTGACTTAACAACAGAAACTTAGGTATTGTTTCTACAGTTATAGGGGAAAGATAATCTAATATTGAGAGCCTGTCTGTATCACTTCCTAATTATTGTGGCTGAGGGTAAGAATAGCTGATAGTAGTATTGCCCTTGGAGGCCTCTGTGTGTGTGTG
Organism: Capricornis sumatraensis; assembly: GCF_032405125.1. Classification (NCBI taxonomy): domain Eukaryota; kingdom Metazoa; phylum Chordata; class Mammalia; order Artiodactyla; family Bovidae; genus Capricornis; species Capricornis sumatraensis. The sequence goes on from NC_091077.1 coordinate 11,132,675, forward strand.
TGTGTGTGTGTGTGTGTGTGTGTGTTGTGGGGAATGAGCAGTTCTCAAGGCAGGGAAGAGTACCTGAGCACAGAGCTTCCAGTATGGGACTGTTATAACACAGGTGCCAGAATATTAATCAACATTAAAAATAAGGAAGGGACTCATTTTTATTCATAGGATTTCTTATAAACAAAATTAATAAAGTGAAAGTAATACAACATGTATTAGGAAAGACCCTGATGATGAGAAATGTTGAAGGCAAAAGGAGAAGGTGGCAGCAGAGGATGAGATGGTTAAATAGCATCACCAACTCAATGGACATGAGTGTCAGCAAACTCCAAGAGACAGTGAAGGACAGGGATGCCTGGCATGCTGCAGTCCATGGGATTGCAAAGAGTCAGACATGACTTAATGACTGAACAATAATACAACATGTGAGTAGGCACTTCCTGGAACTTGAAGTTTCAGCTGTATCAAGGAGCCCAGCTCTTCCCTCCAAGTTCTGACACCATCTCTCATCACTTGCCTTCTTCTGCATTCCCCTGCACACGCAACTGCTTCATTTTGAGCCTCAGGATTCTGAAACAAGTGCCTTTTCAAGACCTTTCTTCTGGTCATTGTCTCTGTCCAGCCCACAGTTCCCTAGAAGAAATCACATCTCTAGCCCTCTCTTCTGTGAGATCTATGTTTGAGTAGTTGCAATGTATCTCAACACCATATAAAAGTAAATGCTCTTCTTTATATCTGATTTCTTTTTCCTCACAGCACCTGACTTCATCTCATTAAAAAAAATTAATTTTTATTTGCTTGTATTCTTTCTCCATCATTGAACTGTAGGAACTATTGTGTTTCAGCACTGTATACTCTTTGTTCAGAAGTCAGCCAATTCTCAACTTGTACTTAGCAAATCTTTGACAAAATTACTCGTTAAAAGTGTAAATGGTTAGTCTGAATGTGGGATGGGAATTGTTAGTTAGGGATGGAATAGTAAATCACTTGAAGGGGAAACTTCCGTACCAAAATTATGGATATAAGTTTTTGAATGCAAAACATAAATAGTAGAATTTCAACAGTATCTCCAATGCAAAATTTGAGATAATTAGTCATATCATTTGTTGTTTCCTGGCAGTCAACTCCACAACATGGAACCAGGGAATGATACTCGAATTTCTGAATTTCTTCTTCTGGGGTTATAAAGGAAAAAGAACTGCAGCCCCTCATATTTGGACCTTTCCTCTCCATGTACCTGATCACTGTGTTTGGAAACCTGCTCATCATCCTGGCAGTCAGCTCAGATCCCCACCTCCACACACCCAAGTACTTCTTCCTCTCCAACCTGTCCTCTGTAGACATCTGCTTCACCACCACCACCATCCCAAAGATGCTGTGGACCATCTAGACACAAAGCAAAGGCATAACCTATGAAGGCTGCATCACCCAGATGCATTTTTTCACACTCTTTACAGTACTGGACATGTTTCTCCTGACCGTGATGGCCTATGACCACTTTGTGGCCATGTCACCTCCTGCACTACACAGTCAACACGAAGCTCTGGCTCTGTGGATTGATGGTGTTGATGTCCTGGATAATCAGTGTCTTGAATTCTTTGACTCAAAGCTTAATGGTGTTGTGACTCTCCTTATGTACAGACTTGGGAATCCCCCACTTTTTCTGAGAAATTAATCAGGTGGTTCACCCTACCTGTTCTGACACATTTCTTAATGACATGGTGATGTATGCAGGAGACCCAAGTTCAATCCCTGGGTCGGGAAGATCCCCTGGAGAAGGAAATGGCAACCCACTCCAGTACTCTTGCCTGGAGAATCCCATGGAGGGAGGAACCTGGTAGGCTATAGTCCATAGGGTCGCAAAGAGTCGGACACGACTGAGCGACTTCACTTTCACTTTCACTTTGTATTTTGCAGCTGTGATGTTGTGTGGTGGTTCCCTCAGTGAAATTCTTTACTCTTATTCTAAGGTAACGTCCTTCATATGAGGAATGCTATCACCTTGGTGGAAATATAAAGCATTTTCCACCTATGGATCTCATCTCTCAGTTGTCTCCTTATTTTATTGTACAGCCTTAGGAGTATATCTTAGCTCTGCTGCTTCCCATAGCTCACACTCAAGTACAGTCATCTCTGTGATTTGCACAGTGGCCACACCCATGCTAAACCCCTTCATCTACAGTCTGAGAAACAAAGACTTAAAGAGGGCTCTAAAAAGAATCACTGGAGTGTCAGTTAGATACAGGCCAGTTGTCCTGGAGCTGAAGAAATGCCTGTGGTTATAGGGCTTAAATAAAGACCGCCAGAAATTGGTATTGTTTGATCTGACTGTGGGAGCAGAACTTGCTCCTTCTATTTATTTCCTAGAATTTCCATTTATCTGAATTCAACTCTGTACAAATTAAGTAGCTCAGTTTACTGAGCATCTTTGTGAATAATGCATTTAAAATTTTTATAAGGGCTGCATTGAGTCTGTAGGATGCTTTGGGTAGTATGAACATTTTAATAATATAAAATTCCACAAACCATGGACACTTTATACCTCTTCATTTATTGATCTTATTTAATTTCTCTCAACAGCATCATACAGTTTGTAGCATACATGTCTTTCACTTCCTTCGTAAAATTTATGTATAAATATTTTAGACTTTTGGATGCTATTTTTTTTTATAAAAAATATTGCTTTTCTTATTTACTTATTTATTTTTAGCTCTGATAGTTTGGCGTTATTGTGTAGAAATACAACTTATGTTTATACGGTTATTTTTTACCCTACAACTTTATTCAAGTATTAGTTATAAGTCTTTTTTAATGGATTCTTTAGTATTTTCTATGTATGTGATAATGTCATCTACTAATACAGCTTACATTGCTATTTCTTTATTGAATTGGATGCTTTTTGTTCATTTATTGCCTAATTCCTCTGCAGTAAACTTCCAGTGTATGTTGTATAGAACTAGCAAGAATGGGCATTTTTGTCTTTCAACTTAAGAGGAAAGCTTTCACTTTTCATATTGAGTTTGCTGTTACCTGTGAGGTTGTCATATAATGCATTTATTATCAAAAGCTGTAGAGGTACATTCTAAACCCATTTTGTTGAAAACTATTACCATAATAGGGCTTCTTTGGTAGCTCAGCAGATTCTCATTAAGAATCTGCCTGCAATGCAGGAGATGCAGGGTAATGCATCTTTGATCCCTGGGTTGGGAAGATCCCCTAGGAGGGCATGGCAAGCCACTCCAGTATTCTTGTCTGGAAAATCCCACGGACTGAGATGCCTGGAAGGCTACAGTACTTAGGGTCGCAAAGATTCGGGCATGACTGAAGCTACTGAGCGTGCACACGCATTATTATAAAGGATGTTTAATTTTGTCAAAAAAATTTTCTCAGTCTTTAGTGATTATATTTTTTAATCTTCATTCTGTTAATTGGTGTATTACATTGATGGATTTATATATGTTGAGACACCCTTGAATCTCAGGGGAAAATCTCATTTGAATTCAGTGTATAATATTTATCACGTGCTATGGAATTTTTTAAATTTAAATTTATTTATTTTAATTGGAGGCTAATTACTTTACAATATTGTATTGGTTTTGCCATACATCAACGTGAATCCACCACGGGTGTACACATGTTCCCCATCCTGAACCCCCCTCCCACCTCCCTCCGTGTATCAACCCTCTGGTTCATCCCAGTGCACCAGCCCCAAGCATCCTGTATCCTGCATTGGGAATTTTTTTTTAACTGGCATTTTGCGGGGAGGGAATACTTTGCATCTGTTTCCCAGGAATATTGTTCTGTAATTTTCTTTCCTTGTAGTGTTTTTATTTGGCTTAGATGTCAGAGTAATTTTGACTTTGTCAAATGAGTTAGAAAGTGCTACCTCCTTATCAAAATTTTAGATTTTGAGAAGGATTTGTATAATTCAACAGTGAAGCCATCTTACATGGGGCTTTTCTTTTTTAATATAAATTTGTTTATTTTAATTGGAGGTTAATTACTTTACAATATTGTATTAGTTTTGCCATACAGCAACATGAATCCACCACAGGTATACACGTGTTCCCCATCTTGAACCCCCCTCCCTCCTCCCTCCCTGTACCATCCCTCTGGGTCATCCCAGTGCACCAGCCCCAAGCATCCAGTATCATGTATAATATCATATATGAAATGAATCTCCAGTCCAGGTTCGATGCATGATACTGGATGCTTGGGGCTTTTCTTTAATACTGATTCAAGCCCCTTTCTAGTCATTGGTCTGTTCAGATATTCTGTTTCTTCATGAATCAGTCTTGGTAACTTAAGTGTTTCTAGGTATTTATTCACTACTTCTCAGTTACTTAACTTGTTGATATGTAATTGTTTATGATGGTCTCATGATTCTTTGTCTTTGTGTGGTATCAGCTGTTATGTCTCCTCTTTCATGTAAACTCTTCTTAGTCATTCCTCTTTTTTCTTAGTCTAGCCAAAAGATCACCAACGTTGTTTGTCTTCTCAAAAACCACCTCTTAGTTTCATTAATTTTTAAATTGTCTTTCTAGCCTATGTCTTATTTCTCTCTACTCCAATACTTATTTCCTTCCTTCTATTGACTTTGGGCTTAGTTTGCTGTTCTTTTTGTAGTTCCTTGATGTAGAAATTTAGGTTGTCTATTTGGTATCTTTCTTTTATCTTAATTTGGCATTTAGCATGCATGCTAAATCCCTTCAGTTGTGTCCGACTCTTTGTGACCCTACAGACCATGTAGCCTGCCAGGCTTCTCTGTCCATGGAATTCACCAGATAAGAATACTGGTGTGGGTTGCCATGCCCTCTTCCAGGGGATCTTCCTGACCCAGGGATCCAACAAGGTTTCCTACATCTCCTGCATTGGAGGCAGGTTCTTTACCACTAATGCCACCTGGCAAAGCCCTTGGTGTTTAGAGGGCAAGTTTAGTCCTTTTCCATCATATAAGGATACAGGAAAACTTTTAATTTACAATCCAGAAGACAGTCTTCTTTGGACTTTGATCATGCCTGCACCTGATCTTACATTTCCAGAACTATAAAAAATAAATGTGTGTTGTTGGTAGACAGTTCCAGTTTATGGAATTTTGTACAGTCCCCTGAACTGATGCAACCCACTCCAGTGGGTAGCCTGGAGAATTCCATGGTACAAGGAGCCTGGTGGGCTACGATTCATCGCAAAGAGTCAGCCATGACTGAATGACTGAGCACACCTGCCCTGACTTTTATCCATTTCACAAGACAGCAGCTCAATACTTAAAGGCCAGCCATAGAATCATTCTTCTGCTGCCAAACTTTTATTTTAGAAAGGGCCCAGTCTCTTTTAAGGGCTAACTTGATTGCATCAGGCCAAGCCAGGATAACCTCACTCTTGATTAGCACAAAGAAAACTGAATTGAGACTTTTTTAAATCTAGAAAATATTTTCATTTTTTTCCATAAAGTATATCCTAATATTGAGTGTTAAATTCACTTATCCACACTCAAGGGGAGATGCATCTAGAGTGCATAAAGCAGAAACAGGGATCTTGAAGCTGTCTCAGAATTCTGCCTGCTACACTGGGTTAAATAATTGGAACATTCAGTACTGTTATGATGTCAGTTCTGTATCGAACATAGACTGGCGATTCGTTTCTTGCATGATAGTATACAGGTTTCAGTGTCATTCTCCCAAATCATCCCACTCTCTCCCTCTTCCTCAGAGTCCAAAAGTCCGTTCTATACATCTGTGTCTCTTTTGCTGTCTCGCATACAGGGTTATCATTACCATCTTTATAAATTCCATATATATGTGTTAGTATACTGTATTAGTGTTTTTCTTTTGGGCTTACTTCACTCTGTATAATCAGCTCCAGTCTCATCCATCTCATTAGAACTGATTCAAATATATTCTTTTTAATGGCTGAGTAATACTCCATTGTGTATATGTACCACAGCTTTCTTATCCATTCATCTGCTGATGGACATCTAGGTTGTTTCCATGTCCTGGCTATTATAAACAGTGCTGCAATGAACATTGGGGTACACATGTCTCTTTCAATTCTGGTTTCCTCGGTGTGTACGTCCAGCAGTGGGATTGCTGGGTCATATGGCAGTTCTATTTCAATTTTTTAAGAAATCTCCACACTGTTCTCTATGCTTTTTAATATGCTGTCCAGGTTTTGCATAACTTTCCTTCCAAAGAGCAACCATCTTTTAATTGTTTCACTGAAGTTACCATCCACAGTGATTTTGGAACCCAAGAAAAGAAAATCCACCACCGCTTCCACTTTTTCCCTTTTATTTGCCATGAAGTGATGGGACTGCATGCCATGATCTTAGTTTTTTGAATATTGAATTTCAACCCAGCTTTTTCACTCTCCTCTTTCACCCTCATTCAGAGGCTTTTTAGTTTCTCTTCACTCTCTTCCATTAAAGTGATACCATCTGCATATCTGAGGTTGTTGACATTTCTTCCACCAATCTTGATTGCAGATTGTGCTCCATCCAGCCTGGCATTTCACATGATGTACTCTGCATAGAAGTTAAATAAACAGGGTGACATTCTACAGCCTTGACGTACTCCTTTTCCAATTTTGCACCAGTCAGTTGTTTCATGTCCAGTTCTGTTGCTTTTTGACCCACATTCAGGTTTCTCAGGAGACAGGTAAGGTGATCTGGTACTCCCATCCCTTTAGGAATTTTACACAGTTTCTTGCTATCCACACAGTCAAAGGATTCATTATAGTCAGTGAAGCAGGATTAGATTTTTTCTGGAACTCTCTTGCTTTCTCCATGATCCAAAGAATGTTGACAGTTTGATCTCTGGTTCCTCTACTTCTTTGAAACCCAGCTTGCACATTTGCAAATTCTCAGGTCAGGAACTGCTGAATCTTAGCTTGAATGATTTTGAGCATATTCTTACTAGCATGTGAAATGAGCACAACTGTATGGTAGTTAGAACTTGGCATTGCCCTTCTTTGGGATTGTAATGAAAACTGACATTTTCCAGTCCCGTGACCACTTCTGAGTTTTCCAAATTTACTGACATATTGAGTGTAGCGCTTTATAAGTCCTGCTGGTGCATGGGGATGACCCACAGAGATGTTATGGGGAGGGAGGTGGGAAGGGGGTTCATGTTTGGGAACGCATGTAATAATTAAAGATTTTAAAATTAAAAAAATAAAAAACTAATAAAAAATGTTAAAAAAGGAAAAAATATCAAAAGCAATGAGGCAAAAAAAAAAAAAAGTCCTGCCAAATTTGAATCTTCATTTAAACACAATATCCTAGTGATTGATGTACACAACTATGTTGGAAGAAGTACTTGCTCAGAATGGTGTTTCTGAACTTCACTACTGTTGACGTTGTGCTGGATAACTCTCTAGGGTGGGGGCAGTTTTTACTTTGCAGACTGTTGAGCTGTATCCCTGGCCTGAACCCACTATCAGTGAGTAGCACTTCCCCTAATATGACAATCAACCGTTTCTCCAGATATTGCCAACTGTCTTCAGAAGATGAAATCATCTCTGATTGAGAAACCAGAGCCTGAAGTGAGAGAAATAGAAATATCTTGTGGTCTAATCAAAACACACTCCTTACTCAGTTTGTAAGTTTTAGTCCAATCAACCAAATTGCAATCACTGCAAATTAAAAAGGAGGCTCATTGCTGTACAATCCTCATAAGATGGGCTATTGCAGAAAAAATAAGTGAAATAATATGTAAGATTCTAAGCTCAGCCCACAGTGTATTAAAAAATCTAAGTAGATATCTTATAATTATCAAATGTTTTATAAATAAAGGACAAAATATCAACTTTTCATATGCATTTAAAGCATGTAAATCCTATTGATATGTTAAAGGCATTATGAAGCCTAGGATTATTTTACCCATGGTTTTATAACAAGGCACACACTTCTCTCACTTATCAAAGAAGCAGCAGTAATTTTCTGGAGATATATCAGGAGTTGTGTTCCCATCATAAGCCAGTGCTTCTGAGGGCCAAGTGACCTAGTCAAGACAGGTTCCTCAGACTTAGACATGGAAGAAAACTTTGACTGAGTGTTGTAAAAAGTTTCAATGTCAGGCCTCTGGGAGAGAGGAGACTTCATGGAGTAACAAGAATCAGATACACTTGATTTCTAATCTGTTCACCTGGGAATGGCAAATCAGCATGGAAAATTTCCATTCTGTCCAGACAAGTTTCCCTGAGGAAATGATGTGTTCAAGGGTTGGAGTAACAATAGAAAATGTGCTGTAAATAATGAGGAGATACAGAAAACATAAGGAACTATAAACATTTCCTCTGCTGCAATGTCTGAGCAATTCTTTCTTGAGCTGGAGAAGGCATGGTTTTTCATTTAGATTCCCAAGCCTGGTTTTGCTTCCATGCTTCCTAATCATCTCTTGTTTAAAGACAGAACTTCAATCAACATTATCAACCATTCAGGGAAGAATTTGGACTTTCACACAGAGACCTTCATCTCAGACTTCCCACTCAGGTGAGTCCAAGAAAGAACTAACCAGTAAAGGAGAAAGTCACAGAGAATGAAACTCAACAGTATTTATCTGGGGTCACCTGGAAACTAAGCAAGAGATCTCCATGTTTGCTTGTTTGCTTGATTAATTTATAACAAATGTATTTAACAACTTAAAAGGAAAGTACCTGTGAATTCAGAAATACAAGAATTACAGTTGATAATTAAGATATATGAATGCAAATCTAGTTGGAAGAGACTCAAGAGGAAATCGGGGGCATAGTGATCAGTAAAATTTGAATGTTTCCAAGGAATTTTGCAGTTGATGGGAGCAGGAAATAAATGATTTGATTAGAAGTGATTAGTAGGAAAATGACAACATTTTATTTACTTTTCAATTTTTAAGATGCAATATATTGGAGTATTCATAAGGAAGATCCAGATCAATGGCTGTAGTAACTACCTGGAAATACAGTTCTTGAGACACACATGTCACAGTCTTTACTCAGATTTGAGTGTTCACTTGTTTAAAAATTGCATTTACTATACAAACAGGAATATGGTAAAGGGGTTAACTTTGCAATTAGTTCACTACCTATGGGCTGAATATATTTGGGGACTTATTAGCTATTTACTTTCCCTACTGTAAACTGTCCATGCAAATTGTTTCACATACTGGCTTCTGAATGTTCTATTATTTTTCTTTTTTTTTCTACATCCCTTCTTTTATAATTTCTTTCTCCTCTGGCTAAGAAAAGGCCAGAAAACTCACTCCAACAGGTGGGAGCATTAAATGTATTTTACATACCTTGACAAGTCTTGTTGCTCAAACTAGAGATACAGGCAGCTTCTCTGTCTCCACTCTTCCCCTCCCAACACAAGCGTGTCAGGCACCATTTCCATGGCTCCATTTCACGGTTGTTCTAAACTGCAACCACTTCCCCTACTCCAGATTCCCTATATGAGTCTCTCTTTATTCTTGTTTTTATTGCATTCTTTCAAACAAAAGGTTATCATTTTTAAAGGAAGTTTGCTATGAACCATTTAATTCTTGTATGTGTGTATACTGCATTTGTTGGGTTGTATGAGAGTGCGTAAACTGGAAGTGGTCAAAACTATCAGTTGGTCTATTTTGGCCTCCCTCCCACTGCTTTTCAAACATAGAAATTCTTCTGCCTCCTTAGTAATAATAAACCATCATTTATGTGAATTGCCATCTTATCTACATGTTTTTACTTAGGGCTACCTTTTGCCTTTTATGAGTAGATCTGTTTTTAAAATGGGAATAATTTGTTGCCCTTTTGTGGAACACATGCTTTTGCATTCAACTAATTCATTCCTTATTTCTTTTTCATAAACATGTTTGAATCCATTTAAATGTATTTAGGGCTTCCCTGGTGGCTCAGATGGTAAAGAATGTGCCTGCAATGTGGAAGACCTGTGTTTGATCTCTAGGTCAGGAAGATCCCCTGGAGAAGGGGATGGCTATCCAGAGTGCCAGTATTTTTGCCTCTAGAATTCCATGGATAGAGAAGCCTGACAGGCTACAGTACATGGGGTCGCCAAGAGTCAGACACGACTGAGCAACTTTCACTCACATATGTACTTAGATTGAATTTATATTTTTGCATACTGCTTACTGTAATGATTTTTTAATACCTTTTTTTTTAGGTTTTTGCTCATTTCATTTTTCTTGTGTAAATTTGACTATTGTTATTTTATATATTATTTCTTTCAAAAATTCATCTTACTATCTTATTAAATTTTGTTTAGTTGTTTTGTATCCACTATATTTAGCATGCTGTTCTATTTATTTCATAAATTCCATTTTCTAAAAATCCATTTTATATAAATGCACACCTTATGAAGCCACAAGAGTAAAGAAAGCAGATGAGGTCCATGCTTTGCGGATCTCCCCCCCCCACCACCTTTTTTTTTTTCATGGAGAAAGCAGACTACAATAAAATAAATGTGTGTATTGCAGAATGCCCATAGGCATAAACCGAATGAAAGAAAGGGTAGATTTTGTGGCACGTATAGGATTTTATAAATCATCCTGTGAGGCGGCTTCCTCATCTGGAATAACAATCAGAAAGTGAAATAGAACCTGAAAAAGAATGGATATATGTCTCTGTTTGACTTAATCATTTTGTTGTTTGCCTGAAACTAGTACAGCATTGTAAATCAACTACACTCCATTATATTTTTTAAAAAATTTAAGTAAAAGAAGTGAAGTATAAAAAACAGAAGTAGAGTGTGACTAATGTGTTTTTCCAAAAAAAAAAAAAATAGAACAAAAACAAAGCCCCAAAATAATGAAGAAAATGACACATAAGAATATCAACAGAAGGGTCAGCTTCATCCGCTATTGAACCACATGTGCTTAGTCGCTCAGTCGTGTCTGATTCTTTGTGACCTCATGCATTGTAGCCCACCAGCCTCCTCTGTCCATGGGATTCTCCAGGCAAGAATACTGGAGTGGGTGGCCATGCCCTCCTCCATGGGATCTTCACAACCCAGGGATCGAACCCAGGTCTCCCACATTGCAGGTGGATTATTTACCATCTGAGCCATGAGGGAAGCCCAAGAATACTGGATTGGGTAGCTGACCCCTTCTCAGGGGGCTCTTCCTGACTCAGGAATCAAATCAGGGTCTCGTGCATTACAGGCAGATTCTTTACCAGCTGAGCTACCAGAGAAGCCCACTGAACTATATAGAAACAGATGTAGTCAAATACACAGGAACAAATATGAAATAAAAATTCAACCAGGGGCTTCATGTGGATACTGTGATGTTGTAAAAAGAGGAAAAGAAGTGTGGTCAGTGTGTATCCCTTGAGTCTGAGATCACTTCAGTGCCCATGCTGCCTGTTCTCTCCATAACCTGCCTCTTCTGTTGAGCTCTTTATTTGTATTGCTTTCCCTCAATAAGATTGCTTTCCCTATCTTTGCATTTATCTCAGTGAATAAGAAACTTCTTTGAAGTGTCCAAGCTGTCTACATGCTTTTAACATGTGATCTAGCATGTGTGCACAGGCAAGCAAGAAATAGATACATATGCATATGTGCGCACACATACAGACACAAACACATCTGAACAAGTGTGTTAGTTACGCAGTTGTGTCCGACTCTTTGCAACTCCATGGACTGTAGCCTGCCAGGCTCCTCTGTCCATAGAATTTTCCAGGCAAGAATACTGGAGTGGGTTGCCATTTCCCTCTCCTGGACATCTGAACCAAGAGAACCAAAAAACCCTTATTATGTATGATGCACTCTGATATTTTCTTTCGTGTTTTACTTATTCTACTCTATTTTATTCTTACAAATCACATAGCCTGACCCTTTAATAGGTCTGGATCTCAGAATATGGAAAATATTCATCAGCATATTTCCATACCTCTGTTAGTATTTCTCGGCTTCTTTTCCTTCTTTCATCACCAGCAACTTCTGTGAGAACATATTCTTTCATTCCTTTATGCAATGTATATTTACTCAGCTACTGTTCCTAACTAAACTAAGTCTGGGGTGTTGAGGAGTATGCGTGATGTTAATAAATGCCTCAAGGCTCTCACAGTCTAGAGAAGATAACAGCTATATAATTAAACAAAAGTTACAAATTACTGCAAGAGAAACACTTCTTTATATGCGGGGCTATTTTTTAAAATGAATCGAGATTACATAAGCAGTCTAATAAAGAAGATGACATTTTGAAGATAGTGGTGAATAAAAAGTTCCAAATAGACCAGCAGTTGACTTTCCAAGCAGAGGAAACCAGATGCACACGGACTCTGAGTCTTGAGCCTGTGATATCCAGTGATGCTGTGACTGAAGATCAGTATTTATGAAATTGATGTGGGTGAGGATAGCACAAGCAGATGAACTTGGTGATTCAGATAATAAGAGTCAAGCCTAGAGTTTGAAATTATGGGATTTGGAGTTCATCCTCCAATGGGGAGACACTGGGAGATGATTAAGTCTGGGAGTTGGGCAGTCTGCTTTGTAATATAGAAAGGTTTCTATGGGTCAGTGTAAATACTGGCTGCAGGGGTACTAGCCTGTGAAAGACAGGTAGTATTAGGAACCTCAATAGGAAAGCAATGGAGACATTTGAGAGAAAGAAGGAAAAAAAAAGCCAAATCTCATTGCCAGAGGTAACCATTTACTAACAAGAAGTAGTTGTAGTATAGTGCATGTGCCTGCTCAATAGTGTCTGACTCTTTGAGACCCCATGGACTGTAGCTCACCAGTCTCCTCCATCCATGGCAAGAATACTAAAGTGGGTTGGCATTTTCTTCTCCAGGGGAATCTTCCCTACCCAGAGATCAAATCCGCATCCTCTGTGGCTCCTGCATTGGCAGGCTAATTCCTTACCACTGAGCCACCAGAGAAGCCCACCAGCAGGAAGGAACTATGCAAAGCTTTTTATGTGCACTGATCAAATCTGCCAGGCTTCTGCGACTTAGCGACTAAACCACCACCACTAAATCTGTCAGCTACTCCAAGAGGATAGATACTGCTATTCCTATTATTGGGGGGAAGATATTAACATTTAGAATATTTCCAGTGACTTTCCAAAATCAAAGAGCAAATATGTGCAGAACCAAAACTCAAAACCAGAGTTTCAAATTACAAAAGATTTGCATTTGATATCACTTAGAAAGAGCTTCAAATTATAAAAGTTTTGCATTTTATCTTATTTAGAAAAATATTTTAACAGATAACTTTTTAAAATCCTTCATTTTTGTTGTAGTTTCAATACTTTCCTTTGTGAATTTGTAATGTATTCCTCTTGTCAATTTTTCTAGTAGGATGCTCTACACTGATCATATAAATATATCATTCCTTTCTTTTTGGTAAAATGTATTTTGCTTCTTTGCTCTTCTGGATATCCAGGATTGAATGGTTTCCAGGACCAAGAAAGCTTATCTTTATCACAAAAAATTAATACACCCTTTAAGATTCTTTTTTATACCTGATTTTTTTAGCTTTACAGCACCTGTCATTATCTGATAATTTTTATAATTTCTTATTTGCTTCTATTCTTCCTCCATCATTGAACTGTATGAACTATTGTATATTAGCACTGAAGTTAGTCAGTCTTCAATTTATACTGGCAAATATGTGACATAATTTCTCTTCAAAGTTTAGAATAAATGATATTATGGGGAGAAGATTGAATGTGGGATGAAGTATTCAGAGATAGCACATGGGATCACTTGAGGGAAATTTTTCATATGAAAATTATAAATATTAATATTAAATGCAAAATATGAATTGTAGAGTTTAAACTATGTTTACAGTGCTAATTTCTGAGAAAAGTGATCATGTTATTTTTGTTTCTTGATAGTCACATTCACTACATGGAACCAGAGAATGATACTAAACTTTTGGAATTTCTTCTTCTGGGATTTTCAGAGGAACCAGAACTGCAGCCCCTCATATTTGGGCTTTTCCTCTCCATGTACGTGATCACTGTGTTTGGAAACCTGCTCATCATCCTGGCCGTCAGCTCAGACCCCCACCTCCACACCCCCATGTACTTCTTCCTCTCCAACCTGTCCTTTGTAGACATCTGCTTCACCTCCACCACCATCCCAAAGATGCTGCAGAACATAAGGACAGAGAGCAAAGTACTAACCTATGAAGGCTGCATCACCCAGATGTATTTTTTCATACTCTTTGCAGTATTGGACATGTTTCTCCTGACCGTGATGGCCTATGACCGATTTGTAGCCATCTGTCACCCCCTGCATTACATGGTCATCATGAACCCCCGGCTCTGTGGTCTGCTGGTTCTGGCGTCCTGTATGATGAGCGCCCTGAACTCCTTGTTACAAAGTGTAATGGTCTTGAGATTGTCTTTCTGTACAGACTTGGAAATCCCCCACTTTTTCTGTGAAATTAATCAGTTGATTCAACTTGCCTGTTCTGACATGTTTCTTAATGAGATAGTAATGTATTTTGCAGCTGCAATATTGGGTGGTGGTTCCTTCACTGGGATTCTTTATTCATATTCCAAGATAGTTTCTTCAATACAAAGAATCTCATCAGCTCAGGGGAAGTATAAGGCGTTTTCCACCTGTGCATCTCACCTCTCAGTTGTCTCTTTATTTTATTGTACATGTTTAGGAGTGTACCTTAGCTCTGCTGCTACCCACAGCTCACACTCAAGTGCAATCGCCTCAGTGATGTACACAGTGGTCACACCCATGCTGAACCCCTTCATTTATAGTCTGCGGAACAAAGACATAAAGAGGGCTCTGGAAAGAATCATTAGGAAGGCAGGTATAACATTGTTCTGGGGCTGAAGAACTACCCATGATTGCAGGATTTAAATAAATGGAGCCAGATATTGCTATGTTTTAACCAGATTTTGTAAGGAGAACTTGTCCATTTATTTCCAAGAATTTCCTTTTATCTGAATTCAACTCGTCTACACAATTTAAGGAACTCAATTTATTGAGCTTTATTATGAATAAAGTTTTGGAAATTTTGATAGAGGGTGCATGACTCTATAGAATGCTTTGGGTAGTATCAGCATTTCAATAATATTAAGTCTTCCAAGCCATGGACACCTCATATTTTTTCATCTATTTGTCTTCTTCAATTTTTCTCATCAATATATTACAGGTTTTAGTGTAAGATATTTAGTGTACAGATTTTAGTGTAAGATATTTTAGTCTTTCCCCCCACTGATTTTTGTATCTCCATGATCTATCTAAATATCTGAAAATTTAGAATGAGGGTTCTGATTGTATAGTCTGCATTGGATGGACTTTTTTAAAGAACAAATGAGACAATCAGATTTAGCTTTGGAGAAATCTTTGTCTCAGGACTATAAAAAGGTTCACTGTTATAACTTTGGAATCCCGAAGAGTTCATGGAGTAGTGATAAGCACTGGATACATTTGACATCTAACTGGTCTCTTGGGAACAAATCAGCCCAGAAAATTTCCATTCTGTCCAGATAAGTTCCCATGGGGGAAATGTGCTTGGGGTTGGAGTAACAGTGGAAAATGTGCTAATGAGAAAATACAGTGGATATGCGGAGCTGTAAATATCTCCACTGCTGCTAGGTCAAAGCATGTTTCACTTTGAGCTGGAGAGGTCATGGTTTGTGCATTTGGATTCCTGAGTCTGGCTCAGGGACCCATACTTTGCTTCTTACTTCTTTCTTATCTGGGAACAGAGCTTCATTCTCCAATATCAACCACCTGGGGAAGTTTTGGACTTCCACCCAGAGACCTCCATCTCAACCTTTCTAATCAGGTGAGTCTTAGAGCCCAGTAGACACTTCAGGAGAAAGCCTCAGAGAATGAAATCCAAGAACATTTACCTGCAGTCACTTAGAAACCCAAATACCTGGCTCAGAGCCAACAGATCTCCCTGTTTACATGCATGGTTGATTAACTGATTTATAAACAATTTATTTAATATGTTCAAAGAGAATCATCTGTCAGATTCAGCAGTACAAGATTATTAGTGATAATTAAGTGATAAGAATGAAAATATACTTGGATGAAATTCAAGAAGAAATTGGAAGCACAATGGTATCAGTAAAATTTGAACATTTCCAGGGAGATTTAGGGTAGGAAAATAAACTATTACATAAAGAGGAATTTGCAGTGAAATAATGACATTGTTTTAATTTTTTAAATGTATAAGATGGTATATGAATTTGAGCAAATTCTGGGAGATAGTGAAACTCAGGGAAGGCTGGTGTGCTGCAGTCCGTGGAGTCACAAAGATTCAAATCAACAGCATAGCTATTACCTGGAAACTACGATTTTTGATACACATTTCACAAAATTTTCTCTTACATTGAGCATTCACTTGAAAAATAATTAAATTTAATATGAAAACAGACAGATGGTAAAGAGCTTATCTTTGCAGCTGTTTATTACCTGGGAGACTGGATATATTTGGAGGTTTATTAGCCATTTGCTTTATCACAAACTGTTTATGCATATTCTTTGCTACATGCACTGGATTCAGATTGTTTTATTCTTTTCAGGTTTTTTTCTGTATGATTTTTTTATAATATATTTCATCTCCAGCTCTGAGAGAAAAGGCCTGGAATTATACTTCAACATGTGGGTGAGGGAGAGAATGAGATGTGTTTTAAATACCTTGACAAGTCTTCTATGCTTAAATAGATACATGCAACTTCTCTCTCCCCACTCTTTCCCTCACATATAGGTGTCTCAGGTACCATTTCACCCCAAACTGCTCTAAGCTCCAACCACTTCCCCATTCTCTGTTTATTCTTGGTTTTTAAATTGCATTTCTTTAAACAAAGATTTACAAATTATTTTTAAAAATTTTTACTCTTTGCAATTTAAATCATGTATGTAAATATATCTGTTGTTGGGTTGCATGAGGGCTTATAAGTTTGGGATGTATAAATCTATCAATTGGTTGTATTTTATCCTCTCCCACTGATTTTTTAAACATCAAAAGTTCTTATGCATCCATCAGTTCATTTCAGTTGCTCAGTCGTGTCCAACTGTTTGCGACCCCATGGACTGCAGCATGCCAGGCTTCCCTGTCCATCACCAACTCCCAGGGCTTGCTCAAACTCATATCCATCGAATCAGTGATGCCATCTAACCATCTCATCCTCTGTTGTCCCCTTCTCCTCCTGCCTTCAATCTTTCCCAGCATCAGGGTCTTTTCCAATGAATCAGCTCTTCGCATCAGTTGGCCAAAGTATTGGAGCTTCAGCTTCAGCATCAGTCCCTCCAGTGAATATTCAGGACTGATTTAATTTATGATTAACTGGTTTGATTTTCTTGCAATCCTTCTATGCATCCATAGAAGTAATAAACCACCTGTTATATGCATTACCATATAATCTGACATGCTTTTTGTTTCTGCCACCTTTTGCCTTTTGTGAGTAGTATATCTTAAAAAGAGCAATTATTTGCTGCCTTCTTGTGGAATATGTGCTTTTGCATACAATTAAAGATCACTTATATGTTTTTCATAAGCATATTTTAATCCATTTATGTTTGTGTAGGTTGAAATTAAAATTTTAGATACAACTTCCTACACTATTTTTTAAATTGCATTTTCTATTCTCTTTTAAATTTTTACCCATATTATTATATTTAAAACCTGTGTTAACATGACTATTACTACTTTATATTTTTCTTTCAGAAGTTCATTTTATTATATCATTCTATTTGCTTAATATCTTTGTTTTGAATCCAGTATATTTAATGCGGTTTTGTTTCCCTTGGTGTTCTTTTTATTTTGAAATTTTAATTTTCTAAAATATTTGTTTCTGTATAAATGCACACCATTATGAAACCATTAGAGTGAACAAAGCAGGTGAGGTCTCTGCTTTGGATCTCATATTTCCATGGAGAAAGAAGAGCGTACTAAAAAATGCATGTATGACAAAAATGTCCTTAGGTATAAATCAAATGAGAAAGGAGTAAGTAAGTTTTGTCGCATGGGTAGGATTTTATAGAATATATTGTGGGGAAGTCTTTGCATTTGGGACAAGAATCAGAAACAGAAGTGCAATGTGACCAATGGTTTTAGCAAAAAGAGATCTAAACTCAAAGCCCAAGAATGACAGTGATACCACATAAAAAACCTGAGAGACATGACATCCTCATCCACTATCTTATTACCTCATTCTTTGAAATGTATGAAAATATGTGTAGTCAAATACACAGGAATAAATGCAGAACAAAAATTCAGTCAAGGTTCTAATGCAAATGCCATAATGAGGCGAGTGGAGGAATAAAGGTGCAGTCAGCATGTGGTCCCCGGGGTCTGACTTCCGCACCCACAGTGCTGCCTGTTCTCTCTGCAACCGAACTCTTCTCTTGAGCTCTATTCACATTGCTTCCCACCCTTTTAAGGACTAGCCTCTCTTGAAAGTATTCTTGAATTAACTGCGGTGGATAAGAAGCTTTTCAGAATGTGTCCCAGAGTAAAACACACCTTTTACATGTGATCCAGCTTGTGTGCACAGGCAACCAAGGAATACACCTGTGCATGTGACTTCCCAGGTGGCACTAGTGGTAAAGAACCTACCTGCCAATGCAGGAGACATAAGTGATATGTGTTTGATCCCTGAGTCAGAAAGATCCCCTGGAGGAGGGCGTAGCAACTCACTCCAGTATTCTTGCCTGGAGAATTCCATGGACAGAGGAGCCTGGGGGACTACAGTCCATAGGGTCCCAAAGAGTCAAACACGACTGAAGTGACTTAGCACACATGCACCCATGTGTATGCACATACACACACAAGAACAGCTGAACAAAAAGAATAAACTCCTTACATGTATTAATACAATGCACTCTATTCTTCTGTGTTTAATTTGGTATATCCTATTTTATTTTTGCAAACTATAGTCTGATACTCTAATAAATCTGAATCTCAGAATATGGAAAACATTCCTCCAGCATGCCTCCCATATCTATGTTAGCATTTACCTGCTTCTTTTTCTTGCCTAATCACCCACAGTTTCTGAGAGAACATATTATTTCATTGCTTTATGCAGTATTTAATTCAGCTATTCAGCTATTTATTCAGCTATTTTTCCCAACTAAACTAAGTTTGGAGAGTTGAGTATGTATGATATTGATACATGTCTCAAGGCACTCATAGTCTAGATGAAAATATTGAATTAATAAAAATCACACAGTGATAACCTTTTATCTAAATTATCACTAGATAAATTCTCCTTTTTCTGTGGGAATAATTTTTTAA
Source organism: Capricornis sumatraensis (assembly GCF_032405125.1). Classification (NCBI taxonomy): domain Eukaryota; kingdom Metazoa; phylum Chordata; class Mammalia; order Artiodactyla; family Bovidae; genus Capricornis; species Capricornis sumatraensis. The sequence continues at coordinate 11,151,858 of NC_091077.1, forward strand.
TATAAATTTATTTATTTTAATTGGAGATTAATTACTTTACAATATTGTATTGGTTTTGCCATACATCAGCATGAATCTGCCACAGGTATACACGTGTTCCCCATCCTGAACCCCCCTCCTTCCTCCCTCCCCGTATGTGGGAATAATTTTAAAGTTCATGTAGGAGATGTCCAAAACTCCATCTCTAAAACAGGAGATGGAGTTTTCAATACAGAGATAAGTGAAAAAATTCCATATAGACCAGTGATTGACTCTCCAAGCAGAGGGGACCATATATGCTCTGAGACTCGAGCCTGTGGCATCTAGTGAATCTATGGCTCAAGTTCAATATTCATGAGATGAAGGTGAGTAAAGGCAGCATGAGTGTAAAGTTGGTGGTTCATTCAGGGAGAGTCAAGGCTGGGGTTTGAAGTTATGGAATTTGGGGTCCATTCCTTATTAGGGAGTCACGAGTGAGAGTTAAGTCAGGGAGTTAGACAGTCAGCTTTGTAATATAGAAAGACTTCTTTAGCTTAATGTGAATATTGGATAGAGGGCCCTGTACCAGCCTGTGATAGATGGGAAAGATGACCGGAAACTGAAATAAGGCTGGGGATTGGGGACTAAGATGTGGGAAAGCAATGGAAACATTTGAGAGGAAAAAGAGAAAAATCAGCCGAATCTCATCACCAGAGGTGACGTAAATCATTCATTTACTACCAGGAAGGAAATATTCGAAACCTTTTGCATATGTTGACTAAATCTGTCAAGTATCGTATTGTGAGTACTGCTATCCCAATAATTTGAGTAATAATTTTAACATTTAGAAGGTTCCAGTGGCTGTCCATGTTCAAACAGCAAATATGTGCAGATCCAAAATGTAAATCTAGAATTTCAAACTACAAAAGGTTTACAGCTGATATCACTTAGGAATTCTTTTACCAAATCATTCTTTAAATCCTCCACTTTTGTTGAACTTTTATTTCACTTTGTGAATTATGGGTTTATTCCCTTTGCTCATTTTCCTGGTGGGAAATCTGTCAGATATTTGATAACATAAATACATTTCTTCTTTCTTTTTTAGATAAAATGCTTTTTGCTGCTTTGCTATTCTGGGTAACATGGGGATAAAACAGGGGCTGGAATGTCACCAAAACTAAGGAAGCTTTAGTTTTGGTGACATTCCACCACAAACTGTATGGATTACCTAAGTTTATTAGAAGTTTTTTCCCCTTACATGTCCTTTTCTCCCCCTCTCAGTTTTTTAAAGTGATATTTTATTTTTACTTTGAATACTGAACATAAAATGGTCATGTTAAAAAGGAGGCCCACCTATGTTCACAGGTCCATGGGAGACTTAGCAACTGGATTTTAGGTACTATCGCTACAACTTTGCAGGAAAGATAATCATTGACATTGACAAAACATTGACAGCTTGCATTGTGTCATTCTTTTCCTAATTATTGTAGCTGAGAGTGTACCGGTAGTAGCATCATTCCAGTTGGGGTGAGTGTGTGTGTGTGTGTCAGTGCACAAGTGTGCATGTTGTGGAGCATGAACAGTTCCCAAGGCAGAAAAGGGACACCTGAGCCCACGTATGCATACGTGTGTACTAAGCCACTTCAGTCATGTCCTACTCTTTACGACCCTATGAGCTGTAGCCTGCCAGGCTCCTCTGTCCATGAGATTCTCCAGGTAAGAATATTGGCATGGGTTGCCATCCCCTTCTCCAGGGGATCTACCTGATCCAGGGATTGAACCCATACCTCTTATGGCTCTTGCATTGACAGGTGGATTCTTTACCACTGGTGCCACTTGGGAAACCTGAGTCCACGTATAAGGATCTTCGGTATGAGGTCCTTATAATATAAACCAATATATTAAAATAAATTATAAAAAAGAAAATAAAATAATAAGGAAGTGATTCATTTCTAATCACTGGATCTCTTGGAAATAAAATTAATAAAATGCAGGTAAAAATATGGTGAACTAAGTTCCCTGTGACTTGAAGTCTCAGCTGTAGCAAGAAGGACACCTCGTTCCTCCAAACTCTCTGACACTAGCATCACTCTCCATCTTGCACATCCCCCTGGACACAGTGGCTTACTTTTTAACCTTGACTTTCTGAAACAACTACTTTTCAGGTCCTTTGCCCTGGCTTTTCACTCTGACCAACACACACTTCAACCAGATAACCTCATGTCTCCCACCCTCTTTTCCATGAGGTCTCCAATCAAATATTTTCCAGTCTAATTCAATGACTGGGTAAAAAATAATATACCTTTAACCATTTTGTTATACCTGATTTCTTTTTGTTCACTTCATCTGTCACCATCTGAAAACTTGTATGATTTTTTTCTTTACATTTTTTCTCCATTATTGAAGAACGGTAGAGACTCTCGTACTTTTTGCCTAGATATTGGTCAGACCTCAACTGACATTACTCAAATGTGTCACATTAACTTCTTATTAAAAGTGTAGAATACCTGACCACCTGGACAAAAGGCTGGACGCACAGTAAGGAGGCACAAGAGCATGCCTTGACGGGTAAATTTCCATACCAAATTATGCATACTGACTTTGAATGCAAAAATTCAATTATTGCAGAATTCAATTAGGTTTCCAATCGCAATTTTTGAGAAACTTAGTCATGTTAATTTTTTTTCCCAGGTAGCCATCTCCACCACATGGAACCAGTGAATGATACACAAATTTCAGAATTTCTTCTTCTGGGATTATCAAATGACCCAGAACTGCAGCCTCTCATATTTGGGCTTTTCCTCTCCACGTACCTGACCACTGTGTTCGGAAACCTGCTCATCATCCTGGCTGTCAGCTCAGACCCCCATCTCCACACACCCATGTACTTCTTCCTCTCCAACTTGTCCTTTGTAGACATCTGTTTCATCTCCACCACCATCCCAAAGATGCTGAATAATATACAGACACACAGCAAAGTTATAACTTATGAAGGCTGCATCACCCAGATATACTTCTTCCTATTCTTTGCTGCACTGGAAAACTTCCTCCTGACTGTGATGGCCTATGATCGCTTCATGGCCATCTGTCAGCCTCTCCACTACATGGTCATCATGAATCCCCGGCTCTGTGGACTGCTGGTGCTGGTGTCCTGGGTGATGAGTGCCCTGAATTCCTTAAACCAAAGCTTAATGATGTCATGGCTGTCCTTCTGTACAGACGTGGAAATCCCCCATTTTTTCTGTGAAATTAATCAAGTGGTTCGACTTGCCTGTTCTGACACATTTCTCAATGACATGGTGATGTATTTTGCAGCTGGAATGTTGGGTGGTGCTTCCCTCACTGGTATTCTTTACTCATACTCTAAGATAGTTTCCTCAGTACGAGGAATGTCATCAGCCCATGGGAAGTATAAAGCATTTTCTACCTGTGCATCTCATCTCTCAATTGTTTCCTTATTTTATTGTACTATCTTAGGAGTGTACCTTAGCTCCACAGGTACCTACAGCTCACACTCAAGTGCAATCGCCTCAGTGATGTACACAGTGGTCACACCAATGCTGAACCCCTTCATCTACAGTCTCAGAAATAAAGACATAAAGAGGGCTTTGAAAAGAATCACTGGAATGTCAGTTATATAAGGTGCAATTGTCCTGGGGCTGAAGAAATACTCATGATTGTAGCGCTCCAAACCTCAGAAGCATAAGGTGCTATTCTTCCTTTTCTAAAATTTATTTGAGTGAAGTATAATTGATTTACAATGTAGTATCATTTTCTACTGTACAGCAAAATGATTGTTTTGCAGATATATATATATACACACACAATATTTTTTATATTCTTTTTCATCATTGTTTTGTCACAGGTTATTGAATATATATATATATATATGTCTTGGCTATTGAAAATAGTGCTGCAATGACTGTTGGGGTCCATATATCTTTTCAAATTACATTATTCCTTGGATATATGCCTAGAAGTAGAATTGCTGGATCATATGCCAATTCTATTTTTACTGTTTTGAGGACCCTCCATTACTGGCATTCGGTCCTATCACTTCATGGGAAATAGATGAGGAAACAGTGGAAACAGTGTCAGACTTTATTTTGGGGGGCTCCAAAATCACTGCAGATGGTAATTCCAGCCATGAAATTAAAAGACACTTACTCATTGGAAGAAAAGTTATGACCAACCTAGATAGCATATTCAAAAGCAGAGACATTACTTTGCCAACTAAGGTCCGTCTAGTCAAGGCTATGGTTTTTCCTGTGGTCATGTATGGATGTGAGAGTTGGACTGTGAAGAAGGCTGAGCATGGAAGAATTGATGCTTTTGAACTGTGGTGTTGGAGAAAACTCTTGAGAGTCCCTTGGACTGCAAGGAGATCCAACCAGTCCATTCTGAAGGAGATCAGCCCTGGGATTTCTTTGGAAGGAATGATACTAAAGCTGAAGCTCCAGTACTTTGGCCACCTCATGTGAAGAGTTGACTCATTGGGAAAGACTGTGATGCTGGGAGGGATTGGGGGCAGGAGGAGAAGGGGACGACAGAGGATGAGATGGCTGGATGGCATCACTGACTCGATGGATGTGAGTCTGAGTGAACTCTGGGAGTTGGTTTTGCACAGGGAGGCCTGGCGTGCTGTGATTCATGGGGTCACAAAGAGTCGGACACAACTGAGCGACTGAACTGACTGACATACTGTTTTCCATAGTGACTCCAACAATTTACATGCCCATTGACAGTGCAGGAGGATTCCCTTTTGTCCACACCCTCTCCAGTATTTTTTATTGGTAGCCTTTTTAATGATGCCCATTCTGACAGTGTGAAGTGGTACCTCACTGTTTTGATTGTTGAAGTAGAACTCTCTCCTTCTATTTATTTACTTGATTGCCCATTTCTTTGAACTCAATTCCCCTACACAATTTGTCATTCACTACTCTGTATGTTATATAGACATTTTCCCCGTTGTCCGTATTCACACATGCCCAAAGTTTTTCCCAAGTTTAAATCAGAAATTGCCAGGAGCCAGCGTGAGGAACTCCGCCCATGGCAAAAGTCATGACGAAGTAGGCTCAGCATTACGCAAAGGCGGGATCGAGCCTCAGGAGACCCCCTGTTCCCGAGTATCTACCCCCAAAACCAGAGTCTGCCTACTTTACTGTTTTATGATCTCACCTACACTTCTGACTTTACAGGGGGCTGCCCCCCACCACCTCTTTCAGAGAAGGAGTTAACTTACAGCTCCAAGTTAATAAAAATTCCTGGGTGGGACAAGAGTGTTTCAACTTACAAAATCCTCTGAAGGTTCTCTAGCCTGCCTGAGCAGGTTCGTCTGGTCACGTGATTGTTTACAGCCTCCGAACCATGAGAGGCATGAGATGCTTTAAACTTTCTAAATACAGATTCTTTTGAGAAATTAGAAAATTATTAGTATAGTATAATGGGTTGATTAGAAATTATATTGGTGAAGGGCTTTTCATTTGTTGAGCCAATATTTGCTGTTAAATCTCCATATTCCCTGCCCTTATAATGAATATAACTAGCATATGGGAGAAATAAGTATTAACCTTTAAGATTAATCCTGTTAAACCTTAGGCTAAGTAAATTCCTTTTCCTGATTATAACCCCCTGCACCCTCACCCTATAGGAATGCAACTTTATCTGGTGCCTTCAGAGGGTGGTGCCTAGTTTAAGAAAAAATCACCCTTGGAAAAAATAAGTTTTCTGGTTGACTGACCATTATCAGAAAGGGCCATAAAATGTCTGCAGGCCTCATGGCCAGAAGATGATGTAAAACCCCTAAGACCTTTGTATACATTTATATGAAGCACCTGATTTTGATAAAGGTCAGGTCTGCTGACCCCGCGTGACTCTATATTCATCCCTATGTATAACAAAAAGTATATAAGCAAACCTGAAAATAAAGATAACAGATCAGTTTCTGGAAAGACTCATTCCCCTGTGTCATTCTTTCTTTCCCCTTCTGGCTGAATTCCCATCTGGAGTGTGGATGCTCGCCATGTCTACTTACTTGCCCTGGCTTCTAAGACCCACGTAAGAAGGAGCCCAAGGCAGGGCACCCTCCAATATTCAAGTGGGCGCTGGTGGCCTACATAGATGCTGCAAACTCCTTGTCTTGGAGTTTTACTGGTATTCCACGTAAACCAAGTTATTTAGCCTCCTTTTCTCCACTAATATTTCCTACTACACTATTCTTTTCTAATCTCTCTCTATATTTCTAATTAAATAGCTTTTTCCTAGGACGCCGATTCTGTCTCCCCTTCAAATTACCCTGAATCCACTGGGGCTGGACCCTGACAAGAAATTTTTGAAAATTTTCCATTATCTTACATGGGACAACTTTGATTTCTTAAAAACAATTTCTTCTTCTCAAAGACCTGTTTTAGTGGACTTGTGGACACAGTGCAATAGAAAGGGAGTGGGACGAATCAAGAAAGCAGCATCAACATATATACACTATTGTGTGTAAAATGGATAGTTGATGAGAAGTTGCTATATAACACAGGGAGTCCAGCCTGGCACTCTGTGATGACCTAGAAGAGTCGGATGGGGAGAGGGAGGGAGACTGCAGAGAGATGGGAAACAATAACTTCAGATTTAAAGTGCACAATTTGATGAATTATAAGAGTTATTGAAAAGCTAAGAGAATGTACTGCATATTTCCATTTGTGCATAATAATACAATGCACATATATTTAAGTGCTTTGCATGTAATTGTGAAAACTTTAAGCTCCCTGGAAATCAGTTTCTTTATTTCTGAAGTTAATGTGGAATACTAAATACAACTTCATAAGGATGCTGTAAGAAATAAATAAAATGTGTGGAAGTTCATGTTTTGTGCAAATAATACATTTTTGTGTTTATATGAGTGTGTTTCACACAGTTTTCCTTGAAAGTGGCATAATCATACACATTCAAACACAATTAGGATTCCATTTTTATGGTAATAGGAAACTTGACAGAATGTTGGAAAGGATAGATATGAAAATAATGAGTGTCTGAATTACCAAGAAGCAGAAAGATGTAGAAATATAAGCACAAAAATTTAAAGTCAAATGAGTAACTTCATTTTCATAATAGATTACTTATCCTATCTTAAAGTTGTGAAGACATTATCAGTTCAGTTCAGTTCAGTCGCTCAGTCGTGTCCAACCCTTTGCGACCCCATGAATCGCAGCATGCCAGGCCTCCCTGTCCATCACCAACTCCCAGAGCTCACTCAGATTCACGTCCATTGAGTCAGTGATGCCATCCAGCCATCTCATCCTCTGTCGTCCCCTTCTCCTCCTGCCCCCAATCCCTCCCAGCATCAAAGTCTTTAAGACGAGAAACTATAAAACTCTAAGAGGAAAACATAGGCAGAACACTCAGTGACATAAATCAAAGCAAGCTCCTCTATGACCCACCTCTTAGAGTAACGGAACTAAAAACAAAAGTAAACAAGTGGGATTAAGCTTAAAAGCTTTTGAGATAGGAGTGGGGTTCAAGATTGGGAACACGTGTACACCCGTGGTGGATTCATGTTGTTGTATGGCAAAACAAATACAATATTGTAAAGCAATTAGCCTCCAATTAAAATAAATATTTTTTTTAAAAAAAGGCTTTTGCACAGCAAAGGAAACTATAAGCAAGGTGAAAAGGAAACCCTCAGAATGGGAAAAAATAACAGCAAATGAAACAACTGACAAAGATTAATTTCCAAAATATACAAGCAGCTCATACAACTCAATATCAGAAAAACAAACAACCCAATCAAAAAGTGGGGAAAAGACATAAACATTTCTGCAAAGAAGACATTCGGATTGCTAACAAACATATGAAAATATGCTCAACATTGTTCATTATTAGAAAAATGCAAATCAAAACTACAATGAGATATCACCTCACACTGGTCAGAATCAGTTCAGTTCAGTCACTCATTCATGTCCAACTCTTTGTGATCCCATGAATCACAGCATGCCAGGTCTCCCTGTCCATCACTAACTCCTGGAGTTCACTCAAACTCATGTCCTTCAAGTCGGTGATCTCCTCGCAGTCCAAGGGATTCTCAAGAGTCTTCTCCAACACCACGGTTCAAAAGCATCAATTCTTTGGCTCTCAGCTTTCTTCACAGTCCAATTCTCACATCCATACATGACTACTGGAAAAACCATAGCCTTGACCTTTGTTGGCAAAGTAATGTCTCTGCTTTTGAATATGCTATCTAGGTTGGTCATAACTATTCTTCCAATGAGTAAGCATATTTTAATTTTATGGCTGCAACCACCATATGACCCAGCAATTCCACTCCTAGACATATACCCTGAGGAAACAAAAATTGAAAGAGACACATGTTTCCTATTGCTCACTGCAGCACTATTTACAATAGCCAGAACATGGAAGCAATCTAGATGTCCATCGACAGATGAATGGATAAAGAAGCTGTGGTATATATACACACACACACACACACACACACACACACACACACACACATAATGGGATATTACTCAGACATTAAAAAGGAACACATTTAAGTCAGTTCTAATGAGTTGGATGAACTTAAAACCTATTATGCAGAGTGAAGTGAGTCACAAAGAGAAAGATAAATACTGTATTCCAACACATATATACAGAATCTAGGGAAATGGCACTGAAGAATTTATTTACAGGGCAGCAGTGGAGAAACAGACATAGAGAATAAACATATGGAAACATGTCGAGGGGAGCAGAGGGTGAGTTGTATGGAAAAAGTAACATGGAAACTTACATTACCATATTAAAAAAAAAGTCTATATTATCTTCCTACTGCTATTATAAAATACTCCTACTTTAGTTGCTTAAAGTAAACAAATACATACTCTTACAGTTCTAGATATCAGAAGCTTGAAGTAAGTCTTATTGGGCTAATATTAAATGTTTGGGGAGGTGGAGAAGCTCTGTGAAAGAGCTCTCTGAAAAAGCTCTGTGAAAGAGCTCTCTGAAAGAGCTTCTACACATTCACTGACCCCAGGACCCAGCACAAAAGCAGCAGTTTGAAAAGCACCTGCTGCATGCATGCTAAGTCGCTTCAATCGCGTCCAACTCTTTGCTACCCTATGGACTGTAGCCCACCAGACTCCTTTGTCCATGAAATTCTCCAGGCAGCGATACTGGAGTGGGTTGTCATGCCCTCCTCCAAGGGATCTTCCTGAACTGGGGATCAAATCTCTTATGTCTCCTGCACTGACTAGTGGGTTCTTCACTAGCACCACCTGGAGAGCACCTAGAAGGTGTATAAAGGAGATACATTAGTTAATTAAAGCATCTGCTGGGGGTGCAGGGGCTTGAAATGTTCTCTGGGAACAGACGCACTGGCACGCATCATGCGTGCACTCTCGATCCACCGTGCTAGCTCATCACTGGCAGGTGCCGCTATTGCACTCCCTCTACCTTGCTAGCTAGTGCCCATGGAATGCCCTATCTTCATGTTTTTCCTTCACCTTGCGAACCCAGCAGGTTTTCCTGGAATTTGCACTTTCTTTGCCACACTAAAACTGGAGAGCTTGTCCCCACACTCTCCCATGCCCATTCTGTGGTTAGTGGGTTTGCCCCACCCATGTGTCTCCCACAGCCACACTGCCCTCGGAGGTCTCATTCACCCATAGATACCCACACACTTGCTGCAACCAGTGGGCTTAACCTGGCTTCAGGCACTCCTGCAGCCCTGCTGAAGCCAGAAGTCTTGCCCTGCACCATGATCTTCCTAAGCCCTGATATAGGTAAGGCTTCCCCTGGTCCAGGCTCCTTTGAGAGCCTCACTGAAACCAGAGAGTTTGCCCCCTCATGTGCTCATCCATGACTCTGCTTCAGGTGAGCTTTCCCTATGTTCCTCCCCCTCCAACTATAGCTCGTGAGTTTCTGCCAGACCTAGACAACCCTGTAGTCCAACTGCACACTGCTGGCACACACAGTACACACAGGAGATACCACTTGAACACCTGGCATTATCCACAGGCGGCCTGTGCTTAGGGGTCCTAAATCCTCACTCAGTCATGTCCTACTCTTTGCCACCCCATGGACCATAGCCTGCCAGGCTGCTCTGTCCATGGGATTCTCCAGGCAAGAATACTGATACTGGAGTGGGTAGCCGTTCCCTTCTCCAGGGGATCTTCCTGACTCAGGGATCAAATCCAGGTCTCCTGCATCAGCAGGAAGGTTCTTTACCTTCCGAGCCACCAGAGAAGCTCAATCACAACTAAATTTTACCTTAAATTAACTGTTTAACAGCCCTAATAAATCTGAAAGATGAATCTTCACTTGTGACAAAAAATATCATATTTAAAGTTAACTGGGACTGAGATGTGGAAGTATTTTGGAGGTCCTTATCCTGCCTACTACAAAATCTTTTTCAATAGCGTATCATTTTTTGTCATTCAAGAACCCTTATATAAAAGAAACCAACAGAATTTACCATAGCCTCTGGAATGAGTGAATAAGTAATTCCTTCAAAATTACATGCAAAGGCAGTTTTTGGTGCAGAAGAACTAAAACTGTCTACAACTGACTGTATCACAGGCTTACAGTTTTTCTACTCAAAGAGTGATCCACCGACCAGGACCACCAGCATCAAAATCATCCAGGAGCTTGCTAGATATTCAGAGTCTCTGGGCACACCAGGACCTGCTGAATCAAATTCTGCATTTGTAGCAGGATTGTTGTTGACTCCCAGACAGATTAAAGTTAGAGAAGAGCTTGTCTGGAGTAAATTTTTCAGCCCTTTACTGTTGACATTTGGGGCAGGATGATGCTATTCTGGAGGTTCTTTCCCATGGATTTTAGATATTTAGCAGAATCATTTCAGACCTCATCATACATCCTAGGGGGAAAATCCTTTCTGACTGAGAAGCACTAGCCTAGAGTTTGAAAGACAGAACCATACTGACATGTTTATAGTCAAGGCATATCACATACTCATATTAACTTTGGCCAGATCACTAAGCCTCCTTTCTGCAGTTGATCATGGAATTCTTAATGTACTTCCTCATAGATAAAACATTTATAAATATTAAATCAAAAAATCTGTATAACATGCTAAGCTAAGGCTTTAGTAAAAAAACGAAAAAAAATCTAAATATATTTCAGATCACTAGCAAATATTTTATGAAAATAAAAATGTTAGTCACTCAGTCGTGTCCAACTCGATGTGACCACATGGACTGTACCCACGAGGCTGTCCTCTCCATGGAATTCTTCAGGCAAGAATACTGGACTGGATTGCCATTCCCTTCTCCAGGGGATCTTCCCAACCCAGAGATTGAAACAGTGTCTCCCATATTGCAGGCAGATTCTTTACCATCTGAGTCACCAAATATTTTATAATGTAGAACTAAATGATATCTCAAAACTAGAGATGTAAGTATGAAATTCCTAACTGATACAGCAAAAGTGTTAGGAAGCCAATGTATGCAAAGCCCATGTTTTATTATCAAAAGAACTCAGTATCTCCCCTCTATACACACACAGACACACACAACCCTTGTTGAAAGAGTGGAAATTTTCTGGAGATTCAGGAGGTAAGTCCCCACCACAAGACAATGCTTTGAAGATACAAGAGACCTAATCCAGATGGGTTTCTGAGTCTTACACTTGGAGAAAACTTGAAACAAGGAACTGGGAGATTTAGAGATCTCAAAAGGAGGCAATTTCATGGAGAAGGAATGAAAAAAGAAAGACAAAATTGGATTCTCATGGCTTCTACCCTGGTCTCTTGTGAATAGAGGATCATTAAGAAAAATTTCCTTCCTTCCAGAACTGTTTTCCACAAGGGAAATATGTGTTTAAACGTTGAAATAACTAGAGAGAAATGAGCAGATATAGGGCATAATAAGTATCTCCACTCTGTAGCCTCTCAGTGTTTATAAACTTGGACTAGAGGGAGCTTTCTTTTCCTTTGTTTGTTTGGAGTCTTAACTCTGGCTGGGGGGCTGTAGCTTCACTCCTTCCTACTATCTTGTCAGGGGAGAAAGCCTTAGTCTCCATCATCTACCCTCCAGGGAAAAATTCAGACTCCCTGTTGGAGTCTCTGTTGGACCTCTGTTGGGCCTCTCAGAGTTAATATCCAGGTGAGTCCAACAACCCAGGTTACAGTGCATAAGAAGGTCAGAGACAAAGGAAGCCAATTCAACTCAACCCAGAGAAAAGCAAAAAGCTGTGTTTCTTTGCTTGATTAATTAATTAATGTATCTATTTTTGTTGTTACATAATATTTCACAATGTGACTGTGCTACTTATACTTTTGATGTCTTTCATATTTTTTACCATTAAATTGCTACTATGTCAATCCTAGAAAAACTATGTTGACATTGTTAAATTTGAATCATGGTTCCTATAAAAGACAATCCCTCTACCCTGCTCAGGAGACACACTGAGCAATGTCCAGAGACATTTTTGTCATGCTGGAGAAAGGTGGGTGGACACCATGGATACTGTCAACATCCTTCAATGCACAGGACAAACCATACAAAAGAGAATGATTTGGCCTAGAAAATTCACAGTGCTGAGATTGAGAATCCCTGGGATAAGAATATCTGTATTTGTAATATTTATTGCTGTCTTCAGGTTGTTTTTCAATCCTGTAATCCTTTGTATTTCTGCCAGCAAAACTAGAGTACTGCTTTTGCTACCAGTTGAAAAGTTCCAACCTCAATCACCATGACACTTCTTTTTACCAGGCTGATGAGTGTAAGACATTTCTTGTTTTCTTAAACTACTGCACAGTTTCAGCAAAATTTACATATATTGAATATCATTATTGTTTGCTTTTTGTTACTATGTGCCCATATATTACTTGCCCATTTTTCTATTACTTTCAGCATTCCAAATTATCTCTACTGACCATTCTTGCTCATTGGAATTTTGGAGGGAATATACCTCTTCATTTTTTTTTTTTTTGATGATGCTTGAAATAAGGGACCAATTTCATATTCTTCCAGATAGATAGACATTTACTCCAGGTTTTATTTAACAGCCCAACTTTTTTCTACTAGACTGAAATATAATCTGGCCATATGGTAAATGTCCATATACAATGAGGTCTAAAAAAAAACATTAAATACTGTTACTTCAGCTCTTCAAGAAGTATATATTTATAATTTTAATTCTTAGCTCTTTGCCATTTTACTCTTTAATGAGAGAATCATGTTGATATGATTAAAATTTTACTCTTCAGTGTATTATTTCAGTAATCAGTCATAAATTTTTACTAAATGTCATTAAATATAATTATTTTAATCCACTAGACTTGCTTTTATTTTCCTTATTATTTTTTTTATTTTATGAATTTTCTTTTCTATACTTTTTTCTATACAAATGCACATATTTTGAATCAAAGAAAATGAAGAAACTATGGGGTCTCTTTTCTGGATTGTAAACCATAATGGAAAGGCCTAATACAATAAAATAAATGCATGAATCATAAATAAATCATTTAAATATATGAATTTTCACAGCCCGGAGGACTTCATGGAATATGACTTGGTAAGACTTTATGGAATATGACCTGGGAGGACTTTGCATGCTGAACAAGGAAGGTGGTGGGAATTGCCTTTTATAGGAACCATAGTTTAAATTTAACGATCTCAACATATTTTTTCTAGCATTGACCTAGTACAATTTAATGATAAAGTATATGAAAGACAGTCAAAATTGTAAGTAGCACAGTCACATTGTGAAATATTATGTAACAACCAAAATAGATACATTAATTAATTACTCAAGCAAAAAAACATAGGTCAAGAGTATACCCACTGGCTGTGTCAAAAAAGAGATCAAAAATTAATAGCAGAAAAAAATGTCACAAAGAAAAATGAGAGCAGGACCAGCACATCCACTATTGCACTAACTAAACCATTGTGGTCAAATGAGCATGGATATGAACAGGAATAACAGATCAGGGGGATAAGGTAGATATCACTGTGAGGCAAGTGGAACAATAAAGGTGCAGTCAGTGTGTGGTCCCTAGAGTCTGAGGGCACTTCAGAATTCACACTGCTGCTTATTCTTTCTGCAACATTTCTCTTCTATTGGGCGCCTCATTCATGTTGTTTACCTCACATGACCAGGATTTCCCTTTTTAAACTAGTCTTGCCTTTACTGAGGTAGATTCTTGAAATTTAGACTATATATCAAACCTGTGCCTTTATTTTGTGGTCCAGCATGCTTGCACATAGAAACAAAGAAATACAAGCATATGCACACACTTACATGACTGAATGAAGAGAACTATGCAGGAACCTTGCCCTTGCTATGTATTTACAATGGCTGGGAGGGATTGGGGGCAGGAGGAGAAGGGAACAACAGAGGATGAGATGGCTGGATGGCACCACCGACTCGATGGACGTGAGTTTGTGTGAACTCCGGGAGTTGGTGATGGACAGGGAGGCCTGGCGTGCTGCGATTCATGGGGTTGCAAAGAGTCAGACACAACTGAGCGACTGAACTGAACTGATATATCTACAATGTTACCCTTATTATGTATTTGTGACGGTCTCTGAGTTTTTCTTCTGCAACTTACTGGTACTACTCTATTTAATTCTTAATATCATAGTCTAAAACCCTAATGGGTTCCAGTCTCAGAATATGAACATTTCTCTGACATATCCTCCATACTTGTGTTAGTACAATTGACCTTCTATATCTGCCGCTTCCACATCTGTTGGTTTGCCCATTTGCAAATCAAAACTATCCAGAAATTTTCAGCAAGTTCCAGAAAGCAAAATTTGAATATACTATGCACCAGCAACTATTTTAGAGAAGGAAATGGCAACCCACTCCAGTGTTCTTGCCTGGAGAATCCCAGGGACGGCAGAGCCTGGGGGGCTGCCATCTATGGGGTCGCACAGAGTCGGACACAACTGAAGCGACTTAGCAGTAGCAACAGCAGCAACTATTTACAGGACATTTGCACTGTTATGAGGTATTATAAGCAATCTAGAGATGATTTAAAATACAATATACTGAGGATATATGCAGGCTATGTGCAAGACTATGCTACACATAGTATAGTGTATGAGACTAATGAGACTTGTTCATCCTCAGATTTTTGAATATGCAGGAAGCCAATGCTCCATGGATACAGAGGGACACAGTTCTGTGCTTTCTTTCACCATTGCCAATTTTTCCAAAAATAACTTCTCTCACTCTTTCTTGCAATATATATATTTATTCAGTTACCTTTCCAAGCAAACTAAATCTGATATGGAAGAATGGTAAGTATAGCATTGCTATGTGCCTCTGGACCCTCAGTCTGGTGATGGATAAAAGACATGAATATAGATAAAATTTTCAAAATGACAGCCCTTCTATCTAAATTAAGTGCACAAAGTGTCTTTTTTTCTGTGAAAATATTAAGAAGAAAATAAAGCTTCATAAAATAGATAAGTCTTGGCAGTCATAAAGTGTAGATGAAGATTTGGATGTGAAAAGGAGGTAAAATTTTCCAAATATACCTGTGGCGAGACTCCAAGAAGAGAGAAACATGTGTGTAGAGGCATTGAGCAAGGGCTTCCCTGGTGGCTCAGACGGTAAAGCATCTGCCTGCAATGTGGGAGACCCAGGTTCGACTCCTGGGTCGGGAAGATCCCCTGGAGAAGGAAATGGCAATCCACTCCAGCACTCTTGCCTTTCACTTCAGAGGCACTGACATCAAAGCTGCAGGGTCAGGTGAAGCAGTCAGTCACGTTCAGTGTCTGTGAGATGCATGTGGATGAGGGCAGGACCGTGTGAAGGTGAAGCTGGCAGACAAGTCTCAGAGACTCAGGCTTCATGTCTGAGGCTAAGGGACTTAGTCTTCATTCTCCATTGAAATGTCACAAAGGGGAGTGGAAGTTTGAGGATCAGCTTTGCAATATAGAAAATTTTTCTGGATCAAAGTGAATATAGGGCTAGAGGGGTGCCAGTCAGTGACAAATGGAAGCGACAACAATGAATTAAAAAAAAAAAAAAAATGTGAAATTGAGGACCAAGAAGTGAAGAAACAGACATTGGAAGAGTAGAAAAAAAATCTGCCTAATTTTAGCCTAAGTGTTAACCACTCATTTACCAACAGGAAATATTAAATCTGTCAAATACCTTGGGATGATTTATACTGTTCTCCCCACTATTTGAATGATGATATTAACATTTTGAAAGGTTGGGTTGGCTCTCCAGGTTTTAAAAGCTAAGGTGTGATAGATTTGAAATTCAAGTCCAGATTTCCTAATTCAAAAGTTTTGCATTTTATATCATTAAGAAAAGTCTGCTCTTATGATCCTTTGTATTTCAGTAATATCTGTTGTAATTCCTCCTTTTTCATTTTTACTTTTTTTAATTCCTAAGTATTTTTTTTTATTTTTTTTATTTTTTTTTAAATTTTAAAATCTTCAATTCTTCATTTTTAATATTATTGTTTTGAGTCCTCTCCCTTTTTTCTTGAGGAGTCTGGTAAAAGGTTTATCAATTTTATTTATCATCTCAAAGAACTAACTTTTCATTTTATTGATCTTTGCTATTGCTTGCATCAATTCTATTTTGTATTTTCTGCTCTGATCTTTATGGTTTAATTCCTTCTACCTAAGGATTTTGTTTGTTCTTCATTCTCTAGTTGCTTTAGGTGTAAGTTTAGATTGTTTATTTAAAACTTTCTTGTTTCTTGGGGTGTGCTTGAATTCCTATAAACTTCCCTCTTAGAACTGCTTTTGCTGCATCTTATAGGTTTTGGGTCATTGTGTTTTTGTTGTCATTTGAATCTGTGTATTTTTATTTTAATTTCCTCTTTGATTTCTCCAGTGATCTCTAGGTTTTTCAGGAGCATGTTGTTTAGGTACCATGCATTTTTCTTACAGTTCTTTTTCCTCTGATTGATATCTAATCTCATAGGGTTGTAGTCGGAAAAAGTGCTTGATACAATTTTAATTTTCTTAAATTTTCCAAGGCTTAATAGATAGACGTCATCTATCCTGGAGAATATTTCATGTGCACTTGAGAAGAAAGTGTATTCTGCTGCTTTGGAGTGGAAGTCTCTAATTTTCTAAGTTGTTGCCTGTAATTGTTCACAGTAGTCTTTCATGATCCTTTATATTTCTCTGGTATCAGTTGTAACAACACTTCTTTCATTTCTGATTTTTATTTATAAGTGTGCTGGCCATTCTTCTGCTTGCATACACTTCCACACACAACTTTGTGCATCTGTCCTATTCTTACTTGAAGTCACTGTTCAAATGTCAACTTGTTTGCCAGTCTTGCCACAACACTCATGAAAAATAGAATGCACTGTTCATTCTCTTTGTTTTCCATTTTGTCATATCATTCGTCCCCATCTGAAGTTATATAGAACTTCATTATTTCCTTAGATACTTTTTCTCTATCAATGAATTGCAGGGATTTTTGTGCTTCAGCATCCATTATTCATAGTCTAGTTAGTGCCTAAAATGTGGCCAGCCTTCTCTGTACATTCCTTACGTACATGAAGAATTTCTCATTAAAAGTTTAAAATTCTTGTCCCGTTAGAGAAAAAGCTGATTGGGACAGAAATTCCGTATCATAAGTGACACAGAATATCCCAATCCAGGACTGTGTAACAAACTAGAGTTGTGGGATGGGGAGGAAGGTGGGAGAGAGGTTCAAGAGGGAGAGGACATAGGTATACCATGGTGATGATTGGCAGAAATCAACACACAATTGTAAAGCAATTATCATTCAATCAAAAATAAATAAATTTAATTATAAAAAAGAAAGCCATGCATATGCCCGTGGCAGATTCATGTTGATGTGTGGCAGGACCAATACAATATTGTAAAGTAATTAGCCTCCAATTAAAATAAATAAATTTATATTTAAATATAAAATAAAAATAAAGCAGTGAAGTGAAAAAAAAAAAAGAAAGCCAGATCCATACAATGAATATCAATATTAGTGTATTGACTGAATAGTATATGCAGTAGCATTTAGAATATGTGACTGATGTAAGTTCATGTAAATACTAATCATAGTATTTGCTTCTCTCCTCAGAGTCACAGCCAGCATATGGAATCAAGAAACAAAACAAGAATTTCAGAATTTTTACTTCTGGGATTTTCAGAGGAACCAAAAATACAACCCCTCATATTTGGGCTTTTCCTCTCCATGTACCTGATCACTGTCTTTGGAAACCTCCTCATCATCCTGGCCTTCAGCTCAGACCCCGACCTCCACACCCCCATGTACTTCTTCCTCTCCAATCTGTCCTTTGTAGACATCTGTTTCACCTCCACCACCATCCCAAAGATGCTATGGAACATCCAGGCACAGAACAAAGCCATAACCTATGAAGGCTGCATTATCCAGATGTATTTTTTCATACTCTTTGTATGTTTGGATGACTTCCTCCTGACTGTGATGGCTTATGACCGCTTTGTGGCCATCTGCCATCCCCTGCACTACACGGTCATCATGAACTCCCGGCTCTGTGGACTGCTCACGCTGGTGTCCTGGGTGATGAGTGCTCTGAATTCCTTGATACAAAGCTTAATGGTATTGCAGCTGTCCTTCTGTACAGACTTGGAAATTCCCCACTTTTTCTGTGAAATTAATCAGATGGTCCAACTTGCCTGTTCTGACACATTTTTTAATGACATGTTGTTTTATTTTGCAGCTGGGATGTTTGGTTTTTTACCCCTCTCTGGAATTCTTTACTCATATTCTAAGATAGTTTCCTGCATAAGAGGAATCTCATCAGCTCAAGGGAAGTATAAAGCTTTTTCCACCTGTGCATCTCATCTTTCAATGGTCTGCTTATTTTATTGTACAAGCCTAGGAGTGTACCTTAGCTCTGCTGCTACCCAAAGCCCACACTCAAGTGCAACAGCCTCAGTGATGTACACTGTGGTCACACCCATGCTGAACCCCTTCATCTATAGTCTGAGGAACAAAGATATAAAGAGAGCTCTGGAAAGAATCATTGAAATGGCAGCTACAAAAGGTCCAGCTGTTTTGGGGCTGAAGTAGTACTGTGATTTCAGAACTGAAATAAAGGCAGCCAGAAATTGATATTTTTTTATCAGATTGTAGAAGGAGAACTTCCTCCTTTTCTCTGTTTCCTGGAATTTCCATTTGTATGAATTCAACTCCTCTACACAATTTACGTAACTCACTTTATTGAGCTTCATTGTGAATAATACCTTTAGTTTTCGTAGAAATTGCAATGGATTGGTAGAATGCTTTGGGTAGTATGAATATTTTAATAATATTAAGTCTTCTAAACCGTGGACACTTGATAATCTTTTCATTTATTTGTCTTCTTCAATTTCTCTCATCAGTATCTAACAGTTTTTAGTGTATACATCTTTCAACTCCTTGATAAAACGTATTCCTAAATATTTATTTCTTTTGAATGTTATTAGATAAGTCCTGGGAGCATATCTAGTAGCTGTGTCATACTGCAGCTAGCAATATGCTTATTTGACATGATTGCCTTTGAAATGAATGACTCAAAGACAAAAAACTTAATTTTAAGCACTTTTATTACAATCAAAAAAGGTTAACGGTAATGCACTTATATTGCAAATATGCTACTGTCACTTATAAATGCTTTCTTGGTTTTATGTTATGTCTAAAATGTTGTTGATGTTGTTCAATTGCTAAGTCGTGTCCAACTCTGTGACCCCATGGACTGCAGCATGCCAGGCTTACCTGTCCTTCACTATCTTCTGGAGTTTGCTCAAACTCATGTCCATTGAGTCAGTGATGCTATCTAACCATTTCATCCTCTGTCACCCCCTTCTCCTCTGGCCAGTATCAGGGTCTTTCCCTATGAGTCGGCTCTTCATGTCTGGTGGCCAAAGTATTGGAATTTGTTTGTTTCTTTTACTTTACAATATTGTATTGGTTTTGCCACACACCAACATGAAACCGCCATGGGAGTACACGTGTTCCCAATATTCAGGATTGATTTCCTTTAGGGTTGACTGGTTTGATCTTCTTGCTGTCCAAGGAACTCTCAAGAGTCCTCTCCAGCACCATAGTTCAAAAGCATCAATTCTTCGGCATTCAGCCTTCTTTATGGTCCAACTCTCACATCTGTACATGACTACTGGAAAAACCATAGCTTTGACTATACCAACATACTCAGTGTAAAAATTATCAAATATATATCTCCCAGTTGTTTCTACATGGAAAGATAGGTGGGATTAAATTGACCTAATAATGAAAGGTTGCTGCTACCAGACATGAACAATGCCAGGATCCGTGGCCTCCAGAGGAGATGAATTCAGTCTGGGGCCAGAGACAAGGCTTAATTACTCAGAGTTTTTTTTTCTATAATAAAGTTTTATTAAAGTATAAAAGAGATAGAGAAAGTTTCTGACATAGACATCGAAAGGGGACAGAACGAGTGCCCCATTGCTAGTTTTCAGCAAGGAGTCATATACCTATAAGCAAGCTACTAACTAGAGAAAAGAAAGCCTCAAAACTGAGAGAGTTGCACCAGGCCCCTCATTTACAACATGCATTTTGAGATAGCATTCGCACAAGGTGAGTCATCCTGGGCTCACCCAGAATTTTTATTTTATCTTATTCATATCAGTGAAACAATTCACATGAATCTTGAAGAGAGGCAGATTTCCAAGCAAATACTTAGTTCATTAACATAGCGTAAGAAATACATTTCCATGAGAAAAACACATTGGTCAGCTCAAGGTTTGAGATAAAGTTAAGTTCTGGTGGAACCAGGTATCTCCATGGCAACACAGGATTTGAAGAGAAAAGAAAAAACAACTTCCACTTGCAGTTTATTTCCTCTTGCAGCTTGGGGATCTAGGACCTCCCTACTGAGACTATTCTCAATAAAAGCTTAGTGTCAGAGAAAACCATAAAAATGAGGAACTAAAGTGTCAAACCAAGTATTTTGTTAATATGCATATTATTTCTTTATCATGCCCTACATCTATTTATTAAAGCATGAAACATTGATGACCGTAGGTTAGGAGACACATTTATTGAGATGAAGGATTGGTTTCTGTATTTTATGTTTTATTACTGAATTATCTTCCTGTTCCTGTACCTACAAATATAATATCTCCTATTGTTCTACAAAAATCTCCCATTTCCTGAGATTTGTCATAAATACAAAAGGGATGGTGGATGAACAATATCAGCTCATCCATTTCCCATCTTCTTCATGCTCAGGAGTCTCTTCATTCTTCATGATCAGAGGATGATCTGCAAGACAGCTTGTTATCCTGCCCAGTCATGTGACTCAGGGCCACCAGTGTTTCTGCACAAACATGCATATCTGTCCACCTCTCCTTGTGACCTAGAAGGTAACCTCAAGGTAGTCACTTGTTACTACGGTTATCTGAAATAAATTGAATAACAGAATGGCCATGGATGTTCTCTTCAAATGTCAGAACATATGCCAAAAATTAAAAGCTTCAAGTTATTATAATTGCCCTCAGCTCTGTTTATTTGAATTATTTTATCAGTTAATAATCTGGCATAACAAGCTATTTTATGTCAAATTGGATACCTTATTACCTTTACTGTTAGATGAATTTATTTGGTAGGGAGTTGTGCTGACTTATTTGTGCTCCTTATAAAGGTGTAGTCAGTTGTCAGTCTCTACATTGCTTTTCTAAGCCTCATCCATGACGTTAGTAAGGCTGTGATGCTTTTCTGTCTTGAATCTACCTATGATGAGCTTTCTGTGTTTCTGTATCTAGGATAAACTTCTCTTTGCAAGGGGAAAAAAAAGAGTTTTTCATGTGAATTACTTAAATTTAATAATTGTTTCTACATCCCTAAGTGAGGCTTGGCTTTCTTCCCAGTTGGAAGACATTTCTTCCTCCCTGTTAAGGGAGAAACTACTGCCTATGTTCTAGACTGAGCCCCTAGCCATGCACCACTAGAGTTTTTTCCATTTAATTAAATTATCAGAGTATAATTACACACAATAAAGTGTATATTTAAAGTGTACAATTTGGTGAATTAAAGGAGTTACACAAAAACTAAGAGAACACATTGCATATTTCCATTTATGTTTAATTCAACAGTGCATGTAGCTTTAAATGCTTTGTTATATAATTGTGAAAATTTTAAGCTTCCTGAAGCTCAATTTCTTATTTATAAATTCAATTTGGAATATTAAATATAACTTCATATGGATGCTCTGAGAAATAAACGTGGAAATTCATTTTTATGCAAAGAAAATGTTTCAAAGGTAATGTGACTGTGTGTGTGTTTGCATATATCTTTCTTTAAAATAAGCACAATCATACAAATACATATAAACACAAAAACACAATTATGATTCCATCTTTTATGTTGAAAAGAAACTTGAGAGAATGTTAGAGAGAACAGAAATGAAAGTAATGATTGTTTAAATTAACATGGTTTTAAAAATATTGAAATATAGGCAAAAATTTTAAAGTAAAATGAGTGTCTCCATTTTCATAATGGATTACTTTTCCTTTCTTAAGTTCACATGTCATCATAGACATTTAGATTTATGCAATGGGAAATTCACTAATGGGACAAAATATCTTTATATTGATTAAAACTTTGTTTCTCCTTGATATGGGTTTTTATCATAAAATGCTCCTATTACTCACAGTAGGCCACGTAATGAATGGAAAGTGGATGGGGAACATATGTACACCCATGGCTGGTTCATGTGAATGTATGGCAAAAATCACTACAATATTGTAAAGTAATTAGCCTCCAATTAAAATAAATTTTTAAAAAATTTAGAGTCTTCCCAAGTGGTCCTAGTGGAAAAGAATCTGCCTGTCAATGTAGGAGGCACAAGAGACTTGAGTTTGATTCCTGGGTTGGGAAGATACTTTGGAGGAGGAAATGGCAATCCACTCCAGTATTCTTGCCTGGAGAAGTCCATGGACAGAGGTGCCTGGCAGGCTACAGTCCATGGGTCACAGAGTCGGACATAACTGAGCATACATACATTGCAACTACATTATACAGAATAACTGTCTATAACAGTTTCTTATTGCTATTATAAAAAAAAATCCAACTTCAGTTTCCTTAAATATATATATATATATATATATATATATATATATATATATATATATATATATATATATATATATATGCTTTTACAGTTCTAGATGTCAAAAGTTCAATTACTCTCATGGACTAATGTCAAATTCTGGGGTTGTGGTTCAAGGTGGCAGAATAGGAAGATTCTACATTCACTCACCTCAAACGACAGATGCACCAAATCTCCAATTACATATGGATCAATTTTTTTCCAAAGTAAACCTGAAAACTATATGAACATCTTCTCCATAACAAAGGCTAATAAAGCCTCATGAAGATGGTAGGAGAAGCAGAGAAGTGGTCTCTTCAGAAACCCCACCTGTGCCATTGGTGACCCACAGGTGGGCAGGATCTCATGCTTACAGGTATTTTCCTTGATGGACAATGGGGTTTATACCTGACATCGAGCATGCCAATTCTTGGGACATATACCAAAAGGTCTCAAGTCACCAAAAAGCATGGCATTGGAAATCAATGGTGCTTCTTTCCAGGAAACCCCAAAGTCAGTATGGAAGGGAAAGTCTGTTCTTACACAGCTCATGTGCAGATTCACTTACCCCAGGAGCAGCATAAAAGCAGCAGTTTTAAAAAACACCTAGAATCCCAGGGATGGGGGAGCCTGGTGGGCTGCCATCTATGGGGTCTCACAGAGTCGGACACGACTGAAGCAACTTACCAGCAGCAGAAGAAGAAGAAGGCTTCTGCTTAGGGTGCAGGGGCTTATTGATATTTTCTCTGAGAACAGAGGCACTGAAAGTGATCATTTTTTGCTCTCAATCCACCTTGTTAGTGCTGTCATTAGTATGTGCCACTATTACACAAACTCAGTCTTGCAAGTGTCCACAAGAATGCCCAACAACCATGCGTTCCCTTCCCCTCTTGAGGCCAACAAGCTTTCTAGGAACTTGCATTCTCCTTGCCACATGGAAGTGGAGGGTTTGCCCCACACCCACACTATTCCATGCCCCTGCTATGTCCAGTGGGCTTTCCTCACCTGTGGGCTCTCTCGTGACCCTGTACCCTTATAAGGATTATTCACCAAGGCTATTCACATCCCCATTGCAGCCAGTGGGCTTAACCTGATTCTCCTGCATCCCAAATGAAGCCAGAATGCTTTTCCTGCCCTTTTGGCCTTTCTGGGCCCTGATGCAGCTAAACTCTTGCCCTGATCTAGAATCCCTGGCAACCTAACTGACACCAGAGAAATTGCCCCTCTCATGTGCTCATCTGCCTGCAATACAGGAGACCCTGGTTCAATTCCTGGGTCTGGAAGATTCCCTGGAGAAGGGATAGGCTACCCACTCCAGTATCCTTGGGCTTCCCTTGTGGCTCATCTGGTAAAGAATCTGCCTACAATGTGGGAGACCTGGGTTCGATCCCTGGGTTGGGAAGATTCCCTGGAGGAGGGAAAGTCTACCCACTCCAGTATTCTGGCCTGGAGAATTCCACGGACTGTACAGTCCATGAAGTCACAAAGAGTCGGACATGACTGAGCAACTTTCACTCACTCCTGTGCTCATCCAGATTTCCCTCGTGGCTCAGATGGTAAAGAATTTGCCTGCAATGCAGGAGACCTATGTTTGATCCCTGGGTGGGGAAGATCCCCTGGAGAAGGGAAAGGCAACCCATTCCAGTATGTTTTGCCTGGAGCATCCCATGGACAGAGGAGCCTGGCAAGCTACAGTCTATGGGTTCATAAAGAGTTGGGTGACTCTTTATGATTGAATGACTAACACTACTACTACTATGCACTCATCCATGGCCCTGATTCACATGAGCTTGCCCTATGTTCCTACCCCTCCCCCATATGGCTGATTCACTCACACCAGACCTAGACTCCCCTACAGCCCATTGTGTCCATCAGGCAAACACAAGAGATGCCCCTTAAGCTCCCAGCACTGGTGGCCAGGCAACCACTGGAGGGCCCAGAACTGAAATAGTCAGAGAAACAGTTCTGAGCAGGCTACCACCCACAAGGCACAACATACAAAGTTGCCTGAAACACTTTTCCAAGTCTTCCTTGAAAAAGGCCTATTCAGACGAAATCAGGCACGTTCAGGGTGGTATGGCCATAGCTGGTGCACTGGGATGGCCCAGAGAGATGGTATGGGGAGGGAAGTGGGAGGGGGGGTTCAGGATTGGGAACATGTTTACACCCATGGTGGATACATGTTGATGTATGGCAAAACCAATATAGCACTGTAAAGTAAAATAAAGTTAAAAAAATAAGAAAAGGCCTATTCACTTGTGCTGGAGCTTTAGCCTGAGTTGCATGTTTCGTATCTAGAGGCTACAGAGGAGCTCATGGGAGGCAAAACTGGGGAATGGCAACTCAGTGCTCTCCTTTGGCCTCAATATATCTCACAGGTATCCCCCAAAAGAAGCTTATACACTCATCTGGATCTCCAGTTTTTGCAACTAGTCAAGAGGACAACTACTGTGCTTCATCAGTAGGCCAGCAGGGGTTACCATTGTGTTCTCAGAGAACTGTAAATAACTGTAATACTTAAATAACTGCTGCCTGACAATCTATCTTCCAACTAGTCTGAAACCATGTATTGACAGTGGTCCTTCCCTTTGGCACACGGATAGGGCTTGCTTGGAACCATCTCCAACACTGGGACCAAATAGAAGCCACAGAACTGAAGGACACAAAAACTGAACTAAAAAATACACTAGAGAGGCTTAACAGCAGACCAGATGACACATAAGAACAGATCAGCAACTCAGAAACAGGGTAGTAGAACTCAGCCAAACAGGGCAGCTAAAAGGAATAGAAAAAATAAAATGAAGTCAGTTTAGGACATACCTGGAGCAACATCAATCAGAATGATATTTGTATTATAGGGACCCCAGAACAAGAAGAGAGAGAGAGAGAGAGAAAGGGACAGAAAACTTATTTAAAGGAATAATTGCTGAAAATTATTCTAACCTAGAGATGCTGAGAGACTGTGAAGCAAAAACTCAAATAGATCAAGAACAAGACACATTATGATTAAAACAACAAAACTTAGCATAGAATTTTTTAATATAAATTTATTTATTTTAATTGGAGGTTAATTACTTTACAATATTGTATTGGTTTTGCCATACATCAACATGAATCCACCACAGGTATACACGTGTTCCCCATCCTGAACCCCCCCTCCCTCCTTCCTCCCTGTACCAGTCCTCTGGGTCATCTCAGTGCACCAGCCCCAAGCATTGAACCTGGACTGGTGATTCGTTTCATATATGATATTATTTATGTTTCAATGCCATTCTCCCAAATCATCCCACCCTCTCACTCTCCCACAGAGTCCAAAAGACTGTTCTATACATCTGTGTCTCTTTTGCTGTCTCGCACAGAATTTTAAAAGCACCAAGGGAAAAACAACTTACTACATATGAGGGCACTCCTAGTATATTAACAGATTTCTCAGAAGAAATTTTGCAGGCCATAAGGGAGTGACATGATATACTCAAAGAGGTGAAAAGGAGGGGGGAAAAAATCAAATTAAAAATACTCTACCCAGCAATGTTTTATTCAGAATAGCAGAGTCAAAAGAATTTTAGAGATAAGTAAAAACTTAAAGAGTTCATCATCACTAGGCAGCCCTAACAAGAAATGGTAAAGGGACTTCTTTAAGCTGAAAAGAAAGATCAATATTAACAACAACAATGGCAACAAACATATGAAAATATAGATCTCAACGGTAAAAGTAAATATGTAGCAAAAGTAATGGATTAATTACCAATAAGCTAGTAGGAAAGCTAAAAGGTAAGCAATGCAAATAACTGCAACTAAAACAATTAGTTAAAAAACATACAAAATAAGAAATGCAAAGTGTGACATTGAAAACATACAACATGGGAACAATTGAAAATATAGAGTTTTAGGAAAGCATTCAAACTTAGACTGTTACCAACATAAAATAGACTATTATAATGATAGGTTGATTTAAGTAAGCCTGATATAAAAAGGGCACATGATTTTAAAAGTTTTCTAAAAGAATATACAGAAGGAAACAGTGACAGAAAATGATGTTTGAACATCACTATTTGTTAGAGAAATACAAATCAAAATCACAATGAGTTATCACCTCAGATGTGTTAGAATCTACCACTACTGCTACTACAACTGCTACTAGAGGAGGTACCCTTTCCCTTCGCTAGGGGATCTTCCCAACCCAGGATCAAACCCAGCTCCCCGGCATTGCAGGCAGATTCTTTACCAGCTGAGCCACCGGGGAAGCCATGTGTTAGAGTAGCTACTATCAAAAAGACAAGAAATCACAAGTACTGATTAGGATGTGGAGCAAAGGAGACCCTCATACTCTGTTTTGGGGAATTCATCATATATATAAGTGCTGCTGGTGCTGCTGCTGCTAAGTCGCTTCAGTCGTGTCCGACTCTGTGTGACCCCAGAGACGGCAGCCCACCAGGATCCCCCATCCCTGGGATTCTCCAGGCAAGAACACTGGAGCGGGTTGCCATTTCCTTCTCCAATGCATGAAAGTGAAAAGTGAAATTGAAGTCACTGAGTCATGTCCAACTCTCAGCGACCCCATGGACTGCAACCTACCAGGCTCCTCCGTCCATGGGATTTTCCAGGCAAGAATACTGGAGTGGGGTGCCATTGCCTATGGATATCACTCAAAAAAAAAAAAATGTAAGTAGACCCACATAGTCCACTTTGAGGATTTTATCGGAAAAAAATAAAAATGTATTTGAAAAGATGTATACATCCCTATGTTCATTGCAACTTTATTTAACATAGACAAGATATGGAAGCTACTTATCTATCAATACATTAATGGATAAAAAATATATGAGATACACACAGTGGAATACTACATGCACTCACACAAGGAAATACTACTCAGCTATGAAAAAGGAGCTGTTGCCATTTGAGACAACACGGATGGACCTCATGTGTATTATGCCATATGAAATGCCAGGCCGAGAAAGACAAATACTGTATGGTTTCACTTACATGATTGCACTTATATATGGAATTTTAAAAAACAAACAAACAAACAAAAAACTCGTAGATACAGAGAAAATCTTGTTGGTTATCAGAGGATGAGTGAACTGGAGAGGGTGAACAAAATGGGTGAAGGGGGTCAACGGTAATGTGGGAGATGTTATTCTGGGGGTTCTTCCCCATGGATTTTAGATGTTTAGCAGCATCACTTCAGACATCTAACATTCAAAGGAAAAACATTTCTAGTTGAGAACTACTGGTCTAGTTTGAAAACTAGAAGTATCCCGAAAGATTTACAATCAAGACCCATCGCATACTCAGATAAAAACATTGTCCAGTTCACTAAAGACCTTCAAGCCCCATTTCTGCAGGGAAGACTAAAGTTCTTAAAATGTACTTTCTCATAGATGACATGATTGTAAATACTCAGTCAAACAATCCATATTCAGTACTAAGCTCAGGTTTTAGTAAAAAAAATAAATACATCTCTTATGATTAACAAATGTTTTAAAATGACATCTCTGAACTATAGATATAAGTATAAAATCCCTCATGTGTAATGAAGACAATGCACGTAGTACCCAAGCTTTATTACCAAAAGAGCTCAGTTCCCACCAACACACACTCTTTGTTGAAAGGAGAATAGAAGTATTTATAGGATTCAGGGCCTGTGCCTCCACCACAGGTCAGTGATTTGAAGATGCAAGAGACCTGATCCAGACAGGTTCCTCAGTCTTAGATTTGGAGAAAACTCTAACTCAGAGTTGAGATAAGATGCTAGGAGATTTAGAGATCTGAAATGAAGGCTACTTCATGGAGAAGGAGTGAAAAACAGAGAACAGAATTGGATTCACTTGACTTCTACCCAGCTCTCTTGTGAATTGAGACTCATTAGGGAAATTTTCCTTCCTTCCTTCCTTAACAGTTTTCCACAGGGGAATTATGAGGTTTAGAGCTTGAAATAACAGAGAAACATGCTTAATGAGCAGATATAGGGAGTTATAAATATATCCAAATTTGCAGTCTCTCAGCATGTGTAACCTTGGGCTGGAAGGGCCCTTTTTCCCCTCTGTTTAGAGTCCTAATTCTGGTTGGAGGCTGTAGCTTCACTCATTCCTGTTTTGTCTCCATCACCAACCATCCAAGGGAGAATTCAGATGCCCCTGTTGGAGACAATCCTCTCAGAGTTCCCATCCAGGTGAGTCAAACAACCCAGCTGACTACACATAAGGTCAGAGCGAATGGAAGCCAATTCAACTTAAGCCAGAGGCAATAGATTACTGTATCTATTTATTTGCTTGACAAATTAATTAACGTATCTATTACAGTAGTTACATAGTATTTACAGTGCAGCAATGCTATTTACACCTTTGACCATATTTCCCATTCTTTATCATGAAATTGCTATTATGTCAATGCTAGAAAAAGATGTTGAGATTGTTAAATTCACACTGGTTCCTATCAGGGGTGATTTTACCCCTGGGGACACATTGAACAATATTCTGGGACATTTTTGGCTGTCAACCTGGAGAAGGGTAGATGGAGACCATGGATGCTCTAAACATCTTTCAACCTACAAGACAGAGCATAGAAGAGAATGATCTGGTCCAGAAAATTAATAGCCCTGAGACTGAGTATCCCTGGGGTAAAGCATATCAGTCAGGCAGTGTGTGTGTTCAGTTGTGTCTGACTCTTTTGCGACTTCATGGACTGTAGCCTGCCAAGCTCCTCTGTCCATGTTGTCATTTCCTTCTCCACGGAATCAACCCAGGGATCAAAGCCATATCTCTGGTGTCTTCTGCTTTGGCCAGTGGATTCTTTACAATCTAGCACCACCTGGGAAGCCCAAAGAATATCTGTACTTGTGATATTTATAGCTGTCTTTGGGTTGTTCTTTAATCTTATAATACTTTATGTTAATGCTTGCAAAATTAGAGTACTGCCTTTGCTACCAGTTTATAATATCATATATGAAATGAGTCCCCAGTCCAGGTTCAGTGCATGATGCTGGATGCTTGGGGCTGGTGCACTGAGACGACCCAGAGGGATGGTACAGGGAGGGAAGAGGGAGGGGGGTTCAGGATGGGGAACATGTGTATACCTGTGGCAGATTCATGTTGATGTATGGCAAAACCAATACAATATTACAAAGTAAAAAAAAAAAAAAAGCTTTCATGGTCCAAAATAAATAAATAAATAATAAAAATAAAATAACATTAATACATTTAAAAAAAAGAGTTCCAACCTCAACCATCATAATAGTTCTTAATCCCAGTCTTTTTCCCAGGCTGATAGGTAAAGATGTTCATGTTTTCTTCAAATATTGCTCAGTTGCAGTAAGTTTTACATATATCTATCACCATTTGGTTTTTTTAAATATAAATTTATTTATTTTAACCAGAGGTTAATTATTTTACAATATTATATTGGTTTTGCCATACATCAACATTTGGTTTTATTATTATCATTATATGCCCATATAGTATTTACCATTTCTCTATAGTTTTCAATGTTTCAAAATATTTTCACATCATTGTTTCTCAGTGGAATTTTGGAGGTTGTATGTAATACTCGTGTGTTTTTGTGTGACGTCTGAGACTGGGCCAATTTTACATTCTTCCAGACAGAGTGCCATTTATGCCAGGTTTTATTTAACAACCTAGTCATTTCCTACTAAACTGAAATATAATCTAGCCATATACATTGAGACTTAATTTTGTATGATCTCTTCTCTCAGTTGATCACATTAAATAATAGAAAGCTTTTTTTTTGCATCCTTGCTAGTAATAACATCCTTTTATATTTATTGTTAAACATGTCCCTTTCTTTGTTGCTACCTTTTATCTTTTTGTGGTTAGGCATGTTTTGTTAAATAGCAATCATACTACTCTATCTTGTGAGAGACATTCTTTTATATTCCAACTATTGCCTCTTCCTCATTGAAATTCATTTATGTTTATATAGATGAAAAGTATAACATTTGATACTGCTTCTTCAGCTTTTCAAAATGTATATTTTTATATTTTTCATTCCCACGTCTTTGCCATTTTACACTTTAATGAGAGACCCATGTTGATGTGGTTAAACATTTTATTCTATATGTTTTATTTCAGAGGCCATAAATTTTAATTAAATGTCATTTAATGTAATTGTTTGGAGAAGGCAATGGCACCCCACTCCAGTACTCTTGCCTGGGAAATCCCATGGACGGAGGAGCCTGGTAGGCTACAGTCCATGGGGTCGCTAAGAGTGGTACACGACTGAGCAACTTCACTTTGACTTTTCACTTTCATGCATTGGAGAAGGAAATGGCAACCCACTCCAGTGTTCTTGCCTGGAGAATGCCAGGGACAGAGGAGACTGATGGGCTGCCATTGGGGTCGCACAGAGTTGAACACGACTGACGTGACAGCAGCAGCAGCAGCAGCAATGTAATTGTTTGACTCCATTATGATTAAGTCTTTGTAGATTTGTATGTCTCTATACACTTTTTATTCCAAGTTATCCAATTTGTTGGCATATAACCATTTATAGTAGTCTTTTGTGATCCTTTATATTTCTTGGGTACTGTTACTAAAAGTGGGGATGGTCTGGCTGCTCACTACTTAAAACCTGATTAAGAAGTTAGGTTGGTGGAAAGGAAATTTTGCTTTGCTTCAGATGCTGGCAACTGTGGTGCAGGGAGGAGTGCAGACTTCTGTCCAAAGGCAGATTCCCCCTCACTGAGAATCAGTGGGCAAGAGTTTTACAGGCAGAGGGAGGGGACTACATGTAGAAAAAGCACAGCTCTCTCTGACAGTTAACTTGAATGTATGCAGGGGTCTGACCAGTGTCATCTTGATTAAGTACAGTTAATCTTCATTTCCAGGGTCAGTCTGTTCCCATGTCCTTGAAGCCAGTTCTTGGAATTGTGGCAGCTTTTATGTCATGGCTACAGTCTGGTCCTCATGTAGTTAACTTCTTTCACCTGATGAAGGTTTCAGTATTTCTAAGACAACTCACAGGGTATAGCTCAGAATATTATCTATAAATCTTGAGAAGGAACTAAAGGTCCTTGACTGATTGTGCTTAATGACTAAACTACTATTATTTAGTCTGTTGGGCTGGTTTCCTTTGTTTCTGCATGTTCTCACTGCTCTAGCTTCTTCTCCAGTTGAAGTTTTTCAACACAGAGAAGACAGGTGGAACACGAGGTGAAGGTGAAGACCATAAGGTTCTCCTCCATTTCAGTATCACTTGTAACATCTCCTCTTTCAGTTCTGATGTCATTTATTTGAGTCCTTGCCATTCTGTCTGCTGGGTACACACTTACACACATACCTTTGCATCTCCCTCCTATTCTTACTAGAGGTTATGAGTCACGTGTCGCCATGTTTGCCAGTCTTACCCGAAGCACAGGAAAAATAGAATGCTGTACTCTTTCCTTTATGCTTGCTTTCTTTCTCATCATACCACTTGGCCCCATCAGAAGTGATAGATAATCTTATGTTTGCATATATATTTTTCAATCAGTGAACTGTAGGGAGTGTTGCTTTTCAACATCTTATATCCATAGCCTAAGCAGTGGAGAAAATACAGTCATACTACAATTTACATTCCTGAAATAGATGGGTTTCCCACTAAAACTGTAAAATTCATCCTGCCCTCCTAGGGAAAAATCTGATTGGGAAAGCAATTTCATATCAGAAAACACATGTATACCTGTGGCGGATTCATGTTGATGTATGGCAAAACCAATACAATATTGTAAAGTAATTAACCTCCAATTAAAATAAATAAATTTATATTTAAAACATAATAAATGGCACAGGGGGATTCATTAAAGAAAATCAGATCCATACAACAAATACAAAAAAAAATAATTTATTGACTGCAAAGTATACATTATATAATTTAGAATATGTGAATAATGCAAGTTTGTGTGAATATTGGGGCTTCCCTGGTGACTCAGCAGTAAAGAATCTGCCTGAAATGCAGGAATCGCAGGAATCACAGGTTCGATCCATGAATTGGGAAGATCCCCTGGAGAAGGGCATGGAACCCACTCGAATATCCTTGCCTGGAGAATTCCATGGACAGGGGAGCCTGGCAGGCTATAGTCCATAGTGTTACAAAGAGTCAGGCACAACTGAAGAAACTTAGCACACACATCCACACATATTTGTATTAGTCATGTTATTTATTTCTTTCCTAGAAGTTACTTCCATCATATGCAACCAGGCAATGATACATGGATTTCAGGATTTCTTCTTCTGAGATTTTCAGAGGAACCAGAAGTGCAGCCTCTCATATTTGGGCTTTTCTTATCCATGTACCTGATCACTGTGTTTGGAAACCTGCTCATTATCTTAGCTGTCAGTTCAGACCCCAACCTCCACACCCCCATGTACTTCTTCCTCTCCAACCTGTCCTTTGTAGACATCTGTTTCACCTCTACCACCATCCCAAAGATGCTGTGGAACATCCAGGCACAGAATAAAGGCATAACCTATGAAGGCTGCATCACACAGATTTATTTTTTCACACTCTCTGCAGTGTTGGACATTTTCCTCCTGACCGTGATGGCCTATGACCGCTTTGTGGCCATCTGCCACCCCCTGCACTACACAATCATCATGAACCCCCGGCTCTGTGCACTGCTGGTTCTAATGTCCTGGATCATATGTCTCCTGAATTCCTTGTTACAAAGCTTAATGGTATTGCGACTATCCTTCTGCACAAACTTGAAAATCCCCCACTTTTTTTGTGAACTCAATCAGATAATCGAACTTGCCTGTTCTGACACCTTTCTTAATAACATGGTGATGTATTTTGCAGCTGTCCTGATGGGTGGCGGTCCTTTCACTGGTGTCCTTTACTCTTACTCTAAGATAGTTTCTTGCATATGTGGAATCTCATCACCTCAGGGGAAGTATAAAGCATTCTCTACCTGTGCCTCTCACCTCTCAGTTGTCTCCTTATTTTATTGTACAATGCTAGGGGTGTACCTTAGCTCTGCTGGTACCCACAGCTCACAATCAAGTGCAACTGCCTCAGTGATGTACACTGTGGTCACACCCATGCTGAACCCCTTCATCTACAGTCTGAGAAATAAAGATATAAAGAGGGCTCTGAAAGCATTCTTTGTGAAGCAGACTACAAATGATCCATTGTCAGAATACTGAGGAAATGCACATGATAGCAGAAGACAAAGCCCCAGAGTCAGAAATTTTGATTATTTAATCAGATTGTTAAAGTAATATTTTTCTCGATTTCCTAATTTTTGTATTTCTTTGACCTCAACTTCATTATAAAGTTTAAGTAACTGACTTTATCAACCTTTCTGCTCTCTCTGATATCGAACAGCTTTGCTCATTGTTGTTTTCATGTTTTCCCAAATGTATTTCCAACCATGGCTCAGAAATATTTGGAAATCCCCATTTACCTAATGAAACAACATTTTAGAATATTTCAAATTATATACATCATATTAAATACTTTTTCTTTTGTTTTACTACTGGAATTGTCATGCATTATAGTACTCTGACGGAAAAAGGTACAACTGATGATGAAAGCAATTTATATAACTTAATAATAGAGGAAAATCTGAGACCACTCTTTGCCTTTTTATCTAACATTTCTTTCTGTAGCTCTACCTTAACTGCTCCTACTTACAATGCAGATTTTAACAGAGTAATGTGTTAAAGCTGGTCACTTTGTATTATTCTCCTCATTAGAATTCTGATACTCTTTTCTTATTTTTTGTTTTCTTTTTCTTAACTCAGTGTCCAAAATGCTAACTTTAGTCCCTGGCAAAGTTATTATCAAGTACATTTCTTCAAGAGGAGTCTTTATTACAAGATAAACTTTAATAAATATTGACCTAATATGACCTTAGATTCATAGATGACCTTTAAAAAGATGAAGATTTTTAAATCATATACTGAGCTACTTTGCAAAATATTTCTTTTTCATATTGTACATTTATTCATTGGAATATGGACATTTTTGGTGTTGGTTGGTTGTTAGTTGTGTCCAACTCTTTTGTGACCCCATGGACTGTAGCCTGCCAGGCTCCTCTATCCGTGAGATTTCTCAGGCAAGAATGCTGGAGTGGGTTGCCATTTCCTTCTCCAGGGGATCTTCCCAATCTATGTCTCCTGTTTGGCAGGTACATTCTTTGCCACTGAGCCATTTGGGAAGCCCAGAATATGGAGAACTGTTGTCCACAGAATAGGGCTTTTATATATGGGTGGAAATTTGATTGGCACTTTTTATAGTTTTATTGATGTATCATCTTTTCACCACTTCAAAACGTTTAATGCTGCCTATAGTATGACTCCTCCTGTTGCTATAAAGGAAATATGCCCCCTCTCCTACACTTTTTCATAGATGGGGAAACAGTAGAAACAGTGTCAGACTTTATTTTGGGGGGCTCCAAAATCACTGCAGATGGGGATTGCAGCCATGAAATTAAAAGACGCTTACTCCTTGGAAGAAAAGTTATGACCAACCTAGATAGTATATTCAAAAGCAGAGACATTACTTTGCCGACTAAGGTCCATCTAGTCAAGGCTATGGTTTTTCCTGTGGTCATGTATGGATGTGAGAGTTGGACTGTGAAGAAGGCTGAGCGCTGAAGAATTGATGCTTTTGAACTGTGGTGTTGGAGAAGACTCTTGAGAGTCCCTTGGACTGCAAGGAGATCCAACCAGTCCATTCTGAAGGAGATCAGCCCTGGGATTTCTTTGGAAGTAATGATGCTAAAGCTGAGGCTCCGGTACCTTGGCCACCTCATGCGAAGAGTTGACTCATTGGGAAAGACTGTGATGCTGGGAGGGACTGGGGGCAGGAGGAGAAGGGGACGACCCAGGATGAGATGGCTGGATGGCATCACGGACTCGATGGAAATGAGTTTGAGTGAACTCCGGGAGTTGGTGATGGACAGGGAGGCCAGGCGTGCTGCGATTCATGGGGTCACAAAGAGTCGGACACAACTGAGCGACTGAACTGAACTGAACTGAAAGTGATGGTGGATGAGCATTATCAATGTCACCAATTATGTTTCCCTATGCACAGAAATCTTTTCATGTTTATTTTCAAAAAGTGACTCAGGAGAGCATGGATTCCTATCAATTCACATGAATCAAGAGCACTAGTATTCCCGCACACACATGCATGTCCTTTCAACTGCTTCTGGTGACCATAAGCACTTTATAATATAGTCATCTGAAATAACAGAATAATCAAGAATACTGGCTTCAAATACAAGAAAAATGCCAAGAATAATCAGCAGATTATTGTCTTCATTCTTACTTCTGCTCCCTTTGCTCGTTGTATCAGTTAGCTATTGCTGCATAACCAGCTATCCTAAGAGCAAATGATATAGCATAATTCCTTTCTTACCAAATGATAATATATGATGTGATATATATTACACATAGATAATCAGAGTTCCACTGCTCTCTTCTTGTGTATAATAGTGAGCTAGGAGAATTCACATCTGTTTCTAAGGTTTGTTAATAATACGTGTGGTCAGGTTGCACTTCTTCCTACAATCAGTTTATCATGTTTTATACCTAGGTTCATCTTTTATTTTAGAAAAAAAAAGTATCAAAAGTGAATTTAATTTACCTATATCATTCCTGTATCTATATGTGACCATTTGTTTCTTCCCAGGAGGAAGAGATACCTATCACTGCCCAGTCTGAATCACCTACTAGTCCTCTAGATACTACTCTGATGCATTCATTGTTACATTTTCCCTTCTGTAAAATGTATTGGACTTTAATTTAAGTATGACACAATATACATGATACATAATTAAAATGTACAATTCAATAAATAAAAGGAGCCATACCAAAATTACAGTACCTACTTCATGTTTCCATTTGTATATAAAATTCAACAAAGTGCACAATAAATTTTAGTTTTTTTATGTGATTCTTAAAAATATAACATTTCTGAGCCACAATTTTCATATTTCTAAATGTCATGTAGTATTGTAAACATAGCATCAGGCAAATATTACATGAAATAAACGAAATGCGCAGACATATTTTCTCAGGCCCAAAGAAAATATTCGAAAGAAAGTTGTGTTCATGTATATGTAAATTCATTTATATAAATTTTTATTGCAAATAAACATACTCACACATATTTGTACACAAAAACAGACTCCTGATCTCATATTTTGTCTTTAAAGGAAACTTGGAGAGGATTAAAATGTAAAAAGTAAATCTAAAAATTAACATGAAATTGAAGAGTGTAGAAATTTACACAAAGATTTAAAGTAAGTGGTATAAGCAAATTTAAATGATTAATGACTTTCTTTACTTAATGTCTCAAAGATGAGAAATCCAAATCACATTTACATTTGTACATGAGAAATATTCTGCTGGTTAAAGAGACTGAATATCTCCAAATTAATTTTTAATTTCTTCTTCTGCTTAAGATGGGTGTCACAACATTAAATGCCTTTACAGGGGAAGCTAAATGAATGAACTGAGACACTTAATATCAATTTCCTGGGCAAACTTTATTAGTTAAATGTTTATATTCAATTCCCAATGTTTATTTTAAATACCATACTAGTGATAGAAAGCAAACACATGTATATATCTTTTCTTATGCTTGGTAAATGTCTTTATTTTTTTAATTTTTATTGGGGCAGAGTCACTCCACAATGTTGAGTTAATTTCTGCTGTACAACAAACCCCATCCTTAAACTTATACAGCGAAGTGAATCAACCATATGTATATGTACATCCAAGGAACTCTACTCACTGCTCTTAAATGGTGACTTAAATGGGAAGGAAACACATGTATGCTCTTATAATTTTAGGGTCAGAAGCCTGAAATGGGTCTCGTTGGGCTGAAATCAAGAGGTTTGAGAAATGTGGCTAAAATGGCAGAAAAACATGACCTTGAGTTCATCTCCTCCCATGGCAAAGCCAAAACTATAATTCACAGAGCAGCTTTTGATGAGAACTATCTATGAGAAGACTAGCCAAAATGATCTCCATGACTAAAGATTTAAAGAAGGAAACACAGCACAATGAGTAAGAAGGGAGGAATGCAATATATACCCAAGATCTCATTTCCAGGGAGGTGACTCACACAGGAAGATAATCACAACTTCAGAGGTTCTCTGCAAGAGTGCTGGGTCTGAGCCCCACAACAGGCTCTCCAGACCAAGAGTCCTACATTGGAAAGACAAGTCTTCAAAACATCTGGCATTGGAGTCCAGTGGGGCTTGCATATGGGAGAGTCAGAGGGGTACAGAATAAAGACTTCCCTCTTAAAGAGTGCATGAAAAATCTCAGTTGCTCTGAGTGAGACAGCGCAGAGACAGTTATTTGAGAAAATACCAGGTCAGACCCACATGCTTAACTTGATGAGCTTCTCAGATAGTCAAGAAACACTTGGGACTGCCCCTGAGGACATAGACACCACCAACAGTCATACTGGGGACCTCATTCTAACATGAGGACACTGCTGCTGGCAAACACCATTTTGGAGCCCTCTCTCTAGCATTCTAGCACAACAGTCTTACCTATCCACCAGTGGACCAGACCAGTCAGCTTCAGCCTCAGATCCAACCACCCCAGGATTTGGTTCTGCTATCTAGTAGGCCTCACCAACCCCAATAATCCCTGGGCTTTAAAGCCAACAGAACTGTTTGTGTGCTGTTTTCCTAGGAACTCTGTACAACCACACTTGCCAGGATCCAGACCTCCACACCAGCAGCCTGGTATTAGCCCTGGAACCACACAATCAGTCTTGCTGGAACCAGACCATGGTGTGTGTGTGTGTGTGTGTGTGTGTGTGTGTGTTTCTGATTAATTGTGTGTAAACACAAAAGACCCTAAGGCAATAGCTAAGGCAATCTTGAGAAAGAAGAAGAAAGTTGGAGGTAACACGCACTTTGATTTCAAACACTACAAAGTCACATAATCAAAACAGTATGGTTCTGGCTCAAAACAGACATATTGATCAATGGAACAGAATACAGGGTCCAGAAATTAACTCACATTGGTATGGACAGCTAGTCTATGGCAAAGGAGACAAAATGTACAACAAGGAAAAGAAAGCATTGTCACTAATGGTATTGGAAAGTTAGACAGATAAATGAAAAAGAATGAAACTGGACTACTGAGAAAGCAGACCATGTACAAAAATGAACTCAAAATGGAGATCTGAAAGTATAAAACTTCTAGAAGACATGGGCTGTATGCTCTTTGAATCTTGTCTGAGCAATATTTTTTTGATCTATCTTCTT
This sequence comes from Capricornis sumatraensis, assembly GCF_032405125.1. Classification (NCBI taxonomy): domain Eukaryota; kingdom Metazoa; phylum Chordata; class Mammalia; order Artiodactyla; family Bovidae; genus Capricornis; species Capricornis sumatraensis. The sequence goes on from NC_091077.1 coordinate 11,191,094, forward strand.
GGCAAGGCAAATGAAATAAAAAATAAACAAATTTGCACAGTGAAGAAAACTTTCAAGAAAATGAAGAGGTGTCCTACTGTGGGTGTATGTTTCTGATTAGTTGTGTTTGACTCTGCGACCCTATGGATTGATTGTAGCCCAGAAGGCTCCTCTGTCCATGGGATTTCCTGGCAAGAATACTGGAGTAGGTTGCCATTTCCTCCTGCAGGAGATCTTCTCAACACAGGGATTGAACCTGCATCTCCTGCATTGCAAGTGGGTTCTTTACTGCTGAGCCACTAGATGAGAGAAGATAATTGCAAATGATATAGCTAAAGAAGGGTGGATAGCCAAAATATAGAAAGATGTCATATAAGTTAACATTAAAAAAAAATTAAAAATGAGCAGAAAGCCTGAATTGGCAGTTTTCCAAAGACACATACTGAGGCCAACAAGCATATGAGAATATGTTCAATATTAGTGTATGTGTGCTAAGTAGTTTCAGTCGTGTTTGACTCTTTGTGACCCCAGGGGCTGTGGCCCACAAGGCTCCTCTGTCCGTGGGATTCTCCAGACAAAAATACTGGAGTGGGTTGCCATGCCCCCCTCCAGGGGATCTTCCCAACCCAGAGATCAAACCTAGGTCTGTTACATCTCCTGCCTTGGCAGGCAGATTCTTTACACCTAGTGCAACCTGGGAAGTCGATATCAGTAATTACCAGGAAAATACAGATCAAAACCACAATCAGATACCACTTGACACCTATCAGAATGGCCACTTTCAAAGAGATAAGAAATAATAAGTGTTTTGAGGATGTGGAGGAAAGGGAAGCTTTGTGTCCTGTTGGTGGGATTGTATATTGGTACAGCCATTATAAACAACAGTATGAAGCTGTCTAAAAATAGTTAAAAATAGAACTTCTAGGGAGAACAAGATGGCAGAGGAGTAGATGGATGTGGAGTACATCTCTCTCCACGGATATATCAGGAATACACTTTCAGACACAGAAGTGTATGCAGAACACCAGTTGAGAGCAGACAGGAGTACATGACTGGTGGAAAAGAATATATAAAACCAAACAAAACTAGGTAGGATGAAGGAACTAGGGGGAAAAATAAGAGTGTTAGTGGGACTGGACCTGTCCTTGGCTAACTGGGGAACTGAAGCAGGGGTCCGATCCCCAAATCAGGACAATTGTCTGAGTCAGAGGAGAAACATTTAAGGCTGAAAGTGAAACAGCTGATCTGTTGCAGCCTAAATGGAATGAGAATCAGATAGTTCTTGCCACAGCCATACATGTCCTGGAGAGGGATACAGGTCCCCTGGAAGGCACAGCAGCTTGGAGCTGGAGTTTAGGGATTGTGGAGCAATCCTAGGGCGAGAGCTGCTATTGACTGCAGAGAGATGGATCGAGCAGATGTGAGGGAGGAGACTGTGGTGGGAAATGCCTGTGGAGGAAAGCCAGGCAGCCATGGAAGCAAGGTGATACTGCTAGTCAAGCATAGTGGGTGGAGCCATCACCATAGCCTCTCTCTCCCCACATGCCAGCATCAGAGCTGAACAATAGAGACTGGCCCATCAAAAGCCTGACCCACTGAACCACAAAGTAGGACCCCATCCAGGGTGCTCTTTTAAGTGACTAATGCACAGAACTACAGAGTAGGACCCCACCCAAGGTGCCCCTTTAAGTGCCTGACGTGCCTATCTACAGAGTAGGACCCCAGCCAGGGGAGCCCTCTAAGTGCTTGAAGGGGTGATGCTATGGAGAAAGACTGGCCAAAGAGGCCTTCTGATTGCCAGCTACAAGAGGCTTAAAAAGAGTATGATAGGTCCTTAATTCCTGCAGCAGAGGCAGTCCATGTCCCTGCACACTTGGTGCTGCCAGGGTCCCCACAAGCCAAGTAGCTGTGCTACCTTCATGCTCAACCCTCACTGGGGCAGAGCTGTCACAGCCCAAAAAAATCTTGCAGCTACACATTCAGGGTGGTTTTGATCATGTCAGACACTTTGCGACCCTGTGGACTGTGGCCTGCCAGGCTTCTCTGTCGGGGAGGTCTCAAGGCAAGAACGCTGGAGTGTATTAGCTAATACCAGTTGCCATACCCTTCTAGATCACTATATTTCCTGCTTCCCTAGCCACCAAATCCCCTGAGTACCTGGTGCTGCCAGAACCCCTGCTACACAAGCAGCTACACCACCTCCACTCCTGGCTCTCACTGGGGTAGACCCAAGTCCTCCAGGGCAGCCTTGGGAGCAAACCCCAGTGGACGACCCACATGCAGAGGTGGAAATAAAATCATAATTGAAACCCAGGGGCAGTGTGGCTAAGGAAGAAGACCCAAAACCTTCCCACCAGCTGTACAAGCTGCAGATTAAATCCATGTGACAACTAGGCAGACTCTTGTCTATGGAATATATAGAAGGACCTTGAGAGCTCCCACAAAAGAAAATGCACTAGTTCTGATATCTGTGGACATTGGAGGCAAGAATACACAGGAGTAGAACCAGATTAGAATCTGAGCTGCCCCCACAGTGGATCCAGAGACCAGCACAGTGTTGGAGGGCATCCGAGGGAACTGAGGTGGACTCTGACTCCCGGCGAGGAAAGGACACTGACAGCAGTGACTCAAGAAAAACATTTATTATTCTTGTTTTCACTTGTTCTGTAGAGTCTTTTGGATTTTTTCTCTCTCTCTCTCTTTTTTTTTTTTTTTGTCTTTTTATCCCCCTCTGTTGTAGATACAATTTTATTGGCACTATGAAATCTAATCTTTGCCTCCATCACATTTTTTATTGTTGTTATCTACCTCTGCCTCTAAGTTGGGCTTTCACAGTTCTGTAAACCTTTTTTAAAATTTTTCTTTCTTCTTCCTTTTTTTTCTCAATTTTAATTTTTTTAAACCTATTATATTTTTCTACAATTATTCCTTTGTTTGCCTTTCCTACTGTTCTTTTCCCCTTGCAGTTAATCTTGAATGTATATAAATCTTCTTCATCTACCTCTATTTAACTTTGCATATCTATTCTTTCTTTTTTTCTGTCCTTTCATTTCAATATATTTGTTAGTTTTGCTTTCATTGCTTTATTCCCAGCTTAGCACCTTGATTTAGTTTAGTTCTCCAGCTTGTGCTTTACTTGGTTTTGATCTTAACTGATAAATATAATTTTTTGATTTCCTTTGATCACCAGGTCAAGCTACTGTACTTTATTTTTGTTGGACTATTTGGAATTTGCTTATGGGTGTATATGTAAATGTGCATATTCCATTATTTTAATTATTCTTTGCCTGATTTTGTAACTGCCATTTGTCTGGTGTTCATCTTTGGTTTCTCATTTTTGGGCATTTGTTTTAATCTCACTTAATGGCATAACAAACCAATTGTGGAATCTTTGTTCTTGACAAGAGATCAAGCTCTGAGCCTTTGAGGTGGGAGCACTGTTTCCAAGCTCCTAGACTATCAGAGAATTAGCCCCAGGGAATATCAAATAGTGACAACTCACACAAAGGAAACCACTTGAATACAAGACTCAGTATCACCCAACCACCAGTAACATCCTATGCAGGACACCTCATCTAAACAACAAACAAAACAAAAATACAAACCCAAACATCAGCAGATAGAATTACCACCTCACTGAGAGGAAAAACAAGCAAACAAAGAAAAACTCAGCACAAATCTCACCCCGTACAAAGCTTACACAAACCACTGGACCAACCTTAGGAGGGCAGAAACCAAAAGGAAGAAAGAATTCAATCAACCCTGAAGCCTGGGAAAAGGAGACCTCAAACACAATAAGTTTTTAAAAATAATGAAAAGGCAGACACTTACGACACAAATGAAGACACAAACTAGAAACATAGAAGCCCAAATAAATGAAGAGGAAATAGGTGAATCACCTGGAAAAGAATTCAGAATAATGATAAAAGATAATAAAAATAAAAAACCTTGAAAACAGAATGGAGAAAATTCAAGAATCAATTAACAAAGACCTAGAAGAATAAAGAATAAACATGCAGAGACAAACAACACAATTACTGAAATTAAAAATACTCTAGAAGGAAAAATAGCAGAGTATCTAAAGCAGAAGAACGACTCAGTGAGCTGGAAGATAAAATGGTGGAAATAACTTATGAAGAGCAGAATAAAGTAAAAAGAATGAAAAGAAGTGAGGATTATTGTTACCATCTTTCTAAATTCCATATATATGCATTAGTATACTGTATTGGTGTTTTTCTTTCTGACTTACTTCACTCTGTATAATAGGCTTCAGTTTCATCCACCTCATTAGAACTGATTCAAATGTATGGCAAAACCAACACAATATTGTAAAGTAATTAGCCTCCAATTAAAATAAATAAATTTATAATTTAAAAAAAGTTTTTAAGAAAAAGAAAAGTAAGGATAGTCTCAGAGACCTCTGGGATAATATCAATGCACTAAAATTTGAATCAGAGGGGTCCCAGAAGAAGAGGAGAAAAAGAAAGGGTATGAGAAAGTCTTTGAAGAGATTGTTGTTGAAAATCTCCCCAATATGGAAAAGGAAGCTGTCAATCAAGTTCAAATGGCACAAAGAGTCCCATACAGGATAAATCCAAGAAGAAACACTTCAAGACACATACAAATCAAGCTAGCAAAGACTAAACACAAACAAAGAATATTAAAAGCATCAAGGGAGAAGCAACAAGTAACATACAAGGGAAACCCCATACGTTTAGCAGTGGATCTTTCAGCAGAAACTCTGCATGCCGGAAGGAATGGCAGGATATATTTAAAGTAATGAAAGGGGAAAATCTACAACCAAGATTACTGTTCCCAGCAAGCATCTCATTCAAAATTGATGGAGAAATAAAAACTTTTCAGACAAGCAAAAGTTAAGAGAATTCAGTACCAACAAGCCAGCTTTACAACAAATGTTAAAGGGATTTATATAGTCAAGGGATACAAGAGACGAAAAAGACCTACAAAATCAACCCCAAACAATTAAGAAAATGGCAATAGAAACATATATCTCAATAATTACTTTATATATTTTTTAATTTTTATTTTTACTTTATTTTTCTTTACAATACTGTATTGGTTTTGCCATACATTGACATGAATCCACCATGGGTGTACATGCGTTCCCAAACATGAACCCCCCTCCCACCTCCTTCCCCATAACATATCTCTCTGGGTCATCCCCGTGCACCAGCCCCAAGCATGCTGTATCCTGCATCGGACATAGACTGGCGATTCATTTCTTACATGATAGTATACATGTTTCAATGCCATTCTCCCAAATCATCCCACCCTCTCCCTCTCCCTCTGAGTCCAAAAGGCCACTCTACAATAATTACTTTAAATGTAAACGGATTTAATGCTCCAACCAAAAGACACAGCCTGGCTGAATGGATACAAAAATAAGACCCATATGTGCGCTGTCTACAAGAAACCAGCTTCAGACCTAAAGACACATATAGACTGAAAGTGGGAGTATGGAAAAATATATCCCATGCAAATGGGAAGCAAAAGAAAGCTGGAGTAGCAATCATCATATCAGACAAAATAAAACTTAAAGAAGATTACAGGAGATAAGGAAGGACACTACATAATGATCAAGGGATCAATCTAAGAGAAAGACATAACAATTGTAAATATCTATGCACTTAACATAGGAGCACCTCAGTACATAAGATAAACACTAACAGATATAGGAGGAGAAATTGACAGTAACAGAATAATAGTAGGAGACTTTAAACCTCACTCACACCAGTGGACAGATCATCAAAACAGAAAATTAATAAGGAAACATGAGTCTTAAATGATACACTAGAAGAGATGAATCTCATTGATATCTTCAGGATATTCCATCCAAATGAAAAGAAATACACTTTCTTCTCAAGTGCACAAGGAACATTCTCCAAAATAGACCACATCTTGGGTCACAAATCAAACCTCAGTAAATTTAATAAAATCGAAATCATATCAAGCATCTTTTCCAAGCACAACACTATAAGTCTAGATAATTACAAGGGAAAAAAAACTGTAAAAAACACAAACAGATGGAGATTAAATACTGTGTTACTAAATAACCAACTGGTTACTGAAGAAATCAAAAGGGAAATCAAAAAATGTCTAGAAACAAATGACAATGAAAACATGGCAACTCAAGCCTACAAGATGCAGCAAAAGCAGTTCTAAAAGGGAAGTTTATAGCAATACAATCCTACCTCAAGAAACAAGAAAAGCATCAAATAGACAACCTAACTTTACACTTAAAACAACTGGAAAAAGAGGAACAAAAAAACCCCAAAATTAGTAAAAGGAAAGAAATCATAAAGATCCGAGCAGAGATAAATGAAAAAGAAATAAAGAAACAATAGTAAAGATTAAAAAACTAAAAGCTGGTTCTTTGAGAAGACAAAAAAAATTGGCAAACCTTTAGCCAGACTCATCCAGAAAAAGAGAGAAGAATCAAATCAACAAAATTAGAAATGAAAAAGGAGAGGTTACAGCAGATAATGCAGAAATACAAAGGATTATAAGGGACTATTATGAACAACTACATGGTAATAAGATGGATAACCTGGAAGAAATGGACAACTTCTTAGAAAAAGTCAATCTCTCAAGGCTGAACCAGGAAGAAATAGAAATTATGAACAACCCAATTACAAGCACTGATATTGAAACTGTGATCAAAACTCTCCCAAAAACCTAAAGCCCAGGACCAGAAGGCTTCACAGAGGAAGTCTATTAAACATTTAGAGACCAGCTAATGCCTATCCTTCTAGAACTATTTCAAAAAATTGCAGAGAAAGGAACACTTCCAAACTCATCACTCTGATACCAAAATCATACGAAGACAACAGTCAAAAAAGAAAACTATAGGCCAGTTTCACTGATGAACATAGATGCAAAGTTCAGTTCAGTCACTCAGTCATGTCTGACTCTGCAACCCCATGAACCGCAGCACACCAGGCTTCCCTGTCCATCACCAACTCCCGGAGTTTACTCAAATTCATGTCCATTGAGTCAGTGATGCCATCCAACCATCTCATCCTCTGTTGTCCCCTTCTCCTCCTGCCCTCAATCTTTCCCAGCATCACAGTCTTTTCAAATGAGTCAGCTCTTCGCATCAGGTGGCCAAAGTATTGGAGTTTCAGCTTCAACATCAGTCCTACCAATGAACACCCAAGACTGATCTCCTTTAGGATGGACTGGCTGGATCTCCTTGCAGTCCTAGGGACTCTTAAGAGTCTTCTCCAACACCTCAGTTCAAAAACATCAATTCTTCAGCGCTCAGCTTTCTTTATAGTCCAACTCTCACATCCATACATGACTACTGCAAAAACTATAGCCTTGACTAGACGGACCTTTGTTGGCAAAGTAATGTCTCTGCTTTTCAATATGCTGTCTAGGTTGGCCATAACTTTCCTTCCAAGGAGTAAGGGGCTTTTAATTTCATGGCTGTAAGCACCATCTGCAGTGATTTTGAAGCCCCTAAAAATAAAGTCAGCCACAGTTTCCACTGTTTCCCTATCTATTTGCCATGAAGTGAGGGGACTGGATGCCATGATCTTCGTTTTCTAAATGTTGAGCTTGAAGCCAACTTTTTCACTCTCCTCTTCACTTTCATCACGAGGCTCTTTAGTTCTTCTTCACTTTCTGCCATAAGGGAGGTGTCATCTGCATATCTGAGGTTATTGGTATTTCTCCCAGCAATCATGACTTCAGCTTGTGCTTCACCCAGTCCAGTGTTTCTCATGATGTACTCTGCATATAAGTTAAATAAGCAGGGTGACAAAATACCTTGATGGACTTGTTTTTAAATCTGTTATTCCCTATTGTTTCTTCTGCACTTTTCTGATTAGATCTATTCCTAAAAGTTGCATAATCTCTGACTGTAATGCATTCGTTTTTACATTTAACTAAAGACCACTTTTACCCTCCATAAGTATATTTGAACCCATTTATCTTTATAAAAGAAGATATCATAACTTTTATACTTCTACCTCTTCAATTTTAAAATGCCCTTCTATTCTTTTATGCCCATGTCTTTGGAAATTTATTCTTGAATTAGCGACCCATGTGGATATATTTAAATTATCATTGTTTTTAAACTAGCTTTAGATTCTCATTTGTTTCTATTTCATAATGTTTTTTGAGACCTATGTGTTGTTGTTCAGTTGCTAAGTCATGTCTGACTCTTTATGACCCCATGGACTGCAGCACACCAGGCTTCCCTGTCTTTCACTATCTCCTGGAGTTTGCTCAAACTCAGGTCCATTAAGTCAATGATGTCATCCAACCATCTAATCCTTTGTCATAACTCTGTGTAACTCAATGAAACTATGAACCATGCCATGCAGGGCCACCCAAGATGGACAGGTCATGGTGGAGAGTTCTGATAAAACATGGTCCACTGAAGAAGGGAATGGCAAACCACTTCCGTATTCTTTGAGAACCCCATAAACTGTGTGAATCCTCTGTACTTGACCTAATTTCATTCCTACTGATGGCCTTTATTTCATAAATTCTTAGCTTCTTTTAACATTCTCTTTTTTGTGTTACATATATAGTCATAGGCATACAAACACACAAATAGCATTCTGTGGCATCACAATTGTTCTTCATGTCTTAGTGCAGTCCTTTTTTCTACATGTCCACTCTTTCTTTTACTCAATAATACCTCAAAGACTAAACCTCCATTCAACTAGTGTAATGCTAATTCATTATTTCAGTGGCTCCATAACATTTCATGTGACTGTGCTATTATTCACCTGCATAAAGCTTGTTTTACCAAAAGTTTTCACTTTTATCTCAGGTTCAAAGGATTTGTTAACAAAATGAGCCACTCGTTATATACAAACAAATAATACACATATTTACTAGAGAATTATCTTGGTTACTTTCAATATACTAACATTAAAAGAAAAGAGAAATAGAAAGAGCAGAGGATACAACACCAAATTGGGTTCTTACCAACATCCAAACTTAAACAGTGCTGGGAAGTCTCATGACACAGCACATCTGGAGTCCCAGTTGGGAAAGGGTCCCAGGCAGTAGTGTGTCCAATTTGTGGATGAAACTTCAAAGACCACAGTTCCAGTTCATTTCTAATTCCAGGAAGCAAACTGGTATCATCATCAATCTGTGAGCAAATTTCAGCTCTGTTTTCATGCTAATGCTGTTTGCCTTGTTGTGTAAAACTTGGAGTGTAGTCAAGCCTGTGTCTTGGTTGACCAGGTCTCCTCCAGGGGCTTAAAAATCTCAAGATGTTCCCCCCATTTTATCTATGGTGTTGCAAGTCTTGCACTCACAGCAGGCAGTCATTCCCAGTCAGGTCAGTGTCCAGGCAGCTTATAAGAAAGGTCAGAAACCTGCTCTGCTTTGTCTCTGAAGCCTAAACAAGGCTATTTAATTTCCCTAACAAAGCTTTAAATAATTTTTCTCAATTGTTGCTGTTGTTCAGTCACTAAGTCATGTCCAATCCCATATGAAAATCATACAAAAATATTTTAAGATTGCTATGTTAAAACTCTGATTCCCCATCAAAGGCAATATCGTTCCTTCAAGGGACATTGAGCGCTGTCCAGAGACATCTTGAACTAACATTCTACAATGCACAGGAAGACCTCACCACAAAGAATAATCAACTGGCCCAGGATGCCAACAGTGCCAAATGTGAGAAATCACAGTTAAAATATCTGTATTTTAATGTTAACAGTGTCTTCAGGTTATTTCCCCCATGTGTAACATTTCACCTTTCTGGAGAAAAAGCAGAGAATCCTTGCTTACTACCTGTTTAAAACCTCCAACCCCAATCAATGTGAGAGATCTTTAAGTTGTCTCACAAACTGATGGATGTGAAAGAGATTTCTTTTTGTTTCTTTAAACTATTAATCAACTTGAAGAAATATTCGTGTAGTTGATCAGCATGTTCATTATTATATGTCCATTGTTATTACATGTCCATAAATTACATGCCTTATATTGTTAGCAGAATTTTTAATGGTTTTTACAGATCTTTCTTCATTAACTCTTAGTTGAATATATTATCCATAAAAAGTTTTAAATTTTATGTAGTCAAATATATCCATCTTCTTACATGATTTTCTTGTTTTAATTATGACGGTTTTTCCCACATGTAGCTTTTATGTGTGTTGTTCAGTCACTCAGTCGTGTCTGGCTCTTTGTGATCTCACTGACTACAGCATGCCAGGCTTCCATGTCCTTCACCATCTCCTGGAGCTTGCTCAAACTCATGCCCATTGAGTTGCTGATGCCATCCAACCATCTCATCTTCTGTTGTCCCCTTCTCCTCCACACACTTTTATCTGTAGATCTTTACATACTCACCTAACAGGTCTTCTGTCTGTTTACACTGAGGTCTATAATCCTTCTGAAATTTTTAAGTTGTGTGAAGTAGAAACCCATATAATTTCCTTCTAGATGGATAACTACCTGTGCCAACTTCTTTGAAACAATCAGCCTTTATCAACCTTGTCATATATTAAAGGCCCATATGCACTGAAACCTAACCCCTTATTCATTCAACAAATAGTGGTAGAACATCTGTTTCAAGTCAAAGAGTTATAGATATACTTTATGTTATATTCTTTTATTTCAAATTCTTTGCTTACTTAATTATTGATCCATGTTAATATTGTTCAATTACTGCTATTGTACATCATATTTCAATAAGTTTTCAATGCTCCATTCATTTGTTGAAGACAGTTGTATAACCATAACTCTACTTAACTGGTTTTATTATCTCTGCCAATCATTTTATTTCATAATTTTTTCAGTTTCAAAGATTTGTTTCTATATAAGCACACTTCCCAAAAGATGATGCTGTGAAAGTGCTACACTCAATATGCCAGCAAATTTGGAAAACTCAGTAGTGGCCACAAGACTGGAAAAGGTCAGTTTTCATTCCAGTCCCATAGAATGGCAATGCCAAAGAATGTTCAGACTGCCACACAATTTCACTCATCTCACACACTAGCAAAACAATGCTCAAAATTCTCCAAGCCAGGTTTCAATAATATGTTAACCATGAACTTACAGATGTTTAGGCTGGATTTAGAAAAAGCAAAGGAACCAGAGATCAAGTTGCCAACGTCCATTAGCTCATTGAAAGAGCAAGAGAGTTCCAGAAAAACATCTACTTCTGCTTTATTGATTATGCCAAAGACTTTGATTGTGTGGATCACAACAAAATGTGGAAAATTCTTCAAAAGATGGGAATACCAGACCACCTTACTTGCCTCCTGAGAAATCTGTATGCAGGTTAAGAAACAACAGTTGACATGGAACAACAGACTGGTTCCAACTCGGGAAAGGAGTACGTCAAGGCTGTATATTGTCACCCTGCTTATTTAATTTACATGCAGAATACACTATGCAAAATGCAGGGCTGGATGAAGCACAAACTGGAATCAAGATTGCTGGGAGAAATATCAGTAACCTCAGATATGCAGATGACATCATGCTTATGGCAGAAAGTGAAGAAGGACTAAAGACCTTTTTGATGATGGTGAAAGATGAGAATGAAAAAGCTGGCTTAAAATTCAACATTCAGAAAACTAAGATCATGGCAGCCGGTCCCATCACTTCAGGGCAAGTAGATGGAGAAACAATGGAAACGGTGACAGACTTTATTTTGGGGGGCTCCAAAATCATTGTGGATGGTAACTATGGCCATGAAATTAAAAGACGTTTGCTCCTTGGAAGAAAAGCTATGCCCAAACCAGACAGCCTATTAAAAAACAGAGACATTACTTTGCCAACAAAGGTCCATCTAGTCAAAGCTATGGTTTTTCCAGTTGTCATGTATGGATGTGAGTTGGATTATAAAGAAAGCTGAGCAGTTAAGAATTGATACTTTTGAACTGTGGTGTTGCAGAAGACTCTTGAGAGTCCCTTGGACTGCAAGGAGATCCAACCAGTCCATCCTAAAGGAAATCAGCCCTGACTATTCATTGGAAGGACTGATGCTGAAGCTGAAGCTCTAATACTTTGGCCACCTGATGCAAAGAACTGACTCGTTGGAAACTACCCTGATGCTGGGAAAGGTTGAAGGCATGAGGAGAAGGGAATGACAGAGGATGAGATGGTTGGATGGTGTCACCGACTCAATGCACACGAGTTTGAGCAAGCTCCAAGAGTTGGTGGCATACAGGAAGCCTGGTGTGCTACAATCTATGGGGTTGCAGAGCTGGGCAAGACTGAGTGACTGTGGTAAACTAGTGTAAAAGTATTTCTATGAGTATATTTATCGACAATAAAAATATATGCAAATGAGCACACACATACATGCACATGACTTTCTCCTTGAACATTTTCTTTGGACTCAGCAAAATATATCCCCACATTTCATTTATTTCATGCAATATTCATCTGAAATCATGTATGCTATCCCACATAATGTTCATAAATAAGAAAACTGAGGTTCAGAAATAGTATGTTTTAATAATTACATAAAAGACATGATATATATTGTGCACTATCTTGAATCTTACACAAATGGAAGCGTGAGATAGGTACTATAATGTTTGTATGGTTCTTTTTACTTATCAAATTGTAAATATCAGTTCTGTGTTCTTTATAAAGTGATATGCTCCAATTATAGTCCAACAAGTTTCTTAGAAGGAAAAAATGTAACATCATATGTATCTGAATAGACTCTAGAACACTGGTAAGTGATTTATACTACCAGTATGTGATAGGAGTTATCTCTTCTGCCTAGGAAGAAAGTAAATTATCATATATAGGTATAAGAACATTAGAAGTAAGTTAAGGACCTCATTGACTATGCCAAAGCCTTTGACTGTGTGGATCACAATAAACTGTGGAAAATTCTGAAAGAGATACGAATACCAGACCACCTGACCTGCCTCTTGAGAAACCTATATGCAGGTGAGGAAGCAACAGTTAGAACTGGACATGGAACAACAGGCTGGATTCAGATAGGAAAAGGAGTATGTCAAGGCTGTATATTGTCACCCTGCTGATTCAACTTATATGCAGAGTACATCACGAGAAACTCTGTGCTGGAGAAAGCAAAAACTGGAATCAAGATTGACGGGAGAAATATCAATTACCTCAGACATGCAGATGACACCACCCTTATGGCAGAAAGTGAAGAAGAACTAAAGAGCCTCTTGATGAAAGTGAAAGAGGACAGTGGAAAAGTTGGCTTAAAGCTCAACCTTCAGAAAACGAAGATCATGACATCTGGTCCCATCACTCTATTGGAAATAGATGGGGAAACAGTGAAAACAATGTCAGACTTTATTTTTCTGGGCTCCAAAATCACTGCAGATGGGGATTGCAGCCATGAAATTAAAAGACGCTTACTCCTTGGAAAGAAAGTTATGACCAACCTAGATAGCATATTCAAAAGCAGAGACATTACTTTGCTGACTAAGGTCCGTCTAGGCAAGGCTATGGTTTTTCCAGTGGTCATGTATGGATGTGAGAGTTGGACTGTGAAGAAAGCTGAGCACTGAAGAATTGATGCTTTTGAACTGTGGTGTTGGAGAAGACTCTTGAGAGTCCCTTGGACTGCCAGGAGATCCAACCAGTCTATTCTGAAGGAGATCACCCCTGGGATTTCTCTGGAGGGAATGATTCTGAAGCTGTAACTCCAGTACTTTGGCCACCTGATGTGAAGAGCTGACTCATTAGAAAAGACTGATGCTGGCAGGGATTGAGGGCAGGAGAAGGGGACGACAGAGGATGAGATGGCTGGATGGCTTCACTAACTTGATGGACATGAGTCTGAGTGAACTCCAGGAGTTGGTGATGGACAAGGAGGCCTGGCGTGCTGCGATTCATGGGGTCGCAAGAGTCGGACACAACTGGGCGACTGAAATGAACTGAACTGAACTGAACTGATACTACTGGTGTTTCTCTTTCTGGCTTACTTCACTCTGTATAATCAGTTCCAGTCTCATCCACCTCATTAGAAGTGATTCAAATGTATTCTTTTTAGTGGCTGAGTAATACTCCATTGTGTATATGTACCACAGCTTTCTCATCCATTCATCTGCTGATGGACATCTAGGTTGCTTCCATGTCCTGGCTATTATAAACAGTGCTGCGATGAACATTGGGGTACACAGGTCTCTTCCAATTCTGGTTTCCTCAGTGTGTACACCCAGCAGTGGGATTGCTGGGTCTTAAGGCAGTTCTATTTCCAGATTTTTAAGGAATCTCCACACTCTTCTCCATAGTGGCTGCACTAGTTTGCATTCCCACCAAGGGTGTAAGAGGGTTCCCTTTTCTCCACACCCTCTCCAGCATTTATTGCTTATAGACTTTCGGATAGCAGCCATTCTGACTGGCGTAAAATTGTACCTCATTGTGGTTTTGATTTGCATTTCTCTGATAATGAGTGATGTTGAGCATCTTTTCATGTGTTTGTTAGCCATCTGTATGTCTTCTTTGGAGAAATGTCTGTTTAGTTCTTTGGCCCATTTATTTATTGGGTCATTTATTTTTCTGGAATTGAGCTGCAGGAGTTGCTTGTATATTTTTGAGACTAATTGTTTGTCAGTTGATTCATTTGCTATTATTTTCTCCCATTCAGAAGGCTGTCTTTTCACCTTGCTTATAGTTTCCTTCGTTGTACAAAAGCTTTTAATTTTAATTAGGTCCCATTTGTTAATTTTTGCTTTTATTACAATATTCTAGGAGGTAGGTCATAGAGGGTCCCACTGTGATTTATGTTGGAGAGGGTTTTGCCTATGTTCTTCTGTACGACTTTTATAGTTTCTGGTCTTACGTTTAGATCTTTAATCCATTTTGAATTTATTTTTGTGTATGGTGTTAGAAAGCGCTCTAGCTTCATTCTTCTACAGGCAGTTGACCAGTTTTGCCAGCACCACTTCTTAAAGAGATTATCTTTTCTCCATTGTATATTCTTGCCTCCTCTGTTAAAGTTAAGGTTTCCATAAGTGTGTGGATTTATCTCTGGGCTTTCTATTTTGTTCCATTGATCTATATTTCTTTCTTTGTGCCAGTACCATACTGTCTTGATGACTGTGGCTTTGTAGTAGAGCCTGAAGTCAGGCAAGTTGATTCTTCCAGTTCCATTCTTCTTTCAAGATTGCTTTGGCTATTCGAGGTTTTTTGTATTTCCATACAAATTGTGAAATTATTTGTTCTAGCTCTGTGAAAAATACCGCTGGTAGCTTGATAGGGATTGCATTGAATCTGTAGATTCCTTTGGGTAGTATACTCATTTTCACTATATTGATTCTTCCGATCCATGAACATGGTATATTTCTCCATCTATCAGTGTCTTCTTTGATTTCTTTACCAGTGTTTTATAGTTTTCTGTCTATAGGTCTTTAGTTTCTTTAGGTATATATATTCCTAAGTATTTTATTATTTTCGTTGCAATGGTGAATTTCTCTTTCTATTTTCTCATTATTAGTGTATAGGAATGCAACAGATCTCTTTGTGTGGATTTTATATCCTGCAACTTTACTATAATTCATTGATTCACTCTAGTAATTTTCTGGTGGAGTCTGTAGGGTTTTCTAGGTTAGAGGATCATGTTGTCTGCAAACAGTGAGAGTTTTATTTCTTCTTTTCCAATTTGGATTCCTTTATTTCTTTTTCTGCTTTGACTGCTGTGGCCAAAACTCCCAAAACTATGTTGACTAGAAGCGGTGATGGTGGACACCCTTGTCTTGTTCCTGACTTTAGGGGAAATGCTTTTAATTTTTCACCATTGAGAATAATGTTTGCTGTGGGTTTGTCATATATAGCTTTCATTATGTTGAGGTATGTTCCTTCTATTCCTGTTTTCTGGAGAGTTTTTAATCATAAATGGATGTTGAATTTTGTCAAAGGCTTTCTCTACATCTATTGAGATAATCATATGGCTTATATTTTTCAATTTGTTAATGTGGTGTATTACATTGATTGATTTGCGGATATTGAAGAATCCTTGCATCCCTGGGATAAAGTCCACTTGGTCATGATGTATGAACTTTTTAATGTGTTGTTGGATTCTGGTTGCTAGAATTTTGTTAAGGAATTTTGCATCTATGCTCATCAGTGATTTTGGCCTGTAGTTTTCTTGTTTTGTGACATCTTTGTTTGGTTTTGGTATTAGGGTGATGGTGACCTCATAGAATGAGTTTGGAAGTTTACCTTCCTCTGCAATTTTCTGGAAGAGTTTGAGTAGGATAGGTGTTAGCTCTTCTCTAAATTTTTGGTAGACATCATCTGTGAAGCTGTCTGGACCTGGACTATGTTTGCTGGAAGATTTCTAATTACAGTTTCAATTTCCATGCTTAAGATGGATCTGTTAAGATTTTCTGTTTCTTCTTGGTTCACTTTTGGGTAGTTGTACTTTCCTTTTTTTTTTTTTTTGAGTATATCTTTTTTTGTTTTTTTAATATAAATTTATTTATTTTAATTGGAGGTTAATTACTTTGCAATACTGTATTGGTTCTGTCATACATCAACATGAATCTGCCACAGGTATACACATGTTCCCCAACCTGAACCCCCTCCCTCCGCCCTCCCAATACCATCCCTCTGGGTCGTCTCAGTGCACCAGCCCCAAGCATCCAGTATCATGCATCAAACCTGGACTGGCGATTCGTTTCATATATGATATTATACATGTTTCAATGTCATTCTCCCAAATCATCCCACCCTCTCACTCTCCCACAGAGTCCAAAAGACTGTTCTATACAACTGTGTCTCTTTTCCTGTCTCGCATACAGGGTTATCATTACCATCTTTCTAAATTCTATATATGTGTTAGTATACTGTATTGGTGTTTTTCTTTCTGGCTTACTTCACTCTGTATAATCAGATCCAGTTTCATCCACCTCATTAGAACTGATTCAAATGTATTCTTTTTAATGGCTGAGTAATACTCCATTGTGTATATGTACCACAGCTTTCTTATCCATTCGTCTGCTGATGGACATCTAGGTTGTTTCCATGTCTTGGCTATTATAAACAGTGCTGTGATAAGCATTGGGGTACACGTGTCTTCAGAATGGGAGAAAATAATAGCAAATGAAGCAACTGACAAACAACTAATCTCAGAAATATACAAGCAACATCTGCAGCTCAACTCCAGAAAAATAAATGACCAAATCAAAAAAATGGGCCAAAGAACTAAATAGACATTTCTCCAAAGAAGACACGCAGATGGCTAACAAACACATGAAAAGATGCTCAACATCACTCATTATCAGAGAAATGCAAATCAAAAGTTGTACTTTTCTAAGTATTTCTCCCTTTCTTTCAAGTTGTCTATTTTATTGGCATATAATTGCTGATAGTAGTCTCTTATGATCCTTTGTATCCTTTGTGTTGTCTGTTGTGACCTCTCCATTTTCATTGTTAATTTTATTGATTTGATTTTTCTCCCTTTGTTTCTTGATGAGTTTGTCAGTTTTATTTATCCTCTCAAAGAACCACACTTGGCTTTGTTGAATTTTGCTATGGTCTCTTTTGTTTCTTTTGCATTTATTTCTGCCCTAATTTTTAAGATTTCTTTCCTTCTACTAACCCTGGGGTTCTTCATTTCTTCCGTTTCTATTTGCTTTAGATGTAGAGTTAGGTTATTTATTTGACTTTTTTCTTATTTCTTGAGGTAAGTTTGTATTGCTATGAACCTTCCCCTTAGCACTGCTTTTACAGTGTCCCACAGGTTTTGGATTGTTGTGTTTTCATTTTCATTCGTTTCTATGCATATTTTGATTTCTTTTTTGATTTCTTCTGTGATTTCTTGGTTATTCAGCAGTGTGTTTTTCAGCCTCTATATGTTGGAATTTTTAGTAGTTTTTCTCCTGTAATTGAGATCTAATCTTACTGCATTGTGGCCAGAAAAGAAGCTTGAAATGATTTCAAATTTTTTTAATTTACCAAGGCTAGATTTATGGCCCAGGATATCATCTATCCTGGAAAAGATTCTGTGTATGCTTGAGAAAAAGGTGAAATTCATTGTTTTCACGTGAAAT
Organism: Capricornis sumatraensis; assembly: GCF_032405125.1. Lineage (NCBI taxonomy): Eukaryota > Metazoa > Chordata > Mammalia > Artiodactyla > Bovidae > Capricornis > Capricornis sumatraensis. The sequence continues at coordinate 11,209,057 of NC_091077.1, forward strand.
GTACTATAGGTGTCAATCAGGTCTAACTGGTCTATTGTATCATTTAAAGTTTGTATTTCCTTGTTAAATTTCTGTTTAGTTGTTCTATGCATAGGTGTGAGTGGGGTATTAAAGTCTCCCACTATTATTGTCTTACTGTTAATTTCCCCTTTCATACTTGTTAGCATTTGTCTTACATATTATGGTGCTCCTATGTTGGGTGCATATATATTTATAATTGTTATATCTTCTTTCTGGATTGATCCTTTGATCATTATGTAGTGGCCTTCTTTGTCTCTATTCACAGCCTTTGTTTTAAAGTCTATTTTCTCTGATATGAGTATTGCTACTCCTGCTTTCTTTTGGTCTCTATTTGTGTGGAATATCTTTTTCCAGCCCTTCACTTTCAGTCTATATGTGTCCCTTGTTTTGAGGTGGGTCTCTTGTAGGCAGCATAAATAGGGGTCTTGTTTTTGTATCCATTCAGCCAGTCCTTGTCTTTTGGTTGGGGCATTCAACCCATTTACATTTAAGATAATTACTGATAAGTATAATCCTGTTCCATTTATTTTATTGTTTTGGGTTCGAGTTTATACACTGTTTTTGTGTTTCCTGTCTAGAGAAGATCCTTTAGCATTTGTTGGAGAGATGGTTTTATGGTGCTGAATTCCCTCAGCTTTTCTTTGCCTATAAAGCTTTTGATTTCTCCTTCATATTTGAATAAGATCCTTGCTGGGGACAGTAATCTGGGCTATAGGTTATTTTCTTTCATCACTTTAAGTATGTCTTGCCATTCCCTCCTGGTCTGAAGAGTTTCTATTGAAAGATCAGCTGTTATCCTTTCATGGGAATCCCCTTGTGTGTTATTTGTTGTTTTTCCCTTGCTGCTTTTAATATTTGTTCTTTGTTTTTGATCTTTATTAATTTGATTAATATGTGTCTTAGGGTGTTTCGCCTTGGGTTTATCCTGTTTGGGACTCTCTGGGTTTCCTGGACTTGGGTGATTATTTCCTTCCCCACTTTAGGGAAGTTTTCAACTATTGTCTCCTCAAGTATTTTCTCATGGTCTTTCTTTTTGTTTTCTTCTTCTGGGACTCCTATGATTCGAATGTTGGGGTGTTTAACATTGTTCCAGAGGTCTCTGAGATTGTCCTCATTTTTTTTAAATATAAACTTATTTTCTTATTTTGGAGGTTAATTACTTTACAATATTGTACTGGTTTTGCCATACAGTCTTTTGGACTCTGTAGGAGAGGGAGATGGTGGGATGATTTGGGAGAATGGCAATTAAACATGTATAATATCATATATGAAACGAATTGCCAGTCCAGGTTCGATGCATGATACTGGATGCTTGGGGCTGTCCTCATTTCTTTTAATTCATTTTTCTTTTTTCCTCTCTGATTCATTTATTTCTACCATTCTCTCTTCTACCTCACTAATCCTATCTTCTGCCTCCATTATTCTACTATTTGTTCCCTCCAGAGTGTTTTTGATCTCATTTATTGCATTATTCATTATATATTGACTCTTTTTTTATTTCTGCTAGGTCTTTGTTAAACCTTTCTTGCATCTTCTCAATCTTGTCTCCAGGCTATTTATCTGTGATTCCATTTTGTTTTCAAGATTTTGGATCAATTTCACTAACATTATTCAGAATTCTGTATCAGGTAGATTCCCTATCTCTTCCTCTTTTGTTTGGTTTGGTGGGCATTTATCCTGTTCCTTTACCTGCTGGGTATTCCTCTGTCTCTTCACCTTGTTTATATTGCTGTGCTTGGTGTGGCCTTTCTGTATCCTGGCAGTTTGTGGAGTTCCTTTTATTGTAGAAGTTCCTCACTATGAGTGGGGTTGTACAGGTGGCTTGTCAAGGATTCCTGGTTAGGGAAGCTTGCACCAGTGTTCTGGTGGGTGGAGCTGGATTTCTTCTCTCTGGAATGCAGTGAAGTGTCCAGCAATGAGTTATGAGATGTCAGTGGGTTTGGAATAACTTTGGGCAGCCTGTATATTGAAACCCAGGGCTATGTTCCTGTGTTGCTGGAGAATTTGCTTGGCATGTCTTGCTCTGGAACCTGTTGGCCCTTGGGTGGTGCTTGGCTTAAGTGTAGGTATGGAGGCGTTTGATGAGTTCCTGCCAATTAATGTTCCCTGGAGTCAGGAGTTCTCTGATGTTCTCAGGATTTGGACTTAAGCCTCCTGCTTCTGGTTTTCACTCATATTTTTGCAGTAGCCTCAAAACTTCTCCATCTATACAGCACCATTGATAAAACATCTAGGTTAAAGATGAAAAGTTTCTCCACAGTGAGGGGCACCCAGAGAGGTTCACAGAGTTACATGGAGAAGAAAGGAGGGAGGAGGAAGATCGAGGTGACAGGAGGAGAAGATGGGGAATCAAAAGAGGAGAGAGCAAGCTAGCCAGTAATTACTTCCCTATGTGCTCTCCACATCTGGACTGCTCAGAGATGTTCATGAAGTTATACAGAGAAGAGAAGAGGAAGGAAGGAGACAGAGGTGGCCAGGAGGATAAAGAGGGAATCAAAAGGAAAAAGACAGATCCAGCCAGTAATCAGTTCCCTAAGTGTTCTCCACCATCCGGAACACACAAGAGATTCACAGAGTTGGGTACAGAAAAGAAGGGGGAGGGAGGAGATAGAGGCGACCTGGTGGAGAAAAAAGAGAGACCAAAGAGGGCGAGAACAGTCAAGCCAGTAATCTCACACCCAAGTAAAAATGGGTACTGAAGATTGGGTTCTTAAAGGTACAAAATTGATAACAAATACCAAAAAGCAAAAATTAAAATCTAGAGTAGAGGTTGGATTTTCAAAAATTTAATACTAAAGAAAAAGAGAAAGAATCACAAAAATTATAAAATATATATATATATGAAGTTTGCTTTAAAAATAGAGTCTCTTATTTTTGCAAAGTAATAGTAGGTTATAAAAATGAAAATTGAAGGAGTAATAGAGAACTTAAAGTTTTTTTAATTTTTTAAATTAAAGAATGATAGTAAAAATAGTAATATATCTAGTACTTTCTCTGGTGGTGTTGTGGGCAGTGTGAAAGTCAGCTCATGTTCGGATAGTTCCTTGGTCCGTCTTATATTTCTCAAGATCTATAGGCCCCTTCCTATGTCGTCGGTACTAACTACAGAGTTTTAATCTATTGCACCTGTCACTTCCAAGGAGGTTCTCTCTGTTTTAGCTTTTTCTGTTCGCTGGTCTCTTCAGTGTCTAATTTCCACCCTTATACAACGGAATGGTGGTGGACTCTTTTTTAGGCTCACTTGTTCAGTCGTGGGGGGGGAGGGATGCTGCCAACAAATAACACTGGCATGTGCTCGCAGTGTCTCAGCCACACTGGGTTTGTCCCCGCTCACGGCATGTGTGCTTTCCCTGTCTACACTGCTTAGGCTCTAGGTTGCTCTGCTGGGAACTGTCTGAGGCTGGCCCTGGGTTGTATGCACTTCCCAGGTCTAAGCTGCTCAGGTTCAGGTCCTTGGGTGGTCCTCAGAGGCGCAGAATCGGTTGGGCCTGAGTTTTGTGCCCTTCCCAGGTCCGAGCAGCTTAGGTGACCAGGTGTTTGACCAGCATGGTCGCTGTGACTTATCTCCTCCCCCGACCCTGCAGCTCGGTTTTCTGGGTGTACAACCAGCACACCTTCTCAGGTGAATGTTGACCGTCCAGAATCCCAAGAAGTCTTGGTTAGCAACGAAGCCTGCTTGCAGCTTGGTAGATAATGCCTCTCTTGGGCCACGATTGCCCCTTTTGGGCTCTGGCTGCCCTCGCCTGCCTGTCACTGGAGGGGGATGGGTCAGTCTGCAGCCAGCTAGCTCTGCTCAGTCCTTTGTTCTGTGAGCGGGCCTGGTGGTGTCTTAGGTTAGGGCTTTTCGCGTGGTAGCTATCCCACAGTCTGGTTTGCTAGCCCAAGTTAGTTCCCTCAGATTGCCCTCGGGACATTCAGACTCAATCCTTACTCTAGCAATGCAGCCCGCGCCTCCCTGCCCAGCCCCCGCTTGCTAGTGGCGGATGCAGGCATCTGCGCTGCTTCTCCACTGGGAGTTTTCATTGGGCACATAATCTGTCAGTTTTAATAATTTATTTATTTTTCCTCCCTGTTATGTTGCCCTATGTGGTTCCAAGGCTCGCCACAGACTTGGCAGTGAGAGTGTTTCCTGGTGTTTGGAAACTTCTCTCTTTTTTAAGACTCTCTTCCCAGGTTGGAGCTCTGACCCTACCTCTTCTGTCCCTCTTTTTATCTTTTATATTTTTTCCTACCTCCTTTCAAAGACAATGGGCTGCTTTTCTGGGTGTCTGATGTCCTCTGCCAGCATTCAGAAGTTGTTTTGTGGAATTTACTCAGTGTTCAAATGTTCTTTTGATGAATTTACGGTGGAGAAACTGGTCTCCCCGTCCTATTCTTCTGCCATCTTGGATTGGGCTCTGGAAGATTTCTTATTACAGTTTTGATTTCTGTGGTTGTGATGGGTCTGTTAAGATGTTCTATTTCTTCCTGGTTCAGTTATGGAAAGTTATACTTTTCTAAGAATTTGTCCATTTCTTACAAGTTGTCCATTTTATTGGCATATAGTTGCTGACAGTAGTCTCTTATGATCTTTTGTATTTTGGTGTTGTCTGTTGTGATTTCTCCATTTTCGCTTCTAATTTTATTGATTTGATTCTTCCCTGTTTCTTGTTGAGTCTGGCTAATAGTTTGTCTATTTTACTTATCTTCTCAAAGAACCAGTTTTTAGCATTGTTGATTTTTGCTTTGGTCTCCTTTGTTTTTTGGGGTTGTTGTTTTTTTTTTTTTTTTCATTTATTTCTGCCCCAATTTTTACAATTTCTTTCCTTCTACTCACCCTGGGGTTCTTCATTTCTTCTTTTTCTAGTTGCTTTAAGTGTAGAGTTGGGTTATTTATTTGACTTTTTTCTTGTTTCTTGAGGTAAGTTTGTATTGCTATGAACTTTCCCCTTAGCACTGCTTTTACTGAGTCCCACAGGTTTGGGATTGTTGTGTTTTCATTTTCATTTGTTTCTATGCAGATTTTTATTTCTTCTGTGATTTGTTAGTTATTTAGAAGTGTGTTGTTTAGCCTCCATATGTTGGAATTTTTAATAGTTTCTTTCCTGTAGTTGACATCTAATCTTACTGCATTCTGATCAGAAAAGATGCTTGGAATGATTTCAATTTCTTTGAATTTACCAAGGCTAGATTTATGGCCCAGGATGTAATCTATCCTGGAGAAAGTTTCATGTGTACTTGAGAAAAAGGTGAAATTCATTGGGGGTGAAATGCTGTAGATATCAATTAGGTTTAACTGGTCCATTGTATCATTTAAAGTTTCTTTCCTTGCTAATTTCCTGTTTAGTTGATCTATCCATAGGTGTGAGTGGAATATTAAAGTCTCCCACTATTATTGTGTTATTGTGAATTTCCCCTTTCATATTTGTTAGCATTTGCCTTACATATTGTGGTGCTCCTATGTTGGGTGCATATATATTTATAATCCTTTTATCTTCTTCTTGGATTGATCCTTTGATCATTATGTAGTCTCCTTCTCTGTTTCTTTTCACAGCCTTTATTTCAAAGTCATTTTATCTGATATGATTATTGCTACTCCTGCTTTTTTTGTGGGTTTTTTTTGTTTTTGTTTTCGTTTTTGTTTGGTCTCCAATTGCATGAATTATCTTTTCTAGCCCTTCACTTTCAGTCTGTATGTGGCCCTTGATTTGAGGTGGATCTCTTGTAGATAGCATATCGGGGTCTTGTTTTTTTATCCATTCAGCCAGTCTTTGTCTTTTGTTAGGTCCTTACCATTTCTGTCCTTTATCAAGCCCATCTTTGCATGAAATGTTCCTCTGATATCTCTAATTTTCTTGAAAAGATCTCTAGTCTTTCCCATTCTGTTGTTTTCCTCTCTTTCTTTGCATTAATCACTGGGGAAGGCTTTCTTATCTCTCCTTGCTCTTCTCTGGAACTCTGCATTCAGATGCTTATATCTTTCCTTTTCTCCTTTGCTTTTTGTGTCTTTTCTTTTCAAAGCTATTTATAAGGCCTCCTCAGACAGCCATTTTGCTTTTTTGCATTTCTTTTCCATGGAATGGCCTTGATCCCTGTCTCCTGTACAATGTCACAAATCTCCATCCATAGTTCATCAGGCACTCTATCAGATCTAGTCGCTTAAATCTATTTCTCACTTCCACTGTATAATCACAAGGGGTTTGATTTAGGTCATACCTGAATGGTCTAGTGGTTTTCCCTACTTTCTTCAATTCAAGTCTGAATTTGGCAATAAGGAGTTCACGATCTGAGCCAAAGTCAGCTCCCAGTCTTGTTTTTGCTGACTGTATAGAGCTTCTCCATCTTTGGCTACAAAGAATATAATCAATCTGATTTCAGTGTTGACCATCTGGATATATGTCCATGTGTAGAATCTTCTCTTGTGTGGTTGGAAGAGGGTGTTTGCTATGACTAGTGCGTTCTCTTGGCAAAACTCTGTTAGCCTTTGCCCTGCTTCATTCCATACTCCAAGGACAAATTTGTCTGTTACTCCAGGTGTTTCTTGACTTCATACTTTTGCATTCCAGTCCCCTATAATGAAAAGGACATCTTTTTTGGGTGTTAGTTCTAAAATGTCTTGTAGGTCTTCATAGAACCATTCAACTTCAGCTCCTTCATCATTACTGGTTGGGGCATTGGCTTGCATTACCGTGATATGGAATGCTTTGCCTTGGAAACGAACAGAGATCATTCTGTCGTTTTTGAGACTGCATCCAAGTACTGCATTTCGGACTCTTTTGTTGACCATGATGGCTCCTCCATTTCTTTTAATGGATTCCTGCACACAGTAGTAGATATAATGGTCATCTGAGTTAAATTCACCCATTCCAGTCCATTTTAGTTCACTGATTCCTAGAATGTCAACATTCACTCTTACTATCTCCTGTTTGACCACTTCCACATTCCAGGTTCCTATGCAATATTGCTCTTTAGCTTCTATCACCAGTCACATCCACAGCTGGGTATTGTTTTTGCTTTGGCTCCATCCCTTCACTCTTTTTGGAGTGATATCTCCACTGATCTCCAGTAGCATATTGGGCACTTACTGACCTGGGCATTTCCTCTTTCAGTATCCTATCATTTTGCCAGGTTGTGTTGCAACCTGGCCAGCTGACTGTGAATTTGCTAACAAAGGACAGGGTTGGCAACTCAGCCTGTTTTTACACCTTCCTCTGAGCACACCCACGTCCGAGGTCAGGGGTGGCGGCCAGGAGGTTTTACCCCACGTTCGAGGTCAGGGGCAGCAGCCAAGAGGAGCAACCACATGTCCATGTAGTAGTGGCTGCATGGGTGCAGGAGGGCTGAGAGGAGCTACTCCACATTCAAGATCAGGAGGGGTGACCTCGTCCAAGGTAAGGAGCTGTGGCTGTGCTTTGCTGGAGCAGCCATGAAGAGATACCCCACATCCAAGTTAAGAGAAACCCAAGTAAGACGGTAGGTATTGCAAGAGAGCATTAGAGGGCAAACACGCTGAAACCATAATCACAGAAAACTAGCCAATCTGATCACATGGACCACAGCCTTGTGTAACTCAATGAAACTAAGCCATGCCATGTGGGCCACCCAAATTGGACGGGTCATGGTGGAGAGGTCTGATAGAATGTGGTCCACTGGAGAAAAGAATGGCAAACCACTTCAGTATTCTTGCTTTGATAACCCCATGAACAGGAGGAGGAGAGAGGGATTCAAAAGAGAAGAAAGCAATCTAGCCAGTAATCAAATCCCTATGTGCTCTCCACAGCCTGGAACACCCAGAGAGGTTCACAGAGTTACATAGAAAAGAGAAGAAGTAGGAAGGAGATAGAGGTGACCAGGAGGAGAATATGGGGCGGAAGGTCAAAAGGAGAGAGACAGATCTAGCCAGCAATTAATTCCCTAAGTGTTCTCCACAGCCGAGAATACCCAAAGAGACTCACAGAATTGGTAGAGAAGAGAAGGGAGAGGGAGGAGATAGAGGTGACCTAGGGGAGAAAAAGGAGAATCAAAAGGGGGAGAGGGCAATCAAGCCAGTAATCACACTCCTAAGTAAAAATGGGTACTGACGATTGGATTCTTAAAGGTAAAAAACTGATAACAAACACCAAAAAGCAAAGAGATGGTATGGGGAGGGAGGGGGGGGAAGGAGGAGGGGGAGGGAGGAGGGGGGAAGGGGGAGGGGGTAGGGAGGAGGGGGGAGGGTGGAGGGAGGAGGGGGGAGGGGAGGGGGGAGGGAGGAGGGGGGAGGGGGGAGGGAGGAGGTGGGAGGGAGGTGGGAGGGAGGTGGTAGGGAGGTTCAGGATTGAGAACATGTGTACACCCATGGCAGATTCATGTTGATGTATGGCAAAACCAATACAGTATTGTAAAGTAAAATAAAGTAAAATTTTAAAAAATCGGCAATTCAAAAGCAAAAAAATCTAGAGTAGAGGTTCAGTTCAGTTCAGTTCAGTTCAGTCGCTCAGTTGTGTCCGACTCTTTGCGACCCCATGAATCACAGCACACCAGGCCTCTCTGTCCATCACCATCTCCCGGAGTTCACTTAGACTCATGTCCATCGAGTCCGTGATGCCATCCAGCCATCTCATCCTGGGTCATCCACTTCTCCTCCTGCCCCCAATCCCTCCCAGCATCAGAGTCTTTTCCAATGAGTCAACTCTTCGCATGAGGTGGCCAAAGTACTGGAGCTTCAGCTTTAGCATAATCCCTTCCAAAGAAATCCCAGGGTTGATCTCCTTCAGAATGGACTGGTTGGATCTCCTGGCAGTCCAAGGGACTCTCAAGAGTATTCGTCAACACCACAGTTCAAATGCATCAATTCTTTGGCGCTCAACCTTCTTCACAGTCCGACTCTCACATCCATACATGACCACTGGAAAAACCGTAGCCTTGACTAGACGGACCTTAGTCGGCAAAGTAATGTCTCTGCTTTTGAATATACTATCTAGGTTGGTCATAACTTTTCTTCCAAGGAGTAAGCATCTTTTAATTTCATGGCTGCAGTCACCATCTGCAGTGATTTTGGAGCCCAAAACAATAAAGTCTGACACTGTTTCCACTGTTTCCCCATCTATTTCCCATGAAGTGATGGCACCAGATGCCATGATCTTCATTTTCTGAATGTTGAGCTTTAAGCCAATTTTTTCACTCTCCTCTTTCACTTTCATCAAGAGGCTTTTGAGTTCCTCTTCACTTTCTGCCATAAGAGTGGTGTCATCTGCATATCTGAGGTTATTGATATTTCTCCCAGAAACCTTGATTCCAGCTTGTGTTTCTTCCAGCCCAGCGTTTCTCATGATGTACTCTGCATAGAAGTTAAATAAGCAGGGTGACAATATACAGCCTTGACGTACTCCTTTCCCTATTTGGAACCAGTCTGTTGTTCCATGTCCAGTTCTAACTGTTGCTTCCTGACCTGCATACAGATTTCTCAAGAGGCAGGTCAGGTGGTCTGGTATTCCCATCTCTTTCAGAATTTTCCACAGTTTATTGTGATCCACACAGTCAAAGGCTTTGGCATAGTCAATAAAGCAGAAATAGATGTTTTTCTGGAACTCTCTTGCTTTTTCCATGATCCAGCAGATGTTGGCCATTTGATCTCTGGCTTCTCTGCCTTTTCGAAAACCAGCTTGAACATCAGGGAGTTCATGGTTCACGTATTGCTGAAGTCTGGCCTGGGGAATTTTGAGCATTCCTCTACTAGCGTGTGAGATGAGTGCAATTGCAGTAGTTTGAGCATTCTTTGGCATTCCCTTTCTTTGGAATTGGGATGAAAACTGACCTTTTCCAGTCCTGTGGCAGCTGCTGAGTTTTCCAAACTTGCTGGTATATTGAGAGTAGAGGTTAGACTCTCAAAAATACAATATTAAAAAAAATCACAAAAATTATAAAAAATATATATGAAATTAGGGTATTTTTTGCAAGGTAATAGTAGGTTATAATATGAAAATTAAAGGAATAATAAAGGACTTAAAATTCTAAAAAATGATAATAACAAAAATGTATCTAGGAATTTCTCTGGAGCTGTTGTGGGCAGTATGGGATCAGTTCAGTTTCAGATAGTTCCTTGTTCCAGCTTATACTTCTCAAGGTCTATGGCCCCTTCCAATGTAGTCATTGCTAACTACAGGGTTTTAATCTGTCGCACCTGTCACTCCAAAGCGGCTTCCTCTGTTTCCAAGTCTCTTCAGTGTCTAATTTCCACCCTGACACAAGGTGGCGAAGGTGGTCACTTATTTAGGCTCACTTGTTCAGTCGTGCTGTGGGGAGGGAGGAACACTGAAAACTAATATCACTGGCGTGTGTGGGGAGTGCTCGCAGTGTCTGGGCTACACTGGGTTTGCCCCCACTCACGGTGTGTGTGCTTTCCCAGTCTGCACTGCTCAGGCTCCCAGTTGCTCTGCAGGGAAACTGTCTAAAGTGGGCCCTGGGTTGCGTGCACTTCCCAGGTCTTTCAGGTTCAGATTCTCCGGTACTCCACAAAGGCACAGACTCGGTTGGGCCTGCGTTTTGTGCCCTTCCCAGGTCCGAGCAGCTCAGGCAACCAGGTGCTTGGTGAGCACACTCTCACCAGCTGGGCTGGGCATCATATCACCTCCCCGATCCCAGCTGCTTGGTTTCCTGGGTGTGCAGTGGGAGCGCTGTCTCGGGTGTGCCATGTGTCTCCTCTGAAGAGCTGATCTCTTGCTGTGACCCTCCCGTCGGATGTCAACCATCCAGGATCCCAGGAAGACTTTGTTAGCAACTGGGAGCCTGCTCACAGTTTGGTAGAGGATGCCCCTTTCTGGCTTTGGCTGCTGCCTGCCTGCCTCCCTGCCTCCAGCAGGGAATGGGCCTGTCCGGTCCGCTGCTGGCTAGCTCTCCTCTGGTATTCTCTCAGTCCTTTGTTCTGTGAGCAGCCTGGCAGTGTCTTGAATTAGAGCTTTTCGCGGGAAAGTTCTCTCTCTCTCTCTCTCTCTCTCTCTCTCTCTCTCTCTCTCTCTCTCTCTCTCTCTCTCTCTCTCTTCTCTCTCTCTAGCTATCTCACACTTTGTTAACTCCCTCAGATTGTCCTCAGGGCATTCAGGCCCAGTCCCTACTCTAAGCTAAGCAGCCCGCCCTTCACTGTTCAGCCCCCACTTGCTGGTAGCAGATGGGCTATTCCTCCACAGGGAGTTGCCCTTAGGCATGTAATCTGTGGTTTTATTTATTTATTTTTCCTCCTGGTTATGTTGCCCTCTGAGATTCCAAAACTCCCCACAGACCGGCCGGTGAGAGGGTCTCCTGGTGTTTGAAAACTTCTCTTTTATGACTCCATCCCTAACTTTTTTGTCTCTCTTTTTATCTTTTATATTTTGTCCTCAGTTCAGGTCAGTTGCTTAGTCATGTCCGACTCTTTGCGACCCCATGAATCGCAGCACGCCAGGCCTCCCTGTCCATCACCAACTCCCGGAGTTCACTCAGACTCACATCCATCTTGTCTGTGATGCCATCCAGCCGTCTTATCCTCTGTTGTCCCCTTCTCCTCCTACCCGCAGTCCCTCCCAGCATCAGAGTCTTTTCCAATGAGTCAACTCTTCGCATGAGGTGTCCAAAGTACTGGAGCTTCAGCCTTAGCATCATTCCTTCCAAAGAAATCCCAGGGTTGATCTCCTTCAGAATGGACTGGTTGGATCTCCTGGCAGTCCAAGGGACTCTCAAGAGTCTTCTCCAACACCACAGTTCAAAAGCGTCAATTCTTTGGCACTCAGCTTTCTTCACAGTCCAACTCTCACATCCATACATGACCACAGGAAAAACCATAGCCTTAACTAGACAGACCTTTGTTGGCAAAGTAATATCTCTGCTTTTCAACATGCTATCTAGGTTGGTCATAACTTTTCTTCCAAGGAGTAAGCGTCTTTTAATTTCATGTCTGCAGTAACCATCTGCAGTGATTTTGGAGCCCAAAACAATAAAGTCTGACACTGTTTCCACTGTTTCCCCATCTATTTCCCATGAAGTGATGGCACCAGATGCCATGATCTTCATTTTCTGAATGTTGAGCTTTAAGCCAACTTTTTCACTCTCCTCTTTCACTTTCATCAAGAGGCTTTTGAGTTCCTCTTCACTTTCTACCATAAGGGTGGTGTCATCTGCATATCTGAGGTTATTGATATTTCTCCCAGAAACCTTGATTCCAGCTTGTGCTTCTTCCAGCCCAGCGTTTCTCATGATGTATTCTCCATATAAGTTGAATAAGCAGGGTGACAATATACAGCCTTGACGTACTCCTTTCCCTATTTGGAACCAGTCTGTTGTTCCATGTCCAGTTCTAACTGTTGCTTCCTGACCTGCATACAGATTTCTCAAGAGGCAGGTCAGGTGGTCTGGTATTCCATCTCTCAGAATTTTCCACAGGTTATTGTGATCCACACAGTCAAAGGCTTTGGCATAGTCAATAAAGCAGAAATAGATGTTTTTCTGGAACTCTCTTGCTTTTTCCATGATCCAGAGGATGTTGGCCATTTGATCTCTGGCTTCTCTGCCTTTTCGAAAACCAGCTTGAACATCAGGAAGTTCATGGTTCACCTATTGCTGAAGCCTGGCTTGGAGAATTTTGAGCATTACTTTACTAGTATGTGAGATGAGTGCAACTGTGCTGTAGTTTGAGCATTCTTTGGCATTGCTTTTCTCTGGGATTGGAATAAAAACTGACCTTTTCCAGTCCTGTGGCCACTGCTGAGTTTTCCAAATTTGCTGGCATATTGAGTGCAGCACTTTCACAGCATCATCTTTCAGGATTTGAAACAGCTCAACTGGAATTCCATCACCTCCACTAGCTTTGTTCGTAGTGATGCTTTCTAAGGCCCACCTACCTCCTTACAAAAACAATGGGTGCCTTTCTGGGTGCCTGGTGTCCTCTGCCAGCGTTCAGAAGTTGTTTTGTGGAATTTCCTCAGCATTCAAATGATCTTTCAATGAATTTGTGGGAAAGAAAGTGGTCTCCCCGTCCTACTCCTCCACCATTTTCTGTGCTTTTTTTCACACATCTTATTAAACAGCCTTATAAACAGGTGTAGACACTCATAGCTGACTATATACTTGAGAGAGAAGTGGGGCTCTGGACAGCATCCATTATCATTTGGTAAGAAAGGGATTATGTTGTATCATTTGCTTTTAGGATAGTTTGTTATGCAGCAATAGCAAACTGCTATTTTATCATTATTTTATAATGATAAAAGTGAATAGAAGTAAGAGCAAAGAGAATAGTCTGCTGCTGATTATTCCTGCCAGTTTTCTTATATTTGAAGCAGTGTTCTTGGTTGCTCTGTTATTTCTGTAAAAATAGTGTTTCAAAGGGCTCATTTCCCAGTCACCAGAAGCAGTAAAGAACATGCTCATGTGTGTAGGAAGGCTGGTACTATTGACTCATATAAATGGAATGAATCTTTGTGACTCCATGGACCATAAGTCCCCAGGCTCCTCTGTCCATGGGATTCTCCAGGCAAAAATATAGGACAAGAAATAAATCTAGTCCTATATTAAATGTCCACATGTACTGAAACTTAATTTCTCATTCATTCAGCAAATAATAACAGGACATTTGCTAGAAGCCAAAAGAGTTCTGCTAAGTCGCTTCAGTCGTATTCAACTCTTTGTGACCCTATGGGCCATAGCCTGCCAGGCTCCTCTGCCCAAGGGATTCTCCAGGCAAGAATACTGGAGTGGGTTGCCATTTCCTTCTCCAGAGGATTCTCCCACCCAGGGATCAAATCCACATCTCTGGCATCTCCTGCATTGGCAGGCAGGTTCTTTACAACTAGTACTACCTTATGTTTGCTTATATCAAATTCTTTGCTTTATTAATATTGACTCAAGTAAATATTATTTAATTACTACTATTGTACATCATATTTCAGTCAGTTTTCAGTGCTCCAATCATTTGTTGAATACAGCTGTATGATACCACTCTATTTAATTGAGTTCATTATCTGTCAACCATTTTATTTCATAATTTCTCATTTTCTTAGATTTGTTTCTATGTAAGTACACATCTATTCACATACCATTTTGAGAAATTATGGCTGATATCACAAATGAAAGCCCTGCTTCTCTGAGACTTGCATTATAATGGTGAGGTACAACAAAATAAAATATATATGCATATGACCTGCAACCCCAGACAAGAATCTTGTGAAGATCATTCACAGTTAGAAAATAAATTACCATGTTGTGTGAAGAACTTAATAATGTGGGCTAAGGGGACCTTTGTACAAAGCAAGAGCCAGGAATAGAGTGTTTCCACTGATTGCTTTCAAAAGAGATCAAAAATGTGAAACCAGGAATAGCAAAGAAAAGATGACACTTAAGGAAAATAAAAGAGACTTGTCTCATGTCCTGTAATATCATATAAAATCCAATTGGTCAAACAAGTATGGAAGAGCCACAGGGGGAAAAAAAAATCAAGCCTTCTACTGCTTCATACATATTATGCCCAATGTGATTGTACTTTGCATATTTCCTTTGGTGACATGTTGACTTATTCCCTTAGCATATTTTTCTCTTGGAGCTTTGAATCTGCAAGTGATTGATACTATAAAAATATCACTGATTTTCTCTACTAACCAAATTTATTTTACTCCTTTATATACTTTCCCTATCTATCAAGGAGCTATAAGAATTGGAGTGAAAAGAATTTTTTTTTCTTTCTCACCATCTCTCAGGACCCACTTGAGCTATTAGATCTCTTTTCATGTTTATTCATGTCCAATTTCTCTCTCTCTCTTTCTCTCTCTTTTCCTGTTTATGGAGCAGATTCTTTCTGTTTCCATTGATATAGGACATAAAATGAGTATGCCAATCTGGATCCTCAATTTTATTTGTCCATAAGAAACATACAAATTGAAATTTCAGCTACCATTTCTACATTCTTTGCAGAAATGATGTGATCCGGTCAGACTGAGTTATACCCACTTGTGTTAATAGATTAACCACAGGAGCTGAGTATGAGAAAATATAGTAAGAACAGCACAGGAGGCAATGGTCTGGTGTGTGTGTGGACAGAGGAGTTTGCATATGCTTGTGTGTGTGTCTGTTTGTGTGGTGAACTGAAATCAGTCCTCAGTGGTACAGGGCAGGTCTCATATATTCCAAGATGACCCTTATAATAAAGAAGTCAGAATCCAAACAATAGATGGTGTTAAAGAGGACGTTCATTTCAATTTACAGGATGCCTTTAGTTCAGTTCAGTCACTCAGTCATGTCTGACTCTTAGCGACCCCATGAACTGCAGCACATAAGGCCTTCCTGACCATCACCAACTCCTGGAGCCCACCTAAACCCATGTCCATTGAGTCACTGATGCCATCCAACCATCTCATCCTCTGTCATCCCCTTCTCCTCCTGCCCTCAATCTTTCCCAGCATCAGGGTCCTTTCCAGTGAGTCAGCTCTTCACATCAGGTGGCCAAAGTATTGGAGTTTCAGCTTCAACATCAGTTCTTCCAATGAACACCCAGGACTGATCTCCTTTAGGATGGACTGGTTGGATCTCCTTGCAGTCCAAGGGACTCTCAAGAGTCTTCTCCAACACCACAGTTCAAAAGCATCAATTCTTTGGCTCTCAGCTTTCTTCACAGTCCAACTCTCACATCCGTAGATGACCACTGGAAAAATCATAGCCTTGACTAAATGGACCTTTGTTGACAAAGTAGTGTCTCTGCTTTCAATATGCTGTCTAGATTGGTCATAACTTTCCTTCCAAGGAGTAAGCATCTTTTAATTTCATGGCTGCAGTCACCATCTGCAGTCATTTCGGAGCCCAGAAAAATAAAGTCAGTCACTGTTTCCCCATCTATTTGCCATGAAGTGATGGGACCAGATGCCATGATCTTAGTTTTCTGAATGTTGAGCTTTAAGCCAACATTTTCACTCTCCTCTTTCACTTTCAGCAAGAACAGTCCCAAAAGGAGAACCTGCAGCTCTGCCTCTTTTGAGAATCCAAGCAGCATAAATTCTGAAACCTGTGTATCATTTCCTGGTTCCCTGTTGCTTATGAGATTTCTAGTGGTTCAGATGGTAAAGAATCTGCCTCCAATGCAGGAGACCCAAGTTCAATCCCTGGGTTAGGAAGATTCCCTGGAGGAGGAAATAGCTACCCGCTCCAATGTTCTTGCCTGGAGAATTTCATGGACAGAGAAGCCTGACGGGGTACAGTCCATGGGGTCACAAAGAGTTGGACATGACTGAGCAATCAACACACGTGTTCAGAGGAATGTAATTGGTCTACTTTCTCTGGGTACAGTCAACTGTGAGTCAATATTGTACCTAATCTCATCATTTCCCCAAACAGTCTTTATCTCAAAAAATCTTTCCTCTGCAAAATCAAGAATCTGTTTTGAAATGTCTCTTGATTATTAAATTTTTCTTATCTTGTTTTCCCCATTGATTCATGTAAAAATTCACAAATGAAAATGGCCATTGTGCTACTCCATATTTTCCAACACCTATGAAGATGCTGTGGCTCACCCAGATATTGTCAGCGAAATATTCATGTCCTTCCGTCCAGTTAATTCCTTGAATGATGGACAAATTTGGAAGATTCCCCTAAAACAGTGAGGAGGTGGAGACACTCACGAAGATTCTGCAAGACAATTGTGTTTTCTCATACCCTGAGTTTGATGAGAAAGACTTGAATATACTGAGGAAAAGCATTATGTAACTTTTTGGGACTTCTGAAAGTGAATTCCCATAGGGCCTCATTAAATGTAATATTCTTTGGTTTTTCTTCTCTTATGAATGTGATTCTTAATTGCTAAGACATTAAAAGAAAGCAAATGCTTGTGCCAGGTTTACTCCTTTAGGGTGGACATGGGAGCTCAAGTCATGTCTCTTATCTCACTGGACTTCTCAGAGTAGTTTCCAAGATGCAAGATATCATTAAAAGTTGATCCATGTGGTTATGGCATGCAATTTCTTCTTCCA
This sequence comes from Capricornis sumatraensis, assembly GCF_032405125.1. Classification (NCBI taxonomy): domain Eukaryota; kingdom Metazoa; phylum Chordata; class Mammalia; order Artiodactyla; family Bovidae; genus Capricornis; species Capricornis sumatraensis. The sequence goes on from NC_091077.1 coordinate 11,226,015, forward strand.
AGAATTGAAGGACACAATTGAACACCTGAGCTGATGCTCTAGGAGTCTGACCCAAACATATTAGAAAAGTCCTTGATCTCACCTGATCCAGGAGAAAGTTACTGTGTGTATTTACCATGAGGCCCCTTTTGACTAACTGATAGTGCACATCAATAAAAAGGAAAACCATCACCACTGAGTAGGACAATGGAGTAACAATCATTGGATGCTTGCCATGGAAGTCTCATGGGGTCACCACAAGTAAGTCTGGTAATTTCAGTAAGTGGAGAGCAAGTGAACATTAGCAATCTACTATCCCACTGAGTCATCCATGAGGCTCAAAGTTAATTGTGTGCTGTACTATATATGTCATATGACATTCAAGGGATTATAGTAATACTTTTAATATTGATACCTTAAAATTCTAAGGCCCTGGTTCCCTTGTCGTTTCCTGGTTCCCTGTTGCTTATGAGATTTCTAGTGGTTCAGATGGTAAAGAATCTGTCAATGACAAGGGCCTTGTCAATGACAAGGGCCAAGTTTGAAGTTAAGCAAAGATGTTCATTTGGTGGAATACTACCAACAAACCCTCAAATCACTGAGCTGTTTTTCTACACTATGCTACACTATGGGGAGAAATATGTGATCAGTGTGAAAACATATCACCGAGGGATGGAATTCAGTTGGGGATGATAAAACAAGAGGAAAAGTCTTTCTAAGGAGGGGCTATTTAGGACTGACTAGAGAACAAAAGTGATAATATAGGGTGATAACTAGTTGAAGGGAAAGAGGGAAGATGTACACATTGGGAAGAATCTCTACTGTATCCTTTTTCTGTTTCTTCTCCTATTTTCTTCAGCACAGCTAAAAAAGACAAGGTAGAAACTTGTCAGTCTGACATGCTTGATTACAAAATTCCCTTGATGCAAAAGGGAAGAATCCAAAATGTTCGGATAAAGATACAATATTGTAAAGTAATTAACCTCCAATTAAAATAAATAAATTTATATTAAAAAAGAATAAATACATGATAAGGTTTATCTAAAAATTAAAAAAAACATAAGTGACTGTGATTACTCTATAGTATTCAATGCCATTCCCTAACCCAGTCTGGGATTCACAGGTGGCTCAGTGGTAAGGAATCTATCTGCCAGTGCTGGAGACACAGGTTTGATCTGTGGGTTGGGAAGATCCCCTGGAGGAGGATATGGCAATCCATTCTTGTGGTCTAGAATACTAGAATACTCTAATCCCCAATGTGACATGTCCGTATAGAGCTTCCAGGAGGTAATGCAGGTGTTGGGGAAATTAAAATAGAGGTCGATTTTAGGCTTCAGAGGCAGAATAGCAGGCCTCTAACCTTGCTTTGGATCTTCTTGGACACTGACAGATTCTATGCCTACCACAAGCACAGCTAGACTGGCAGCAGTTTAGACAATAAGTAGAGTGGGTCATGGAATTCTTGAGCCCCTGGGGGTCTGATCACCCACTCAGCATTTCAATCAGTCAGTTCAGTTGTGTCCGACTCTTTGCAACCCCACGGACTGCAGCATGCCAGATTTCCCTGTCCATCACCAACTCCCGGAGCTTACTCATGGTCGGTGATGCCATCCAACCATCTCATCCTCTGTCGTCCCCTTCTCCTCCTGCCTCCAATATTTCCCAGCATTGGGATCTTTTCAAATAAGGTGGCCAAAGTATTGAAGTTTCAGCTTCAGCATCAGTCCTTCCAATGAATGTTCAGAACTGACTTTCCTTTGTGGTTGATTGGTTGGATCTCCTTGCAGTCCAAGGGACTCTCAAGAGTCTTATCCAACACTACAGTTCAAAAGCATCAATTCTTCAATGCTCAGCTTTCTTTAAAGTCCAACTCTCACATTTATACCTGACTATTGGAAAAAACACAGCTTTAACTAGACAGGCTTTTCTTGGCAAAATAATGTCTCTGCTTTTTAACGTGATATCTAGGTTTGTCATATCTTTTCTTCCAAGGAGTTTAATGAAATCCTATGACTCACAAGATAAAACAATATTGCAAGATGTTTACATTAAAACCAGGGCTCCTTTTTGTACACAAACCAATTACGATATCAGTTTGAAGCCCAGAAATATAAATGAGAACCCCCAAAATTGCAATTTTAAGTCTCACTCATGGAGTGAACACACCGCCCAACTGGGACTCCAAGTTGCTTTTAATGAGGGAATTCCCAGTGCTATTTAATTCTGATTGTTGGTTGGCCAAATGTGGTGATATGTGTGCTGTTATTTCTCTCTATTGTTTCTATGTCTTTTCTTTTAATGACTGTATATTGAAGTCAAATAATCTTATTTAAAAATTGAAATTATTTATTTGTGTGTAATGAATGCACTGGTCATAGTAAACACCCTCTTCCAACAACACAAGAGAAGACTCTACACATGGATATCACCAGATGGTCAACACCGAAATCAGATTGATTATATTCTTTGCAGCCAAAGATGGAGAAGCTCTATACAGACAACAAAAACAAGACCGGAAGCTGACTGTAGCTCAGATCATGAACTCCTTATTGCCAAATTCAGACTGAAATTGAAGAAAGTAGGGAAAACCACCAGACCATTCAAGTATGACCTAAATAAAATCCCTTATGATTATACAGTGGAAGTGAGAAATAGATTTAAGGGTCTAGATCTGATAGATAGAGTGCCTGATGAACTATGGAATGAGGTTCATGACATTGTACAGGAGACAAGGATCAAGACCATCCCCATGGAAAAGAAATGCAAAAAAGCAAAATGGCTGTCTGGGGAGGCCTTACAAATAGCTGTGAAAAGAAGAGAGGTGAAAAGCAAAAGAGAAAAGGAAAGATATAAGCATCTGAATGCAGGGTTCCAAAGAATAGCAAGAGATAATAAAGCCTTCTTCAGTGATCAATGCAAAGAGATAGAGGAAAAGAACAGAATGGGAAAGACTAGAGATCTCTTCAAGAAAATTAGAGATACCAAGGGAGCATTTCATGCAAAGATGGGCTCAATAAAGGACGGAAATGGTCTGGACCTAACAGAAGCAGAAGATATTAAGAAGAGGTGGCAAGAATACACAGAAGAACCGTACAAAAAAAGATCTTCATGACTCAGATAATCATGATGACGTGATCACTAATCTAGAGCCAGACATCTTGGAATGTGAAGTCAAGTGGGCCTCAGAAAGCATCACTACGAACAAAGCTAGTGGAGGTGATGGAAGTCCAGTTGAGCTGTTTCAAATCCTGAAAGATGATGCTGTGAAAGTGTTGCACTCAATATGCCAGCAAGTTTGGAAAACTCAGCAGTGGCCACAGGACTGGAAAAGGTCAGTTTTCATTCCAATCCCAAAGAAAGGCAATGCCAAAGAATGCTCAAACTACCGAACAATTGCACTCATCTCACACGCTAGTAAAGTAAAGCTCAAAATTCTCCAAGCCAGATTTCAGCAATACATGAACCATGAACTCCCTGATGTTCAAGCTGGTTTTAAAAAAGGCAGAGGAACCAGAGATCAAATGGCCAACATCCGCTGGATCATCAAAAAAGCAAGAGAGTTCCAGAAAAACATCTATTTCTGCTTTATTGAGTATGCCAAAGCCTTTGACTGTGTGGATCACAATAAACTGTGGAAAATTCTGAAAGAGATACGAATACCAGACCACCTAACCTGCCTCTTGAGAAATCTGTATGCAGGTCAGGAAGCAACAGTTAGAACTGGACATGGAACAACAGACTGGTTCCAAATAGGAAAAGGAGTACATCAAGGCTGTATATTGTCACCCTGCTTATTTAACTTCTATGCAGAGTACATCATGAGAAACGCTGGACTGGAAGAAACACAAGCTGGAATCAAGATTGCCGGGAGAAATATCAATACCTCAGACATGCAGATGACACCACCCTTATGGCAGAAAGTGAAGAGGAACTCAAAAGCCTCTTGATGAAAGTGAAAGTGGAGAATGAAAAAGTTGGCTTAAAGCTCAACATTCAGAAAATGAAGATCATGGCATCCAGTCCCATCACTTCATGGGAAATAGATGGGGAAACAGTGCAAACAGTGTCAGACTTTATTTTGGGGGGCTCCAAAATGACTGCAGATGGTGACTGCAGCGATGAAATTAAAAGACGCTTACTCCTTGGAAGAAAAGTTATGACCAACCTAGATAGTATATTCAAAAGCAGAGACATTACTTTGCCGACTAAGGTCCGTCTAGTTAAGGCTATGGTTTTTCCTGTGGTCATGTACGGATGTGAGAGTTGGACTGTGAAGAAAGATTAGCACCAAAGAATTGATGCATTTGAACTGTGGTGTTGGAGAAGACTCTTGAGGGTCGCTTGGATTGCAAGGAGATCCAACCAGTCCATTCTGAAAGAGATCCACCCTGGGATTTCTTTGGAAGGAATGATGCTAAAGCTGAAGCTCCAGTACTTTGGACACCTCATGCTAAGAGTTGACTCACTGGAAAAGACTCTGATGCCGGGAGGGATTGCGGGCTGGAGGAGAAGGGGACGACCGAAGATGAGATGGCTGGATGGCATCACGGACTCGATGGACATGAGTCTGAGTGAACTCCGGGAGATGGTGATGGACAGTGGGGTCTGGCGTGCTGCGATTCATGGGGTCGCAAAGAGTCGGACACGACTGAGCGATTGAACTGAACTGAACTGAACTGAATGATTTCTTTTGATAACAAATCCTTTGAACCTGAAACAAATGTAAAAACTTCAGCAAAACAACCATGGAGTCAATCATTTAATAGGATTGGCAGCCTTATAAGAAGAGAAAGAGATTTCTCTCTCTCTCTCCCTTTCTCTCTCTGTTTCTATACTCATGAAAAGGCCATTTGAAGATGCAGCAGGAAAGCAACCACATTCAAGGAAGAGTGTTCTCATCAGAATTCAACCATTTTGGCTTCTGATCTCAGACTTCCATCCTCCAGAAATGTGAGAAATAAATTTTGTTGTTTAAGCTGTCCAGTCTCTTGTGTTTGTTACAGCATCCCAAGCTGACTAATGCAATATGTAGCAACCACGTGATGAATGACTGAGCAATGTCCTTTAGACAAATTCCCAAAATGTTCTTCAATTTCTCAGCAATGTATGTTTCCATATTAGTCCCTGTCCTTTGATGAGGAGATATTATGGTGTAAGGCATAATATCTTATGATATGAGATATTTTGGAGTAAGGTGTTCTGTGTGCCCTGATTCTGGTTCTGACTCTTGGGAGAAGCTTTCTTTGTTTTCACAGAGTTACACTTCAGGAAGAATTGTCTCCTATAGTAAAATGTCATCTATGTAAATAATCTCTCCCTGGCCAGTCAGTGGGTCTGAAGGCACAGGTACAGTGTTGGTTTTACACAGGGTCCAAGTTTAGGCTTCCTCCAGGCTTTAAGCCAATTCTTTAAGGATGTGATTTCTTCCATCATGTGCTACTGAAATAGGTAATAAGAGGAAACAAATCTACTCTAGCAAAAATGTTTTAAGCCTGGCTGCCACTCAGAAAAAACCTTTCAGGATGCCGGTTGTTTTCACTTGTCACCCTTGAAACAAAGTCTTTCAAAAATATTTTTAAAACAATGTCTTCACAAATGCATGCATAAACAATGTACAATATTTCCATCTCCTCGGAAAAGCCCCTCATGGTTTTGTAGTTAGTATGTCCTAAGCCCCTACTTTGGCACAGGCATCAACTGATCTGGTTCCGATCACCTTAACACTGATTTTGATTATTGTATACCTTCATAGAAATTGCTTCTCTTTTGTGAAGTTTGTGGCATTATTCATTCAAAATAGATTTTTTGAATTAATTTAAATTGTTGTTTGTATTTCCCTGGTGGCTCAGATGGTAAAGTGTCTGCCTACAATGAGAGAGTCCCAGGTTGGATCCCTGGGTCAGGAAGATCCCCTGGAGAAGGAAATGGCAATCCACTCCAGTACCCTTGCCTGGAGAATCCCATGGATGGAAGAGCCTGGTGGGCTACAGTCCATGGGGTTGCACAGAGTCAGACACGACTGAGCGACTTCACTTTGTATCTATAGTTGGGTTACTTTTATTGCTTAGTAGATTTCATCATTTGAATATGCAATTTTTTATAATTATGTAACAATGGTTATTTCAGTTTTTCTTTCATTTTATCTATTATGAATAAACTGGATATAAACATTTGTGACCAAGTCTTTGTGTGGACATGTTTTCATTTACCTTAAATGAAAACCTAGGAGTAGAATTGCTGAGTCCTACATGTAAATATGTGGCCTTCTCAGGTGGTGCAGCAGTAAATAATTCACCTGCCAATGCAGGAGATGCAAGAGATGTGGGTTCAATCCCTGGGTGAAGAAGATTACTTGGAGAGAAAAATGGCAACCTACTCCAGTATTCTTGCCTGGAAAATTCCATGGAGAGAGGACCCTGGAAGACTAAAGTCCATTGGGTTGCAAAGAGTTAGGTATGACGGAATGACTAAGCAGGCACACATACCCTGTAAATATGTATACTTTTACAAGAAATAACCAATTTTTTCAAAGGGTTGGTTCATTTTGTCATCTTATATAAATATATAAAAATTATACTAGTTTTCCACACCTCTGTATTATTTATCCATATTTTTGTGTAACAAATTCTCCCACAAAACTTAGAAAATGTACACACATCAATTATCTTAAAGCTTCTGTGAGTCAAGAATCTGGACATACCTTAGTTGGGTTCTCTGAGCCCTGGTCTCTCACAAGGCTACAATCTACCTGTCAATCATTGTAGGAAAGTAGATGCAGATTATTGTAAACTTCATCAGATGGTGACTCCAATTGCTTCTCCTGTTGTGGATGTGATATAGTCACAAATTGGATTAACTGAAACCCTGGCCATTAGTGTACAGCCTCTGATATATCAAATGATTTGTCATCAAATGAAGGACATTTGATCATATGAAGGAAAATTGCTTTCATCTGGTAGAGAAAACATTACACAATGATTCCTCCAGTGAGTCCTGTACTATTTTAAGGATCCAATTTTCTGTATTATATACTTCTGAAAACTTATGCGGTAGATTCTATTTCCCATACTGAACCCAGAGAATATAATAAGAGATGAAAATATTAAAGAAAATACAAGAAGAAGCCACTGCTTATAATATATGAAAAATGAAAGACACTGAACCCTGTAAATCACTTAAATTTCAGACTGTCTTTCTGGTCACTGATAATATTAATCATGATTTAGATCCTTTAGGGTTTTGAGAACTGTTACTCATGAAAAAGTCTCTATCTTCAAACAAATACTTCCCTTATACCAAGAATGTTTCTCTACTGAAGAGTGTTTTAAGGGCTTGCTTTATGTCTTTGTTTTTAAGACTGTAGATAAAAGGGTTCAGTATGGGTGTGACCACAGTGTACATCACTGAGGCTACTGAAGTTGCCCTGGAGTTTTGTGTGTTGGCAGAACTAACATACATCCCATGGCTTGTACCATAGAACAAGGAGACAGTTGAGAGGTGAGACACACATGTGGAAAATGCTTTATACTTCCCTCTCGTGGATGAAATTTTCAAAATAGAGGATACAATCTTAGAGTAAGAGAAAAGGATACCAGTGAGTGGAACAATAACCAGAACTCCACTTGCAGAATACATCAGGTCATTAAGGAAAGTGTCAGAACAAATAAGCTGAACCACCTCATAAAGTTCACAAAAAAAAAAGGTGAATTTCCAATTTTGTGCAAAAAGAGAGTTGCAAAATCATTAAGCCATGTAACAGAGAGTCGAGGACACTCACTAACCAGGATGTCAGAAGCAAGAGGTCACAAAACTCAGGTTTCATGATGATCATTTACTGCAATGGGTGACAGATGGCTGCAAACTGGTCATAAGCCATCACAGTCAAGAGGATATTGTCTAATATCCCAAAAAATCATGAAAAAAATACATCTGTATGATGCAGCCTTGCATCATAGGTGATAACTTGACTCTGAGTCTGGATGTTCCACAGCATCTTTGGGATGGTGGTAGAGGTGAAACAGATGTCTGGAAAAGATACGTTGAAGAGAAAGAAGTACCTGGTATGTGGAGTAGGGCGTCGGTGATAATGGCCAAGATGATGAGAAGATTCCCAATGAAAGTGACCAGGTACATGAACTGGAAGAGCCAAAAGAGGAGAGGCTGTAATAATACCTCTTCTGAGAGTCCCAGGAGAATAAACTCTGAAATACGAGTTTGGTTTCATGTAGCCAGTGAAACTGCAGAAATAGAAACAGGAACAGTGCAAATTTAGCTAAAAGAAGCCATAAAGAAATTAACAGAGAAGGAAGCAAGATATTTTTCAGTAGGTGAATGGGTATGTAAACTTTGGAACATTCAAACAATATACTATGGTGTCACTGAGTCTGCCTGCATTTGAAGCAGACTTGATAAGGTCAGCAGAAGTCTTCTATAGGATAAATCTATTAGTTTGCTTTCCTCTGAGAATTCTAGTTTTTAGTTCAAGTATCCTAATGGGGTAGCCATGTCTAGGGATCTCAAGAATGAGTCAGACGTTAAACAGGGAACTTTACAAGTCTTCTTCTATGTGTATGAAATGAGATAGAAAATACAGAGAAGGAGAGAGAAATGAAATAGACAAAAAGGGAGAAAAAGAAACAAAAGACTGCATTCCACTGAAAGAAGAAGTGATGGGGAATCACCTTCTTTTAGTGAAAGCAGTATTATACATCTATCTTTATAGCTCCCTGAATGCCCCCAGTAATAATAATATGAATACCCAGCTAGATAAATATTTTCAATCTTTATGACCTAAAATGATTCATAGCCTCACACTACCATTTATCCTCACACTACTATTTATTTGTATAAATAAAGGTCAATAAATAATTTTAAATATATATAGAAAAAGTGATAGAAATAAAACAAAATATTTTAAAGCTTTTTTTTTTTTTCAAAATCCAGCGTCCTGGGAAAATATTTTGATAGATGAAACAGTTATTTTTAAAATATTGCTGAAATGATAGAGAATTCTAGCAAAAACTTCAGAAAGAAATTATTTCCATTCCCCATAATATTTCCAGAAAGTAGAAGCAGTTAAAATAGTTCCTAACTCATTCTGTAAAGCCAGCCTTAACTAACAGAAAACTAAGTCAGCATATTACAGGAAAAGAAAACTACAGAACAATATAATTCACAAATATAGGTACAGAAGTCCTCAACAAAGTATTAGCAAATCAAAACAAGCAATAGAGAGAATTTTACACCAAGACTAAGAAGAATTTATTCCAGGTATGCAGGATAGGTTCAAAATTTGAATATAAATGTAATCTATTCCTTCCTTCAGGTAACAATTCAGTTAACTTTAAATTTTATTAATAATCTCATGTTAACTTTTAAAATACTAAAATGAAAAAAAGAAAATCAATGTAATCAGCCATATCAAGAAGCTAAACAAGAGAGATCATATCAATTGGTACAGAAAGAGCAGTTGACAAAGTCCAACAAACATTCATTAAAACAAAAAAAATAAGTCAGTAGATTGAGGATAGGAACTTCTTCAGTTTGGTAGAGAACATGTGACACAAAACCAATAACTAAGATCCTACTTGATGGTGAGAAAGTGTCGCAAAGACCATTCACAAAAATTATCTCAAAAGATATCATATAGCCAAAACAAAAAAAACTTAAGTCTTCTAGAAGAAATCACTGAGGGAAATCTAGAGTGTCTTAGGTTTCAAAAGCTTTTAGATACAGCACAAAAATAATAATTCATGAAAAAATACGTTGTATTTCATTAAAATAAAAACTAAAAAACTTTCTGCTTTACAAAAGGCATTGTTAAGAGAAACAATAGATAAACCACAGTCTTTGAAAAAGTACATGAAAAACATGTATCTAATAAAGGACTTGTATCCCCAAAATACATAGAACTCTTAAATTCAACAAAGAATCAAATAACTCAATTTAAAAATGGGCTAAAGGTCGGAAGGGCTTCCCAGGTGGCATTAGTGGTAAAGAACCCTCCTGCCAACACAGGAGACAGATGGGGGTTTGATCCCTGGGTCAGGAAGATCCCCTGGAGGAGGGCATGGCAACCCACTCCAGTGTTCTTGCCTGCAGAATCCCGTGGACAGAGGAGCTTGACAAGCTACAGTTCATGAGTTGCAAAGACTCAGACACGACTGCAGTGACTTTGCACCCATGAACACAAAGACATCTCACCGGAGAAGAAACACTGATGGTAAGAAAGTTTCTGGGAAAATGCACAGCATCATTTATCATTTAGATAATTAGAATCTACAACAATGAGATACCAATATATACCAATTAGAATGGCAAAAAACAAAACAAAAAAGTTGACGTACCAATTGCTGACAAGTAGCCTGGAAAATCCCATGGACAGAGGAGCCTGATGGGCTGCAATCCATGGGGTTGCTAAGAGTGGGGCAAAACTGAGTGACTTCACTTTCACTTTCATGCATTGGAGAAGGAAATGGCAACCCACTCCAGTATTCTTGCCTGAAGAATCCCAGGGAGAGAGGAGCCTAGTGGCTGCCATCTATGGGGTCGCACAGAGTCGGACACGACTGAAGCAACTTAGCAGCAGCAGCGACAGCAGTTGGAGCAACACAAACTCTCATTCATTGTTAGTAGGATTAAAAAATAGTGTAGCCATTTAGGACAGTTTGGTAGATTCCTCTGAAGCTAAGTATAATCTCACCATACAATCCAGCAGTATTACTACTAGGTATCTGCGTACTTACATAGTTGTTCAGTCATGTCCGACTCTTTGCGACCCCACAGACTGTAGCCCAGCAGGCTCCTCTGATCATGGAATTTTTCAGTCAAGAATAATGGAGTGGATTGCCATTTCCTCCTCCAGGGTATCTTCCCAACCTAGGAATCAAAACCACGTCTCCTGCACCTCCTGCATTGACAGGCAAATTCTTTACTACTCTGACACCTGGGAAGCACTACTAAGTTATACACCCAAGTAGTCCAAAACTTATGTCCACACAAAATCTTCATTCATGAAAGCAGCTTTATTCATGGTCTCTAAAACTGAAAACGACCAAGATGCCCTTCAATTAAGTAAATGTATAAACACACTGTTTTATGCCTGTACAATGTAATATTTCTCAGTGATAAAAAGAAACTAACAGCCCCCAAAAAGACATGAAAAAATCTTAAATGCTTGTCTTTTAATGAAAGAAGCCAGACAGAAAGTTTAAGTTTCTGTGACTCCAAGGAAGAAAGGGTTGAAAGGGTAAAAGAAAGAGATTTTTCAGAGCAGTGAAACTATTCTATAAGATACTGTAATTGTGAACATGTGACATTATGTATTTGCTAAAATGCATTAAACTTTACAGCACAAAGGGTAAACCTCAATGTATGCAAATAAAGACATCATTTAGAAGGTTCAGCAAATTCCAGGATGGAATGCAGAATGTGGGCAAAAATATCTAATTGTATTCAAGTGAATGAGACACGTTCACTGAAAGAAGAGGGGGAAACAGTGTTGAACTAAGTAACATTGGAAATGAGTTCAGTTCAGCTCAGTTCAGTCTCTCAGTCGTGTCTGACTCTTTGCGACCCCATGGACTGCAACATGCCAGACTTCCCTGTCCATTATCAACTCCCGGAGCTTACTCAGACTCATGTCCCTAGAGTTGGTGATGCCATCCAACCATCTCATCCTGTTGTCCCCTTCTCCTCCTGCCTCCAATATTTCCCAGCATTAGGATCTTTTCAAATAAGGTGGTCAAAGTATTGAAGTTTCAGCTTCAGCATTAGTCCTTCCAGTAGGAATGTTCAGGACTGAACTTCCCTTAGGATGGACTAGTTGGATCTCCTTGCAGTCCAAGGGACTCTCAAGAGTCTTCTCCAACACCACAGTTCAAAAGCATCAATTCTTCAGTGCTCAGCTTTCTTTATAGTTTAACTCTCACATCCATACATGACTACTGGAAAAACCATAGCTTTGACTAGACAGACCTTTGTTGACAAAGTAATGTCTCTGCTTTTTTATAGTAGAGATTATAAAATTAAAGGCAAAAGAATTGTACATAATTACTGTAATCAAGTTAATAAAGTTGTATTCCACCATAATATAGATTAACAATTATTATGCTTCTATTATACTGGAACAGAACAATTAAGTGGATGATAGATGGGAAAACCCAGGATCTCAGTATTGCAGTGGTGTTTACACATAAGAAAGGGGACTGGGTTGGAGTAAGTTTTATGATAATAAATTTGAGTTAGAGACATAAATACACAGATTATATATATAGATACATACACAGATTAGTATATTCCTTTCCTGGTAGTTCAGTGGTAAAGAATCTGCTTGCCAATGCAGGAGACCTGGGTTTAATCCCTGGATCAGGAAGATCCCCTGGAGGAGAGCATGGCAACCCACCCCAGTGTTCTTGCCTGAAGAATCTCATGGACAGAGAAACCTGGCAGGCTACAGTCCCTGGGAACCCAAAGAGTGGGAGCAACTGAGTGACAAAACGTGTATGCATGTACACAAGTTAGTATACACACATGTTGTATTTAGTTGCTAAGTCACATCCAAATCTTTCGTGATGCCGTGGACAGTAGCTCACCAGACTCCTCTGTCCATGGGATTTCCCAGCCAAGAATACTGGAATGGGTTGCCGCTTCTTCCTCTAGGCCATCTTCTCTGCCCAGGAAGTTAAACCTGTGTTTCCTACGTTGCAAGCAGATTCTTTACCACTGAGCCATCATGGAAGCCAAGAACATATACATATATCTCCTTGTTTGTCAACTAAAGGGCCTAAAGACTCCAGTAGAAACAAATAACTGGAGTCCAGATTTGTTTTTGTTTATTAGTTTGTTTTGGCTGTGTTGCACAATATGTGGAATCTTAGTTCTCTGCCCAGAGTTCCTAGTTCCCCAACCAGGGATCAAACTCCCCTGCACTGGAAGCTTTGAGTCTTAACCACTGAACCACCAGAAAAGTCCCAGATCTTGATTTCTAATACAATTAACCAACAGAATGAACAAGGATTTCTTGGAGGAATGACTATTTTTAGGCCTGGAGCTGGAAATATGCAAGATGAACCTGGATCATATTATAGTGCCATAAACAAGATAGAATTTTTTAAAAAAAGCTTTGTCATAATGGGGATATATAATATCAAAGGGACATAGGAGCCATCTGAAAGAACTCCTAATGACCAAAATTATCTTCTTAAAAAGATGTAACTACAGAAGAAATGTAGCTAAACTGGACTTGATGAAGATGGAGAATTTCTTCAATTCATCAAAAGACACCATTGAGAGAGTAAGAATAAGAAGATAGTTTCAATGCCAATATTTGACAAAAAAAAAAATCTAAAATATGCAAAGAACTCCTATAGCTCTAGTAATTTTCTGGTGGAGTCTTTAGGGTTTTCTATGTAAAGGATCATGTCATCTGCAAACAGTGAGAGTTTTACTTCTTCTTTTCCAATTTGGATTCCTTTTATTTCTTTTTCTGCTCTGATTGCTGTGGCCAAAACTTCCAGAACTATGTTGAATAGTAGCAGTGAAAGTGAGCACCCTTGTATTGTTCCTGACTTTAGGGGAAATGCTTTCAATTTTTTACCATTGAGAATAATGTTTGCTGTGGGTTTGTCATATATAGCTTTTAATTTGTTGAAGTATGGTCCTTCTATTCCTGCTTTCTGGAGAGTTTTTATCATTAATGTATGTTGAATATTGTCAAAGGCCTTCTCTGCATCTATTGAGATAATCATATGGCTTTTATTTTTCAATTTGTTAATGTGGAGAATTACATTGATTGATTTGTGGATATTGAAGAATCCTTGCATCCCTGGGATAAAGCCCACTTGGTCATGGTGTATGATCTTTTCAATGTGTTGTTGGATTCTGATGACAAATGGATAAGAAAGCTGTGGTACATATACACAATGGAGTATTACTCAGCCATTAAAAAGAATACATTTGAATCAGTTCTGATGAGATGAATGAAACTGGAGCCGATTATACAGAGTAAAGTAAGCCAGAAAGAAAAACACCAATACAGTATACTAACACATATATATGGAATTTAGAAAGATGGCAATGATGACCCTGTATGCAAGACAGCAAAAAAAGACACAGATGTGTATAGCGGACTTTGGGACTCAGAGAGAGAGGGAGAGGGTGGGATGATTTGGGAGAATGGCATTGAAACATGTACACTATCATGTAAGAAACGAACTGCCAGTCTATGTCCAATGCAGGATACAGCATGCTTGGGGCTGGTGCATGGGGATGACCCAGAGGGATGTTGTGGGAAGGGAGGTGGGAGGGGGGTTCATGTTTGGGAATGCATGTACGCCCGTGGTGGATTCATGTCAATGTATGGCAAAACCAATACAGTATTGTAAAGTAAAATAAAGTAAAAAAATAAAAATAAAAATAAAATAAAATATATTATACTTTATTCTAATAAATTTCTAAAACTTAGATAAATAGACAAAATTTTTAGAAACCATGATTCATCACAATTAATACTAAAAAAAAGATACAGAAGGTTTGCAGCACTATAATTTTCTCTAGCTTTACTGAGGTATAATTGACAAATTAAAATTGTATATATTTAAAAGATTGTCGGGAGAAATATCAATAACCTTAGATATGCAGATGACACCACCCTTATGGCAGAAAGTGAAGAGGAGCTAAAAAGCCTCTTGATGAAAGTGAAAGAGGAGAGTGAAAAAGTTGGCTTAAAGCTCAACATTCAGAAAACGAAGATCATGGCATCTGGTCTCATCACTTCATGGGAAATACATGGGGAAACAGTAGAAACAGTGTCAGACTTTATTTTGGGGGGCTCCAAAATCACTGCAGATGGTAATTGTAGCCATGAAATTAAAAGACGCTTACTCCTTGGAAGAAAAGTTATGACCAACCTAGATAGTATATTCAAAAGCAGAGACACTACTTTGCCGACTAAGGTCCGTCTAGTCAAGGCTATGGTTTTTCCTGTGGTCATGTATGGATGTGACAGTTGGACTGTGAAAAAGGCTGAGCGCTGAAGAATTGATGCGTTTGAACTGTGGTGTTGGAGAAGACTCTTGAGATTCCCTTGGGCTGTAAGAAGATCCAACTAGTCCATTCTGAAGGAGATCAGCCCTGGGATTTCTTTGGAAGGAATAATGCTAAAGCTGAAGGTCCAGTACTTTGGCCACCTCATGTGAAGAGTTGACTCATTGGAAAAGACTGATGGTGGGAGGGATTGGGGGCAGGAGGAGAAGGGGACGACAGAGGATGAGATGGCTGGATAGCATCACTGACTTGGACGTGAGTCTGAGTGAACTCCGGGAGTTGGTGATGGACAGGGAGGCCTGGCGTGCTGCGATTCATGGGGTCGCAAAGAGTCGGACACGACTGAGCGACTAAACTGAACTGAACTAAAGTTGTATAACATGATCCTTTGATATATATATATACATTATGAAATGACTATCACAATCAAGATAATTAACATAGCCATCACCTCATATAGTTCTTTTTCATTTGTTTTCTTTTGTGAGAACAATTAAAATTTCCTCTCTGATATGCTCAGCATCACTCATTATTAGAGAAATATAAATCAAAACTATAGTGAGATATCACTTCATCCCAGATAGAATGGCCATAATCAAAAATTCCAAAAACAACGAGGGCTGGAAAGGGCGTGGAGAAAAGGGAATCCTCCTACACTGCAGGTCAAAATGTAAATTGATACAGCCACTATAGAAGACAGTATGGAGATTCCTTAAATAATTAAGAATAAAACCACCATATGATCCAGCAATACCACTTCTAGGCATATACCCTGAAAAAACCAAAACTGAAAAAGACACATGTATTCACAAAGTTCATTGCAGCACTATCTACAATAGCCAGGAGTTGGAAGCAACTAGATGTCCATCGACAAATGAATAGATAAAGAATTTGTGGCACATATATACAATGGAATACTACTCAGCAATAAAAAGGAACACATTTGAGTCAGTTCTAATGAGGTGGATGAACCTAGAGGCTATTATACAGCATGAAACAAATATCCCATATTAATGCATATGTATGGAATCCAAAAGAATGGTACTGACAAATCTGTTTACAGAACAGCAATGGAGACACAGACATAGAGAACAGACTCATAGACAAGGGTGGGGAAGAAGAGGGAGAGGATGAGTTAAATGGAGAGAGTAGTATGGATGCATATACACTAACATATGTACAGAGATAGCCAATGGGAATTTCTCTGACTCAGGGATCTCAAACTTGGGCTGTACAAAAACCAAGAGGGATGGAAACAAGTGGGAGATGGGAGGAAGATTCAAGGACGGGACATATGTACACCTATGGTTATTAATTCATGTTGATGTATGACAGAAATCAAACCAATATTGTAAACCAATTATCAATCAATTAAAAATAAATAAATATTTTTTAAAATTTCCTCTCTGAGAAAATTTCAAGTATATAATTATATACTTGAAACTATGTAAGTAAAGTCGCTCAGTCATGTCCGACTCTCTGCAACCCTGTGGACTGTAGCCCACGAGGCTCCTCCATCCATGGGATTCCCTGGGCAAGAATATTAAAGTGGGTTGCCATTTCCTTCTCCAGGGAATCTTCCCGACCCAGGGATCAAACCCAGGTCTCCCACATTGCAGACAGACTCTTTAACCTCTGAGCCACCAGGGAAATCCATATAATTATGTAACAGTATAATTATTATCTATTATAACCATACTATACATCACCAGAACTTATTTACCCTGCATAAATAAAATTTCATGACCTTTAAAAATCAAAATTTCTCAATCTCCCCAACTCCCAGCTCCTGTTAACCAACAGAGACTTTAACACCTCACTAACACTGATCAGAGAAATCATCCAGACAGAAGGTCATTAAAGCGACGGAAGTCCTAAATGCCACAATAGAGCAATTGGGGACCTAACTGATATTTACAATACATTATATCCCAAAAGAACCAGAGTACACAATCCTCTTTAGGAATGTACATAGAACATTCTCCAGGATAGATCACATGAGTGTATATCTGTCTGATCAGTTGCGTCCTACTCTTTGTGATCATATAGACTGTAGCCCACCAGGGTCTTCTCTCCATGGAATTTTCCAGGCAAGAATACTGGAGGGATAAGCTACATGTCACAAAACAAGCCTCAATAAGTTTAAGAGGATAGAAAATGTATCAAACATCTTTTCCTATCACAATGACATAAAATTAGAAGTCAAGTACAGAAAAAATAATGAGAAAAGAGCAAACAAGTGAAGACTAAACAACATGCTACTAAAATACCGATGGGTCAAAGATTAAAATCTGAGAATAAAAAAAAAAAAAATCTGAGAATAAATAAGAAAATATCTTGACACACATAGAAAAAGACCATTCCAAAATTTTGGGGATGCAGTAAAGGCATTTCTAAAAGAGAAGTTCATAATGATACAGGTCTATACCATGAAGCAAACTCTCAAGTTATCTGACATACACATTTAAAAAATTAGAAAAAGAAGAAAAAACAAACCCTGAAGTTAGCAGAAGGAAGAAACTGCAAAAGATTCTGAATTTTCAAAGCAATCTTGAAAAAATAATTACCTTCCAAGACTTCACTATACTACAAATCTATAGTAATCAAAGCAGCATAGTCCTGGCACAAAAACAAACACATAGATCACTGGAAAAGAATAGAAATCCCAGAAATAAATTTACACACCTATGGCTAATTAATCTATGACAAAATGTACAAAAATATACAATGGAGAAAAAACAGTCTCTTCAACAAGTGGTGCTGGGAAAACTAAACAGCCAAATATAAAGCAATGAGATTAGAACATTTCCTCACTCCATATACAAATGTAAACTCAAAACAGTTTAAAGGTCTAAATGCAAGACATGAAACAATAAAGCTCCTAGATGAGGACATAGGCCAAACAGTCTTTGACATAAGTTGCAATAATATTTTCTTGGGTCAGTCCCTGGAGGCAAAAACATAACAGCAAGAGTAATGAAAATTGACTATAACTGTTTCAGGAAGGGGGACCCCTTCCAGGGCCTGAAACTGGGCTCTTGTCTAACACTCAGAAGTGAATTGCCTGAGGAGACACATGGGCTCACAAAGCAAGAGATTTCATTGGGAAAAGGGCACCTGGATGGAAAGCAGTAGGGAAAGGGAACCCAGGAGAACAGCTCTGTCTCAGGTTTTATGGTGATAGGATTAGTTTCTGGGTTATCTTTAGCCAATCATTCTGACTGAGTCCTTCTTGGTGGTGCATGCCTTGTTCAGCCAAGATGAATGCCAGAGAGAAGGATTCTGGGAGATGGTAGGACATGTGGTGTCTCATTTTGACCTTTCCCAAACTCTGCTGGTTGATAGAGGCTTATTAGTTCCGTGTTCCTTACCGGGACCTCCTGTCTTAAAACAATTTATGCAAATGCTTACTATGGTGCCTGGCCATGGTGGACAGTGTGCTTCCCCTAACATAACTACAATAAACAGGTATGTCTAGTACTAAACAATATATTCCTCAAAGTTTACTATTCTATACACATTGCTAAGTATTCAATCAATATTTATGAAACACAAGCAAAAACACGAAAAAACAACTCATGAAGAGATCAACAGAACTGTACTTAAACTAACAGTCAGGAA
This sequence comes from Capricornis sumatraensis, assembly GCF_032405125.1. NCBI lineage: Eukaryota > Metazoa > Chordata > Mammalia > Artiodactyla > Bovidae > Capricornis > Capricornis sumatraensis. The sequence continues at coordinate 11,244,660 of NC_091077.1, forward strand.
ATTTAAAATAACTATGAATAATATATTAAAGGCAGTAGCGCTGCCTAAGGGACAACTTGGCCTCAGGAAATGTTTGGCAATTTCTGGAGACAACTTTGGCATCACAGACAAAGTTGGCATTAGTGAACAAAAGCAAGGGATTCTGTTCAGCATTCTACAATGCAGAGGACACACTCCCAGTCACAAAGAATTATACAGCCACCCCCAAATGTCAGCAATGCTGAGCTTAAGAAACTCTGTCCTTACTTTCTATAAATACTAAACTCAGCTATCTTCCTTTTGCCACTGGATGCAGGAAATTTTCTACAGAATCATATGAGTGGTAAAGAGAAAGTAACTTTTAATAGGAAATTCAATGTTCTCTTTTTTTTCCCTAAGATTGAGAAACCTTGTTCTCCTGGCAAAAGTGGACAGCATGTATGAACACATGAGAAATTGCAAAAGACAATGAGAGCCAACATTTTAAATTTTACAATGCCATACTTAAAAAAAAAATCTAGTCATAGAAAACATTGACAAATTTTACTACTCAAATGTTTCTAATAATTAAAGGCACCATTTACAAAGACTGAAAACAAAGTATTTGCAACGTTAGTAAGATACCAACACACATAATGTAATAAAAAGTGTGAAATTCAATAATAAAACGGTTAACAAACAGAGATATTTATAAATAATTAACAAAAGTAAAAATAAATTGCTTTAAAAATACCTAGTAATCAAGGAAATTGGAATTAATACAATGATCAAATACTGACATACATTAGATCAGGAAAATCTACAGATCTGAGTAACATTCAATATCAGTTACACCAAGGTAAAATGGATATTCCTATATGGTACTAAGGTAAGTTTATATAGACACTTTATTCAGGATACCTGTGGCAGATTCATGCTGATGTATGGCAAAACCAATACAATATTGTAAAGTAATTAACCTCCAATTGAAATAAATAAATTTATATTTTAAAAAAGAAATTTAGGATGCACAGACCCTTTAGCAATCCTACAGGGTTTAGCAATCCTACTTTTAAAATCTTCATTCAAGAAACATTCCTATGATTATAGAGGATATTTACAAAAAGGTTTATCGCACTACATTCACAAGAGATAAATATTGAAAGGTAGGTGAGCAAAACAATGTACACCAAGAGTGAATCCTAATGTAAGCTATGGACTTCTGTTGATCATGATGCATCAATATAGGCTCCTAACTTGTAACAAATTTGCCACTCTGGTGAGTAATACTGATAACAGGAGAAGCTGTACATGTCTGGAGGCAAGGGGAATATGGAAAAAACCTCTGTACCTTCCTTTTTTTTGCTGTGAATGAAAACTTATCTAAATTATACTGTCCAAAAAATGAGCAATTTTGTTGACACCCAAATCTCTTGCAGTTTCCCACTTGGCCTTCTCAGTTGCCCCTTAAACTATATTAATGTGGTCATTATCACCTCTTTGTTCCGAGATCATTGGTTGGCTGGGAGAATCTTTCTGATGGTAATACAATGCAAAAGCATAAGCTTTTTTCTGGGGCTTTAAATGTGTATATCAGTAGCCATTAATTTTATATAAAAATCAGTTATTTATAAGTATCTATATATTTAAGTAAATATATATACTTCCAAATTAAAACCAATGTTTTTTGGAGTTTTCTGAGGACTCTAAATTTTAACATTCTACAAAAAGCCACCTCAGTGCTTGACAAGGTTGGAGAGTTCTTGCAGTCTACAGTTTGTAGAAAAGGATGCTTCATCAAATGTAAATCAAAATTGTTTACTTATACTTTCAAATTACTTAGACTCTTAGCTTTTAACTAAAATTATTCTTTTAATTTGTTTTAAATATTCAAGCATCCATTCATAAAAAAATGTAAAAATAAATGTAGATATATCTCTATGAATAGAAAAGGATAAAATGCATGTATGGGTAGCATAGCTTCTATAAAGACAAGAAAAGATTTTCAATATACATAGTTCAGTGTAAAAAAAAGGCGACTTGAAATACAATGGGCATAGTATTACTGAGTTAATTCTTATAAAGAGTAAAATATTCTATTTTTACAGGTGCAAAGCAAAGAGCCTAAGTTTGGGGCAGTGATTAGAGGCATGATAACTTCTGTAATGTCCAAGATGTTTCAGAAAGATATATTTACTAATGTGATTAGCAGGTTATATGTTAAAAAGCAGAGACATTACTTTGCCAATAAATATCTGTCTGGTCAAAGCTATGGTTTTTCCAGTAGTCATGTAAGGATGTGAGAATTGGGCCAAAAAGAAGGCTGAGTGCCAAAGAATTGATGCTTTCAAACTGTGGTGCTAGAGAAGACTCTTGAGAGTCCCTTGGACAGCAAGGAGATCAAACCAATCAATCCTAAAGGAAATCAACCCTGAATATTCATTGGAAGATCTGATGCTGAAGCTGAAACTTCAATACTTTTGCCACCTGATCTGAAGAGCAAAATCATTGGTAAAGACTGTGATACTAGGAAAGATTGAAGACAAATGGAGAAGAGCACAGCAGAGGATAAGGTGCTTAGATAGCATCACTGACTCAATGGACATGAATCTGAACAAACTCCAGGAGAGAATGAAGGACAGGAAAGCCTGGCATAAAGCAGTCCATGGGGTTGCAAAGAGTCAGACACAACTTAGCAACTGAATGACAACAGCAAGTTTTGTCTTGAGTTTATGAGATAGAATACACATCCTAATCATAAAAAATAAGAATTCTGCTGAGGGCACTGGGATAGGGACAGTGTTCAAGAAGCAACTTGACACAATTTCTCAGTTCTAGTAAGTTATTTAAAGTTACAACATAAGCACTTAGTGCCTGAGTGAAGTGAAACTGTTAGTCAGTCATCATACCCAATTCTTTGGGACCTCGTGTATGTAGCCCACTAGGCTCTTCTGTCCAAGGGATTCTCCAGGCAAGAATACTGGAGTGGGTGGAGTGAAGTGAAGTCGCTCGGTCATGTCCGACTCTTTGCGACCCCATGGACTGTAGCCTACCAAGCTTCTTCGTCCTTGGGATTTTCCAGAAAAGAATACTGGAGTGGGTTACCATTTCCTTCTTCAGGGGATCTTCCCAACCCGTGGATCGAACCCAGGTCTCTCACATTGGAGGCAGGCGCTTTAACCTCTAAGCCACCAGGGTAGCCATTCCCTTCTCCAGGGATCTTCCCAACCCAGGAATCGAACCCATGTCTCCTTAATTGCAGGCAGATTTCTTACTGTCTGAGCCACGAAGGCAGTGCCAGTGCTTGTGTACTTCACAATAAATAGAGTATAAAGAATAAGAGACAACTTCTAAGTGTTTGGATAAATAATTCAAGTGTTCTCAATGACTACTGGTGTTTTGAAAGAAAGAGCAAAGAGAAATGCAAAAAAAAAAAAAAAAAAGAAGATGAATAGAATACTAAAATTTATAAGAAAAAGCAGTAGACTGGGAACACAGACATCTCTGTGGTACCAGGTCTTATCTGTCTGGATGTAAGGAGCCACAATTCTTACCTAAGTGTGGGATTCATGATGCTCTGGGTGGAGGGGGAACCATAAGATAATGTTACTGAAAGGAGGGTGTGGGGTCTGGCTGCTCACCACTCAAAAGCCAATAAACAGTCCAGGATGGTAGAAAGGAAAATTTGCTTCATTTCAGATGCTGGCAACTGTGTGGGGGGAGGGTGGCAGAAACCTGTTCAAAGGCCGACACCCCTCCCTCGACAAGCAGGAGGAAAGGCTTTTATAGACAGATTGTGGGAGTGGGGTGCTACATGCAGTCATCTCTAACAGTCATCTTCAGATCGGTTATCAGTGGTCTGACCAGCATCATCTCGAATGTTTTAGGTACAGTTCTTCTTCAGCTCCAGGGTCCAATTGTTCCCATTTCTTTGTGGTCAATTCTCAGAATTCTGGCAGCTCAAGTCTTGGGTACAGTCTGGTCATCATGTAGTTAACTTCTCCATCTAGGGTTTTCGTATCTATAAGACAGCTCACAGGATATGGATCAGAATATTATAAATAGCCCTAGAGAAAGAAATAAAGGCCTTTGACTATGCTTAATGACTACCTTATTATAATTTAGTCTCTTTTGACTGCTTTCCGTTGTTTTAGAATTTCTCGTTTCTCTGATTATTCTTTGACTAAAGTTTTCCACAGGCAAAAGAAAAGCAGAGGACTTGGGGGTTGGGGGAGGTGGGGTGCGGGAAAAACCATATAGTCCTGCTCCGTTTCAATAAGAGTGTCCATAGAATCACCCTCTCCCTGCTCCTTAAGAGGAATACTCTGCTGAGCCATTCAACTTTTCCTGCCTCCCAGTACTGAAGCCCTGTATTCTACAGTTGATCATGGTCCTTATATTTTGCATATCTCGGTAATGGCTCCAGGATTTCACAACCAGGTATGGGGTCTTTGCCCTCCTCCACTTTAAGTATCATGTCCATATACAAATCAAATAATCAATCTGCACCCACTTCAAATGCACAATTCTCCTTTAAAACTAAAATATTTACTAACAAGGCAAAGTTAAATCAGAGTTCAATTATAATAAGAAAATACATAGTGCTAGGAATAAAACCAGAAGGCATATATACTTAAAAGGAATATTTTTATGTGAAAAATGCTAGTTGCATAATCCTACATATAGTTTGAAACAAATTTTCAAAAATATATAGATATGTAAATCCTTGTAGATTAATATTTAGAAAGATTAACCTGTTATTGCAAAGTTTAAATCATAAGTGCCTTCATAACTGAGAAAGAAGATGCATGTCCACTTGTGTTTTGGACAGGCCAGCTGTGGGTAAGGGAATTTTTTTTGTATTTTGCTGTATCAGTACACATATAATTTCTTTGAAGAGAATATTCATATATTTTGATACAATAAAAATTATCATCTCTATCAAAGAAAAAGAAACACATGTATGAATAATTTTCCACTTCTCAATTTAATGTGTTCACGTCTAACTAACATGCTATTTCTTCTTTGGACTATGGTGGCAATTTACAATTTTTCTCTTGCTGTGTTTGTATTTTCCATACCAGTTGCTGCTTGCAATCTCTGTTTCTGGAATCCATTATTTTCCACAAGACATACATTCTTTGGATCTGAGATAAGGAGAAAGAGTAAATCAAACCCAATCACCCCTAATATGCTACCTTCACCTCACTGCTTGAAAATTTCTAGCTGCTTCATGAAGCCGACAGTACAAAGCACTTTCCTCAACAAGCAAACCCCCTGGAAACAGGCCTTCATCCACTCCTCCAAAAAAAACCCTACAAAACAATGTCTCCCAGGAGTGATCCCAGATTCACCTCCTTCCACACTCATAACTTTTCCTAGC